>NC_135237.1:315973560-316618560 GCF_051348905.1 Ranitomeya variabilis
GTAAGCAGTAGCTGAATGTGTATTATTGCCTGTAGCTTGTGGCTGGAAGCAGTGGGTGTACCGTATAATGCTACAGTGCCTCAGTGTCGGGATGCCTCTTCCATAACCAGCATGCAGCTGCATACTCAAAGGTAGCAATAGATAGTAGCAGCCCAGGTATAAAAACATTGTTAGTATGCAAATATATGTCTATGTCAATACATGTATTCGTATGTATGTTGTTTTTTTAGGATTTTGATGAATCCAGCATATTCAAGCATTATGTGATTCTCTGTGTGAAGATCACCTAAAATGGTCACAGTCAGACAGAGGGGGATGTCGGGCAGGTTTTCCCATAAGATAAGATACATGAACTGAAGCATATCAATCACAGAAAATGTACTAGAAAAAAGGGGTATATTTTATTTACAATAGAACATTATCATAAAATACAGTCAATGACAATTAATGCCTAAATATCACAAACAGAGCTATTTGAATATACTGTACAGGTGCACCCATGAGAAACTGTGTTGCACCATAGAAAAAGGGCATGGGTACACAGGTAACAGAAAAAGGGGTTCAGTATAACCACCTATTATACAGCAATAAAGTGCCAGTGAATATAGTAGTATCAAGACGGTTATACCCCCCTACTTTTATATGGATATGGGGAGACACATATCCCTCAGTTCAAAACCGGTCAGTGATCACAGTAAGAAACCAATGTAAAGAGAACCAGTGTTCCAATTATATGTTCTTACCCATATCCTTCTCCATAGGTACACACGTGCCCCAACGCGCGTTTCGCTCTCGGCTTCCTCGGCGGGCCAATATGATCCCATAAGACTTGCAGGTATCTCAAAACATGGCATAGCACAGCCAATCAGGAGGGACTATCATAACCACATATAAAAGCAGGAGCAGGAAATGCAGCTGCCATTTTGCAGTAAATTTGAATAATGAGAGGACGTCTGAGTTCACAGCATGGCCATAAAGATAGGGAGAAGAAGCCATAAAACACCGAAGAAACTGTCTGACAGCATAACAGTGAAAAAGATAAGTTTGTGAGGAAAATAAATAAATACTAGTGTTGATGATCGGACATGTTCGACTCCAGTAGCGAGCATAATGGAAGTGAATGGCAAAAGCGAGCATTTTTCCAGAGAATGGAAAAATATCTCTCTCTGTCATCTCTCGACCCAAGTATCAAACAGTCTCACTCATCACTGATAAATACAGATTTAATTTACAGAAGAGAGAAAGCAGAGCAGATCAAGTCTGTAAGCCAGGACCAGTAAGAGCTACTGACAGTAGGTGGCTGCTTCTGCTTACATGATCCGTATGGTTACTGTGCTGCTACAATTTAGTCACATATTTTTTTAATTTGCACAAGCAAGCCACCTAGAATTTCTTAGCGAGTCCTTTTGAGGAAGTGGGAATTGTGTTCTACAGAGTAGAGCAATTTCCTCTGTGACTGATTCATAAATTGTGCATGCCACAAACAGTTCTACTGATTTAGTGCATGCCTGTTTTATGTCTGTGACTGCCTCACAAAGTTTGCATGTTACAAACATTATCACTGATTTTTTGCACATCTGATTTATTAGTCTAATTTCAAGTGAAGCTTTCACTGAGCAGACCTTTGACCATTTGTCTAACCAAGAGACCTCGCTCCGCTCTTGCAAAGTCAAAGTTCTTTTGCCTAAACCGTTGTTACTGCTGTCTCAAGCATTACAGTACATATACAGTAACATTATAGACCGGATGTTTTATCAGCAGCGGCAAAAACCTGACACACATCAGCAAGCAGAGATGCAGTCACTGAACAAACAGGTTTAGTTGTATCTAGATTATGTCCTTTCTCTGGCAGGTGTCCTGAGCCATGACCCCATAGACTGCTATGTCAGTAGATTATAACCACAAGGAAAAAAGGATCACAAAAACATCCCATAAAAAATAGTATTTTATTCAATAAGACATGTGGGACACAACGAGAATATAATATTAAACAGGTTAAAGACAAAGTTGAATACATGGCATTTCATGTGCAAAACACAGTGTCCACCTATATTATAGTGGTGGCCAAGAGCAGGAAATAGCAGCAAGGTAAAAAGTGCAAGGGCTTGTAAACAGTATTCCCAGAAAGTGTGTAATGCCTCAGTACAAAACCAATTTAGTATACATGTATACCACCATAGGCTACCCTCTGAACAATCAAAAAAGTAATAAGTGAAAAAAAGTAATGTGAAATGAACGCAAGAAAGTAACATTTAACTCAAGTATGACACTCGTGTGTACCACTTTAAGAGAACTTATAAATACTAAAGACTACTCTTACCCATAATTACCACTTGGGGACACAGCGAACGCAGCCCCAAAGCACTTTTCGCGTGGCCTTCGTCGGGGGGCCATCAGTAGATCTACTGGTCAGTAGATTAGACCAGTGGCAGAAACTATCCCAATTTGCCTTGTGCAAACTGTTCTTTCTGTGAAACCCTTACATTTGTCAAAATCAAACAAGAAGGAATCAGTAATAATTTTCATTTAAATATGGCTTATGCCAATTATTAGGTAGTCTGCTTCCATTGTCAATAGTTAGTTCAGATTTCTTGCCCATCCATTGCCTTCAGTATCTATAATATCCTGCTATTTGTAATCTTATCCTGTGCAGGGTAAATACAAAGCCTTATTCAAAAATAAGGGATAATTTTTAGATAGCTTTGGAACGAGCAATTGATTATTTACTTTCCAAACAGCTAAAACATTGCTGCTCCCAAAAAGGATAATTTTTGGAGGGCTTTTTAAAAGCTATTTCTTTTTTACCTTCCAAACAGCAAACCTGTTGCTCATCCCAGCGTAAGAAAAAAAGAAATGGCTTATTAATACCCTATGTTTATACATGGGTCATATTCTCTTTGTGTGTAGGAAATTATTTAATTTCAAATTTGTTGTCATTGATGAAATTACCCTCTTTATACTTTAGTTTCAGCCACCAAAATTGAAACACATTTTCTTTTATGGCTATTGGTACTTCATCAACAACAACAACAAAAAATTATCAACGGTTAGCTGAAATGAGCTATTGCTCCCCCCAAAAATAAAAACTTACATAAAAATACCTGGGTAGAAAGTCCAAATGAGCAATTGGAAGTGCACAGTGCTATATGATATGATGACTGCAATATATTATGAGGATAAAAACTTTGCTGGGAGTGCTTCTTTAAGTTGCATGTAATAGAGGTATACAGGTATAAGCATTCTACAAATATAATTAGAGACATAGGGAACATATTCTGTGTTTTTCTGCTTATAAATGTTGCTAAAAATGTTACATTTTCATGTTGCTAGTTTTATTCAGTAACTTCAAGGGAATAAGTTAATATTTACTGAAAATAAGATAAGAATAGCTTAATATTCATTATTGAAATGACCGTTTTTGCTCTGTTAAAATATTGAGTATTTTATAATTAGAAAAAAATGCAAGGTTCATAGTAATTTCAAAGAAATGTAAAATATATTAAGTAAAAAACATACAGTTGCTTATATTAGTGTGAGCGTGTGATTGTGAACTTCAAAACCATATGAAATACCAAGAAAAGATGAAAGACAAATCCAAGACACAGACAACATTGGAAATCTGCAGATCCAGCTTTTTCTTTCTTTTTTTAGATTTCATGCTTCACATTAAATACAGTATTAAACGGAGTTACAGAGTGACTTAAATACAAAGCAGTACAGATAGCTACAATTTACTGAATGTTATGAAATAGGACAGTGAGATTTTCATTGTTATTATCATTATTTAAACAAAATCTGCCTCAGTTCTTCTCTCACTCATTTTTCTGGTGTAATATTTTACATTTTCTGCTTTAATGAAGTGCATGGTTATTGATGGAGACTAAAGTTGAATTTATTGAGCAAAAAGGGTAAAGAGGGTGCCAGCCTATACAAGGGATCAAAGTACAGCATAACAAAAGATTATAAACAACAAAGAAGAGAAAAAGTTTTCCAAACAAATGGGATCACCTAAATAAATAAAGTTTATTAAGATATTCATGGCTCCGTACATTCCTCAACCAAGAATCTGCAAAAACCCTACTCCATGCCCTCATCAGCTCCCGCCTTGACTACTGCAACTTCCTGCTCTGTGGCCTCCCCTCTAACACTCTTGCACCCCTCCAATCTATTCTAAATTCTGCTGCTCGACTAATCCACCTGTCCCCCCGCTATTCCCCGGCCTCTCCCCTCTGTCAATCCCTGCACCGGCTCCCCATAACAAAACTCTAACCATGGCATACAAAGTTATCCACAATCCACAACCTATCTTCTCCATACATCTCTGACCTTGTCTCCCGGTACTTACCTACACGCAACTTCCGATCCTCACAAGATCTTCTTCTCTACTCCCCTCTTATCTCCTCTTCCCACAATCGCATACATGAATTCTCCAGCGCATCACCCCTAGTCTGGAACTCTCGACCACCATGGAAACTTTCAAAAAGAACCTGAAGACCTGCCTCTTCTGACAAGCCTAAAACCTGCATTAACCACAGATTGACCAAGCTACTGCACAACCAGCTTTACCCTCACCTACTGTATCCTCACCCAACCCGTGTAGATTGTGAACCCTTGCGGGCAGAGTCCTCTCTCCTCCTGTACCAGTCATGACTTGTATTGTTTAAGATTACTTAAAGTGCCATGGAACAAATGGCGCTATAACAATAAATAATAATAATATAAGCCAAAAAAGAATACATTAAAACACTTAAAATAGCCCATTGCTTGACAGTTATCCAGAATGGTCCAAAATAGAGTCGAAGCCTATCCCATCTGAATACATGATAAACAGGGTACCAACAGTATAAACAGCAGCCTATAAGTGTATGTCTAAATATTGATGTGATAAATGCTGGATCTCAATGGAAGTCATAAAAAAAAAGCCAGTACCTTACTAAGAGATTCTCAATGACAGAATAGACTGTACAAATACAGGAGATTCATTGAAGGCATGATAACTCAAGTTATGAGGCAAAGATGCACATGACATATAGGATACTACCAGCACAATTAACAGTGGTCCCAAAGAGCAAAATATAAAATCAAAAGAATGCATAAGGTAACCTGTATAGTAGAAAGTAATCAGATAGGGGAAAGAACCCCACATGTATTTCCACTTGGAGTCTGGCTTCCTTAGGGTTAAAGTGTCAGACTAAAGTGAACAACTGCAGAAGTAAATGATTTACAGGGAAAAATATCTGACATAAGGGCATATATACCATAGATGAATCACGTTTGATTGTTGTGGGGCTCCAGTGTTAGGCACCGGGATTCTCCCTCTGCACAGGATGGATCCCAAGCCTTATCTTCCTCTGCGGTCTCCTATTCAGTTCCAACTGCAGTGGATGCTGCTCAGCAAAGTTGTCAGTCTCGGTGTCTTGCTCAGACTCAGTCTGTGAGCATGGTTACTGCTGCCTTTCCAGGTTCTGCTTTAGTAACCAATAATAGACTGCAGCGAGCAATCACTCCTGAGTCTAAGTCCTTGTTTCGCTCTACTGAAAATGCTCGTGGGACGACTTCTCATTGGTGCTCAGCCGTCACATGCTCAAGTCCTGGTCTGGCTCCAGATTGGCCAGTGGGCAAGGTTCTGTCAGATTAACAGAAACTAGAAAAGGATCTTTGGCGCGGCCGTCAGTAAGATCATTTATGTTTGGTGTGTGAGGAACCTAACGGTAGTGTGGGCTCTGCTGCATGTGCTCAGGCAGGCTCAGTGCCTTTAGAATTCCGGCTTCTCCAGAGAGGAGATTTTGTGGTTAAATTCAGGGCAGGCACTAGTGCCTTTAGAATTCCGGCCCCTCTGGAGAGGAGTTCTGTGAGTGATTGGAGTCCACTACCGGTTCCCTTGCCCCAGTGAGCCCACAAGTTTTACGATGCGATTCTCGCAGGAGAAATATGGCAGTGTGTCTCTGCCCATAAGGTAACAAAATCCTGGCAACAGATTCCCTTTAAACAATTCGATGTATCTTTCAACTGCTGTGCACTGGAGATTGAAAGGTACTCCAGTCAAGGACTGGAGTAAATTTCTGCTATAACTTTTGCCCTAGATTTGATGAAATATGTAGTTTACATTATACATTGAAGTTTGTAAAGCAACTAGGGTTATTGCAAAAGGCTATCATTGTTTCCCTTTTGTCAGGATGAGCAATAGTTTCAATTTCAGAATAAATGTGACTACATGTGTGCATCCGTGCTATCTGTGACCTTCTAGGTATTTGACTGAGCACTGCTCCCACCAGCTTAAGACTGTTAACTAGTTTTGGATCCCATATGTGATATATCCCATATATATGCCAAAGAGATCCCCTATATGTGTTGATTATTAGCCCGGGAGAGGCATATATGATGAATACTAGATTTAGCATCCTAGCAGAGAATAGTCACCTTGACTGACCGGTGGGCACACATGAATTGGGAAATGTGTGTGCTAAGTACCTTCATTTAATAAGTATACTCTATGTAGCTGTTTTACAGCCCAAATTTCATAAATTCATTGATGATGGGAGGTTCAGTAATGGCCAATACTGTAATCACTTATATTGTAGATTAGTGGAAATAAAGGGAAACTGTGTAAGTGTAAATGTACATTATGACTTTATTGCTTATTATATGTCACTGTTTTCTTTACAGACAAAAGTGTTGAAGAAATTAAAGCCTAGAGCAAAGAAGTCAGTGTCCAGACAGCATTAGGTAGGAATCAAATTGTATTTCCATGTTTTTCAGTTGCCCTTCGACTATTAGTGGGTTAAACTTATCATGTTTTCTTGTTTAATCTATTTTGACCTGTTTCATCTCTGTGGTCATTTGATAAGTGGGGTGCTCAGCAGTTGGACCATGAGAGATCATATATTTATCAACTACATGTATTTATTGGTAATGGCAGGCATTTCCAGGGCCATCTTTACTGATTCAGCACTTTGTATGTCCTTCAAAGTTTGTAAGAATAACTTTGTAAACCGACAGATCTTTACTTTTCTTATATGTAGATGTGAGGTTAACTGATGTTTCATTGTAAAAGATGTTAATTACAATCAGAACAGTGTCAGTGATGGAAAAAAACATAAAAGAATCCGTGATTATAGATTTCAGTCCTCTAGTCTCTGGAGACAAGTTCAAAATCATTAGATCGCATAAGATGTGGGCTGTGATAAAATATGCATCAATGAAACTTTATAGCTTCTCATTATATCATATAATTATACTTGACTGGGGTTTCTGGCTTCTTTTGTATTTTATAGCAAACATTTAATACTAAATACATTTAATTTGCTGGTAGTAGTTTCATGAATGTTTACTTTGAAAATTTTCAAGTTAGTTGGCAAGGTGCAGGACTGAACTGAAAAGCTTTTCTAAAGGTCAAAAGTTTTGTTTTGGATATTTTAACCCATTCATGACCTGGAGTATTTTCGTTTTTGCCATTTTGTTTTTCGCTCCCCTCTTTCCCAGAGCCATAACTTTTATATTTTTCCTTCAATATGGCCATATGAAGGCTTATTTTTTGTAGTTCGAGTTGTACTTTTGAACTACATCATTGGATTTACCCTGTCTTGTATGAGAAAACAGGAAAAAAATTCTAAGTGCGGTGAAATTGCAAAAAAAGTTTTTTGTTTGGCTTTCTTGCTAGGTTCACTAAATACTAAAACTGACCTGCTATTATGATTCTCCAGGTCATTACAAGATCATAGACACCAAACATGTCTAGTTTTTTTTTTATCTAAGTGGTGAAACAAATTTCAAACTTTGCTAAAAAATTTAAAAAATTGCGTAATTTTCCGATACATGTAGCGTCTCCATTTTTCGTGATCTGGGGTTGGGTGATGGCTTAATTTTTGCATGCAAAGCTGATGTTTTTAATGATACCATTTTGGTGCAGATACGTTCTTTTGATCACCCATTATTGCATTTTAATGCAATGTTGTGGCAACCAAAAAAACATAATTCTGGTGGTTTAAATTTTTTTATTTCTACGTCGTTTAGCGATCAGGTTAATCCTTTTTTTTATAGATCGGGCGATTTTGAAAGCGGCGATACAAAATATGTGTAGGTTTGATTATTTTTTATTGTTTTATTATGAATGGGGCGAAAGGGGAGTGATTTGAACTTTTATATATTTTTTTATTCTTTTCACATTTTTAAAAACTTTTTTTACTTTTGCCATGCTTCAATGACCTCCATGGGAGACTAGAAGCTGTTACAACTTGATTGCCTCTGCTACATAGAGGCAATGCTCAGATCAACTCTATGTAGTAGAATGACAGCATTACTATGAGCGCCAACCACTGGGTGGCGCACATAGCAATCTGGCATCAACAACCATAGAGGACTCAAAGAGACCTCTGGTTGTCATGCTGACGGCCCCGAGGGTCACCTGTGCACGCTGGATGTTAAACTTTGACAACGGCATTTAACTAGTTAGTAGGCACAGGCAGATCACGATTCCACCTGCACTAATTGCGGGCACATGTCAGCTGTTCAAAACAGCTGACATGTCCCGGCTTTGATACTGGCTCACCGCCAGAGCCCACATCAAAGCGGGGGTTCTGCCCTCGGACGTACTATTCCATCTGAGGGCAGAAAGGGGTTAATCACATGCATAACATATAAAGTAGTCTTCTTCACATTAAAAGCACCAGTTATGGACCACCATGGACTCCACAGAAGGTATCCTGTGGTAGCTGGCACGAAGACTACAGTAGCTTATCTGTTAAGTCCTGTGGGTTGTGAGGGGATTTTCAATAATTTGAATTTTTTTTCCTATTACACCGCATAAATAATTAACTAGAACATGATCTAGAGCATTTGGAGTCTAACTAAACATCTTGAACTCTATGTTATGCTTCTCCATTCTTAAACAATTGCTCCCTAAGTGAGCATGCAATAGATGCCCATGACCATCTTGCTAGTTCACCAATGTACTTACTTGAACTTTTTTTTTTTTTTTACTAGCGATGAGTGAGTGTGCTCATATAAAGTGTTATCCGAGCATGTTCGTGTGCTAATAGAGTATCTTCGGCGTGCTCAAATACTATGTTTGAGTTGCTAAGGCTACAATAAACACTAATTAACACGCATTAACTATTAATTAACCGGAACCAGAATGGGATTTGTAGCAAACAAGTCATGCCTGACTTATCTAGTAGTTTCCTTCTATGATGGAATAACTGACTGGGTACATCAGGAAAATGCGGTAGATATTGAATATATATTGACTTCAGCACAGTATGTGATTAAGTATGTCTTACTATCCTTATTAAAAAATGACCAAGTATGGGATTGACAAGGCTGCAGCTAAGTGGATTCATAACTGGCTCAGTGATCGTACTCAAAGAGTGGTAATAAATGATTGCACATCCAATTGGAAGAGTGTTTCAAGGGGGTAACACAAGGCTCTGTCCTGGAACCAGTTTTGTTCAACAGTTTTAAAAATAATCTAGATAAGGGAACTGAAGGTAAACTGGTCAAATTTGCAGACGATGCAAATAGGAGGGATAACTAACACTAGAGAAGACAGAAAAAGGATTCAGAAGGATCTAGATAAACTTGAACAATGAACAGCCACTAATGGAATGAGATTTAACAGGAAGAAATGCAAGATTCTACATCTGGGCAGCTAGGCAAGAAAAAGGAAAATTGCTTAGCACAGAGTCTAGATCACGTTAAATAATTATCCACCCTTGGTCACGTCGCATCTGGAATAATGTGTCCAGTTCAGGGCATCAAATTTTAAAAAGGACATTCAAAAACTGGAGTAAGCTCACAAAAGAGCTACCAGGATGGTGAGTGGACTGCAAACTATGTCCTACAAGGAATTATTAAAGGATCTGGGAATGATTAGCTTGCAAAAAAAGAAGACTAATAGGAGACTTCATAACTGTCTACAAATATCTGAAGCGATGTCGCAGTGTAGCGGGACCAGTAAAAGGGTATGCGACAGAGCAGAAAGAGACACCAGGCCAATAAACAATCCAACAAGATTTATTGGAACGGGAAACTGGGACAACGCAAATGAAAGTAATTCTGCAGTGTCCACAATGATTCCACAATGAGTCCACAGAAAGGGAGTAGATCCGAGGGCGCCACCTGGCAATCCGACTCCAGGGAAATAGCAATAGTCCTTGAGTGAATTCAATAGATCCAGCAGATGAGGGCACAACACAATCCCACATGGCAGCTTCCAACAATACACACGGTCACAGGGATCTCACCTCAGCCTAAGATCCCAACCCTTCGCAAGTCACCACACAATTGAATCAGCCAACACATGAGTCTATTGTTCTGTGTCCTGGGATCCACCCCTCCATGGGAAAGGGCTCCCCCTACTAGTTGTTGACTCCAGCCTGATTACATGGCAGTCCAGGGACACAGGCTGGGGGAGGGGGCACGCTGTTACAGGACCATTCTTATTCTCAATTGCACATTGAAACATGAGAAGAAATGGAATTAAACTGAAAAGGAGAAGATACAGATTAGATATTAGAAAAAATTTTTGCAGTGAGGGTGACCAATGAGTGGAACAGGCTACCACAAGAGGTGAGAGGTAGTGAGTTCCTCTGTAATGTAAGTCTTCAAACAGAGGCTGGACAGACATCTGTCTTAGATCGTTTATAGAATCCTACATTAAGCAGGGGATTGGACATAATGACCCTTGAGATCCCTTCCAACTCTAAAATTCTATGATTCTATGTCTCGCGGCTGGCATGTATTATGTAACATTGTATTCCAGCACACCGGAGATGCTCTATTACCACACGAGCAGTCTCGGATAACACCTTATCCAAGCTTGCTCGTTCATCACTACATACTTGGAACACCAGACAAAACTTGTCATTTTGAAGATGCGTTGACCGAATCACCAAAGCATCACAATTTGGCCCCTTAAAGGGAACCTGTCACCACGTTTTTGGAAGATGGGATAAAAATAGCGTTAAATAGGGGCAGAGGTGGGCGTTACATTAGTGTGTTTGTTATGCGTTTATTACCCACCTAAGTTGCCGAAATACCTTTGCAAAGTCTCCGTTTTCGCCTGTCAATCAGGCTGGTCTGGTCAAAAGGGCGTCTTGTCTTCCCCCAGATTTTGCGTAGTTTTCCGTTGGTGGCGTAGTGGTGTGCGCATGCCCAAGGTCCCGAATCCTCTGCCAGGGGATTTAAAAGAGAGCGCTGTTCGTGATTTCATTGGTGATCGGTGGGCGCGGCCATCTTCCTTTGGCCGCGCGTGCGCAGAAGCGGCGCTCTGCTGGCCGCGGCTTCAGGAAAATGGCTGCGGGATGCCGCGCGTGCGCAGATGGATATCGCGGCGGCCATTTTCCTGAAGCCGCGGCCAGCAGAGCGCCGCTTCTGCGCACGCGCGGCCAAAGGAAGATGGCCGCGCCCACCGATCACCAAGGAAATAACGAACAGCGCGCTCTTTTAAATCCCCTGGCAGTGGATTCGGGACCTTGGGCATGCGCACACCACTACGCCACCAACGGAAAACTACGCAAAATCTGGGGGAAGACAACGCCCTTTTGACCAGACCAGCCTGATTGACAGGCGAAAACGGAGACTTTGCAAAGGTATTTCGGCAACTTAGGTGGGTAATAAACGCATAACAAACACACTAATGTAACGCCCACCTCTGCCCCTATTTAACGCTATTTTTATCCCATCTTCCAAAAACGTGGTGACAGGTTCCCTTTAAAGATGTTTGAGCTTAGCTCATTCCACTTGAGTAATGGTATTCATCTACTTTGCAATGGGGGACAATTAATTTTGACTGCCATTGTATATTTATGTGGATTGTTGTAACATCACAGCTGCCTTTCACAAAATTACATAATCAGAATACAAGCATGCAGCTCCTACTGCTATGTAGTGTTAATATTTGATTAATTCTGCTTGTAAAATGGAAATACTAGGAAGAAATGTTAAGCACCTTCCAGGCTGGAAATTAAACCAACTGATACATTCCTTATTCAAATATATAAAAAATACATTATTTTTAACTAGTCAATGATTAGAAAAAAAACTTACAGCAAAAAAAATAAAAAAATCTATTTATCCACAAACATAGTGGTAAATGCCTTTTTAACCCCTTTCTGACATCTGACGTACTATCCCGTCGAGCTGGGGTGGGCCCGTATGACCACCGACAGGATAGTATGTCATATGTGATCGGCCGCGCTCACGGGGGGAGCACGGCCGATCGCGGCCGGGTGTCAGCTGCCTATTGCAGCTGACATCCGGCACTATGTGCCAGGAGCGGTCATGGACCGCCCCCGGCACATTAACCCCCGGCACACCGCGATCAAACATGATCGCGGTGTACCGGCGGTACAGGGAAGCATCGTGCAGGGAGGGGGCTCCCTGCGGGCTTCCCTGAGACGATTGGTACAAGGTGATGTACTCACCTTGTACCGAGCGTCTTCTCCCTGCAGTCCCCGGATCCAAAATGGCAGCGGGGCTGCATCCGGGTCCTGCAGGGAGTACTTCCGGCTCCGATGAAATTTAAGATCGCCCATCTGACAGAGTGCTGTGCAAACTGTCAGATGGGCGATCTGTGATGTCCCCCCTGGGACAAAGTAAAAAAGTTAAAAAAAAAAATTCCACAAGTGTAAAAAAAAAAAAAAAAAAAATCCTAAATAAAGAAAAAAATATATATATTATTCCCATAAATATATTTCTTTATCTAAAAAAAACAAAAAAAACAATAAAAGTACACATATTTAGTATCGCCGCGTCCGTAATGACCCAACCTATAAAACTGTCCCACTAGTTAACCCCTTCAGTGAACACCGTAAGAAAAAAAAAAAAACGAACCAAAAAACAACGCTTTATTATCATACCGCCGAACAAAAAGTGGAATAACACGCGATCAAAAAGACGGATATAAATAAGCATGGTACTGCTGAAAACGTCATCTTGCCCTGCAAAAAACGAGCCACGATACAGCATCATAAGCAAAAAAATAAAAAAGTTATAGTTCTCAGAATAAAGCGATGCCAAAATAATTATTTTTTCTATAAAATAGCTTTTATCGTATAAAAGCGCCAAAACATAAAAAAATGATATAAATGAGATATCGCTGTAATCGTACTGACCTGAAGAATAAAACTGCTTTATCAATTTTACCAAACGTGGAACGGTATAAACGCCTCCCCCAAAAGAAATTCATGAATAGCTGGTTTTTGGTCATTCTGCCTCACAAAAATCGAAATAAAAAGTGATCAAAAACTGTCACATGTCCGAAAATGTTACCAATAAAAACGTTAACTCGTCCCGCAAAAAAAAAAAAACCTCACATGACTGTGGACCAAAATATGGAAAAATTATAGCTCTCAAAATGTGGTAACGCAAAAAATATTTTTTGCAATAAAAAGCGTCTTTCAGTGTGTGACGGCTGCCAATCATAAAAATCCGCTAAAAATCCCGCTATAAAAGTAAATCAAACCCCCTTCTTCACCCCCTTAGTTAGCGAAAAATAAAAAAATTTAAAAAATGTATTTATTTCCATTTTCCCATTAGGGCTAGGGCTAGGGTTAGGGTTAGGGCTAGGGTTAGGGCTAGGGCTAGGGTTAGGGCTAGGGTTAGGGTTAGAGCTAGGGTTAGGGTTAGGGCTAGGGTTAGGGCTAGGGTTAGAGCTAGGGTTAGGGCTAGGGTTAGGGCTAGGGTTAGGGTTAGAGCTAGGGCTAGGGTTAGGGCTAGGGTTGGGGCTAGGGTTGGGGCTAAAGTTAGGGTTCGGGTTGGGGCTAAAGTTAGGGTTAGGGTTGGGGCTAAAGTTAGGGTTAGGGTTTGGATTACATTTACGGTTGGGATTAGGGTTGGGATTAGGGTTAGGGGTGTGTTTGGATTAGGGTTTCAGGTAGAATTGGGGAGTTTCCACTGTTCAGGCACATCAGGGGCTCTCCAAACGCGACATGGCGTCCGATCTCAATTCCAGCCAATTCTGCGTTGAAAAAGTAAAACAGTGCTCCTTCCCTTCCGAGCTCTCCCGTGCGCCCAAACAGGGGTTTACCCCAACATATGGGGTATCAGTGTACTCAGGACACATTGGACAACAACTTTTGGGGTCGAAGTTCTCTTGTTATCCTTGGGAAAATAAAAATTTGGGGGGCTAAAAATCATTTTTGTGGGAAAAAAAAGGATTTTTTTATTTTCACGGCTCTGCGTTGTAAACTGTAGTGAAACACTTGGGGGTTCAAAGTTCACACAACACATCTAGATAAGTTCCGTAGGAGGTCTAGTTTCCAATATGGGGTCACTTGTGGGGGGTTTCTACTGTTTGGGTACATTAGGGGCTCTGCAAATGCAACGTGACGCCTGCAGACCAATCCATCTAAGTCTGCATTCCAAATGGCGCTCCTTCCCTTCCGAGCTCTGCCATGCACCCAAACAGTGGTTCCCCCTCACATATGGGGTATCAGCGTACTCAGGAAAAATTGTACAACAACTTTTGGTGTCCAATTTATCCTGTTACCCTTGTGAAAATACAAAACTGGGGGCTAAAAAATCATTTTTGTGGAAAAAAAAGAAGAATTTTTATTTTCACGGCTCTGCATTATAAACTGTAGTGAAACACTTGGGGGTTCAAAGTTCTCACAACACATCTAGATAAGTTCCTTGGGAGGTCTAGTTTCCAATATGGATCACTTGTGGGGGGTTTGTACTGTTTGGGTACATCAGGGGCTCTGCAAATGCAACGTGACGCCTGCAGACCAATCCATCTAAGTCTGCATTCCAAATGGCGCTCCTTCCCTTCCGAGCTCTGCCAGGCGCCCAAACAGTGGTTCCCCCTCACATATGGGGTATCAACGTACTCAGAAAAAATTGGACAACAACTTTTGGTGTCCAATTTATCCTGTTACCCTTGTGAAAATACAGAACTGGGGGATAAAAAATAATTTTTGTGAAAAAAAAGAATTTTTATTTTCACGGCTCTGCGTTATAAACTGTAGTGAAACACTTGGGGGTTCAAAGCTCTCAAAACACATCTAGATAAGTTCCTTAGGGGGTCTACTTTCCAAAATGGTGTCACTTGTGGGGAGTTTCAATGTATAGGCACATCAGGGGCTCTCCAAACGCAACATGGCGTCCCATCTTAATTCCAGTCAATTTTGCATTGAAAAGTAAAATGGCACTCCTTCCCTTCCGAGCTCTGCTATGCGCCCAAACAGTGGTTTATCCCCACATATGGGGTATCGTCGTACTCAGGACAAATTGCAGAACATCTTCTGTGGTCTAATTTCTTCTCTTACCCTTGGGAAAATAAAAAATTGGGGGCAAAAAGATCACTTTTGTGAAAAAATATGATTTTTTATTTTTACGGCTCTGCATTATAAACTTCTGTGAAGCACTTGTTGGGTCAAAGTGCTCACCACACCTCTAGATAAGTTCCTTAAGGGGTCTACTTTCCAAAATGGTGTCACGTGTGGGGGGTTTCAATGTTTAGGCACATGAGGGGCTCTCCAAACCCAACATGGCGTCCCATCTCAATTCCAGTCAATTTTGCATTGAAAAGTCAAATGGCGCTCCTTCCCTTCCGAGCTCTGCCATGCGCCCAAACAATGGTTTACACCCACATATGGGGTATCAGCGTACTCAGGACAAATTGGACAACAACTTTTAGGGTCCAATTTATCCTGTTACCCTTGTGAAAATAAAAAATTGGGGGCGAAAAGATCATTTTTTGGTAAAATAAAACAAATTGGAGCTGAAATAAATTTTGTGTGAAAAAAAGTTAAATGTTCATTTTTATTTAAACATTCCAAAAATTCCTGTGAACCACCTGAAGGGTTAATAAACTTCTTGAATGTGGTTTTGAGCACCTTGAGGGGTGCAGTTTTTAGAATGGTGTCACACTTGGTTATTTTCTATCATATTGACCCCTCAAAATGACTTCAAATGAGATGTGGTCCCTAAAAAAAAATGGTGTTGTAAAAATGAGAAATTTCTGGTCAACTTTTAACCCTTATAACTCCCTAACAAAAAAAAAATTTTTGTTTCCAAAATTGTGCTGATGTAAAGTAGACATGTGGGGAATGTTACTTATTAAGTATTTTGCGAGACATATCTCTGTGATTTAAGGGCATAAAAATTCAAAGTTGGAAAATTGCGAAATTTTCTAAATTTTCGCCAAATTTCCGTTTTTTTCACAAATAAACGCAAGTTATATCGAATAAATTTTACCACTAACATGAAGTACAATATGTCATGAGAAAACAATGTCAGAATCGCCAAGATCCGTTGAAGAGTTCCAGAGTTATAACCTCATAAAGGGACAGTGGTCAGAATTGTAAAAATTGGCCTAGTCATTAACGTGCAAACCACCCTTGGGGGTGAAGGGGTTAAACATATGTGTACAAAGCAGACTATCCAGCAGTGAGGCTGCAGTGAGCATATGAAGTTACATTCTCCTTGCAGACACTCCCTTCCAGTGACCTGGTTATTGTGTACTGAGCGCTGACTGCTCACAACCCTCAGTGCATCCTGGAAGTGAGCGGCTCCTGGGAGAATAACACTTAATTTTCTCCCTGCAGCCACACTTCCAATTAGACTGGCATATATGTATAAAAAGGTTTTACCTGCAGATTACCAGAATATCTGCAGGTAAATACCATTTTTTGCTCACATGTTCCTTTTAATGACCTTTCCAGATTACAAGTAGAAATATGAGTTCTGCACATATGGAGAACATGCCACTCGCATGACAATCAACAACAAAATAATTATGCATTGGTCCCAGGCGTACAATGGCTAAATTACTAAATATACCAATGTTTCTCTACACACAGAAATAATATTTTGGGGTTGTGCAGAAATCATAACACAATACTTTAGCAGAATAATTTAAATAAGGTTAGTTTTCTAAGCAGGTTGATCAAGTTCTTCCATACCAAACTGACCAAAGCATGTCTTTACAAATGCTCAGTCATGCTGGAACAGAAAAGGTCTTCCATAAGCTGTTCTCGCAAAGTTTAAAGCATACAATGGTCCAAAATATTTTGGTATGCTGAAGTATTAAGAATTTTCTTTTCTGGAACTAAAACACCTAGGCCAATCCAGAATATAAGCCTCATTGTATTATCCCTCCTCCTCCACCAAACATTAATGTATGCAAAATAGAGTCAGGCAAGTAACATTCTTTTGTTATTTGCCCAACTTTGACATCTTCACTGCCCTAAAGTCTAGTGATGGCATGTTTTACACCTCTCTGTCTGTCAGCCACCATTGTGCTTGGTGATGTAAGGCTTGCATGCAGCTATTTGGCTATGGAAACCAATGCCATGAAGCTCCTGGGGCTCAGTTTTTGTGCTGATGTTAATCCCAAGGTAGGTTTGAAACTCTGCAGTTATTGATTCAGCAGAGCGTTGGTGACTTTTATTCACAATGCGCCTCAGCATTCGGCAACCACTCTCAGTACCTTTTATGTGGTCTGTCACTTTTCACAGCGTTTCTTAAACGCTTTCAATTTTCAACAACACCATTTAAAGTTCACTTTGGATTGTTTAAGAGGAAAGAATTTTGACAAACAGACTTGTTACAATGGTGGCATCTTATTACAGTGCCACACTCTAATTCTGTAAACCCTGAGTCTTTACACAAAAGTTAGTAAAGGTAGAATGCATGAGTAGAGGCTGGATTCTATACACCTGTAGAAATGGGACCTATTAAATATCTGAATTCAGTAATGAAGAGGTGTGTCCCCGATCCTATTGTCCACATGTGTATGTGATCCAGGTCTCAATCAGTTATGGTAACATAGATAGAAAGACGGTCACGACATACACAGAACATTGCTATATAATAGGCCATTATCTGCTGTGTAACTGGATACATGCCATGGCTTTTGAAAAGTCCAGTTTATGTGTCAGCTGTAGTTTTCCTCATTCCTTAAGTTAGCACCACTAATTGTAAATTATTGTAGAGTACCAAAACAGCTAATTCGACAGAACGGATTTAAGTCTGCCCAGTTTTGCCTACCATTGTGTGAAGAAGAGTCGTCTATGAGGCTTTTCCTTACCTATTTCAGCAAGTTCAGCCTGACCTATTTTCACAAAGTATCCTTTCCAAAAATCTTTTTTTCACCACTTATTACATTTTGTACACTCTTTTGTGAAACAAAAAAATTGAATGTTTTACATATCTTTAACGCAATAAAATCTGAAAGTCTAAAACACAATTGAAATTAAACTACAATTTTTACCGAGTGGGATTTGAAGACGCAGTGACAGCTTTTCATGATGGCTAATTTCATACAATACAAATGAGTCATACGCTCTCTCAGATACTTGCATAACTCATATCAACCCCATATTATCAGATCAACATTTCACTTTACAAACATATTCTTTTAATGATGATGGAAAATTCAATAGGAACCTGTAAATGCTGATGCAGGAGTATCTCAGCAGGGCACTTTATTATTATGAAAAATGATGTGCTACAATAAAACCTAATACCGCTTCACAATTCTGCTTGGTTTTCGGAGGTAATAAATCTTGTACTTTTCGGCTTTGTGCTTCTTTATGTGAACTAAATGAAAGACTGCATTTATAGGCCTGGAAAGTCACATGTCATAAGTACATCTTAAAGAAAATGTCAATGCAGCCTGTCACATCCAAACTGCTTTCTTTATATGACAAACATACAGCTTGTGGATTTTATCTCTAAGGCAAAGGCTTGAAACCAAAAAATTAAATGTGCATTATAAGCAAATTATTAACATCTAGCTATCTGCGAACATATTAGTAGCTGGAGGTTGGTAGATGTTCCTTATTTTTTAAGCAACATAGAAGATGAAGATGACTGGAGAGAGACAAAAGCAGAATATCTGTAGAAAACTAGTCAGGATTTTCACCTTTATCTTGTGATGTACTAAGATGAATGGCTTTCTGGGAAACAGTACTTAATGATATATATTGTTTTCCTATGGTCTGATTATACCTACAGAACATACAAGAATACCAATCCCATTGTACCAACTTCTAGGACTATATCAGCATTACATTATCATGAATTAATTTAATGCAGAGCCCCATGATGAAGTCTTGATGACATGTTATTGCAGCAATGAATGCCACATGACAGCATATGCAAAATGTTAGTTTGGGAAATGCGACATCTGTATGGGAAGTAAACAAATATAATTCATCATGCACCATATGGTTTGAAGACTGATGGTACTTCAAGTAAATTGAAGAAAAGGAGAATGGCGTTTTTATGTTAAATATTTATTAGCTACAGGAGATGGGTGCTACATAATGCTTCATTGTGATTGTTTCAGTTTTATTGGTGTTGCGCTTTGTTCTTTATTATGTAATTTATGTGCATTAATTCCAATATTGGTATATTGTGTGTCATGTGATATTTGGTACATAAGGAACATCCATGGGATATGATGCATACATGAAAAAGTGTTCCCAGTGTGATATGTAATGGCCGCTCTCAGCTCTCCTGATCTCACTGCAGAGCTGTGTGTGATTATACCTGACACATGTGCAGGTTCCTCTCATCTTCAGCTTCCATCTCACAGGCAGACAATATTGGTGCAGTACAGCAGAGGTGAGAGAGAAGCAAAAAGTGTGTTTATGTGAAGACACATTTCATTTCTCCTGTTCTATGTTAGTTACTTGTCTCACACTGGTAACTCTCCCTTCATGTAAAATAAGCTCTGGAGGCAGAGTTATCTCCAGGCACCATCCTCCCCAGAGCCTAGAAGAGCTCATTTACATATAGTGATAAAAGATGATTTCTCAACAGCAAGGCATCTGATATGAGACATATAGGGATGACTTTTCTCTATTGATAAACCAATCTCAAATTTTCCTTTTGCCAGTAGCAAGCTGTAATCTGTGGGGGACCATGGTATTACAGAGTATCCATAAATGGCCCTCTGTCTAATGTATACATGTTCTGTTTTTTTTTTTAAGATTCATGCTCCTTTTAACCGATTTGTTTACTGTCTTAACACATGAGAGCCCTGGACATTACAGCCCCTCTAGTACTTAAAAATAAACAAATAGGGGAAATAAGTTTACAATTATTATTTTCTTAGCACTCTGTATACATCAAGATGGCAAATCAATTTCCCTTGTTGGCAACAGAGCTGAGATCCATTTTTACTCCACTATAGGGTACTTTGAATTCTGGTTATATATCTTACTGCTAAGACCCCTTCACATCATTTCATTTACACTGCACTTTTAATAATGGCACATAATCCATCCTTGCACTGAAAGTGTAATTTACTTACCATATACCAGGACTCATTTTCCAGGCTTCTATGGATCAGCTCCAGCAGAAAAATCATGCACTTTGCTAATTACAGTCAAGCTGAGAAGGATGTCATTCACTTTGGAGGGTCAGAGAACTAAGTGCTTTAAATCAATAATTTGGACCCACTATCTCTAATTTGGAAACTGGGGGCAAATCATTTATGCTCATTTTACTCATGCACTTTGCATTATTTTTCAGAAAACAAATGGCCCTTGGCAAATCTTTTGTTAGGGGGAGGAACTGCTAAATGGCAGGTGTTTTAAGTAAGACTTACTGTACGTAACAAAGGTAATGACTAAAGTGAATATTCTAATATCCAATGACATTGGGAAAGCTTCTAAATTATTTTTTTTGCTCTCAAATGTAAGTTTTCTTATGGTCAGTACTAGAGACGAGTATCAGGGAAAATTCGAATTTGCCAATTTGCGGGTTTTCTCCTGTAATTTGATTTGCATAGAAGTTGTTGTTCTCTTCTTGAATTGAATGTTTATCTCACCAGATCCCAGCGCATATTAAACCTAAGATGCAAAAAATAAAGAGAATATTTATACTCACTCACCGCATACCTCTCCGGATCCTCCGCTCCTCACCATCAACTGTCCAGTCCTATTGACATCTTTTTTTCACCACCACTGAATCCCAAGGCCTCCTCACACTTTCCTGGGCCTTCCAGTTCTGATGAGGCTTTAGAGGGTCCTGCACAAGCGCATGAAAGGTCATGGCGTTACGATATCACAATGTACACAGTAACCTTTTGTGCCTGAGGATTTCAGCGCTCATGACAGTGATAAGAAGATGCGACGAGGACTGGGTAGGTAATGGTAAGGCACGCAAAAGTTTGAAAGGTGAGCATTGATGTAAGTATAACTATTACTTTTTAACCTATTCTTGGATCCAAGAAGTATTATTTCTCCTTGTGGAGAGTGACATGTTAAGCATGTCGAGGTGAGGAGACTTAAAGCCGCAATGCTTCTCTGGGAAATATGCAAATCGTCTCTTCAGAGAGGAAGAGGACTAGAACTCTAGTGCCAGCTATTGGAAGTAGCAATCCTAACAGTCAATGTCAACCCTTTAACGAGCCTTGTCACATGACTTAGGATAAGAGCCAAACCAGATCTCAATTTGCAGACACTGTGTTTCGGGGTACTGCCCCTCGTCAGTGCAACGTGGAGATCTGGTTTGGCTGATTGAAAGGCGTCTGACCGGGATCCAAGAAGTATCGTTTCTCCTTGCGGAGAGTGACATGTTAAGCATGTCAAGGTGAGGAGACTTAAAGCCGCAATGCTCCCCTGGGAAATATGCAAATTGTCTCTTCAGAGAGGAAGAGGACTAGAACTCTAGTGCCACCTATTGGAGGTAGCAATCCTGGACATTTACAGTTCAGAAAAATGACAGCCAGTGGCCATCATTTTGTTAAATTCACGCAGAAACTAATTACATAAAAATCTGCATTTTGGAAGACTTTTTTCAATATTCAAATAGAATAGCGCTCAAATATATTAGCTTATTTCTAGTCAATACCAGAAAAATTGGGCATATTCTCTCCGGGGTTAGTTGCTTTACAATTCAAGCCATAGAAGTGATTACTAAACTCAATCTGATGTGCACAAACAAAACAGGCAGAGAAGAAGGCAGTCACAGCAATGGATTTCAGTAGTAGAAAAATCTAATTTAGTCCTGCCAATGCCGCCACAATCTGTCAAATCACTTTAATACTGTTTCCCAAGCTCCCCCAAGCACTGTGTACAGCGAGCTACACTGTAGAAGACAGGGACCAATATGTCTCTCAAGGGGCCACATTAATTGAGAGTTGGCCCTGGATGAGTCTACAATAATATAGAAATGAATTGTATAATTAGAAATCCTATAACATATAGTTATTATCAGAACCGCTCAAGCAGGAACAGATTTAATATACTTGTAGAATTGTACACATTTCATACAGGCTATTATAAAGCACAGCTAACAAGCTGACAGGGAAGCCACCAGGAATGTGAATTCTCCGCAGTTTACCTCCAGTGTGATCAGAAAGCCTGTGCGTCTAGAGACAGTGATTCTGATAATAGGCACACACTGGGGAATTGCCTTTTCTAGTGACCCCAAACAGTACGTAGTTAAAGCAGCTGTAAATATGACATTTTCCAACTATCTAATGAATAGTTTGTCTCCATGTTGCACAATTTACCCTTCCTAAGGATGCATCTAAAAGCCATCAGAAAACGTATTAGCGGGGAGGAGGATAAAAGGTGTCAAGAAGTCTAGGAGAAGTTTTACCCTTCAATCAAAATTGGTAATTTATTCTCTTTTTGAAGAATACAATCATGGATGAAATTCTCCCCATAGCATTAAATCTTGTAAATTAGAGCCATCTGGAGAACACTACACAATAGTTTCCTTATTCTGCATTATAATAATAAACACTTATAAATAGCGAATTTAATTACGTCTAAGCAATATTAATCATACACACCAAAAAGGGATGCTACCCAGGGTGTGGTCGGGTCCCTGGCTGGTGGCATCTATTAGGTAAATAAGTTCCTCCTGGTATGTACTAATGTATGTATGATATACTTTTCGATATGCTGACTGATGCTTTTTACATACTTCTTATAATATAAAATATATAGTATACCACTTGGTATTACCTCACATTTGTGAATATTTATTAATTTATTGTCTGATTGATTGCACTGTTGCACTTTTTCAGTCACCATATCGGTAGTTATATTTTGGAACTGGTTGAGTGCTATTACTATCTGCTTTGATATCGTATTGGGAGGTAGTTGTTCTATGTTAGCCACTTATTTTCCAGCCATCCCTTCCAGTTGTGTCTGTTCTCTGTGGTGTCTCATTTTTTATGTATTCGGTTTTACCTGTTCTTTAATAAAGTTGACATTACATAATTAGTACAGTCTAGCATCCCTTTTTGGTGTGTATTATTCTGCATTATGTCAGTTCTACCCTGCGCCACATTAATAGTGTATATTGGTATAAATCCAACACATACTGTATCCTTTCATATATTTGTACGGCATATTGGCTAGTAGCGAGCCAAAATATTTAGAAGGAATAAGATTATGGCCTTATGTACACGACTATACAGTGTTATGGCTACATACAGCTTGCCAATGTAACAGAGCTGTAATCCAGTAGCTTCCCTACCTCCATGGGACGCCATATGCTTCTATCCTTCTGACTATTCAAAAAAAAATTGTTCCATATTGAGATGTTTAGAATTTGCAAAAAAAAAAAAATTATTAAGCATTAAAATAATGATCTAGCCATCAAATGCAATATAAGAAGCCAGCGTATAATCCACTCAGTGTTATAAGTGTATTTTTCACATAAGTATATTTCTGGCTTGTTACATTGAACTGGACCATTAAATAAACCGCTAAGCACTTAGACAGAAAATCATTCAGAAAGCTAACAAATAAAGCAAATTCACTTTAGTTGTGCTAAATTCCCATCTGTTAGCTTAATCTTTGTAGCATGTGCTGGGATATTAGATTTTTTTTTCTCCCTTTTCCAATTGAATTTAATCAGATTTGCTTGCGTATCATGTCAAATAGAACAAGTAAGGATTTATTCTAAAGCAAGAAACAATGTTTTCTGAGCAAGGCAGATTGAGGAGATATTTAAAGGGTTGTCTTACAATTCAGCGTTTTTGTCAAAAGCCAAATACTTTCCTCACATCAGAAAATAGTTTTATGTGCCAATGAATTCACTATGAGCTTCCCTTTTATTCATTTAAATGTTGTTTCTCCTGTTGAAGAGAGTTTAGTAAAAAGTGCATTCCTTCTGCTATGACCAGCTGACCAGATTTTTGGGGGCTGAGACACTTCTTTTTGCATTTATTTAGGAGACACATGTAAAGCATGATAGTAGAAAAAGTTGGTTCCGATGAAAAGTGTAAATGTGAACCTATCTAGTCTCAACAACATGCATCATTTGGTAGAAGATGTGCATGTAACCAATTTGTGCCTCTGTCTCTATGACATTTGTATCCTTAGTATGACCTGTTTAACTTTACCTGTGCCCATAAAAAGGTTAGAGCAAAAAACTGACCGGCACTTCCAAACAGAATAAAAAACAAGTGTGAACAGTTGCAAGCTAATAAAGGCACTCTACATAACTAACAAATTAAAGCTATAGTATCCAAACATTGAATATTTGAAATTAGAGCTGCACTACTGCTGTACATTTTTAAAAAAGGTGCTTAGCTCATAAATTGGCCAATTTAGGTGAGCCCAACAGCCAGCAACAAGGCATACACCTTTGTTGGGACCCCAAACATAATATGATGCCTCTCCTGGACTAAAAGCCTACAATTATATGGGCAGGTAGGATCATCTCTATTTAAAAACATCTTAGGCTGAGAAGTGATATGTCCTGATATTGCTTCACTTTACTGTAAATGCAAATTAAACCTTTACTGATAAAATTAAAGCTAGCACTTTGGAACCACAAAGTAAAAGTAGCCACCATTATCTTTATCAAGCCTTTCCATAAAACTTAAACCAGAGTCTTCCCCAAAAGGAAAATACATCCACACCCAGATTGCAACTTTTGCTCTTTCTCTTCGCAGTACAGGTATGGGTATTGGTACTTAGCTGAGTAGTCTTGGAAAGAGGTCTAAGAAGCACTTCTCTCAAAGCCCACTAAGGAGTTACTTCTTTGAAAGTCTACTAAGATGACATAGTGGGACCTGTTGGCCAAGCAATGCTTTCTACAGCTAATTTAAATGCCTTTTTGCTTGTGAACTTGGCCTGCCTTTTCCGTCTTTGTCAGATTGGCGATCTCCATAAAAACAGTCCTGAATAAAATCCAACTTTTGACTTAATTTAGAAATAGGGAATGTACATTAGTTAAGCTGGCACAGAGAAGAGTTACTCCTGGTGGCAGGCAGCAAGATTTGTATATTTCTTTTTTACTTAACATGATGTTATCCAATATCCAAGATCATGTTAGCCTCCCCTAAATCTCTTACATATTGTGTTAAAATTTGTTTGGACCATCTTAGCGTAGACCTGAAGGAAGACTTAGAGGACAAATAAGCACAGACCCCAAAATCTTCCCAAAAGTTCTATAATTTTCTTTGTTATTTTTTTTATGACATGAATTGTCAAAATTGCTCTGTCTCCTCTAGACATACCTGTGGTAAAACTATAGTAGAACACATATAATATCAGAAAAGTGCCATTTTATTACACACATGGGTCAATCTGCGCACCAAACTTTTAACACCATAAAGTACTTGATACAAGTTAATGCAGTATTTTATAGAAAAATTATACTGCAGACAGATTATGGCTGAAAATCAATAAGTATTAAATACACTACAAACAGTTGAGTAGATTTAGTAAAACTGTATAATTTTTGGACAGTGTAAACATAGACACTTATATCACATGACTTATTTTGTTCCAGAGATTTTGGCCATTTTTGGTGTATTTTAAGCCACACCCACACACACTTCATAGTCTGGCCTTTATGTCAAGAAAGCACTGAAAAAGTCCAAAACACATACGGTAATATGATGTAATTAATGGTTTTCTGGTTCAATTAGCAAAATAAGCATCTAATTTTTTTGAGCTTGGCAGATCATCTAATTTGAAGATAAATCTTTTCAGACAGATAAAGATGGGAAGAGCAGCATCAGGCAGTTTAAATATCAACACCCCATCCTTTTGTTCTCAGAGGAGGAATTTGTTAATGGCTTTCTCCCCCTCTACATTTTGAAAACACATTAACACTTGACTAAACTGAAGATTTGTGCATTTGTGAGAGTTAAAAGGGTTGCCCTCTTCTAGGACAACCCCTTCTCAATCACCATATTTCCCCACATTCTACTCTAAGACTTGAGATTATGGTAAGCGTGATTAATATGTGTTAGAATACAGATAGGCATGAAGTTCAGAATGCTTTCCTTGAAGTTTGTGACCTTCTGCAGGTCAATATCATCTTTGCACATGATTTTTCATTTATCATTTTGTATTGTAGAACTGAAAATACTTACCAGCTGACCTTTAGCGAAATCACTTCAACTGTTTTAGCAAAATTGTCTTTTATGGGGACATATTTTTTCTTTTCCTTCCCTGTTCTCCATTGTACCTCCAAACTTCTCATTTTAGATTTTGGAAAGCATTTAGTCTGATTACATTTTCTTGGTTTGCATTCATATGTAAACTACTCACATTGGCTTACGGGGCTTGTAAACATGATTTGCTAAGCAACCATATTCCTGAGGGATTGTTGCAAGTCACTCCTCCATATGGTGCCCAAATAGAGTCAGATGGTAAGCTAAGCAATAGATCTGAAGTCTCCATTATATATGGTAATGTGAATCTGGTTGTGCTCTTAGCAATGCACACTTTATTTGCACACAGAATTTCCCTAATTTCTGGTTATTAGGTGTTTACTTCTAAATATTATGTCTATGTTCAGTAATTTATAACTACTATATAGACAGTCAAAAGCAATAAATAAACTGGCCAACACAGAATAGTACACAACTATATAATAATGTTTGTTAAGTGATAACTCATTTAATTCAGTGTAATTGAAGTATTTTGAAGGTGTGCTAGCTGTCATGAAAGCACTATAACCAGTGGCGATACCATCAAAATGCTTTTACGACAATGCTAGTCAGTGTCCCATAGCACCTCCAGTAATAGTGGACCATAAAGCTGTCCTCATAGATGCTGCATAAGAGGTCTAGCCAAAATTCCCCCATCCTTACCAAATGCATATACCGAGCCTCTACGTGGTAAGTCCAAATAAACGACTACCAGAAGATATTTATTTATTTTACTCACTTATATAGTTCCATCATATTCCACAGCACTTTACAGACATTATCATCACTGTCCTCATTAGAGCTCACAATCTAATTTCCCTATCAGTATGTCTTTGGAATGTGGAAGGAAATCGGAGAACCTGGAAGAAACCCACACGAACACGGGAGAACATACAAATTCCTTGCAGATGTTGTCATTGGTGGGATTTGAACCCACCAGGACTCCAGTGCTGCAAAGCAACAGTACTAGCCACCGTGCTGCCCATAAATCAGATATAAAGGTTATCTGGAAACAAAAAAATAACACTTGGAATATGCAAAAGTAATAAAGACGTAATTCTGATTTTACCAATCTGTCACCTCTCCTGGTCATGTGAGAACTGCAGACAGACAATGGCCGCAATAATGACCAATACGTCACTGCTATAGCTAATGATTGGCTACAGCAGTCAGATGTCTGTCCAGATGAAGAAGGAAATATTGAGATTAGTGGGGAACCTAGAAGCATCAGAACGGAGGTAGTAAAGGATCAGTGAGTTGACTATTAATACTTTTACTATGTTTCCAGAGTAGTTTGGACGGGACTTTTAATATTCATATTCCCCATCTCAAATTATGTCAGTGTTTTAAAAATTTATTTTGCTTGATTTAAAGTCTCAAAAATCCATTTGAAAAATATATTTATGATATATTTAACCAATTCCAAATGCAATCCAATGTTCTCCATGGATTCCTTGGCTTATATGGCCAAGTACGATTCAAATAAAGGAACAAACTTGGGCAAGCACAATCAGACATGTGCAGAGCCCCATAGTATAACATTGGTCCACATGCAATCCAGTGTTTTGTCACACTGCACTTGGACCAATAATTCAGTTGTCTGTGCGAGCCCTTAACCGCTTTCTGACCTCGGACGGGATAGTACGTCCGAGGTCAGAACCCCCGCTTTGATGCTGGCTCCAGCGGTGAGCCCACATCAAAGCCCACAATAGCGACGGGTGAAATCGTGATTCACCTGCCGCTATTAACTAGTTAAATGCCGCTGTCAAACGCTGACAGCGGCATTTAACCGGCGCTTCCTGCCATCCGGCCGGAAATGAGCGCATCACCGATCCCCGTCACATGATCAGGGGTCAGCGATGCTTCTGCATAGTAACCATAGAGGTCCTTGAGAACTCTATGGTTACTGATGCCAGCTTGCTGTGAGCGCCACCCTGTGGTCGGCGCTCATAGCACACCTGCAATTCAGCTACATAGCAGCTACAGCGATCTGATAATCGCTGCTATGTAGCAGAGGCGATCGAGTTGTGCCAGCTTCTAGCCTCCTATGGAGGCTATTGAAGCATGGCAAAAGTTTAAAAAAAAAAAAAAAAAAACTTAAAAAAATGTGAAAAAATAAAAAAAATATAAAAATTTAAATCACCCCCCTTTCGCCCCATTCAAAATAAATCAATTAAAAAAAATCAAACCTACACATATTTGGTACCGCCGCATTCAGAATCGCCAGATCTATCAAGAAAAAAAAGGATTAACCTGATCGCTAAATGGTGCAGAGAGAAAAAAAATTGAAACGCCAGAATTACATTTTTTTGGTTGCCGTGACATTGCATTAAAATGCAATAACGGGCGATCAAAAGAACATATCTGAACCAAAATGGTATCATTAAAACGCCAGCTCGGTGCGCAAAAAATAAGCCCTCACCCGACCCCAGATCATGAAAAATGGAGACGCTACGGGTATCGGAAAATGGCACAATTTTTTGTTTTGTTTTGTTTTTTTAGCAAAGTTTGGAATTATTTTTCACCACTTAGATAAACAATAACCTAGACATGTTAGGTGTCTATGAAACCTGGAGAATCATAATAGCAGATCAGTTTTAGCATTTAGTGAACCTAGCAGAATAGCCAAACAAAAACAAGTGTGGGTTTGCACTTTGTTTGCAATTTCACCGCACTTGGAATTTTTTTCCTGCTTTCTAGTACACAACATGCTAAAACCAATGATGTCGTTCAAAAGTACAACTTGTTTCACAAAAAATAAGCCCTCACATGGCCATATTAACGGAAAAATAAAAAAGTTACAGCTCTGGGAAGGAGGGGAGCGAAAAACGAACACGGAAAAATGGAAAATCCCAAGGTCATGAAGGGGTTAAGTGGATCAATCCTGACCAGGCATCGGTGTGGGTGTCAATGAATGGCATGGCAGCCGGGGAGCATGTGATCTTGGTACACTTGTGAAGTCTAGCCACAGATGGGACTTTATAGGGAGCCATGATTTATTCTATATACTGTAACATCTGCAATTTTATACTTGCCCAGGGTATCTGCTTCTAACACATTAACTTCAAAAAACGACTTTTTTCTTGCTGTCTGATATATCTATCTCTTGACAGGTGCCACTGTCACAAGACAATTAATGTTATTCACTACCCGTGTCAGTAGTTTTTATTTTATTTCTGGTTTGCTTTTTCTGATTTTTTCTATTTAGTCCTGAAAGTCTAATTTTCATGAAAACCTTATTTCTATTGTTTCCCTGTTCTTTCAGTGCAGGCAGCATTGTAAACAATGGAAGTCTTCATAGTTATTGCTATGACTACATTTATAAAACTTTATTGTAATTAGTTCTTTTATCAATATTTTTTGTGTAAAGAAAGAAAACATTGTAACCTAGCTAAAGTTTCTGATGGTCATTTAGCTTGTATGTATACTAGTATGTCTAATACATGCTAGAAAACCGCAGTTTCTAGTAAAAATACTGTACATACATGTCCTTGAATGTAGCCTTGGTAATAACAATGAAAACCTCCATTATTTACAATTTTTAGACAACTGAAAAGAGATACACAACAGAAATAAAGCTTATATTACAAAGTTACATCTCTTTTATTTTGTGGCTTTATAGCTAGCAGAGCTGAGCAAAAAAAGAAGTTTTTGTTACCTGTTTTATTGATATATTTACTGTTGTTCCCGGCTTCTCAACTCTATAGAAGAAACAGGAAAAAAAATATTAGGTTCTGTAAATGTCGGACATGCCACTGCACCAAAGACAATGTAGAGGATCAAAGTCTGCTAAGGAATAGTAATGTCCGTCATCTGAGGATTCTTATCCCCATTTCTTTTCCTAAACTGAAATAGTATGGAGCAAAGTCCCTCTGACACTGCTTTGTGCAAATACTGAGTGTTGTGTAGAAAAGTGAATTTAACCCCTTTCTGCCAGCTGACGGAATAGTACGTCAGCTGGCAGATCCCCTGCTTTAAGGTGGGCTCCGGCGGTGAGCCCACCTTAAAGCTGCGACATGTCAGCTGTTTTGTACAGCTGACATGTGCGCGCAATGAGCGAGAGCGGAATCGCGATTCGCCCGCGCCCATTAACTAGTTAAATGCCGCCGTCAAGCTTTGACAGCGGCATTTAACTAGCGCTCCCGGCCGCGCGGCCGGAAGAGCTCGCACCGCTGACCCCCGTCACATGATCGGGGGTCAGCGGTGCATTGCCATAACAACCAGAGGTCTCCTTGAGACCTCTATGGTTGTTGATGGCCGATTGCTTTGAGCGCCACCTTGTGGTCGGCGCTCAAAGTGCACCTGGATTTCTGCTACATAGAGGTGATCTGTACTTCACCTCTATGTAGCAGAGCCGATCAAGTTGTGCATGCTTCTAGCCTCCTATGGAGGCTATTGAAGCATGCCAAAATAAAAAAAAAAAAGTGGTTAAAAATAAAAAAAAAATAAAAAATATATAAAAGTTCAATCACCCCCCTTTCGCCCCAATCAAAATAAAACAATTAAAAAAAAATTAAACATACACATATCTGGTATCGCCGCATTCAGAATTGCCCGATCTATCAATAAAAACAAAGGATTAACCTGACCGCTAAATGGCGTAGTGAGAAAAAAAATCAAAACGGCAAAATTACGTTTTTTTGGTCGCCGCAACATTGCATTAAAATGCAATAACGGGCGGTCAAAAGAATGTATCTGCACCAAAATGGTATCATTAAAAATGCCAGCTCGGCACGCAAAAAATAAGCCCTCACCCGACCCCAGATCATGAAAATTGGAGACGCTACGGGTATCGGAAAATCGCGCAATTTATTTATTTTTTTTTTTAGCAAACTTTGGAATTTTTTTTCACCACTTAGATAAAAAATAACCTAGACATGTTAGGTGTCTTAGAACTCGTAATCACCTGGAGAATCATAATGGCCGGTTAGTTTTAGCATTTGGTGAACCTAGCAAAAAAGCCAAACAAAAAACAAGTGTGAGATTGCACTTTTTTTGCAATTTCATCACACTTGGAATTTTTTTCCCGTTTTCTGTTACATGGCATGGTAAAACCAATGATGTCGTTCAAAAGTACATCTCGTCCCGCAAAAAATAAGCCCTCACATGGCCATATTGACGGAAAAATAAAAAAGTTATGGCTCTGGGAAGGAGGGGAGCGAAAAACGAAAACGAAAAAACGGAAAAAGCTCCGGGGGTGAAGGGGTTAAAGATTAACCTCATCCCGCTGCCGCCAGTTTTTTCACTTTAATTTTTTTATTCCAATCTTACAAGAGTCATACCCAGGCTTGGACTGGCCCACTGAAGAGCAGGAGAATCCTCCGGTAGGCCCCTACACAAGAGTAGTCCACGACCCTTTTATATGAGCAGTACTTGGCACAATATACTTGAACCACTATATACAGACAAAAGGTGGCATCTTATTCATTTATCATGTGCAAAAAGAAAAAAAAGAAGAGCATGAACCGCACATCCCAAAATCATACGTTGATCTAAAGCCGCTAGGCAAAAATTTAAATACTGAACATGAGGTTTTCAGTTTAACATTCTGATCAGACTGTATGAAGCCCACTGCCCCTTCACGGCAAACCTCGTAGTGGGTCCTAACGCCCTAACGGAGCGGAGCCGTGCGGCGACCACCGCCGCAGCGGCCATGCACCAGCAGGGCGGACGGCCTGTTGCCCCACAGCACCCATGCTGCGAGACTGAGTCCCCAAGACTCCAGACCGCGCCGCCCCACCAGCACAAAGCCACAGCAACAATGGCCGCCACACAGCACCAGCACCAAAATGAAGGGAGCATTTAAACTCACCTTCCTCCAGCTCTTCAGTGAGAGCCAAAATGGGCTAGACCCCTTACTTTGCAGTCTCCTGCTAATTAAAATCACCTGAGCCAAATGGGAGGAGTGCTGGTCCAAAAAAAGAGACAAGTACATGCTATGTGCAAAAAGAAAAAAAAAGAGCATGAACCGCACATCCCAAAATCATACGTTGATCTAAAGCCGCTAGGCAAAAATTTAAATACTGAACATGAGGTTTTCAGTTTAACATTCTGATCAGACTGTATGAAGCCCACTGCCCCTTCACGGCAAACCTCGTAGTGGGTCCTAACGCCCTAACGGAGCGGAGCCGTGCGGCGACCACCGCCGCAGCGGCCATGCACCAGCAGGGCGGACGGCCTGTTGCCCCACAGCACCCATGCTGCGAGACTGAGTCCCCAAGACTCCAGACCGCGCCGCCCCACCAGCACAAAGCCACAGCAACAATGGCCGCCACACAGCACCAGCACCAAAATGAAGGGAGCATTTAAACTCACCTTCCTCCAGCTCTTCAGTGAGAGCCAAAATGGGCTAGACCCCTTACTTTGCAGTCTCCTGCTAATTAAAATCACCTGAGCCAAATGGGAGGAGTGCTGGTCCAAAAAAAGAGACAAGTACATGCTATGTGCAAAAAGAAAAAAAAAAAGAGCATGAACCGCACATCCCAAAATCATACGTTGATCTAAAGCCGCTAGGCAAAAATTTAAATACTGAACATGAGGTTTTCAGTTTAACATTCTGATCAGACTGTATGAAGCCCACTGCCCCTTCACGGCAAACCTCGTAGTGGGTCCTAACGCCCTAACGGAGCGGAGCCGTGCGGCGACCACCGCCGCAGCGGCCATGCACCAGCAGGGCGGACGGCCTGTTGCCCCACAGCACCCATGCTGCGAGACTGAGTCCCCAAGACTCCAGACCGCGCCGCCCCACCAGCACAAAGCCACAGCAACAATGGCCGCCACACAGCACCAGCACCAAAATGAAGGGAGCATTTAAACTCACCTTCCTCCAGCTCTTCAGTGAGAGCCAAAATGGGCTAGACCCCTTACTTTGCAGTCTCCTGCTAATTAAAATCACCTGAGCCAAATGGGAGGAGTGCTGGTCCAAAAAAAGAGACAAGTACATGCTATGTGCAAAAAGAAAAAAAAGAGCATGAACCGCACATCCCAAAATCATACGTTGATCTAAAGCCGCTAGGCAAAAATTTAAATACTGAACATGAGGTTTTCAGTTTAACATTCTGATCAGACTGTATGAAGCCCACTGCCCCTTCACGGCAAACCTCGTAGTGGGTCCTAACGCCCTAACGGAGCGGAGCCGTGCGGCGACCACCGCCGCAGCGGCCATGCACCAGCAGGGCGGACGGCCTGTTGCCCCACAGCACCCATGCTGCGAGACTGAGTCCCCAAGACTCCAGACCGCGCCGCCCCACCAGCACAAAGCCACAGCAACAATGGCCGCCACACAGCACCAGCACCAAAATGAAGGGAGCATTTAAACTCACCTTCCTCCAGCTCTTCAGTGAGAGCCAAAATGGGCTAGACCCCTTACTTTGCAGTCTCCTGCTAATTAAAATCACCTGAGCCAAATGGGAGGAGTGCTGGTCCAAAAAAAGAGACAAGTACATGCTATGTGCAAAAAGAAAAAAAAGAGCATGAACCGCACATCCCAAAATCATACGTTGATCTAAAGCCGCTAGGCAAAAATTTAAATACTGAACATGAGGTTTTCAGTTTAACATTCTGATCAGACTGTATGAAGCCCACTGCCCCTTCACGGCAAACCTCGTAGTGGGTCCTAACGCCCTAACGGAGCGGAGCCGTGCGGCGACCACCGCCGCAGCGGCCATGCACCAGCAGGGCGGACGGCCTGTTGCCCCACAGCACCCATGCTGCGAGACTGAGTCCCCAAGACTCCAGACCGCGCCGCCCCACCAGCACAAAGCCACAGCAACAATGGCCGCCACACAGCACCAGCACCAAAATGAAGGGAGCATTTAAACTCACCTTCCTCCAGCTCTTCAGTGAGAGCCAAAATGGGCTAGACCCCTTACTTTGCAGTCTCCTGCTAATTAAAATCACCTGAGCCAAATGGGAGGAGTGCTGGTCCAAAAAAAGAGACAAGTACATGCTATGTGCAAAAAGAAAAAAAAGAGCATGAACCGCACATCCCAAAATCATACGTTGATCTAAAGCCGCTAGGCAAAAATTTAAATACTGAACATGAGGTTTTCAGTTTAACATTCTGATCAGACTGTATGAAGCCCACTGCCCCTTCACGGCAAACCTCGTAGTGGGTCCTAACGCCCTAACGGAGCGGAGCCGTGCGGCGACCACCGCCGCAGCGGCCATGCACCAGCAGGGCGGACGGCCTGTTGCCCCACAGCACCCATGCTGCGAGACTGAGTCCCCAAGACTCCAGACCGCGCCGCCCCACCAGCACAAAGCCACAGCAACAATGGCCGCCACACAGCACCAGCACCAAAATGAAGGGAGCATTTAAACTCACCTTCCTCCAGCTCTTCAGTGAGAGCCAAAATGGGCTAGACCCCTTACTTTGCAGTCTCCTGCTAATTAAAATCACCTGAGCCAAATGGGAGGAGTGCTGGTCCAAAAAAAGAGACAAGTACATGCTATGTGCAAAAAGAAAAAAAAGAGCATGAACCGCACATCCCAAAATCATACGTTGATCTAAAGCCGCTAGGCAAAAATTTAAATACTGAACATGAGGTTTTCAGTTTAACATTCTGATCAGACTGTATGAAGCCCACTGCCCCTTCACGGCAAACCTCGTAGTGGGTCCTAACGCCCTAACGGAGCGGAGCCGTGCGGCGACCACCGCCGCAGCGGCCATGCACCAGCAGGGCGGACGGCCTGTTGCCCCACAGCACCCATGCTGCGAGACTGAGTCCCCAAGACTCCAGACCGCGCCGCCCCACCAGCACAAAGCCACAGCAACAATGGCCGCCACACAGCACCAGCACCAAAATGAAGGGAGCATTTAAACTCACCTTCCTCCAGCTCTTCAGTGAGAGCCAAAATGGGCTAGACCCCTTACTTTGCAGTCTCCTGCTAATTAAAATCACCTGAGCCAAATGGGAGGAGTGCTGGTCCAAAAAAAGAGACAAGTACATGCTATGTGCAAAAAGAAAAAAAAGAGCATGAACCGCACATCCCAAAATCATACGTTGATCTAAAGCCGCTAGGCAAAAATTTAAATACTGAACATGAGGTTTTCAGTTTAACATTCTGATCAGACTGTATGAAGCCCACTGCCCCTTCACGGCAAACCTCGTAGTGGGTCCTAACGCCCTAACGGAGCGGAGCCGTGCGGCGACCACCGCCGCAGCGGCCATGCACCAGCAGGGCGGACGGCCTGTTGCCCCACAGCACCCATGCTGCGAGACTGAGTCCCCAAGACTCCAGACCGCGCCGCCCCACCAGCACAAAGCCACAGCAACAATGGCCGCCACACAGCACCAGCACCAAAATGAAGGGAGCATTTAAACTCACCTTCCTCCAGCTCTTCAGTGAGAGCCAAAATGGGCTAGACCCCTTACTTTGCAGTCTCCTGCTAATTAAAATCACCTGAGCCAAATGGGAGGAGTGCTGGTCCAAAAAAAGAGACAAGTACATGCTATGTGCAAAAAGAAAAAAAAGAGCATGAACCGCACATCCCAAAATCATACGTTGATCTAAAGCCGCTAGGCAAAAATTTAAATACTGAACATGAGGTTTTCAGTTTAACATTCTGATCAGACTGTATGAAGCCCACTGCCCCTTCACGGCAAACCTCGTAGTGGGTCCTAACGCCCTAACGGAGCGGAGCCGTGCGGCGACCACCGCCGCAGCGGCCATGCACCAGCAGGGCGGACGGCCTGTTGCCCCACAGCACCCATGCTGCGAGACTGAGTCCCCAAGACTCCAGACCGCGCCGCCCCACCAGCACAAAGCCACAGCAACAATGGCCGCCACACAGCACCAGCACCAAAATGAAGGGAGCATTTAAACTCACCTTCCTCCAGCTCTTCAGTGAGAGCCAAAATGGGCTAGACCCCTTACTTTGCAGTCTCCTGCTAATTAAAATCACCTGAGCCAAATGGGAGGAGTGCTGGTCCAAAAAAAGAGACAAGTACATGCTATGTGCAAAAAGAAAAAAAAGAGCATGAACCGCACATCCCAAAATCATACGTTGATCTAAAGCCGCTAGGCAAAAATTTAAATACTGAACATGAGGTTTTCAGTTTAACATTCTGATCAGACTGTATGAAGCCCACTGCCCCTTCACGGCAAACCTCGTAGTGGGTCCTAACGCCCTAACGGAGCGGAGCCGTGCGGCGACCACCGCCGCAGCGGCCATGCACCAGCAGGGCGGACGGCCTGTTGCCCCACAGCACCCATGCTGCGAGACTGAGTCCCCAAGACTCCAGACCGCGCCGCCCCACCAGCACAAAGCCACAGCAACAATGGCCGCCACACAGCACCAGCACCAAAATGAAGGGAGCATTTAAACTCACCTTCCTCCAGCTCTTCAGTGAGAGCCAAAATGGGCTAGACCCCTTACTTTGCAGTCTCCTGCTAATTAAAATCACCTGAGCCAAATGGGAGGAGTGCTGGTCCAAAAAAAGAGACAAGTACATGCTATGTGCAAAAAGAAAAAAAAGAGCATGAACCGCACATCCCAAAATCATACGTTGATCTAAAGCCGCTAGGCAAAAATTTAAATACTGAACATGAGGTTTTCAGTTTAACATTCTGATCAGACTGTATGAAGCCCACTGCCCCTTCACGGCAAACCTCGTAGTGGGTCCTAACGCCCTAACGGAGCGGAGCCGTGCGGCGACCACCGCCGCAGCGGCCATGCACCAGCAGGGCGGACGGCCTGTTGCCCCACAGCACCCATGCTGCGAGACTGAGTCCCCAAGACTCCAGACCGCGCCGCCCCACCAGCACAAAGCCACAGCAACAATGGCCGCCACACAGCACCAGCACCAAAATGAAGGGAGCATTTAAACTCACCTTCCTCCAGCTCTTCAGTGAGAGCCAAAATGGGCTAGACCCCTTACTTTGCAGTCTCCTGCTAATTAAAATCACCTGAGCCAAATGGGAGGAGTGCTGGTCCAAAAAAAGAGACAAGTACATGCTATGTGCAAAAAGAAAAAAAAGAGCATGAACCGCACATCCCAAAATCATACGTTGATCTAAAGCCGCTAGGCAAAAATTTAAATACTGAACATGAGGTTTTCAGTTTAACATTCTGATCAGACTGTATGAAGCCCACTGCCCCTTCACGGCAAACCTCGTAGTGGGTCCTAACGCCCTAACGGAGCGGAGCCGTGCGGCGACCACCGCCGCAGCGGCCATGCACCAGCAGGGCGGACGGCCTGTTGCCCCACAGCACCCATGCTGCGAGACTGAGTCCCCAAGACTCCAGACCGCGCCGCCCCACCAGCACAAAGCCACAGCAACAATGGCCGCCACACAGCACCAGCACCAAAATGAAGGGAGCATTTAAACTCACCTTCCTCCAGCTCTTCAGTGAGAGCCAAAATGGGCTAGACCCCTTACTTTGCAGTCTCCTGCTAATTAAAATCACCTGAGCCAAATGGGAGGAGTGCTGGTCCAAAAAAAGAGACAAGTACATGCTATGTGCAAAAAGAAAAAAAAGAGCATGAACCGCACATCCCAAAATCATACGTTGATCTAAAGCCGCTAGGCAAAAATTTAAATACTGAACATGAGGTTTTCAGTTTAACATTCTGATCAGACTGTATGAAGCCCACTGCCCCTTCACGGCAAACCTCGTAGTGGGTCCTAACGCCCTAACGGAGCGGAGCCGTGCGGCGACCACCGCCGCAGCGGCCATGCACCAGCAGGGCGGACGGCCTGTTGCCCCACAGCACCCATGCTGCGAGACTGAGTCCCCAAGACTCCAGACCGCGCCGCCCCACCAGCACAAAGCCACAGCAACAATGGCCGCCACACAGCACCAGCACCAAAATGAAGGGAGCATTTAAACTCACCTTCCTCCAGCTCTTCAGTGAGAGCCAAAATGGGCTAGACCCCTTACTTTGCAGTCTCCTGCTAATTAAAATCACCTGAGCCAAATGGGAGGAGTGCTGGTCCAAAAAAAGAGACAAGTACATGCTATGTGCAAAAAGAAAAAAAAGAGCATGAACCGCACATCCCAAAATCATACGTTGATCTAAAGCCGCTAGGCAAAAATTTAAATACTGAACATGAGGTTTTCAGTTTAACATTCTGATCAGACTGTATGAAGCCCACTGCCCCTTCACGGCAAACCTCGTAGTGGGTCCTAACGCCCTAACGGAGCGGAGCCGTGCGGCGACCACCGCCGCAGCGGCCATGCACCAGCAGGGCGGACGGCCTGTTGCCCCACAGCACCCATGCTGCGAGACTGAGTCCCCAAGACTCCAGACCGCGCCGCCCCACCAGCACAAAGCCACAGCAACAATGGCCGCCACACAGCACCAGCACCAAAATGAAGGGAGCATTTAAACTCACCTTCCTCCAGCTCTTCAGTGAGAGCCAAAATGGGCTAGACCCCTTACTTTGCAGTCTCCTGCTAATTAAAATCACCTGAGCCAAATGGGAGGAGTGCTGGTCCAAAAAAAGAGACAAGTACATGCTATGTGCAAAAAGAAAAAAAAGAGCATGAACCGCACATCCCAAAATCATACGTTGATCTAAAGCCGCTAGGCAAAAATTTAAATACTGAACATGAGGTTTTCAGTTTAACATTCTGATCAGACTGTATGAAGCCCACTGCCCCTTCACGGCAAACCTCGTAGTGGGTCCTAACGCCCTAACGGAGCGGAGCCGTGCGGCGACCACCGCCGCAGCGGCCATGCACCAGCAGGGCGGACGGCCTGTTGCCCCACAGCACCCATGCTGCGAGACTGAGTCCCCAAGACTCCAGACCGCGCCGCCCCACCAGCACAAAGCCACAGCAACAATGGCCGCCACACAGCACCAGCACCAAAATGAAGGTCTAGCCCATTTTGGCTCTCACTGAAGAGCTGGAGGAAGGTGAGTTGAAATGCTCCCTTCATTTTGGTGCTGGTGCTGTGTGGCGGCCATTGTTGCTGTGGCTTTGTGCTGGTGGGGCGGCGCGGTCTGGAGTCTTGGGGACTCAGTCTCGCAGCATGGGTGCTGTGGGGCAACAGGCCGTCCGCCCTGCTGGTACGTGGCCGCTGCGGCGGTGGTCGCCGCACGGCTCCGCTCCGTTAGGGCGTTAGGACCCACTACGAGGTTTGCCGTGAAGGGGCAGTGGGCTTCATACAGTCTGATCAGAATGTTAAACTGAAAACCTCATGTTCAGTATTTAAATTTTTGCCTAGCGGCTTTAGATCAACGTATGATTTTGGGATGTGCGGTTCATGCTCTTTTTTTTCTTTTTGCACATAGCATGTACTTGTCTCTTTTTTTGGACCAGCACTCCTCCCATTTGGCTCAGGTGATTTTAATTAGCAGGAGACTGCAAAGTAAGGGGTCTAGCCCATTTTGGCTCTCACTGAAGAGCTGGAGGAAGGTGAGTTGAAATGCTCCCTTCATTTTGGTGCTGGTGCTGTGTGGCGGCCATTGTTGCTGTGGCTTTGTGCTGGTGGGGCGGCGCGGTCTGGAGTCTTGGGGACTCAGTCTCGCAGCATGGGTGCTGTGGGGCAACAGGCCGTCCGCCCTGCTGGTACGTGGCCGCTGCGGCGGTGGTCGCCGCACGGCTCCGCTCCGTTAGGGCGTTAGGACCCACTACGAGGTTTGCCGTGAAGGGGCAGTGGGCTTCATACAGTCTGATCAGAATGTTAAACTGAAAACCTCATGTTCAGTATTTAAATTTTTGCCTAGCGGCTTTAGATCAACGTATGATTTTGGGATGTGCGGTTCATGCTCTTTTTTTTCTTTTTGCACATAGCATGTACTTGTCTCTTTTTTTGGACCAGCACTCCTCCCATTTGGCTCAGGTGATTTTAATTAGCAGGAGACTGCAAAGTAAGGGGTCTAGCCCATTTTGGCTCTCACTGAAGAGCTGGAGGAAGGTGAGTTGAAATGCTCCCTTCATTTTGGTGCTGGTGCTGTGTGGCGGCCATTGTTGCTGTGGCTTTGTGCTGGTGGGGCGGCGCGGTCTGGAGTCTTGGGGACTCAGTCTCGCAGCATGGGTGCTGTGGGGCAACAGGCCGTCCGCCCTGCTGGTACGTGGCCGCTGCGGCGGTGGTCGCCGCACGGCTCCGCTCCGTTAGGGCGTTAGGACCCACTACGAGGTTTGCCGTGAAGGGGCAGTGGGCTTCATACAGTCTGATCAGAATGTTAAACTGAAAACCTCATGTTCAGTATTTAAATTTTTGCCTAGCGGCTTTAGATCAACGTATGATTTTGGGATGTGCGGTTCATGCTCTTTTTTTTCTTTTTGCACATAGCATGTACTTGTCTCTTTTTTTGGACCAGCACTCCTCCCATTTGGCTCAGGTGATTTTAATTAGCAGGAGACTGCAAAGTAAGGGGTCTAGCCCATTTTGGCTCTCACTGAAGAGCTGGAGGAAGGTGAGTTGAAATGCTCCCTTCATTTTGGTGCTGGTGCTGTGTGGCGGCCATTGTTGCTGTGGCTTTGTGCTGGTGGGGCGGCGCGGTCTGGAGTCTTGGGGACTCAGTCTCGCAGCATGGGTGCTGTGGGGCAACAGGCCGTCCGCCCTGCTGGTACGTGGCCGCTGCGGCGGTGGTCGCCGCACGGCTCCGCTCCGTTAGGGCGTTAGGACCCACTACGAGGTTTGCCGTGAAGGGGCAGTGGGCTTCATACAGTCTGATCAGAATGTTAAACTGAAAACCTCATGTTCAGTATTTAAATTTTTGCCTAGCGGCTTTAGATCAACGTATGATTTTGGGATGTGCGGTTCATGCTCTTTTTTTTCTTTTTGCACATAGCATGTACTTGTCTCTTTTTTTGGACCAGCACTCCTCCCATTTGGCTCAGGTGATTTTAATTAGCAGGAGACTGCAAAGTAAGGGGTCTAGCCCATTTTGGCTCTCACTGAAGAGCTGGAGGAAGGTGAGTTGAAATGCTCCCTTCATTTTGGTGCTGGTGCTGTGTGGCGGCCATTGTTGCTGTGGCTTTGTGCTGGTGGGGCGGCGCGGTCTGGAGTCTTGGGGACTCAGTCTCGCAGCATGGGTGCTGTGGGGCAACAGGCCGTCCGCCCTGCTGGTACGTGGCCGCTGCGGCGGTGGTCGCCGCACGGCTCCGCTCCGTTAGGGCGTTAGGACCCACTACGAGGTTTGCCGTGAAGGGGCAGTGGGCTTCATACAGTCTGATCAGAATGTTAAACTGAAAACCTCATGTTCAGTATTTAAATTTTTGCCTAGCGGCTTTAGATCAACGTATGATTTTGGGATGTGCGGTTCATGCTCTTTTTTTTCTTTTTGCACATAGCATGTACTTGTCTCTTTTTTTGGACCAGCACTCCTCCCATTTGGCTCAGGTGATTTTAATTAGCAGGAGACTGCAAAGTAAGGGGTCTAGCCCATTTTGGCTCTCACTGAAGAGCTGGAGGAAGGTGAGTTGAAATGCTCCCTTCATTTTGGTGCTGGTGCTGTGTGGCGGCCATTGTTGCTGTGGCTTTGTGCTGGTGGGGCGGCGCGGTCTGGAGTCTTGGGGACTCAGTCTCGCAGCATGGGTGCTGTGGGGCAACAGGCCGTCCGCCCTGCTGGTACGTGGCCGCTGCGGCGGTGGTCGCCGCACGGCTCCGCTCCGTTAGGGCGTTAGGACCCACTACGAGGTTTGCCGTGAAGGGGCAGTGGGCTTCATACAGTCTGATCAGAATGTTAAACTGAAAACCTCATGTTCAGTATTTAAATTTTTGCCTAGCGGCTTTAGATCAACGTATGATTTTGGGATGTGCGGTTCATGCTCTTTTTTTTCTTTTTGCACATAGCATGTACTTGTCTCTTTTTTTGGACCAGCACTCCTCCCATTTGGCTCAGGTGATTTTAATTAGCAGGAGACTGCAAAGTAAGGGGTCTAGCCCATTTTGGCTCTCACTGAAGAGCTGGAGGAAGGTGAGTTGAAATGCTCCCTTCATTTTGGTGCTGGTGCTGTGTGGCGGCCATTGTTGCTGTGGCTTTGTGCTGGTGGGGCGGCGCGGTCTGGAGTCTTGGGGACTCAGTCTCGCAGCATGGGTGCTGTGGGGCAACAGGCCGTCCGCCCTGCTGGTACGTGGCCGCTGCGGCGGTGGTCGCCGCACGGCTCCGCTCCGTTAGGGCGTTAGGACCCACTACGAGGTTTGCCGTGAAGGGGCAGTGGGCTTCATACAGTCTGATCAGAATGTTAAACTGAAAACCTCATGTTCAGTATTTAAATTTTTGCCTAGCGGCTTTAGATCAACGTATGATTTTGGGATGTGCGGTTCATGCTCTTTTTTTTCTTTTTGCACATAGCATGTACTTGTCTCTTTTTTTGGACCAGCACTCCTCCCATTTGGCTCAGGTGATTTTAATTAGCAGGAGACTGCAAAGTAAGGGGTCTAGCCCATTTTGGCTCTCACTGAAGAGCTGGAGGAAGGTGAGTTGAAATGCTCCCTTCATTTTGGTGCTGGTGCTGTGTGGCGGCCATTGTTGCTGTGGCTTTGTGCTGGTGGGGCGGCGCGGTCTGGAGTCTTGGGGACTCAGTCTCGCAGCATGGGTGCTGTGGGGCAACAGGCCGTCCGCCCTGCTGGTACGTGGCCGCTGCGGCGGTGGTCGCCGCACGGCTCCGCTCCGTTAGGGCGTTAGGACCCACTACGAGGTTTGCCGTGAAGGGGCAGTGGGCTTCATACAGTCTGATCAGAATGTTAAACTGAAAACCTCATGTTCAGTATTTAAATTTTTGCCTAGCGGCTTTAGATCAACGTATGATTTTGGGATGTGCGGTTCATGCTCTTTTTTTTCTTTTTGCACATAGCATTATTCATTTATCAACCTACCCAGCTCATTGTTATACAAATATATGATTGAGGATAATATCCCATTTGCATGTAGTTGAAAAGTGGGGCACTGGATTTGATTACCGGTGGGCTCTTGGCACCCCAGTTGAACATTAGTCATACCAATATATATTTCTGTTGAAGTGCCAAAATTTAAAGGGAATTTGTCACCCAGTTTTTGGTACATCCTCCGAAAGAATCGTGATGTAGGATCCCTTGGCTCTAGCGATGTTACATTTACTTGGTTGCTTGGTGTAGTTTTGATAAAGTCACTGTTTTATTTCTAATATATAAATCCTCTTAAAAATAAACAAACATTTTATTAGATATACATTAAAACCTATACCCCGCAGTAGATGAGCAGATCTGACAAAATCAAAATTCACCCAAATTGCTCAAGTTTTCCCAGTTTTATCAGGTCTGATCATACCACAGCTCCTGATGTTCCAGGGTGAGGAAATGATGGGAACTTTTGTCTTACTGTTAAGGTACCTTCACACTAAGCGACGCTGCAGCGATATCGACAACGATGCCGATCGCTGCAGCATCGCTGTGTGGTCACTGGAGAGCTGTCACACAGACAGCTCTCCAGCGACCAACGATGCCGAAGTCCCCGGATAACCAGGGTAAACATTGGGTTGCTAAGCGCAGGGCCGCGCTTAGTAACCCGATGTTTACCCTGGTTACCAGTGTAAATGTAAAAAAACAAACACTACATACTTACATTCGCGTCCCCCGGCGTCCGCTTCCCTGCACTGTGTAAGTGCTGGCAGTAGCAGGGCACAGCGGTGCTTTCCGGCCGGCACTGACACATTCAGCACAGGAAGCTCTGAGCAGCAGCGCGGACGCCGGGGGACGTGACAGACATCAGAGGGTGAGTATGTACTGTTTTTTTTTTTACTTTTAAAATGGTAACCAGGGTAGATATTTACCCTGGTTACCATTGTAAAACATCGCTGGCATCGTTGCTTTTGCTGTCAAACACGACGATACACGCTGATCTGACGACCAAATAAAGTTCTGAACTTTCAGCAATGACCAGCGATATCACAGCGGGATCCAGATCGCTGCTGCGTGTCAAACACAACGATATCGCTATCCAGGACGCTGCAACGTCACGGATCGCTGTCGTTATCGCTGCAAAGTCGTTTAGTGTGAAGGTACCTTTAGCTGGACTGTAACCACTGTGATAGGCTTATCACAACAATGAGAGCTTTAATCTATACCCCAGCTGTAAGTTAATTGCCAAGCCAAAGCTATTTTCGTACTAGTTGTACCAGTTTTATTGTACAGCATTGTTATAAAAAGGTGGTGGTATAAAATAATGTCTGTTATTAAGGGGTTAATATTAAACACAATGGGCAGCCAAGAGGTGTGGGACTAGTGAGGCTGAGTAGTGACTGCAGCAGGAGCAGCACAGCAGAGAAGTGGGGCAAGCAAGTTTAAGGATAGCAACTGCAGACCCAACAGCAGCAGTTATTTAGTATAGATGATATGACGGACAGTGCGTAGATACCAAACAGAGTGTGGTCCATTGGCATTGGTGGCAACCGAAAAAGTGCAGATGACAGCCAACAGACAGGCAGTCAGATAAGGTATGGGCGTCTTAGTCACAGATATCATCCTTCTGTGCATGAAAGTCGGCACTGATCCATGCCTGATTCATTTGGACAATTTTTTGGTTTTCCAAGCTTGTGGCAGATAGCCTGATCCACTTTGTTATGGCAAATCCACCATCAACACAGAATAGCCTCTCTGACATGACACTGGAGGCTGGACTCGACAGTACACCCATAGCAAACTGGGCCAATTCTTGCCACTGCTCCAGTTTGACCAAGAAATCCATGGGAGTGGGGTTCAAGTTATCTGTCTGAGAAGGGACACCATCTAGGTACAACAGGACTTGTCTGTTCAGATGGTGCATTTGTGTTTTCTGAAATGCACTAGGATGTTGCAATGGCAGAATATACATATAGTCTATCATGTCAAATAGAATGTAGATGTTGATTGTGCCTTGGCTACTTGTTGCAGTCCTAACACTGGCACAGGCAGGGTAACATTGTGTCTGCATGGATCACAGAGGGTTTTGCTGGTCATTCATGGGGCGGCAAGCATTTGCTTGGAAAAAGTTTTGCAGAATAGGTAACAGTTATTCTGATAGTAGGCCAATTTGGACTCTCTTTCAAAAGCTAGAAAAAATATCTCATTTAAATATTTTACCTAAGGTCTAAAAGTGTGACTATCCAATAGTCACCATGTTGCTTCATGCTAGCAATATACCTGTCCTCTCAAAGTATTGCAGAATACAGCTTGCCAAGGGCCCTGTTTTGGTGGGCATGGCCAGCTGTAGACTACAATAGTTGTCGTGGCCAGCGTTGTAGTTACAGACATTTGGTGCTCTGACAGTCTGCTTTGTCCCCACCTGCTCCACTTCCTCTTCTTAATCCAGTACCTGCAGCATGTGCAATGAACCTTGATGGTCCCCAAATGACACAGGGTGACACAGAACAGGTGAAATTTAGTGTTGTTCCTCCATCCCCTCTTGTATGGTAGTCAGTGTAACATCTAGGGTAAATATCAGCAATTTAAATTGACGACCTTCGCCGTACTAGTACTGCTCTGCGGGAAATGCATTTTTGCCTGGAGCAGTACTAGTACGGAGGCACAATCATGATCGGGTGCAGGTGCTAGCACTGATCATGGGCATTTAACCCCTCTGATGCCTCTGTCAGTACTGACAGTGGCATAGAGAACAATCATGCAGGGAGGGGGCTCCCTGCTCTCTCCCACTGGAACAGCGCTATGCGATCGCATTGTTCCTGTAGTCTCCATGGAGACACCCGGCTCCAAGATGGCTGCGGGGTCCTTCCGGGTCCTTCAGTGAGGTGGCTTGTCAGCGTCTGCACTGCCTGTTAGAATGCGTAATGTGTAAAAATATATTTAAAAAAATCCCCAAATAAATAAAAAAAATTTAATACATATTTTACCAATAAATACATATATTTATGTAAATAATAAAAACAATAAAAGTTCACATATTTGGTATTGCCACGTCCATAATGACCCGACGTACAAAATTGTCAAACTAGTTAACCCATTTAGTGAACACCATTAAAAAAGGCAAAAAACCAATGCTTTATCATCATACCACCGAACAAAAAGTGGAATAATGCGCAATCAAAAAAATGGATATAAATAAATAGGGTACCTCTGAAAATATCATCTTGTCCCGCAAAAAACAAGCCGCCATATAGCTCCATCACCAGAAAAATAACAAAGTTATAGCTCTCACAAAAAAACGATGCAAAAATAATTAGTTTTTCTGTAAAATAGTTTTTATTGCATAAAAGCGCCAAAACATAAAAAAATATATAAATGAGGTATCGCTGTCATGGTACTGACCCGAAGACTTTATCAATTTTACCTCACACGGAACGGTATAAGTGCCCTCCCAAAATAAATTCATGAATTGCTGGTATTTGTTCATTCATCCATAACTGGCCTCTTTTATATATATACCTAATAAAGGTTATTTTTTATCCAGTTGCTAAAATATGTACTTGATCCTTCATTGGATAAACTCACCACGCTTAAAATATTTGTTCATTCTGCCTCACAAAAATAGGAATAAAAAACGATCAAAAAATGTAATGTTCCCGAAAATGGTACCAATGAAAACGTCAACTCATCCCGCTAAAAATAAGACCTCACATGACCCTGTGGGCCACAAATATGGAAAAATTATAGCTCTCAAAATGTAGTGATGCAAAAACTATTTATTTGCAATAAAAAGCGTCTTTTAGTGTGTGACAGCTGCCAAACATAAAAACCCGCTATAAAAACCCTCTATAAATAGTAAATCAAACCTCCCTTTATCATCCCCTTAGCTAGAGGAAAAAAATAAAAAATTATATTTATTTCAATTTTCCCATTAGTGTTAGGGTTTGGGGTTAAAGTTAGGTTTAGGGTTGGGACTAAAGTTAGGGTTAGGGTTGGGGCTAGAGTTAGGGTTAGGGTTTGGATTACGTTTATGGTTGGGATTAGGGTTAGGGCTAGGGGTGTGTCAGGGTTATGGATGTGGTTAGAGTTATGGTTAGGATTGGGATTAGGGTTAGGGGTGTGTTCGGGTTAGGGGTGGAGTTAGGGTTGGGATTAGGGTTAGGGGTGTGTTGAGGTTAGGGTTTAAGTTAGAATTGGGGAGTTTCCACTATTTAGGTACATCAGGGGGTCTCCAAACGCTACATGGCGTCCAATCTCAATTCCAGCCAATTCTGCATTGAAAAAGTAAAACGGTGCTCCTTCCCTTCCGAGCTCTGCTGTGCGCCCACACAGTCGTTTACCCCCACATATGGGGCATCAGCGTACTCAGGAGAAACAGGACAACAACTTTTGGTGTCCAATTTCTCCAGTTAACCTTGTGAAAGTAAACATTTGGGGGCTAAAAATCTTTTTTGTGGGAAAAAATGATTTTATTTTTTCATGGCTCTGCGTTATAAACTTTAGTGAAACACTTGGGGTTCAAAGTTTTCACAATACTTCTACTGTTTAGGTACATCAGGGGCTCTGCAAACGCAACGTGATGCTCGCAGACCATTCCATAAAAGTCTGCATTACAAAACAGCGCTCCTTCCCTTCCAAGCTCTGCAATAAGCCAAAACTGTGATCCTCCCCCACATATGGGGTATCAGCAAACTCAGGACAAATTGCACAATAACTTTTGGGGTCCAATTTCTCCTGGTACCCTTGGGAAAGTAATAAATTGGGGGTAAAAAGATCATTTTTGTGAAAAAAAATATGATTTTTTTATTTTTATGGCTCTATATTATAAACTTATGTGAAGCACTTGGGGGTTCAAAGTGCTCACCACACATCTAGATAAGTTCCCGAGGGGATTTACTTACCAAAAAGGTGTCACTTGTGTGGGGTTCCACTATTTAGGCACATAAGGGGCTCTCCAAATGCAACATGGCGTCTGATCTTAAAGGGAACCCGTCACCCCCAAAATCGATGGTGTGGTAAGCTCACCATCATCAGGGGCTTATCTACAGCATTCTGGAATACTGTAGATAAGCTGCCGATGTTACCTGAAAGAGGAGAAAAAAAGAGGTTAGATTATACTCACCCAGAGGCGGTCCCGCTCCGATTGGTGTCTCTGGTCCGCTCCGGCGCCTCCTATCTTCATTCCAACACATCCTCTTCTGGTCTTCACGCTGCGCACTGCAGTACTTTGCTCTGCCCTCAACAGGGCAGACAAAGTACACCTGCGCCGGAGCTGCGTCATGAAGACCAGAAGAGCACGTCATGGAATGAAGATAGGAGGCGCCGGAGCGGACCTGAAACACCCATCGGACCAGACTGCAGTGGTACCACCCCTGGGTGAGTATAATCTAAACTCTTTTTTTCCTCTTTCAGGTAACATCGAGGCTTATCTACACCATTACAGAATGCTGTAGATAAGCCCCTGATGACGGTGAGCTTACCTCACCATCGATTTTGGGGGTGACAGGTTCCCTTTAATTCCAGCCAATTCTGCGTTGAAAAAGTCAAGCGGTGCTCCTTCCCTTCCAAGCTCTGCCATATGCCCAAACAGTGGTTTACCCCCACATATGGGGTACAAGTGTACTCAGGACAAATTGCACAACAACTTTGTGGTCAAATTCCTCCTGTTACCCTTGGGAAAATAAAAAATTGGGGTAAAAAAAATAATTTTTGTGAAAAAAATATGATTTTGTTTTTTTACAGCTCTACATTATAAACTTCTGTGAAGCACTTGGAGGTTCAAAGTGCTCATCACACATCTAGACATGTTCCTTAGAGGGTCTACTTTCCAAAATAGTATTATTTATGGGGGTTTCCACTTGTTAGGCACATCAGGGGCTCTCCAAACGCGACGTGGAGTCTGATCTCAATTCCAGCCAATTTTGCATTGAAAAGTCAAATGGCTCTCCTTTCCTTCCGAGCTCTGCCATACACCCAAACAATGGTTTACCCCCCACATATTAGGTATCAGCATACTCAGGACAAATTGTACAACAACCTTTGGGGTCCAATTTCCAATGTTATTATTGATAAAATAAAACAAATTGGATCTGAATTAAATTTTTTGTGAAAAAAGTTAAATGTTCATTTTTTTAAACATTCCAAAAATTCCTGTGAGGCACCTGAAGGTCTAATAAACTTCTTGAATGTGGTTTTGAGTACCGTAAGGAGTGCAGATTTTTGAATGGTGTCACTTTTAAGTATTTTCTCTCATATAGACCCCTCAAAGTCACTTGAAATGTGATGTGCTCTCTAAAAAAATGGTTTTGCAAAATTTTATGAAAAAATGAGAAATCTCTGGTCAACTTTTAACCGTTATAACTTCCTAACAAAAAAAATTTTGGTTCCAAAATTGTGCTGATGTAAGTAGATATGTGGGAAATGTTATATATCAACTATTTTGCGCGACATAACTCTCTAATTTATGGGCATAAAAATTAAAATTTGGAAAATTGCAAAATTTTCAAAATTTTAGACAAAAATTTCCATTTTTTTTTTTACAAAAAAACGCAAGTCATATTGAGGAAATTTTACTGCTATGACAAAGTAAAATATGTCACGAGAAAACAATCTCAGAATCAGTGGGATCTGTTGAAGCGTTCCAGAGTTATTACCTCATAAAGGGACAGTGGTCAGAATTGTAAAAGTTGGCCAGGTCAGAAAGGTGAAAACAAGCTGAGTCGCGAAAGGGATAAAGAATGCATCCTCCCTGGATCCAGTGCTGAGTCTCCACTGCCTCTCTTTGTGTCTGTTATTGTCTGCAGTGCTGACATCATGTCAACAGCATTGCAGCCAATCAGGGAGCTCATGGGCTCTAAGCAGCATGTGCTGTCAACTCGCTGAGCTCACTGTCTACAGCACTACAGACAAAAACATGACTAAGGGTGCTATGTCACCAGAAACGCGTAGATAGTGTTTTTAATTATATTGTGCTGTTGTTTTATCCTCTATTTTTTGATATGAAGTGAATAAAGTACCAAGACTTTGCTTTTTCACCACCTCGTCGAGCTGGATTTTTTTCTATTTCCTGCATTCCTCACGCCTTGACACAGTGTTTCCGTGCTCCGAGCCTCCAGGGACTACAACTATGGTGAGCTGGATTTTTTCTTTTGTTTAGACAAAAACAAACACCAAGAGCAGTGGCAGAGAAGCAGCGCTCAACTTGGGCAGGATGAAGGTTTTTGAAATAAACTGTTGCCAAGAGACAGCTTTGGAAACCCTCTTTGAAGGGTAAATTGCATTTTCTGCCATTTATATAGCCCAATGTCACATCTAAAAGGAGCTAGTGTTAAAATAAAATACATAAGGCTTTAAGGGGTCCATTAATAATTATTGATGTACTGTAAGGTTATGTTCACACGTGTAGTTTTTGCTTTTTTCTGCAGGCAACACCTGCTCTCTTGGCGGTAAAGAAACTACTTTAAAAAAGTAGGTTTTGCTGTGGCTTTTACTGCTGTTTTTTTGCATGCTGATATAATTTAGTGTCTGTTGAACCTGGGTTTTCTGCACCAAAAATTTTAATTTTCCTATTCAGTCAGGAAAAACAAACCCATGTGCGTACATGAGATTTCTGAAATCTCCTAGCTTTTGCTGGAACTGTAAAACATAGCTTTTAGTTTGCATTATAAACAACTCAGCAAAAACGCAACATGTGAATATAGCCTAATATAGGAACTTGTACTAAATGAAAAAAATACAATATAGTGAAGTACTTCGCCAATGATATTTACTGTATTCCAATGTATTTCCTGTATTACAACATTGAAGCTAACCACTGTGTACGTCCCAAGGAGATAAAGTCAAACTGTTTGCTTAGAGTTGATTAGATCTGCTGTGTTCTTAGTGAATGATATATGACTATTATCTGCTTAGACGCTGCATAAATAAATAAATACATAATATCAGATGCTTAGATGGATAACAGACATTGCTCTGAGGGTGAACTTGGAGTGCGGCAAGGAACGACAGAAAAATCCAAAGTCTGAAACAAACAGGAAAGCGCACTATTCATTGTGGTCCTGAGTGAATTCGATTAATAGTTTTATGTGTCAGGAATGATTGTACATATCATCTAGAATCAGAGTGTTTAGCTCCTTTGTGCTTTCTCTTTTCTGTGAGACCTTGGCAGTGAGAAAACTGCTTGTGAAGGATTGTCGGTTTGCAGCCAGTGCAGGCAAGTATTCCCCGTCAGGAATGGTAATACAGGCAGACAAGTGCACATTAATTTTAGATTATTCATTCTGACAAGGATGTTGATGTGGTGTTTTTTTACTTTTGTTGGTTTAGGCAGACACAGAAGGGAGCTTTAAGGCATGAATACAGTCAAAACTTTTTATCCCTCTTGCCTGTTTCCAAAGAGGGGGCTTTACTTAATAAATGGTCCTTTAAAATGCACTCTCAGTCATTTTATCAGCAAAAATAAAAGATTGCATTCAGAGCCCTTCAGTACAGTTGTAGCCATGGTGATTTTATCCACATAGTTGGGGGTCGCAAAAACTGCCATGAAAAAGAAACTCAATAATGCAGGAATTATTTTAAAGAATATATGAAGGAGTTGAGACAAGCTGTCAACAAACTGGCAAAACACCAGAGAGAATCAGTGTGACCTTTCTGCAGATAATTTAACACAACTTGTGGTATACATGCAAAAAACAGACCTTCAAAGATTTACATTCAGGCAAACATCAGTCTGAATCCATCAGAAAGATATGTTAATATAATATAACATTATTGATCATTAATGGTCTGTGTAGCCTTATTGTGGAAAAAAACTATGTATGCATCAGGGTACAGTTGTGGCCAAAAGTTGTTTTCATAAAGGTTGCCTCTTCAGTGTTTTTAAATCTTTTAGTCAGATGTTTCAATGGTTCCAGAAGTACAATTATAAACATTTAATAAAATGTTAAACTTATAGTATATTGATAAATACATCAAGTTTATGAAAAGACTCAATTCCGATTGATGACATTTTTGACCAATCAGAGCTTGGAGTTTATCACAATTTCTGTGTTTTTGCTTGTTCACTTACTTTTTGAGGATTGGCTACAGGCTCTGAATGGGATTGAGATCAGAAGAGTGTCCTGGCCCTTAACAAAAACGTTTAATGTTTTGATCACCAAGCCACATAGTTGTCACTTTTGCCTTGTGGCATGGTGCTCCATCATTCCGGAAAATGCATTGATCATCACCAAATTACTCCTGGATTATTGTGAGAAGTTGCTCTTTGAAGATATTTAGATACCATTCTTCATTCATGGCTTGTAATTGCTCAGAAAATACATGTGGGGGAGAGAGAGAATTTCACTAACCATAAGAGATTACATTTTACAGCTTTGAGTTGAGAGAGGTCCCCGCAGACATGTTCCTCTAACAGCTGCGAGTGGAATCGCGATTCACACATGGCTGTTAAAATGTTAAATACCACAGTTTATCTCCATCAGCGCATTCAACATGGCCTTGCTAGAAGAGCCTCACTAATCCTGCCCATCAGCACCTGTGTCACATGACCACGGGTCGCCGATGGGTTGTCATGACTAGAGATGAGCAAATTTGATCTGGTCCCTGCTTATTCGGCAAGCTATAATGCTTACCGAATAAGCTGCAGAGGGTGCCATTGCCAGAATGCTATGAGAGCCGCCCTGTGGCCAGCGCTGATAGCAGGTGAGCATTTTTGCTATACACAGCAAAGGCCGGTTTCACACATCAGTGATTCCGGTACGTGAGGTGTCAGTTTTCTCATGTACCGGAGACACTGGCACATGTAGACACATTAAAATCAATGTGTCTCTGCACATGTCAGCGTGTTTTCGCGGACCGTGTGTCCGCGTGCAAAACACAGAGACATGTCAGTGTTCGTGGGAGCGCACGGATCACACGGACCCATTAAAGTCAATGGGTCCGTGTAAAACACGTACTGCACACAGATGCTGTCCGTGTGCCGTGCACCAGCGTGGTGCTGAAGCCGCCATTCATTTCTTCTCTCCAGCAGCGTTCGCTGGAGAGAAGAAATGAAAAATCATTGTTTTGGGGTTTTTTTGCGGTTGTAATAAAGATCTTTGTTCCCCCCCTCCCAGCCCCTGTGCGCCCCACCGCTGGAAAGAAAATACTCACCCGGCTCCCTCGAAGCATCCTCTCCACGCCGCAGCTTCTCCTGTATGAGCGGTCACGTGGTGCCGCCCATTACGGTCATGAATATGCGGCTCCACCCCTATGGGAGGTGGATCCGCATATTCATGACTGTAATGGGCGGCACCACGTGACCGCTCATACAGGAGAAGCTGCGGCATGGAGAGGACGCTTCGAGGGAGCCGGGTGAGTATTTTCTTTCCAGCGGTGGGGCGCACAGGGGGTGGGAGGGGGGTGGTGACAAAGATCTTTATTACAACCGTTTAAAAAAACTAAAAACAATGATTTTTCATTTCTTCTCTCCAGCGAACGCTGCTGGAGAAAAGAAATGAATGGCGGCTTCAGCACCCAAAGCAGGGGACAGCGCTTACTTTAGCGCTGTCTCCTGCACGGTCCGTGTGGTAACCAATCGGCACACGGGCGGCACACGGCTGCCGCACGTGTGCCACACTGATGTGCCACGTGAGCTCACGGACACACGGACACGGATAACTCCGGTACCGATTTTTCCGATACCGGAATTATCTGGACGTGTGGGACAGGCCAAAGACTGTAGCACAGGCGATTGGATGATTGCAACTTCTAGTCTCCCATGGAGACTATTGAAGCCTGTGAAAAGTAAAAAAAAAGGCTTTCAAAATATTTAAAAAAAATTAAAAGTTCTAATCACCCCCTTTTCCCCCCATTCAAAATAGAAAAAATAAAAATACACATATTTGCTATTGCTGCATTCAGAAATGCCAGATCTATCAATATATAAAATAATTAATCTGATTGGCAAAGATTATAACACCAAAATTACGTCAGCTCAGCACACGAAAAATAATCCTTGACCCAGGCTAGGATCCTAAAAAATTGAGCGCTGTGGGTCACAGAAAATGGCAATTTTTTTTTTCACCACTTAAATAAAAAAGAAACTATAAATGTTTGGTATCTGCGAACTTTTAGTAACCTGGGGGATCATATTGGCAGGTCAGTTTTTAACACTTGGTGAACATGGTAAAAAAAAAAAAAAAAAAAACAGTTGTGGAAATGCACTTTTTTTGCAATTTCACCACACTTGGATTTTTTTTTCCTGTTTTCCAGTATATGATATGGTAAAACAAATGATGTTGTTGAAAAGTCCAACTCGTCCCGCAGAAAACAAGCCCTCACATGGCCATATTGACAGAAAAGTAAAAAAGTTATCGCTCTGGGAAAACAGGGAGCAAAAAATGGAAATGCATAACCAGAAAACCCCAATGTCATGAAGGATTTAAAGTGATTCTGATTAATTTTATATAAAGCTTAACTCTACTAATAGAATTTTCCTGACATTTTCTGCATTGCATTTTACAGCAAAAGTTGCTCAGAAACAGCATGTGATTAAATCTCCCACACTCTTCATATATCTGGCTTGTGTGGTAGGGTGACAAAACGGAATCCTTTTCTTGTTAAAAAAAAACAAACAAACATCCAAGCTCAACTATGTTTTTGCCAAAATCTAAATCAAGTCTGGCAAAAGCATGTGTGGAAATATGTTATGGTCTGAGGAGATCAATGTTGAACTTTTTGGCTATAATTCCAAAAGATATATTTGGTACAAAACCAACTGCATCACCAAAAGAACGCACAATATCTACATACACGGGATAGTGGAGGCCTCATTATGGTTTGGGGCTGTTTTGGGCAGCTAGAACTGGAGCTTTTAGTCAAGGTAGAGGGGAAAATGAACTGTTCCAATTATCAGTCAATTTTGCATCAAAATATTCAGTGTTCCCCTAAAAAGCTGAAGATGAAAATGAATTTCACCTTGAAGCACAACAGTGATCATAAGCATACCTCCAAATCAACAAAAGAATGGCTTTGCCTGAAGATCAAAATTTTGGAATGGTCCAGACAGAGCTCAGACCTGAATTCATTTGATAATCTGTTGATTACTATTGCAGGGAAGAGTCGGACAAGATTGCAATTTTAATAGACTCCTTCCCCAAAAGCCCTAATTCTGTCATACATTGAAAGAGTACTTCAGCAAAGCATTAATTTAAGGATGTGCATGTTCATATAAGCACATTATTTTAGATGTTTGTTTTTCTTTTTCCACCCCCAAAAAATTCTGTTTATTTTCCAATTCATTTGTACAGATTATAATTAACATTAAAGAAGCACTCCCTTCAAAGTTTCTATCCTCTTAATGTATTGCAGTCATCATATTATATAGGAGAATGCAAAATAGCGGGTTGGCACTCTGTGTTGAAGTGTGGTGCTCGTGGAGGAAAAGAGTTGAATGAAGAACTGCTGTTTATTCCAATGCAAATCCAATTCGGATGTTTCAGCCCATTACAGGCTTTTCTCAACATAATTTGAATACTCTTAATATATTGCAATCATATTATTTAGCATTGTGAACTTACAATTGCTCATTTTGCCTTTCTACGCAGTTAGTTATTCTCTTTTCCCTGTTCTATGTAGAAACTGGAAGACTCATTTCCCAGAATTCATCATCCCCCTTTTCAACTATTCATACAGCTGCTTCTTCCTCCCCCTTGCCAGGTACTTTTGCAGTGACTTATGACTCATACAGGTAAAATAGACTTTATGTTTCTAATTAGATCTAAGAAGGATTCAGCTAGTCAGTTTGTAATCATGTAATGTCATAGACATAATGGAGAAGAGAAGAATTACCTGGGAAGAAGGAAAAAATGAGTAATTGTACCTGTGCAGGGCTATATCATATGATTGCAGTATATTAAAGGGAACCTGTCACCTAAATTTGGCGGGCCCTTTTTTCTGTCCGATGGGTGGTGTTTTCGGGTCTTTTATTCACCCCTTCCTTTCCCGCTGGCCGCAATATTGTCTTGAAGTTGATTCGCTTTCCTCCGTAGAACACGCCTGCGCAAGGCAATCTTGCCTTGCGCATGCGCAGTATGCTTTGACCAACTGCGTGCAAAGCCGAAAAGCATTAGGGCGCATGCGCCGGCGCACTATGTCCCGGAAGTATTTTGCTGTGTTCCGGGACATAGTGCGTACTGCATAAGATTGCCTTGCGCAGGCGTGTTCTATGGAGGAAAGCGAATCAACTTCAAGACAATATTGTGGCCAGCAGGAAAGGAAGGGGTGAATACAAGACCCGAAAACACCGCCCATCCGACCGAAAAAAGGGCCTGCCAAATTCAGGTGACAGGTTTCCTTTAAGAAGATATAAATTTTGATTGAATTGATTCTTAAAATTGGAGAAAATCTTAAATAATTTTTGTTTAACCCCTTCACCCCGAAGCCTTTTTTGACCTTCTTGACCAGGCCAATTTTTACAATTCTGACCATTGTAACATTATAAGGTCATAACACAAGAACACTTCAATGGATCCCAATGATTCTGAGAATGTTTTCTTGTGACATATTGTACTTCATGATAGTGGTAAAATTTATTTGATATGACTTGCATTTATTTGTGAAAAAAAAACAGAAATTTGATGACAATTTTAAAAATTTGGCCATTTTAAAATTTTTGGAATGTGGAATGAAAAAATAATCATTTACATTTCTTTCACAAAAGTTTTCCTTTAGAACTATTTTTTTTACTTTTGCAAGGGCAACAGGAGAAATTTGACCAAAAAAATGTGTTGTGCAATTTCTTCTGAGCATGCCAATACCCCATCTGTGGGGGAAATCTATTGTTTTGGCACACAGCAGGGCTTGGAAGGGAAGGAGCGCAATTTCACATTTTGAATGTAAAATTTGTTGGAATAATTAGCAGATGCCATGTCACATTTGGAGAGCCCCTGATATGCCTAAACAGTGGAAACCCAGTGCCTGTGAACTGATATTACCTCAGTTCACAGCTGTCAGGTCTCGCAGAGCATGAGACTCGACAACAGTTGATGCTCCAGTCTACAGAGCTTTAATCTTTGATAGGTGCTAAATACGCTGGACCACAGAGAAAGGGATTGTTGTGGGACTTCGATGTGGACTATGGTGGACCGGTGGACCGGTGTAATTTTAAAAATGTTTTAATAAATCGAGGAAGAGCAAAATTGTTGGAGAGTTTCTTTTCAAATAAAGGACTTTTGTGTGTGTGTGTGTGTGTGTGTGTGTTTATTTCTTTTGACTACTGGGTTAGTTAATGGGGTGTGTGACAGATGCCTCTCCATTACTAGCCCCTGGGCTTGCTGATGGCTGTGTTATTAATAGGCTGGGGAGATCTATTGGATATTGGACCCTTCCCAGCCTATTAATTTCAGCCCACAGCTGTCTGCTTTACCTTAGTTGGCTATTAAAAATAGGGGGGACACCAAGTCATTTGTTTTAGGGAACTCTATTTTTAATAACTAGCACAGGCAAAGAAGACAGCTGCAGTCTGATATTAATAGGCTGGGAAGGTCTATGGTTATCTGGTCCTTTCCAGACTAAAAAATCCTGCCCGCAGCTTTCCCTTAGTTGGTTATTAAAACTAAAGTGGAACCCATGTCATTTTTTTTATTTATTTGTTTAATACGTTAAATTAGGCTAAAAACACCATTTAGTGCCACATGAAAGGGTGCTAGTTTATTATATGTAGGGGGCTTGTGAGATTAATTATCTACAAGACATTTATTCTATCTATCCATCTATTCATCATTTCCCTAACCATATTTGTTTGCAGAGCAATTGTCCTGCTCTTCCCCACATTTGGCTTCCCCTTGCAGCCCCTACCCCTTAATACGATCATTTTATGGCCATTTTACAGCACCAACGTTTGGGTTTCCATTGGCTTCTATGTCATTTGGGGCCAAGTTCAGGTACCCGAAACAAACTTTGGACTAAAGTTCAGCCAAACTAGACGATCCCAATCTTCCATGAGTCTGCTCATCACTACTTACAATGTATCAGCGAATTTGGCAACTTTGAGGGTATTTATGAACTCTAAAAAAACAATTGCAGTAAATGTTAATGTGTAACTCTTCATTGTTATGTTCTGTATCAGAAAAATATAAAGATAATTGCATAAAATTTTAATCAACGGGAAAAAAGGTTTAATAATTGATTCCAAAATGAATTGGAAAACATACTGTAATCCTTATTTTTTTATGTTTGGTCATATTACATGTTTTTAAGAAAAATAATTTAAACCGTATCTTCCTAAATTATTCTGAAGAAAATATGCTACGTAACAAAAGAGCTATATCCAAATTTCTTTGATACACAAAACCATTTCCAAGTAATACTTTGACAGAAGGACACATCATATTTAATAGATAACTAATTGCTCTATTTTACAGTACCTGCCATGGGCTTTTAGCATTATATAATTAGCCCATACTGTAATGTCATTATTCATTCTACTGTTAATTAATGTTTTATGTTCTTTAAATTTGTTTTAATAAGAGTCTACAGTTGATACCCATTGAAGGGATTTACTTCACTGTGTGCAGTTTTATATGCCCTTTTAATATTTGTTTTGTATGTTTATGACATTAATTCACAATGTACTACTACTATTAACTCCTTCACTACCTCCACCGTACTATTACTGCGGAGGTCAGATCCCCTGCTTTGATGTGGGTTCCGGCGCTGAGCCCGCATCAAAGCCGGGACATGTCAGCTGTTTTGAACAGCTGACATGTGCCCGCAATAGCGGCGAGTAAAATCGCGATTCACCCGCCACTATTAACTAGTTAAATGCCACTGTCAAATGCTGACAGCGGCATTTAGCTACCACCATCGGGCCGGAAATGAGCGCATGGCCAACCCCGTCACATGATCGGGGGTCAGCGATGCTTCAGCATAGCAACCAGAGGTCTCCTTGAGACCTCTATGGTTGCTGATGCCGGCTTGCTATGAGCGCCACCCTGTGGTTGGTGCTCATAGCAAGCCTGTAATTCAGCTACATAGGAGTGATCTGATGATCGCTGCTATGTAGCAGAGCCGATCAGGCTATGCCAGCTTCTAGTCTCCCATGGAGGCTATTGAAGCATGGCAAAAGCAAAAAAAAAAAAAGTTTAAAAAAATATGAAAAAAATAAAAAAATATAAAAGTTTAAATCACCCCCCCTTTCGCCCCATTCAAAATAAAACAATTAAAAAAAAAAAAATCAAACCTACACATATTTGGTATCGCCGCATTCATAATCGCCCGATCTATCAATAAAAAAAAGCATTAACCTGATCATTAAACAGCATAGAGAGAAAAAAAATTGAAGCGCCAGAATTACGTTTTTTTGGATGCCGCGACATTGCATTAAAATGCAATAACGGGCGATCAAAAGAACGTATCTGCACCAAAATGATATGATTAAAAACATCAGCTTGGCACACAAAAAATAAGCCCTCGCCTGGCCACAGATCACGAAAAATTGAGACGCTGCGGGTATTGGAAAATTGCGCCATTTTTTTTTTTTTTTTTTAAGCAAAGTTTAGAATTTTTTTACCACTTAGATAAAATGTAACCTAGACATGTTTGGTGTCTATGAACTCGTTATGACCTGGAGATCATAATCATAATGACAGGTCAGTTTTGGCATTTAGTGAACCTAGCAAAAAGCCAAACAAAATACAAGTGTGGGATTGCACTTTTTTTGCAATTTCACCGCGCTTGGAATTTTTTTCTTCTTTTCTAGTACTCGACATGCTAAAACCAATGATGTCATTCAAAAGTGCAACTTGTCCTGCAAAGAACAAGCCCTCACATGGCCATATTGACGGAAAAATAAAAAAGTTATGGCTCTGGGAAGGAGGGGAGCAAAAAACGAGAACGCAAAAATAGAAAAGGGCAAGGTCTTGAAGGGGTTAAACTAAAACACATAATTTCTCATAACATATTTTGGCAAAGTTCAACTAAATGTAAATCCACTTATTTATCTTTTTAGATCTTTAATTCAGCTCACTATTGAGCTATTTCTAACTCTAGATAACACAGACTGAAGATAATTGTTTAGTAATTCAAAAGTAATAGACTAATTTATTGGAGAAGGGGATTATCGTCAGCACATATGGCACTAAGGTGGTGCTCAGTTGAAGTATGTCAAAGACATATATATCCACATATATTCCAAAGACATACTGATAGGGAATTTAGATTGTGAGCTTGTGAGCCCCATCGGGGACAGCGATGATAATGTGTGCAAACTGCAAAGCGCTGCGGAATATGTTAGCTCTATATAAAAGTAAAGATTATTATTATTAGCAATCCATACAATAAGACTTAATAAACCATAGAACTCAAGTTTGTAAACAAAACACATGTGCTTTATAATTTGTAATAACTACATTATGTAATAAGACTACATTATGTAGTCTTATATTCAGCATTTTCTGGTAATTTTTCCTGTTCTAGATATGTTGTGAAGTATTAGCTTCCTTTTTCCCCTCGGATCAAATTCGTTATGGTCTATTTTACCATATCATTGTTTTAAATGTTTTTAAATGTATGACTTGCCGGGCTCTGTTTTTGGTTAATGATTTTTGTATAATAAAATTGATTATTTAAGGTTGATCCCATTGGTTTGCATATCTTCTCTCTCTCTGTTCAGTAATTATTTATATGCAATGGTTGATCCCTAATTTTTGTACTGGAGTGGTGCCCGCTTCCCTTTCTTTCTATACAATCTATTGTAGCCTTTACTTCACCCACTCTCCTTGCCCTTGCAATAAACATGGCAGAGGAGTGGGCCTTCTCTTTTCAAACAACTGTACCTTCATCTGAATTCCACCTCTACCATCTCTTACACTTCCTTCTTTTGAAATGCACTCTGTCCGTATCCACTCTCACGCCAACCTCAAAGTGGCCATCATGTACCAACCCCTTTATATTAAAGCCACCTTTATAAGCCACTTCTCCACCTGATGTCTACACAATCACTTTGCTGACATACCCGTCAATCTCATAGGTGGTTTTAACCCCTTTATGACATATCATGTCAACTTATGTCATATGTCATGTCCCTGCCTTTGTTTGATGTGGTCTCGCCAGACGAGCCCGCAGCTTTGCCTACACATGTCAGCTAATTTAATCAGCCAGCATGTGCCTCTAACAACTGAGGGTGGAGCGGAGCTCTGCCCTCGTCTGTTCACCTGTTAAATCCCACTGTCAATCTCTAACAGTGGCATTTAACATGCACTGACAGGGGCATGCAACATTCCACGCTCTCATCTGCGTGTCTGTGACATGATCGTGGAGCGACGATGGGATGTTATGACTGCCATGGGTATTCTAAAGATCCCCATGCCCGTCATTATGATCCTCTTGTGAAGGGCAGCCCTTGGCCAGTGTTCATTGGAGATTGTGATTTTTACTATACTGTACATAGCAATGCTCATGTACTGGGATGCATTTCACAAGCGAGCAAATTGCTGATACAAGTCTCCTTTAAATCCAGTAAAAAGTGAAAAAAAAGTTTTACAAAATATGAAAAAATATAAAAACACAAAAGTTCAAATCACCTTCCTTTTGCACCAATAAAAATAAAACAATTAAAATAATACACATACCAGTATATGATATCGCTGCATTTGTAAAAGTACGATTTATCAAAATATAAAAAAATGTATCCCATCTGTAAACAGCGAAATAAAAAAATACAGTAAGAGATGATTAGAACATTGAATCTACCCCAAAATGGTATTAATAAAATCATCAGCTCAGGGTGCAAAAAATAAGCTCTCACACATCCCCATATCCCGAAAAATGTAAACATTACGGTTTTTGGAAAATGATGACAACAGTGAAAAAAAAATTTCTTAAAAAATTTACGAATTTCTTTTCACCACTTACATAAAAAACCTATACATGTTTGGTACCTGCGTACTTGTACTGACCTGGAGAATCATGTTGCCAGGTCAGTTTTACCATATAGTAAACATGGTAAATTGTGAAATTGCGCTTTTTTGCATATTGAAAGCATTTGGAATTTATTTTTCCATTTTCCAGTACACTATGTGCTAGAATGAATGTTGTCTTTCAAAAGTACTACTCGTTCTACAAAAAACAGGCCCTCACGTTGACGGAAAAATACACCTTATAACGTCATCTCTCTCCTTGTCTGACCATCACCTACTTACATCCTCATTCCTATTCTCTTCACCTGCCTTCCACATCCTGCAAATAGCAAACTTCTCATGCCTAGATATTCACACAATCTCTGACTCACTTCTACCGCTGTCCACCATATCCTCACTCCATGACACAGGAATAACCACCATTTTCTAAAATGCACACTCGCTTATCATTGACTCAGCTGCCCCACTTGTGCATAGCAGAATGTGTCGAATGATTCGACAACCCTGGGACACCAACATTGCAAAAAAGCTGCTGGAAACGTGCAGAGTTGCAGAGCGTCACTGGAAGGAAACACACGCACATGAAGATTTTATCACATTTAAGCAAACAATTAGCAAATTCATGTTTGTCCTCACCTCTGCTAAACAGGACTACTTCACAACTCATATCTTCTCCTCACAACCTCAGTTATTCAACTGTTTCAATCCCCTCCCTTTTTTAGTAAAGGATAGTAAGAAGACAGCTAGAATAGTAAAGATGTTTTTTGGGTGAACAGGACCTGAACTTGGAAGAGTAACCACTGGAATTAGGTAGGAATGGTGTTATTAGTTGAAGCATATGTAATATAACACAGTCATATACTGTGGCTTCCTTGATGTGAACATGGATCTGAAATATAGAAGTACACAATTGCTCAGTGTTTCATTTATTCTGTTAGGCTCAACATTAAATATACCCCATCTTGTGGATACTCACATCTCAAAAAGTTTGTGTCTCATGAAAACTTAAATATATCTTAAAATAACTGTAAGCAATACGATTTCTGTACCACTGTAAAGAGACAAGTAAAGGTGAATTGATACATTTTCATACAGTTGTGCTCAAAAGTTTACATACCCAGGCAGAATTTTTGCTTTCTTGGCCTTTTTTCAGAGAATATGAATGATAACACCAAAACATTTTCTCCACTCATGGTTAGTGGTTGGGTGAAGCCATTTATTGTCAAACTACAGTGTTTTCTCTTTTTAAATCATAACAACAACCCGAAGCATCCAAATGACCTTGTTCAAAAGCTCACATACCCTGGTGATTTTGGCCTGATAACATGCACAAAAGTTGACACAAATGGAGTTGAATGGCTATTAAAGGTAATATCCTCACCTGTGACCTGTTTGCTTGTAATCAGTGTGTGCGCATAAAAGCTCAGTGAGTGTCTCTTGCATCTTTCATCCAGCCACTGACGTTTCTGGATTGTGAGTCATGGGGAAAGCAAAAGATTGTCAATGGATCTACGGGAAAAGGTAGTTGAACTGTATAAAACAGGAAAGGGATACAAAAAGATATCCCAGGAATTGACAATGCCAGTCAGCAGCGTTCAAACTGTGATTACCAAATGGAAAATCAGGGTTTCTGTGAAAACAAAACCACTGTCAGACCAACAAAACTGTTGTCCACAACTGCCAGGAAAATTGTTCGGGATGCAAAAGAAAACAACAAATAACATCAGCTGAAATACAGGACTCTCTTAAAACTAGCGGTGTGGCTGTCTCAAGATGCATAATAAGGAGGCACTTAAAGAATAAAGGGCTGCATGGTCGAGTCGCCAGAAGAAAGCCATTACTGTGCAAATCCCACAAAGTATCTTGTGTACAATACACAAAACAGCACAGAGACAAGCCTCAAAACTTCTGGAACAAGGTAATTTGGAGTGATGAGACCAAAATTGAACTTTTTGGCCATAACCATAAACGTTACATTTGGAGGGAGGTCAACAAGGCCTATGATGAAAGGAACACCATTCCTACTGTAAAGCACGGAGGTGGATCGCTGATGTTTTGGGGATGTGTGAGCTACAAAGGCACAGTTGAAGGAAAGATGAATGCAGCACATTATCAACAAATACTGGAGGCAAATTTGCACTCATCAGCCTGGAAGCTGCGCATGGGACGTACTTGGACGCTCCAACATGACAACGATGCAAAACACAAGGCCAAGTCGACCTGTCATTGGCTACAACAGAACAAAGTGAAGGTTCTGGAGTGGCCATCTCAGTCTCCTGACCTCAATATCATTGAGCTAGTCTGGGGAAATCTTAAGCATGCAGTTCATGCTAGACAGCCCAGCAATTTACAAGAACTGGAGGCTTTTTGCCAAGAAGAGTGGGCAGCTTTACCATCTTAGAAAATAAAGAACCTCATCCACAACTACCACAAAAGACTTGTGTAATTGATGTTAGGTGGGGCAATACACAGTATTAAGAAATGGGGTATGTGAACTTTTGATCAGGATCATTTAGATGTGTTGGGTTGTCATTATGATTTTAAAAGAGAAAACATAGTGGTTTGACAATAAATGGCTTCACTCAACCACTAACCATGAGTGGAGAAAAAGTTTTGGTGTTATCATTTATATTCTCTGAAAAAAAGGCAAAGAAAGCAAACATTCGACCTGGGTATGTAAAGTTTTCAGCACAACTGTAGCTCAGTGAGTGTCTTTTTTTAAAATTAGAACAACTCACAACACTCTCTGTACACATTATTCATAAGTATTTAGACTTTAAGATGCACATCCTATAGGTTTTAAAACCATCACAGGAGGTAGCCTTTTTGTGATTTTTCAAATGCTTTTAAATGTTCCACAAATAACCAAGTTTTAGTGGGCTACAATGCATTCATTCAGGTCCAGTAGAGCCCTTTAAAAACTCATCTGGACAGCAAGAGATACAATGGCACAAAGCAGATAATACATAATTAATTTAAATTTGTTTGCTTGGCTTGATAACATCTTCTAAATGTCAACACTTGTGGAAAAAGTGCATCATTTTTCCCCAAAAGACTGGAATAGTTTCTAGAGCACACTGGTTGATTTGGAGAAATACTCTTTTTTTCATTTGATTATAATTCAGTAGTATAATTCAGCCAAGCTTATAATGAACACTGCTGTTCACTTAATTTTTCTTATGTATGCTAATTTCACATTTCTTCTTCAGTCTTAGGAACTTAGATGTTTAAATTTAGATTAAATGTTGATCTTTAATTATTGAGAGAGAACCTCATACGTGTTCATTCAAATTGTATGTTATCTCTTATTATCTCCATAAGTATAAATTTCAAATAATGTACCGTATGCCTATTGTCGTATTTTTCGAAATTCATGAAAAATTAAATTCTTAGTTATTTTTGTCTTCACAACTTCTCTAGTTTTTTTAATGTAACCAGTCTGAATCTTTGAAGGGTTATTCAGCCTTTAAAAATAAATTATTATTATTATTATTTATTTATATAGCACCATTGATTCCATGGTGCTGTACATGAGAAGGGGATACATACAAGTTACAGATATCACTTACAGTAGACAAACTTACAATGACAGACTGATACAGAGGAGCGAGGACCCTGCCCTTGCGGACTTACATTCTGCAGGATTATGGGGAAGGAGAGAGTAGGTTGGGCGTAATTGAAGGTTTATTCCTAGGATAAACCACCAATATTAGATTGTTGTAGATCGAGCTATTGGCTCCAACTCTGATCAGCTGTATAAAACGTCCGCAGCACTCATGCAAAGCATTGCACTTTATCAATTTTTACAGCAGAATGCAGGCTATTTCACACTTACAGTACTTGTGCTATACTTTTCATTGTTGTGATGCAAGGTATAGCTGCATTTGCCTTTTCTTTTCAATAGAACGGTGCTGCAAAACATTTCATGGCCTCCACCTGCTGCAAATATTTATGAGACTACGGCACTCTCACAAATGCTACTGACTCTTTTTAAACAGCTCATCAAGGAGGACTGATAGTAGGACTTTTGCTTATTTAATGTTGATGGCATATCCTATGGAAAAGTAACCAATATTAAAAGTCTAAATAACCACTTTAACCTCTTTCTGTCCCCGAATGGAATAATACGTCCGAGGACAGAACCCCCGCTTTGATGCGGGCTCCGGCGGTGAGCCCGCATCAAAGCCAGGACATGTCAGCTGTTTTGTACAGCTGACATGTGCCCGCAATAGCGGCGAGTGGAATCGCGATCCAACTGCTGCTATTAGCTAGTTAAATGCCACTGTCATACTCTAACAGCGGCATTTAACTAGCGCCGGAAATGTGCGCATCGCTGTGATCGGGGGTCATCGATACGTCGGCATGACAACCAGAAGTCTACTGAAGACCTCAATGGTTGTTGATGCCGGATTGCTGTGAGCGACACCCTGTGGCCAGCGCTCATAGCAATGCAGCAATTCTACTAAATAGGAGCGATCTGAGCATCGCTCCTATGTAGCAGAGCCGATCAGGCTATGGCAGCTTCTAGCCTCCCATGGAGGCTATTGAAGCATGGCAAAAGTGAAAAAAAAATGTCTTAAGAAATATGAAAAAATATATATTTAAAAGTTTAAATCACCTCCCTTTCGCCCCATTCAAAATTAAAATAATAAAAAAATCAAATATACGCATATTTGATATCGCCAGGTTCAGAATCGCTCAATCTATCAATAAAAAAAGGATTAACCTGATCACTAAACGGCGTAGTGAGAAAAAAATTAAAAATGCCATAATTGAGTTTTTTTGGTCGCTGCGACATTGCATTGAAATGCAATAATGGGCGATCAAAAGAACGTATCTGCACCAAAATGGTATCAATAGAAACGTCAGCTCAGCATGCAAAAAATAAGCCCTCACCCGACCCCAGATCATGAAAAATGGAGACGCTATGGGTATTGGAAAATTGCGCAATTTTGGGGGTTTTTTTAGCAAAATTTGGAATTTTTATTTACCACTAAGATAAAAAATAATCTAGACATGTTTGGTGTCTATAAACTCGTAATGATCTGGAGAATCACAATGGCAGTTCAGTTTTGGCATTTAGTGAACCTAGCAAAAAAGCCAAACAAAAAACAAGTGTAGGATTGCACTTTTTTTTTGCAATTTCACCGTACTTGGAATTTTTTTCCCGTTTTCTAGTATATGACATGCTAAAACCAATACTGTCATTCAAAAGTACAACTTGTCCCGCAAAAAGTAAGCCCTCACATGGCCAAATTGACGGAAAAATAAAAAAGTTATGGCTCTGGAAAGAAGGGGAGCGAAAAATGAAAATGCAAAACCGAAAAAAGCTGGGGTCATTAAGGGGTTAATAGAAACCTCAACAATGGACCCACCAATACTATTGCAATTAGCATTGCTTCAATACATAATTAACATGTTGTGTTCAGTTAAATGTTGCATCTGTATATTGCTACTCTGATGATTATTCATAGAGCAATGAACCAGAACAATTTTACTTACAGTGAGAAATTAGGTTGTATTATCATTACACCTACTATAATAATTATTCTTATAATGGTCATGACTTTTATCAAGGTATACCACTTTCACAACTTTAAACTTTATTATGCAAAATCCCCAAAATTAGAAGTTGAAGCTGAAACATATGAACTTTTTAACTATTTTAATGATATTTTCAGAATTAAATTGTTGTCATCCTAAATATAATGACTAGGGCTATAATATATGAAGTGTAGTATAGTATAGAGCTGTCCAGTTTAAACTATATGTGTGATTGTTTTATGGAAATAAATGGGCATGGCTATGTTAATAGAGACAGTGGTAAGATAAGAATTTACATGATCTGAAAAGGAATCTGTCAGTCATTTCATGCTGACTAAACTGGTCGGCATGAATTAGAGTCTGGCTGATTGCAGCCAGGTATGTTTTTCTTTGAAATGCGCCGGCATTTCAGAAAAAAACATAGCTTGAAGAAACAGCCATTGGGTCTATAGGGAGAGACCAAACTAGTTCGATATGGTCCCCAACCGGCTTCTCTATGCACCACCCTAGTTGATTGACAGGTCTCTCTTATGTGTCAATCATCTGGAGTGGTGAGTAAGAGTGTAAAACCCAGCTGGGGACAGAGCAAGACTAGTCTTGTCTAGTCTCAGTCAGATTCTGATTCATGCTACCTATGATTCGGGCAGGATGATTTAAGTGATAAGTTAATGATTATGCCTGTTCTCTCATGGAAAAGGTTGCAGAAAATACTGGATACAGAGGGCTTTGTGTAGGTGATAACTAAATACATTTTCTGTAATATTCAACAATATTTTATGTTCCATCTATTCCATTTAGGATGAGAAAGTACTCTGATTCAATATGGCCGATCTACAATAGTTATTGATAGGTAGACAGTATTTGGCAGACAGTAATCTGCCCTTTCATAAATATTGATCTATTTATGATACTATACTCCGGGATACAGGGCCGGTTTTAGACAAATTGGGGCCCTAGGCAAAAATTTAAAGTGGGGCCCCAAATGCTAACATTGTAAAATCACACAAACATTTAAGTTACATTACATGAGCAGGATGCGGATACAGTTGGTGGAGGGGCCTGGAGCCAGTGCTCACACTGTGGCCCCCATATTTAGGGGCCTTATATCGGCCAACAGGTCTGCCACTATTAGCTGTATGCAGGGGCATTGCTAGGGTCAGAAAAGATTGGGGGCCCATGCCCCAAGACAAAGAGTTGCCCCCAACCCCCTTTTAATTTTTTTTTAACACCACAGATAATACAGTGATAACTCTCTGAGTACAGATAATTTAGTAGATGTCACCTGCAGTCCTATGTAACACTACAGATAGATATAGCGTTTCAGAGTAAGACTATGTTCACATGCAGCATTTTTTTCAGTAGCCAAAACCTTTTCTATTAGCAGTAAAAATGTTGCATTCAAAACACCTGTTTTTCAGCTTGTTTTGTGGTGTTCACACTTTTTTCAGCTTTTTTTTGGAGTGAGGATGTTTGCTTTGTCTACAGTATGTTTAAGACCACATTCATACGATCAGTATTTGGTCAGTATTGCACATCAGTATGTGTAAGCCAAAACCAGGAGGGTGATAAATACAGAAGTGGTGACAGGTTTCTCAGGGTATGTGCACACGCTGCGGATTTTGCTGCGGATCTGCAGCAGTTTTCCATGCATTGTACAGCACCATGTAAACGTATGGAAAACAAAATCCGCCATACACATGCTGCGGAAAATACCACGCAGAAACACTGCATTGTATTTTCTGCAGCATGTCAATTCTTTGTGCAGATTCCGCAACGTTTTACACCTGAACCATAATAGGAATCCGTAGGTGTAAAATCGCTGTTGAAAACCGCACAAAAAACATGGTCATTCCGCCGTAAATCTGCAGGTAAAACGCAGGGCGTTTTACCTGCAGATTTTTAGGAATCTGCGTGGAAAAATCCACGGCAGATTCCGCAACGTGTGCACATAGCCTCATTGTTCCACTGCTGTTTCTGCATTACAAATACTGATGTGAAATACTGAACATGTGAACGAGACCTAATAGTTTAATTCACCAAAACCACTTAAAGAATTGCAGTGAAAAATGCCGTTGCAATATCTGCAGCTTTTTTATTCTTTCATTACTTTCGACAGGTGAATACACACTGAAAGAAGTGACACGCTGCAGATTTAAAAAGCACTACAGTTCTGAAATCCAGTCAGAAAACAAACAAGCGCATGCAGGAGATTTCGGAAATCTCCTATGTTTTCCTGGCACTTTATAAAGCAGCTTTTCGCCATGTTCATATGCAGAATATTTGCAGCTTTTTCTTCTGCAAATAAGAAGTTTACAGCATTTTACAGCACAAGCAAAAACTGAGATTTTCAGAAATCTCCTGCACACTCTTTTATTTTCCCCTGACTGAATTTCACAACTGCAGCGTTTTTTAAATCTGCAGTGTGTCACTTCTTTCAGCAATTTTTTTCACCCGTAGAAAGCAATGAAAAAGTTTAAAAAATGCTGCAAATGTTGCAACGTTGTTTTTTGCTGCGTTTTTTGTGAATAACACTAACTTTATTAAACATGTACTGTAGACAAAATTCATACTGTAAAAAACAAACAGCAAAAGCTCTAAGGGTGCATGCACACAGTCAGTAAACGCTGCGGGTCGGCTGCTGTGTACTTGAGCAGCGTCCAACCCCCAGCGGCCAGATGTTACAGTACAGTGGATGGGATTTCAAGAAATTCATCTCTACTATGCGTGCACTGACACCCGCACCTCACTTGCAGAGAAGGACATGTTGCGTGTCTCTCCAGACCTCAGCATGCCAATTTACCTGGCGCAGACGCGAGTCTCCACAAGAGAAATCTCACCCCTGCAATGTATAGGACGCAGGGATTCCACACAGATCAATGAACACTCGCGGAATCACCTGTGTTCAAAACATGGCAGCACTTTGGACACAGCACATGTCCGATGTGTCCATAGGGCTGCCATTTCCGGATCCTCTGCACATACCCTAAAAATGGGCGCTATGAAAGCAGTGTTTTTACTGCCAAGAGAGCAGGTTTTGGCTGCAAAAAAATGCACCAAAAACGCTGATTCCTATGCACACCTGTACTATATGTGTGTATGATTTACCCTTATTATTTCACATGGGAATTCATTTATTTCTATATAATAAATACCCTGATTCAGCAGACAATATTCCTGTCTTGTGTCATCCAGAGAGTAGTGACAGGAGGTCGCCCTGTCAGATTACAAGCAATGATTCAGTGACTGTGGTCAAAGCCCATGCTGATGGCTGCTGTATGTGACTGTGAAACCTGATCCTATAGCAATCAGCACAGAGCTCCGAGACCACATGAGTAAATCTCTGCACTGAGGGGGTCTCAAGGGGGGTTTGGGAGACACGTTCTGGAACAGAGCAATGCACAGCATTAATTACTGCTGAAAACCCTCTGGGCACTTCATACAGGGGTTGCAGATGCAGGGGCCCCCTTGTAGGCGAGGGCCCCAGGCCTCTGCCTGGTCTGCCTGTGCCAAACAGCGGCCCTGCCGGGATAATGCAGTTATATAGTTGACATGAAATACCGCAGTACAAGGGACAAATAAACTGCCACATCATGGCCTCATATTTCAACAGCATAGTATTTGATTAATGCACCATGCTTTGTTGCTCGAAAGAAACAAAAGCTAATATTACCACCAGACTCAGGTGGCCAAATTACTGTGCCTGCTATGCACCAAAGGCCCTAAAATCTTGAATTTCAACATTAATAATGTCATAACCATATTTGCTCAATAATAATGCAACACATTTAACTTAGTGGGTTACAATTCCTCAAATGGGCCTTTCCTAATGCCCCACAGATTTATTACCATAGTAATAGTGCCCATTTAGTGCCACCACACAGTAATATTAACCCTTTTTGTGTACCCACACAGATATGGGACGAGGGGTAGGCAGAATAAAAAGTTGTCTAAACTATGATTGGCTGAGATGATAATTTCCATCATAGTTTTGAATAATAAGTTGGCAAGAACTTATATAAGTCAGCCACTTTGATATATTGCTGCAAACCATTTAAAACTAAGGAGAAACTTTTAATAAGTTAAACTCGGCAGCAGAACAGCCTCTTCAGCTCAAACAGGTAACTCACTGGTATTACAGTGTCTTGGTAGTTTTGTGGACATGCTACTTAGTATGTGGCATAACAGTTATCTAACTTCCATGACATTATCCATATCATTATTCCTTTATATGATGTTATAATATTCTATTGAGGGTGGTGCACTCCTAATGGCTGACAGTTTGGACCACCAGCATGGCTGCACCACTGGTCTCAACCGAGTGCTTTCTCATAGTGGCATGCTTCAAAACAGTTTGCAATTTTAACTTTTTAAGAACGTGAGACAACCCCTTTAAGGACTAGACCATGTTGACCTTTAGGACAAACAGAACTAACTTTTTCACTGCCCTGCACTCTATTGGAAATATTTTATTTTTAGGTTTATGCTACTATATGAATCTTCATTTTTTAAATACAAGTTGTATTTTATAGGCTGACCATTTTTGATGGAAAAAATTTAGTGGTTAACTTACATCCATTTTTTAACAATTTTGATATAAAAGCATTAAAGAAAGAGAATTCCAGCTGCTACATAAGTGAATCAGAATTGCACTCCCTTAAGTAGTAGACTGGCACACAGCAGGGGTCATAGAAGCATTTGAATGTACCTCTATGGCTAGATTAGCTAAAAGTTATTTTTCAAAGTAATATATTATAGAAAGTGCTGTAAATACATAGTTGCTAGAATTTCTTGAACTATAGCAGCAAATCAATAATGATATAAGTCAGCCTTCAGGATTCTCCAAGGGCTTTATACGGCTTTAAGAGAGACCCTAAGACTATAGTCCAAGTTCAGATTTTATCTCATTACATAATGTCATCAGACAGAAAGCTTATTAGCCATGGGACTTGAACGTCTAAGTTTATAGAATTGCCCTTAGCATTAAAAGCAAGGAAATATTGCTCCATATTACTTGAGATGTTCTTTATGTTTGTAAAGTCCAAGCCAGCCTAAGACTTTCATTTATTGTCAATTATTATTGCCTAGTTAACTCCTTCATGACATGTGCCGTACATGTACTGCACATGTCATGTCCCTTCCTTTGATGTGGGCTCCGGTGCTTTCTCAGCATATGACAGCTGTTTTCAACAGCTGACATGTGCCTCCAACAGCCGCAGGTGGAATCGCAATCCACCTGCAGCTGTTAACCTGTTAAATGTCACTGTCAATCTCTGACAGCATCATTTAATGTCATCACGCCGGAAGGGCGTCACTAATCCCGCCCATCGGTACCCATATCACAAGACCACGGGTCGCCCGATGGGTTGGCATTACAACCCGGGGTCTGCAGCAGACCCCTGTGGTTGTTATTGCTGGATTGCTAGCAAGTAAGCATTTCTGCTACTGCACTTTTTTTCAATTTCACCGGACTTGGATTTTTCCCCCCATTTTCCAGTACACAATATGGTAAAACAAATGGTGTCGTTCAAAATTACAACTCATCCCACAAAAAAAACAAGCCCTCACATGGCCATATTAACAGAAAAAAAAGTTATGGCTCTGGGAAGCAAAGGAGCAAAAGCAGAAACGGAAAAAAGAAAAAGGGATGCGACGTGAAGGGGTTAATGCTTAACACTGTATTTCCTATTTGCTTCATTTTAGGGTACCGTGTTCTCAATATTTGAATCTTAAAAAAAAAAGTTTTGCCTGTTAGATATAGAAATTTTCTTTTCTTAAGACCAACACCACAGCCCATATATTCTTATGCAATTACAAGATTTAGTATTTGCATCAAAATAATTCCTTAAGGAATATGCCTAATATGACCTTAATGTCCAAACATCTTTTTATACTTTTTCATTATTGCATTTCAGGAGCCATATTTTTAAAAATTGTTTTCCTCAACATAGCTGTTCAAATGCTTGTTTTTCCCTGGTTCAGTCATATTTGTCAGTTTCACTATTTTGGGGTACTTGAAACTTAACAGCTAACTTTTATTAACTCAGTGGGAAGAGTTCTGCTGTTTGTTTTGTCACATTTAAAATTGTATACTTTTCATTTGTTGCATAAATAAATGTAATTTTATTCTTTGGTATCACTACAGTAGTGCATACCCAATTTATGCAGTTTTATTTATTTTCTATAACTTTTATACAAAAAAATAAAGAAAAAAGTGTTTCTGGATCACCAAATTCTAAGAACCATAAGTTTTTCAGTCAACTGAGTTGCATGAGAGCTTGTTATTTGTGGGACAAACTTTAGTTTTCACTGGTAGCATTTTTGGTTACATGACTTTTTGATCATTTTTCATTTCATTAATGAGTAAGGGGGATGAGCAAAAATAAATTATCTGTTTTTTTTGCATCTCATAGTTTTAAAGTTTAATGTAGAATTGAGTACATTGAGTTCAACCTATAGACTAACATGTTGACCCAGAGAAAGCCAAAAACCCCATGGAGCAGACACTAATAACTCCATATTAGGGGAAATATTCCTTCTTGACTCCACATACGGCAACCAGACTGGTTCCCTGGATCAATGTCGCATCACAGAATCCAGTGCCCATAACCTGTAATATTATATCTATCAAGAAAAGAATCAAGGACCTTCTTGAAATTTTGAAGTGAATCAAGCATTACATCATGTGGCAGAGAGTTCCATGGTCTCACTGTTTTTACAGTAAAAATCTGCATCTGTGATTAAAATTAAACCTTCTTTCCTCTAGATATTCAAGATTCCCCCTTGTCCCTGTCAGAGGCCTAAGTGTAAAAAAATTATTAGAAAGATCTCTGTACTATCCCCTCACATACTTGTACATTGTGATAAGATCTCCCCTACGCCATCATTTTTCTAAACTGAATAATGCCAAGTTTAATAGCCTATCTTGGTACATCTATCCAGCCATTCCCTTGATAAGCTTGGTTGCTTTTCTCTGCACCCATTCTAGATCAGCTACACCCGTCTTATATGTAACACCCCAGGTAACCGGTTGTTACAGTGGTATTGCTTTCCTCTCGGGGAGGGTGATGCCATGCTTGGAAGTGAGGAAGGATTTCTTTAACAGGCAACCAGTACATGCAACACTGTTCTGACTCCAGGCCAGAAAGGGGAGCTCGAGACCCAGATTCAGGGGAATTTCCCTATATATTCCGGCTGGAGGAGGAGTTAGGAGTTCAGTCTGTCAGAGGGACAGAGGAGAGAGGAGTCAGACAGAGAGAGTCTGAGAGAGGAAAGCTGGGGCCCGTGCAGACAAGTGGTTCTGCAGCTCCTGGAAGGAGAGAGAAACAGAGCTGTCTGTAGGAGAAGTGCTGAAGCGCAGGAAACCAGTGGCCGAAAGACCGAGGTTGTGGGGGTAACTGTATGCCCCACAGCAGAAACCAGCGAACAGGAGATTGCAAGTCGCCTGTCCACCATTACACCCAAAGATACAGCAGCACATAGAGCTCGAAGTCATCTTAGAGACAACTGTAAAGACATGCAGGTAGTGTCCTATCTAAAGGGACAGAGAGAAAGACATTGTGAGATGCCTTAGGCAACAAGGAACTACAACACAGCGCAGTGAGTAAGGTTTCCAACCCCACCTGGTTAGGGGGATCTCTGAATCGCTTCCAGGCTGGCTGAACCTCACCATCACCTGTGATCCGTACCCTGGACTATGGCTGATTACTACAGTGAAAGGTAAAGAGATTGCAACTTTGTGTCCTCTGATTCTTTCTGGCACCACACCATCTTTGCCTGCTACACTGGGAGCCCTTGGGATCTACCTTCACCTGTGGGAAGCCATACCATTCCTGCTGCTGTACCACCATTCCCCAGTGGACCCCTTTAAGCAGCATCAGTCATTCCTGACCGAATATCACAGGTGGCGTCACAAACAAATAACTTTCATAAACTTTAATTCCCCTCTTATTGGATGCCCAGGGCCACAGACTGGGTCACTGCCACCGTGACCACCCTTTTAAGAACCGGCCCGGTACCGAGTACCCCTAGGCTCTGGTGAGCACTCCATATACACCGGTGACTAGTGACTTGTATAGAGGCAAAACCATGTTCTCGTCAAGAGCATCTGCATGTGCTTCTCACAGAATTATAATACCATCAAAAAGTTAATTTATTTTAGTTCTTCAATATAAAAAGTGAAATGTTGATGACTATGGCTTACAGCCAATGAAAGCCCAAAGGTCATTATCTCTGTAAATTAGAATACTTTATAACACCAGCATGAAAAATGATTTTAATATACGAGATGTTGGCTTACTGAAATGTATGTTCAGTAACCTCACTCAATACTTGGTCGGGGCTCCCTTTGCATCACTTACTGTATCAATGTGGCGTGGCATGGAGGCGATCAGTCTGTGCCACTGCTGAGGTGTTATGGAAGCCCAGGTTGCTTTGATAGCAGCCTACAGCTCATCTGCATTGTTGGGTCTGGTGTCTCTCATCTTCCTCTTGACAGTACCCCATAGATTCTCTGTGGGGTTAAGGTCATGTGAGTTTTCTGGCCAGTCAGGCACACTGATACTCTTGTTTTTAAACCAGGTATGGGTACTTTTGGCAGTGTGGACAGTTGCCAAGTCCTGCTGGAGAGTAAAATTTCCATCTCCAAAAAGCTTGTTGACAGAGGGAAGCATGAAGCGCTCTAAAATTTCCTGGAAGATGGCTGTGCTGACCTTGGTCTTGATAAAGCACAGTGGACTTACACCAGCAGATGACATGGCTCCCCAAACCATCACTGATTGTGGAAACTTCACACTAGACCTCAAGCAGCTTGGATTGTGTGCCTCTCCACTCTTCCTCCAGACTCTGGGACCTTGATTTCCAAATGAAATGCAAAATTTACTTTCATCTGAAAACAACACGTTGGACCACTGAGCAATAGTCCAGTTCTTTTTCTTCTTGGCCCAGGTAAGACGCTTCTGGCATTGTCTATTGGTCATAAGTGACTTGACACAAGGAATGCTGTTGTGAAATTGGATTTTGGGCTCCCCCGGTGGCCACTGGTGGAATTGAACTTGTGTGCATCATCCCCTCTGTTCACCTGTTCCCATCAGGATGTGGGAGTCGCTATTTAACCTTGCTCCTCTGTCACTTCCATGCCGGTCAACATTGTAATCAGAAGCCTTTCTGTGCCAATTAATTTAACCCTTTGCCGGCCGGTCAAACTGTTATGGTTCTCAATGGCAAGAGAACATAGCCCAGCAAACATACGAACTAGCTCTTGGAAGGATGGAAACTAAACTGACCATGAACTAAACCTGCCGCACAACTAACAGTAGCCGGGTAGCGTAGCCTGCGTTTTATCCCTAGACGCCCAGCGCCGGCCGGAGGACTAACTAATCCTGGCAGAGGAAAATACAGTCCTGGCTCACCTCTAGAGAAATTTCCCCGAAAGGCAGACAGAGGCCCCCACATATATTGGCGGTGATTTTAGATGAAAATGACAAACGTAGTATGAAAATAGGTTTAGCAAAATCGAGGTCCGCTTACTAGATAGCAGGAAGACAGAAAGGGCACTTTCATGGTCAGCTGAAAACCCTATCAAAACACATCCTGAAATTACTTTAAGACTCTAGTATTAACTCATAACATCAGAGTGGCAATTTCAGATCACAAGAGCTTTCCAGACACAGAAACGAAACTGCAGCTGTGAACTGGAACAAAATGCAAAAAACAAACAAGGACAAAAGTCCACTTAGCTGGGAGTTGTCTAGAAGCAGGAACATGCACAGAAAGGCTTCTGATTACAATGTTGACCGGCATGGAAGTGACAGAGGAGCAAGGTTAAATAGCGACTCCCACATCCTGATGGGAACAGGTGAACAGAGGGGATAATGCACACAAGTTCAATTCCACCAGTGGCCACCGGGGGAGCCCAAAATCCAATTTCACAACAGAATGCGACATGTCCTGGATACATCTGTGCGTGGTGGCTCTTGAAACACTGACTCCAGCAGTAGTTCACCCCTCCCAAAATTTTTCAATCGCCTTTTCTTTACAATCCATTCAGGGTTTCAGTTATCACGGTTGCTTGTGCACCTTTTTCTATCACACTTTTTACTTCCACTCAACTTTCCATTAATATGCTTGGATACAGCACTCTGTGAACAGCCAGCTTCTTTAGCAATGACCTTTTGTGGCTTACGCCCTTTGTGGAATGTGTCAATGACTGCCTTCTGAATATGTGTCAAGTCAGCAGTGTTACCCATGATTGTGGAGCCTAGTGAAACAGACTAAGGGACCTTTTTAAATGCTTAGGAAGCATTTGTATGTTGTTAATTATTTTAATTTACTGAGATAATTACTTTTGGGTTTTCTTTGGCTCTAAGCCATAATCATCAACATTCTACAGAATCTACATTCTAATCTTCTACAGACCCTGGGTTGTCATGCCAACCCATCGGTGACCCGCGGTCCTGTGACACATTCTCTGATGGGCGGCATTTGTAACATGCTTCCTACGCGGGCATGGTAAATGCTGCTGTCACAGATTGACAGCATCATTTAACATTTTAACAGCTGCAGGTGGATCGCGCAGCTGTTAGGTGCACATGTCAGTTAATGAAATCAGATCACATGCCAGACAAGTAGCTGGCTTATCGCCGGAGCCCACAGAAAACAGGGGGGTGACCTTGGACTTACCTATATGTCCAAGGTCATAAAGGGGTTAATTCATGTTAAGTTCTCTGCTTCAATATTTTGTTTTGGTAAACTATCTTTAAATGTATTACTTATTTAGATTTTAAACTTTAGGAAGGAAAGGTGGCTTTATTTGAAATACAGGGTGGGCCATGTATATGGATACACCTAAATAAAATGGGAATGGTTGGTGATATCAACTTCCTGTTTGTGGCACATTAGTATATGGGAGGGGGAAAACTTTTCAAGATGGGTGGTGCCATGGCCATTTTGGATCCAAACTGCTGAATTTGCAGAATGGGCAACAACATTGGAACAAGACCCTCAGTTTACACAGAACATTATGTTCAGTGATGAGGCAAACTTTTTTGGGGGGGCCATTTATATGGATACACCTAAATAACATGGGAAAGGTGACAGTTTTCATGTGTAGGGTGTCTTGCATTGAAATCTGCTGCAATGACCCAGGTACTGCATTCACCAGACATCAACACAATTTCTAGTTAACCTCTGCGACATGTCAATGGCTGTAAACAAAGAGAAACTTGTAAATAACTCATGAAAGAATAAAGTTATGTTAAAATCAAGCATCCCATTGTTTTTCTTGTGAAATTCTCAATAAGTTTGATGTGTCACATGACTCTCTTCCCATTGGAAAAAATAAAGTTGGATCCAAAACTCCCAACTTCAAAATGGCTGCTATGGTCACCACCCATCTTGAAAAGTTTTCCCTCTCACTTATACTAATGTGCAACAAAAGGAAGTTGATATCACCAACCATTCCCATTTTATTTAGGTGCATCCATATACATGGCTCACCCTGTACAATGATTTTGTTCTACTGTTTTAACCCTTTCACGACATGAGCCGTACTAGTACTGCTCTGCGGGAACTGAGTACTAGTACGGTGGCACGTTCGTGCGGTCTCACAGTGAGCACCGTGGCGATCGCGTGCGGGTGTCAGCTGTATGTCCAGCAATGTCATAATGCTAGCGCCGATTGTGGGCATTTAACCCCTCTGATGCTGCTGTCAGTTGTGACAGCGACATAGAGGGGCATCGCGCAGGGACAGGGGCTCCCTGCGCTTTCCCACCGGAACAGCACGCTGCGATCACGTTGTTCTGGTGTTCTGGAAGGAGTCTCCGGATCCAAAATGGCCGTGAGGCTCCTTCTGGGTTCTTCGCTGAAGTGGCTTGCTGGTGCCTGCTCAGAGCAGGCGCTGGAAAGCCTCCTGCACTGCCTGTCAGATTGCTGATCTGACACAGTGCAATGCAAAGTGTCAGATCAGTGATCTGATGAAATATAGCAATGTCCCACCCTGGGACAAGGTTATAAAGTAAAAAAAAATAAAAAATAGAATGTATAAAAAAAATCCCCAAATAAAGAAAAAAATAAAATAAAATAAATATTTTCCAAAAAATCCATTTATTTATATAACTAAAAAAAACTAATAAAAGTACACATATACACATATTTGGTATCGCCGCATGCGTAACTACCCGCTCTCTAAAACTATCCCACTAGTTAACCCCTTCAGTGAACACCGCAAAAATATAAATAAAAAGCGAAGCAAAAAACAATGCTTTATCATCATACTGCCGAACAAAAAGTGCAATAAAATGTGATCAAAAAGACGGGTATAAATAACCATGGTACTGCTGAAAACGTCATCTTGTCCCACACAAAAAAAGCTGCCATACAGCATCATCAGCAGAAAAATAAAAAAGTTATAGCTCTCAGAATAAAGCGATGCAAAAACAATTATTTTTTATATAAAGTAGTTTTTATTGTGTAAAAGTGCCAAAACATAAAAAAATTATATAAATGAGGTATCACTGTAATCGTACTAACCCGAAGAAAAAAGCTGCTTTATCAATTTTACCACACGCGGAATGGTATAAACTCATACCTAAAAGAAATTCAGGAATTGCTGGTTTTTGTTCATTCTGCGTCCCAAAAATCAGAATAAAAAGCGTTAAAAAAATGTCATGTGTCCGAAAATGGTACCAATAAAAACATCAACTCGTTCCACAAAAAACAAGACCTCACATGACTCTGTGGGCCAAAATATGGATAAATTATAGTTCTCAAAATGTGGTGATGCAAAAACTATTTTTTGCAATAAAAAGCGTCATTTAGTGTGTGACGGCTGCCAATCATAAAAATCCGCCAAAAAAATGCTAGAAAAGTAAATCAAGTGGATGTCCACCTGAAGAAGATGGCGTATGCCCTTGAAACGAGTTGTGGTTCAACCCAAACTGGTGTCTGTGTCCTCTGTCCTGCGCTCCTGTGACCGGTTTTCCTTTTTCACTTGCAAGCAACTTCCCATGCTGGGGGTATCCAGCTGGAGCTGTGGAGATTCGGGTGCCTATCTTCCCCTTCTTGGGACTCCTGCTGCTTCACTCACAAACCGCTAATCATTGTTACATAAAAGTAAATCAAACCCCCCTTCATCACCCACTTAGTTAGGGAAAAATAATAAAATTTTAAAAAATGTATTTCCATTTTCCCATTAGAGTTAGGGTTAGGGTTGGGGGTAAAGTTATGGTTAGGGCTAGGGTTGGGGCTAAAGTTAGGGTTAGGGTTGGGGTAAAGTTAGGGTTGGGGTAAGGGTTAGGGTTGTGGCTAAAGTTTGGGTTTCAAACGCCCCACCTCCCTTTCTGAGCTCTGCCGTGCGCCCAAACAGTGGTTCCCCCCACATATGGGGTATCAGCGTACTCAGGACAAATTGGATGACAACTTTTGGGGTCCAATTTCTCCTGTTACCCTTGGGAAAATAAAAATTTGGGGGCTAAAATATAATTTTCGTGGAAAAAAATATTTTTTATTTTCACGGCTCTGGGTTATAAACTTTAGCGAAAAACTTGGGGGTTCAAAGTTCTCACAACTAGTGTTGAGCGATACCGTCCGATACTTGAAAGTATCGGTATCGGAAAGTATCGGCCGATACCGGCAAAGTATCGGATCCAATCCGATACCGATTCCCGATACCAATACAAGTCAATGGGACTCAAGTATCGGACGGTATTCCTGATGGTTCCCAGGGTCTGAAGGAGAGGAAACTCTCCTTCAGGCCCTGGGAACCATATAAATGTGTAAAAGAAAGAATTAAAATAAAAAATATCGCTATACTCACCTGTCCGACGCAGCCGGGACCTCAGCGAGGGAACCGGCAGCGTTGTTTGTTTAAAATTCGCGCTTTTACTTGGTTACGTGAATTCCCGGCTTGTGATTGGTCAGGGCGGCCATGTTGCCGGGACGCGGACCAATCACAGCAAGCCGTGACGAAATTACGTCACGGCTTGCTGTGATTGGTCCGCGTCCCGGCAACATGGCCGCCATTAACCAATCACAAGCCGTGACGTCACGGGAGGCTGGACTTGCGCACTTTTTAAAAAACGCGCGTGTCCAGCCTCCCGTGACGTCACGGCTTGTGATTGGTTAATGGCGTCCATGTTGCCGGGACGCGGACCAATCACAGCAAGCCGTGACGTAATTTCGTCACGGCTTACTGTGATTGGTCCGCGTCCCGGCAACATGGCGCCGTGACCAATCATAAGCCGGGACGTCACTGGAGGCTGGACACGCGCGTTTTTTAAAAAGTGCGCAAGTCCAGCCTCCCGTGACGTCACGGCTTGTGATTGGTTAATGGCGTCCATGTTGCCGGGACGCGGACCAATCACAGCAAGCCGTGACGTAATTTCGTCACGGCTTACTGTGATTGGTCCGCGTCCCGGCAACATGGCGCCGTGACCAATCATAAGCCGGGACGTCACTGGAGGCTGGACACGCGCGTTTTTTAAAAAGTGCGCAAGTCCAGCCTCCCGTGACGTCACGGCTTGTGATTGGTTAATGGCGGCCATGTTGCCGGGACGCGGACCAATCACAGCAAGCCGTGACGTAATTTCGTCACGGCTTGCTGTGATTGGTCCGCGTCCCGGCAACATGGCCGCCCTGACCAATCACAAGCCGGGAATTCACGTAACCAAGTAAAAGCGCGAATTTTAAACAAACAACGCTGCCGGTTCCCTCGCTGAGGTCCAGGCTGCGTCGGACAGGTGAGTATAGCGATATTTTTTATTTTAATTCTTTCTTTTACACATTTTTACATTAATGTTGTTTCGATACCGATACCCGATATCACAAAAATATCGGATCTCGGTATCGGAAATTCCGATACAGCAAGTATCGGCCGATACCCGATACTTGCAGCATCGGAATGCTCAACACTACTCACAACACATCTAGCTAAGTTCCTTGGGGGGTCTATTTTCCAATATAGGGTCACTTGTGGGAGTTTCTACTGTTTAGGTACATCAGGGGCTCTGCAAATGCAATGTGATGCCCGCAGACCATTCCATCAAAGTCTGCATTCCAAAACAGCGCTCCTTCCCTTCCGAGCTCTGCCATGCGCCAAAACGGTGGTTCCCCCCACATATGAGGTATCAGCGTACTCAGGACAAATTGGACAACAACTTTTCGGGTCCAATTTCTCCTGTTACCTTTGAGAAAATAAAAAATTGTGGGCTTATAGATCATTTTGTGGAAAAAAAATGATTTTTTCATTTTCACGGCTCTACATTCTAAACTTTAGTGAAACTATTGGGGGTTCAAAGTGCTCACCACACATCTAGATAAGTTCCTTATGAGGTCTCCTTTCAAAAATGGGGTCATTTGTGGGGGGTTTCCACTCTTTAGGAACATCAAGGGCTCTCCAAACGCAACATGGGTTCCGATCTCAATTCCAGCCAATTTTGCATTGAAAAGTCAAACAGCGCTCCTTCCCTTCCGAGCTCTGCCATGTGCCCAAACAGTGGTTTACCCTCACACACAGGGTATCAGCGTACTCAGGACAAATTGCACAACAACATTTGGTGTCTAATTTGTCCTGTTACCCTTGGGAAAATAAAACATTTGGGGCGAAAAATCATTTTTGTGAAAAAAATATGACTTTTTTTACGGCTCTACATTATAAACTTCTGTGAAGCACTTGAGGGTTCAAAGTGCTCCTCACACATCTAGATTAGTTCCTTAGGGGGTCTACTTTCCAAAATGGTGTCACTTGTGGGGGGTTTCTACTGTTCAGGCACATCAGAGGCTCTCCAAACGCAACATGGTGTCCGATCTCAATTCCAGCAAATTTTGCATTGAAAAGTCAATGCTCCTTCCCTTCCCTTCTGAGCTCTTCCATGTGCCCAAACAATGGTTTACCCCCACATATGGGGTATCGGCATACTCAGGACAAATTATTAGACTTTTGTGGTCCGATTTCTCCTGTTACCCTTGGTAAAGTAAAACAAATTGGATCTGAAGTAAAAATTTTGTGGAAAAAAAGTAAAATGTTCAATTTTTTTTAATCATTCCAAAAATTCCTGTGAAGCACCTGAAGGGTTAATAAACTTTTTGAATGTGGTTTTGAGTACCTTCAGGGGTGCATTTTTTAAAATGGTGTCACTTTTGGGCATTTTCTGTCATATAGACCCCTCAAAGTGACTTCAAGTGTGAGGTGGTCCCTAAAAAAAATGGTTTTGCAAATTTTGTTGTAAAAATTTGAAATCGCTGGTCAACTAATAACCCTTATAACTTCCTAACAAAAAAATTATGTTTCCATAATTGTGCTAATGTAAAGCAGACATGTGGGTAATGTTATTTATTAACTATTTTGTATGATATGACTCTCTAATTTAAGGGAATAAAAACTAAAAATAAAAAAATTGATACATTTTCTAAATTTATGACAAATTTCTGTTTTTTTCACAAATAAACGCAAGTCAAATTGAAGAAATTTTACCCCTATCATAAAGTACAATATGTCACGAGAAAACAGTCTCAGAATCACCAGGATCCGTTGAAGCGTTTCAGCGTTATGACCTCATAAAGTGACAGTATTCAGAATTGAAAAAAATGGCCTGGTCAGGAAGTTGAAAACAGGCTTCGGGGTGAAGGGGTTAAATAGAAACTGATACAGTGATTGAAAGACTAAATAATATGGATATTTGAGTTTTGCAATTGAATTGATAATTAATTTCCAAATTCAATAAATTTGCTACATTGCACCTTTTTTGTAAACAAACTACTTAGCCTATTTTTGTATTGGAAACAATTTATCTTTTCAAGTACACTGATCAAATCTGGCTCCCTTTCAGGTTTGCACACAAAATTTTCTTTTAAATCCTACTATTGAAGATACTTTGAAAACCATGTCCCAGTCGGCATGGTCAAATGACCTCCTGGCATAAATTGTAATAATAATGTTATTCCTGAGAGTTTCCTGATGAGTTTGAAAGTAGATTAGAATAGATACTAGTTTCTTTACATTTCCTTTCTTTCACAACATTAATTGAGGTTGATATTTGTAGGCCAGTCAAGCTTTACAAGAATTTCATTTTCTTCAATGTTTTTTGAATTTCCCTGAATAACATTAAACTACTGTAAAATATACTTTAGGATACTTTATCAAAGTACACATCTTATTCCTTTTAAAAAGGTTCTCAGCACTGTAATATTCATAGATTTTTGTAGTTTGAAAGAGAATCTGCAATCATCCCATCACTAATATAAATTTAACTAAGTAGTTCTGTGATAATTACATAGCAGGTATTAAAGATAAACAAATCACTTCAACAGTGCCGTAACTATAAACTTCGGGGCCCTGGGGCAAAACTTCATAGTGGGGCCCCTCAACATTTCAGTCACTAGACTCCATGGCTATTGTCCGGTCCTCTGTGCCTTCATCATTTTGCATCTCAAGTATGGTGTGCATTTTAATCCAGAGATTTTGACCACAAGCTGACCCTAGAGTTAATTCCCATATTTTGAGTATTAGAGGACCATAATAGGTACCTCAAATTTTGTGGAGGAAAATAGAAAAAAAAAGTTTAATAAAATGGTGGTGTGTCTTATAGTCCTCTTTTATGGTAGCTTATCAGGGGGAGGGACTGCAGTGGAGTGGCGTCACAGGAGGCAGGGTCTCTGCTGCAGGAAACTGGTAGCGGCTGGGAGTAGGGAGTGTTCAACAGTGCAAGGCTGCGGCGAGCTAGGGGCTTTAGGAAAATGTCATGAGACTTCCCATCCTTCTCACTGCAGTGGACCTCAGGAAAATGGCAACCAGAGGCAGCGCATACACAGATTGAGAGTAGCGAAAGAGGTAGAAGAAATGCCAGGAGCAGTGTCAATCCTGCCGCTTTTGAATTACACTTTCTTCTTAATTATTTATCTTCTAGAAAGCCAAAAACAAAATTATTTTTCAAAGAAAAAAATCTATGTGACTGTGCCGAGTTTTTACATTTTTTATGTAATCTTTTTAATGAGTCATTTCTTACACTTGAGTGCTATGGGTATGAAAAGGACAACATAGTGTTCCAGCAGGACAATGAGCTGAAGCATACCTCAAGGTTGGTGAAGAAATGGTTCAATAACAGTGAAATAGAGGTGCTGGATTGGCCTCCATAGTCTCAGGACCTCAACCCAGTCAAACACTTGTAGGTAGCGTTGATTAAAAACCTGTATACATACCCAAGTGAGTAGAACAGTGTGCACAAAATTTGGGAAGGTGTAAAAGAAACCTGGGATCAGATTTCAGTCAAGGTAAGCTTGAATCTGATTGAGAGAATGCCCAGAAGGATTCAGGCAGTGTTGAAAGCCAAAGGTGGATTTATTAAATATTAACAAAATAATATGGACCTAAGGTGTACGGTTTCTCCTTGTGGAGAGTGACATGCCAGGTCTGTCACGCCAGTATGAGGAGACTTAAACGCATTGTATGCTCCTCTGGGAAATTAAATATGCAAATTGTTTCTTCAGAGAGGAATAAGACTGGAACTCTAGAGCCACCTATTTAAAGCAGCAATCGTACAGGTCATTATCGACCCTTTAACGAATTTTGAATAGAGATAGGCGGACACCTGGATATTCGGGTCTGGCGGGTTCTGATGAACAGTTAAAAAAAAGTTCAGGTTCGAATAAAACTAACAGCTGCAGGCTGCAACCCTCGGCTGTCAGCTTTAGCAAGGTTGGTTATCAAGAATAGAAGGGTCACCATGCAGTATTTTTTAATTATTTAGATAAATAATTTTAAAAACCGACAATGGGTCCCCCCATTTTTGACAACTAGCAAAGCTAAAGCAGACAGCTGGGGGCTGGTATTCTCAGGCTGGTAAGGGGCCATTAGCCCCGAAATCTAAAAATGGCAGTCCATAGCTGCCCATAAAAGGTGCATACATTAGATGCACCAATTCTGGTGCTTTGCCTGGCTCTTCCTTCTTGCCCTGTAGGCGGTAGAAAGTGGGGTTCATATTTGTGTGGTTGATGTCATCTTTGTATTGTCGGGTGACATCAAGCCCACAGCTTAGTAACAGAAAGGCATCTAGAAGAAAAACAAATAAACACACAGGAAGAATAAAGTTCTTTATTGGAAACAAATAAAGCACAATGTTACTATTTTAATTAAAAATAACAAACACAGTTATTCACACCTAACACCCATTTCTCTGAAGCCCTAGTCTCATGAAAAGTAACATGAACATCCTGGTGAAATCCATGTTCGGGGTCCGTTTACTGTTTGGGTTTGCCCATCTCTTAACTTAACATATGACTTAGAATAAAAGCCAAATTAGAATCTCTATTTTGTTACCATGGTGTTTCGGGGTATTGCCCCTCATCAGTACAAAGTATTATACCCAACAACACTGTGTCTACAAATTGAGATTCTAACTTGAATGTAATCCTAAATCATATTTTAAGGCTTATTAAAAGGTCAATAATGACTTGTAGGATTGCTCCTACCAATAGTTGGCTTTATAGTTCAAATCTGAACTAATTATCTTTCCTCCATCTCGCATATCCTCCCTACCTGATCTGTCTATCACAATAAATGAATTCACACTTTTCCCTGTCCCAGTATTCCGCTGCCTCAGAGTAACCCTTGACTCTGCCCTGTCCTTCAAACCACACATCCAAGCTCTTGCCTCCTCCTGTCGCCTCCAGCTCAAAAAAAATTTCCAGAATCCGTCCTTTCCTCAACCCTCACTATAGAAAAATGCTTGTGCATGCCCTAATCATCTCCCACCTCGACTATTGCAACATCCTCCTCTGTGGCCTACCTTCTAACACTCTCGTGCCTTTCCAGTCCATCCTTAACTCTGCTGCCCGACTAATTATTCTCTCTCTTCGCTACAGTCCTGCTTCCCCTCTCCATAAATCCCTTCACTGGCTCCCAATTTCCCAGCATATCCAGTTTAAATTACTAACACTGACCTACAAAGCCATCCATAACCTTTCTCCTCCATACATTTCCAAACTAATCTCTCAATATCTTCCCTCACGTAATCTCTGGTCCTCCCAAGACTTCCTTCTCTCCTCCATGCTTATTTGTTCCTCACTCAATTGCCTCCAAGACTTCTCCTGAATATCCCCCATCATCTGGAATTCTGTGCCACAACATGTCCGGTTATCCACCACATTTGGATCCTTTAAACGGAATCTGAAAACCCATCTCTTCAATGAAGCTTACAACATGTAATGACCACATGGCCACCTCAACACCATTGGAGCTACTGCAACCCCCGACCTACTGTCTCCTTCCCCATAATCCTGTAGAATGTAAGCCCACAAGGGCAGGGTCTTCCCTCTGTATCAGTCTGTCATTGTTAGTTTTGTTTACTGTAAGTGATATTTGTATTTTGATGTAACCCCGTCTAATGTACAGCAGCATGGAATTAATGGTGCTATATAAATACATAATAATAATAAGTCCTCTTCCCCCCTGAAGAGACCATTTGCATATTTAATTTCCCAAAGGAGCATGCAAGGCATTTAAGTGGCATGCCAGACCTGTCAAGTGACTCTCCACAAGGAGAAACCTAACCCCTCAAATCATATCTCATAATTTGTACTGATGAGGAGCAACACCCCAAAACTCTGTACCTATAAATTGAGATTCTGATTTGGCTTTTTATCCTAAGTCATATTTCAAGGCTTGTTAAAGGGTCGATAATGACTTGTAGGATTGCTACTTTCAATAGGTGTCACTAGACTTCAAATCCTCTTCCTCTCTGAAGAGACAATTTGCATATTTAGCAAAATAATAAAAATTTTAATTATATTTTTATTAGCAAGGCAGTAGCAATGCAGTGACATGACAAAAATCTGTATTAAACACAAACTTCCCAGCGTGTGACGTGGGTGTGTCTGCAAGGGTAAATTTATCCCTCTCACTCAATCCAGCACTCAACCTCTATTACAGGCTATCAATTGAGCATAAATCACATCCCCAAAAAAGACTACACAACAGGGATGCACAACATGCTGCTACCACTCACTAAAGGTTTTAAGCTTTAAAATATTAAAAAATACAGTTCTTACAAGAAAAGATCTAAAAAGTTAAAAATAAGATGATGGGCAAAACAGTTATAAAATAAAAAGGGAGAAACAACAGAAAATACATAGTTGTCTTCTGTTTCCTTGGTGGGGGGGGAATTATGGATCACAACCAACATATACAGGCCCCCAATGTGAACATCTCTCGTTTGTGCAAGGCAACTTTTATATAGTTGACCCTGGGCTAGTACTTCCAGGATGGCCTAGATTGGAATATTAAAATTGCTGTGTTGTAATTGGACTGTGAGCTAAGTGGGCAAGTGCCTTGCATATAGCTAGCTTTTGCCTCCTCCACTCCTCTCTGTACAGTAAATAGGAAAAATTCAGCCTTGTTAAAGTCTATTTGCTAAACCTTTGAAGTTCAGAGTACCAGAGCTGAGGTGCCATGTTTGACACCTCCAGCAAAAGCCCCTTTGCTCTTGCAATACTGGTAAATCCAGTTTGTCCTTTTGTCAACTAAATGTACCGTCACACAGTGCCATTTTCATCGCTACGACGGCACGATTCGTGACGTTGCAGCGTCGTATAAGTATCGCTCCAGCGTCGTAGACTGCGGTCACACGTTGCAATACACGGCGCTGGAGCGATAATTTCATGACGTATTTGCGATGTAGAAGCCGTTGGTTACTGTGCGCACATCGTATACAACCTGTGTCACACAATGCAATCATGCCGCCACAGCGGGACACTAGACGACGAAAGAAAGTTTCAAACGATCTGCTACGACGTACGATTCTCAGCGGGGATCCGGATCGCAGTAGCGTGTCAGACACTGCGATATCGTAAATGCATCGCTGGAACGTCACGAATCGTGCCGTCGTAGCGATCAAAATTGCACTGTGTGACGGTACCCTAACTCTACTGCTGTTATGCATTTACCCTGTAATTATATATTTCCTTCAGAATCTTTATAACTAATCATATCCTAAATAGTTGCAAGTTAAATTTATGTATGAGATGGCCAAGATAATTGTCGATAAAATTTTGGTAGTTTCATGTTCGAAGTAGCAATGGATGGTGAGTTATGGAGCCTAAAAGTAAAAAGTTCAAAACATTGTTATTCTTTTGCTCGTCAACATGGTATGATGCACTCCTCATAATCCTCGATATCATATAATGCACCCCCATAGTCATCCATATAGTATAATGCACACCCCATAGTCCTTCACATAGTACAAATAGCATAATGCAAACACCATAGTCCTCCATACATTATTATGGCCACCACAACGTACTCACTGATTTAAAAAAATAAATGCATGATCACCTTTCCCACTTCTTCCATTTCTCTGATCTCTGCTACGCATTTCCTCAGAAGATCCACTGCCTGACACAACGTGATGCAATGAAATTACATCATCTCACCCGCTGACTAAGATGTCAGATGTCTTGGAAGAATGATTGGGAGGGGGGAAATGACCTCTCTCCTCCATCATTTGTTCAAACTGTATCTGTATCCTGTATGCCAATACAGTTCAATGTGCGATGCCAGGCAGGGAGGGGGGTCACCTGAAGCTGGCGCTGGCACCGGCCCCCCTGAATCATGGGGCCATGTGTTCTGCCTTTATTAGTGGCTGAGGGCCACTGCAGAGAGTGGGGGTCCTGGACAATTGCCCTGCATTATTTTTTTATTACTTTTTTAATAAAAATCCATTGCTTATTCTCTTTAAAAAAAAATTAACCTATTCCTGCTCCAAAAAAAGGATGGCATTTGAAAGGCTTGTTAAAAAGGTATAGCTTCTTCATTTAGCCAACAAGAAACCTATTGCTACTCTCCAAAGGGATCATTTTTGGATTGATGTTTGCCAAAAAGCAGTGATCTGTCCACAAAAGAGATAATTTTTGAACTTTTTTTCAGTTTGAAAAGCATAAAAAATTCTGCCAGTGCATAACAGGTATTTCTAAAATCGTGTTAACTTTAAAGCACTTGGAAGGGGTTCAATACAATCCTAGGAAATTTCTTGGGCAATTGAAGGCTTTGTTGTGTTGTGATTCACATGTTGTGTTGTGATTCACAGGTAATTGATTTGAAGCAAATTAAATATTTGGAAACAAATCAACAAAGCTGGCCAATCTGGATTTCAAAATATTTGCTCATGTTTAGCAGGAAAGTGTTTCAGGAAGTAGCTTATGTTTCATTGTAAGCCATGAGTGGATATCTCATTTGAATATTATCTTCTTTAAGTCTCTGAATTATGACATTTTAGAGTGAACTTACAGTTAAAAAGGGAACACTCTAAACTATGATTAAGAACCATTCGGTTTGAAACGCGGAAGCCCATGAGTTTCGCAGGTTACTTGCCTTTTTTCTAAACTAATGGTTTTATACCATAATTTTAACCATGTTACGCATTAAAGATTTCTTTTTAAATAAGTTTTCACCTATGGATCTGTTGCTGGATACCTTTCCTTCTTTGATACTGCTCTTTTGCTGCTAACACAAACTTCTTTCAATGTACGGTCATTGGAATCTACTGCGGTGGATTTTTCCTACTAAGTTTTTTTCTTAGTTAAAAACGGACAGTTTTCCTGATGCTTCAGGTGCATTCTAAATAAGCTGTCATGTGTATAAATATGAGAAATAGCACTGTGGCCATTAAATTACCTAAAGTCTGCATTGTTACTATTTTTTTCAGTTGACTTAGTAGCTTGAGACTAATTACTACATAGAACACAGACATCAGGGATTCCCGCTCACCTGTCCAGCACATGAGCTGAAGCAGCAGCATGAAGGACATTATAGAACTACTGAGCAGTATAGGTGTCAACCCATCACCAATGTGAGAAAAAAAATGTTTGAATCACCATCTACTCCCCTTTCTATAGAATTCCATAGTCAGTAATCAGATAACTCAATGAGCTTTTGATTATGATTGATTAATATATATTACAAAGTTCTTTATATTTTTTCTAGTATTTTTATGCAAAGCTTCTTGAAATGGCAATGACTAGTCAAAAATTATCTTACATGTTTAATTGTTTTTTGTAACTATGTATTGTTGTTCTGTTTTTGAGTTCTATGTCATTCATTGCAACTCGTGCTTTTCTTGAAAGGGCTCAAACACTAATAACCCCCATTGTACCCCTTAGAAAATGTCAAACCTATGTACATTTAAAAATCACTCGGTGACTCTGGGCACATGTGAGGCCTTAGACCTTGGTGTAGCTTGCACCAAGCATACAACTTCCTGGATACCAAGTGAGTTAATATGGGTTAAAAAATTTTATAGCAAGGTCTGGTTTATCAGAGGCTTAGCTGGTTGACTAAGCTGAAAGAGACCAGGAATGAGCATGCAGAATAAACTTAGGAGTAAATATGCAACACCTTTGCCAAACAGAAGGTGCATTTTGTCTATCCTGTTGATGTTCCAGTTTGTGTTTATGCAAATGGGATTCTTAATGAGTTTCCGGGTAAGTAACAATTCTAATGTAATATGTTTACAAAACTTAGTGGTTAGGGATTAAATTCAGATAGTGCAAACTGTTTGGGCAGCATACAAATTTGTACATGCACAAATAAGGCTGTTCAGGAAGTAATTTTGTGAAAGGTAGTAGCCCAGTAGTTGCAAGAATGCAAATTGACACTGGTCCTTTCAAGAAAAGTGGTTAGTGAGGTCCTGTATAATAACACTTAGGCAGGGTAGGTTGCGGTAGTGATGGGCGAACCCCTGGATGTTCAGGTTCAGCCGAACATTTAAAAAAGTTTGGTTCAGATACCAAAACAGTACCTGAACCTGGCCCCCATTCATATGAATGAGGGACCTGAACATCCGTTGTTTGCCACGTTCTCATCTGCATAACAACACTGCAAACATTGCCTCTGATGGGCAGTAAGATCAGTACCGCTGGTCAGAGCGCTGTGGTTTCCATGCTGTAAGATGACAGCGTGACTCAGCAGCTGTGACTGGTGATAAAAGGTTTACCACCAGTCACAGAGGGGTCAGCTAATGTGAATACTACTCCCTTCAGGCAACAACTGCTGTTGCTGATAACAGTGAGAGCAGGTTCTGATGATGGGAGTTTTCATTAGCTGGCGCCTACGCTATAAATACATTTATTTAACAAATTACGTGGGGTCTGTTCTATTTTTGAAAACAAGCATGGCAAGTCTGATAGCTGTGCACTGCAACCCTCAGCTGTCAGCTTTAATCAAGGCTGGTTATCAAGAATAGAGTGGTCCCCATGCAGTTTATTTAAATTATTTAAGTAAACAGTTTTAAAAAATGGCATATGTTCCCACCCATTTTTAACAAGCAGCCATGGTAAATCAGACAGCTGGGGCTGGTAAGGGGCCATGGATATTGGCCCCCCAGCCTAAACAAAGTAGCATGCAGCCACCCAAGAAAAGGCACATCTATTAGAAACATGAATTCTGGTGCTTTGCCCTGGCTTTTCCCACTTGCCCTATGGCCAAGGCAAGTGGAGTAATATTTGTGGGGTTGATGTCACCTCTGTATTGTCAGGTGACTTCAAGCCCACATGTTAGTAATGGAGAAGAGTCTATTAGAAGCCTATCCATTACTAACCCCATAATCAAATTGTAAATAATAAACACCCAGACTAAAGTACTTTATTTGAATTAAAAATCCACACCCTGTTTTACAAATTTATTAAAAATAACAAAGTTATACTCGCCTTATGCCCTTTCCATTAAAGCACTTGTCCCCTGTTTCGAAAACAGAAAATAATAAGCAACAAAGATATTCATCTTACACCCATTCCATTGAAGCCCTTGTTCCCTGTAAAAAAAGAAAAATAATAAACAACCATATCCCTCACCTGTCTGAAGTGAAGATGTCCCACGCAGTAATCCATCTCAGTGATATTTGGTTTACAACCTGGACGGTGCCATGATGCAACTGTCCAGGATGAAATCTATGGTAGAATGAGATGCTGCGAGCGCAGCCTCAGTGACTAGCATTGATATAATTGAGGTTACCGCAGGTCACTGAGGCTGCATTCCCGCAATTCACTTTGAGCGGCTCAATGAACTGTGGTGGCCTCAATGAGATCACCGTGATGTCACCGCAGTTCATTGTCTTGGTTCATAGTGAAATGTGGAAACGCAGCTTCGAACTTGCTACAGTATGCAATGGTATATCCAATTATCCAGTAATCCTCTTTCACTGCAGAGGAATTTTAAAGTCTGACCCATAGAAGCGCTATACCAGCACGAAACGTCCGTCGTCAGAGCCTGCACACTCCTATCTTCACCCCCCCGAGCCATGAAGGTTTTATATTGTGATTGAATAAAGGACAAACCATTTTAAGGATCGGTGAGTGCTGCCTATCTCTTCTTTGTTATATAGAGGCATTTTAAAGTTTGGCCACCCCTGGTCAAAATTACTTTTATTGTGAATAGTTAAGCAAGTTGAAGATGAAATGATCTCTAAAAGGCCTAAAGTTAAAGATGACACATTTCCTTTTTAGTTTAGGCAAAAAATATATTTTTTTTTATTTTTTACATTTAAAATTGAAAATGTGCTGATGCAAACATTTTGGTACCCTTGGAGATTTATGTGCTCAGATAACTTTGACCATGGTTTTAGACCTTAATTAGCCTGTTAAGGTTATGGCTTGTTCACTATCATTGTTAGGAAAGGCCAGCTGATGCAAATTTCATTTCCCAGCTTTATAAAAACCCAGCCTCCTCTAACCTTGTGTCAAAAAACAGCAGCCATGGGTTCTTCTAAGCAGCTGCCTAGCAATCTGAACATGAAAATTATAGAGGCACACAAAGCAGGAGAAGTATAAATGAAGATAGCAAAGCATTTTCAAGTTGCCCTTTCCTCAGTTCAAAATGTAATTAAGAAATGGAAGTTATCAGGAGCAGTGGTATTCAAGATAAGGTCTGGAAGACCAAGCAAAATTTCAGCTCATAGTATTGTTTACTGCAAAAGACTTTCAGAGAAATTTAGCAGACTCTGGAGTTGTGGTACATTGTTTTACTGTTCAGAGACACCTGCACAAATATGGCCTTCATGGAAGAGTCATCAAAAGAAAACCTCTCCTGCTTCCTTGCCATAAAATTCAGCATCATAAGCATGCAAAAGAACTTCTAAGCCAACCTCATTTATTTTGGAAACAAGTCCTGTGGCCTGATGGGGTTAAAATAGAACACTTGGGCCACAATGATCAAAAGGTATGTGTGGAGGAAACAGGCACAGAATTTTCAGAAAAGAACATCTCGCCAAATATTAAGCATGGGGTGGATCAATCATGCTTTGGGGTAGTGTTGCAACCAATGGCACAGGGAACATTTCACAGGTAGAGGGAAAAAGAATGGATTCAATGAAATTTCAACAAATTCTTGATGCAAACTTAACACCATCTGTAAAAAAGCTGAAGTTGAATAGATAATGGATTCCACAAATGGATAATGATCCTAAACACATGTCAAAATCCACTATAAACTACCTCAAAAGGCACAAGCTGAAGGTTTTACAATGGGCCTCACTATCACCTGTTCTGAACATTATTGAAAATCTGTGGCTAGACCTCAAAATAGTAGTTCATGCAAGATGACCCAGGAATCTCACAGAACTGCAAGAATTTTCCAAGGAGGAATTAATGAAAGTCCCTCAAACAAGAAATGAAAGACTGTTGTCTGGTTACAAAAATCATTTACAAGCCGTGATACTTTCAAAAAAGGGTGCTACTAGGTACTGGATTAAGTGTATATCTCTCCCAAAAAGTTAAGTTGGGCGCGATATTAAATGCTGGATAGTGCTGGTTGGTTCATCAGTTTATTTATGATAGTTCAAGGCCAGGTTTAGTTGTAGTGATGTGGAGAATTTAGTGGTTGGACTCATCACTCCAACTCCCGCTCCAGTACACGTTTTGCTGGGTCTTAGCCAATTCAACTGAGATAGTTGGTCTCATTACTGACTCAGAAAAGGTTGACGGAAAAGCTTCAGAATGTTACAGCCTCCGAACTGACATGATGTGTTCCTGAGGAGGAAATGCACTAAAATGTGCTAAATGCTGAGTTGCTGGATAGCTAAGCCCACATACATCCCTGGTAGCATGAGTCAGAAGTATGGTATGTTATATAGCATCTAGCCAGGCAAGTATTTGTTGTTTTTGGCTTCTTTACTGTTTGTTACCTTTTTGGCTGAAAATAAAGCCCCCGCTTTCTAGCTTTCTTTACATAGACTGTGTCTGCCTATGTCACTGCCATGACGCCTTACAACGCCCCAACGCATTATACACTGTATACATATTGGCCCTTCATAATCCCAAAAAGTTGGATGGCAAAACCCATGGAAGCAGGTTTGGTAATTATTTTGGCTGATCCAATTTCCCAGACACTTGTGATCAACAAATGTTCTTCAACTTTAATTTAGTACATAGCATCTTATTTTCATACATTAGAATCAAGTAGTTCAGTAGTCATCTCCAGTAAATAAATATAAGGAGAGTTTATATGCTATATTACAGCGCATTTAGTGAATGAAATGCATTCGCCCTTACCTTGATTAAAATTCTTTTATTTTCCCAACTAAGGTTCTAGCTTTAGGGCTTTCTATAATAATTGTAGTTTCTCACTAGCGGTAAGACGATTTTCATTAACCTTCATCTGCTTATTATACATGGCTGTTATTTTTCCGAGCAGTACAGGCCGAGCTACTTCCCAGAACAAGAAGCTATTATATTGATGATCGTTATTCAATCCTTAGTATTCTAACAATCAGTTTAAAACAGGTCTATATTCATTGCTGTTTAACAGGGTTAAGGTTTCATAATCTTCATATAAATTGCAAATACTGTTCCAAGTTTATATAACCTCTGAAGGAGGGGAATAAGGAGTACATTATAAGTATATTTTTAGTGTGGGCTGCCCTTCTCATGTTTATTATGTATAATTTTAAAAAATATATTCAGTATATAGGGAGGTGATGTAGAGAAATATTTGTTCCAATATGTTCTGTTTTGCTTAACCGAGACCTGTCACTTACTATTTAAGAAAACGCATCTAAGGTGGTTTACACTGTGAGTCTACTTATTATTTAGCAATCATTTCAATTATTTTCAGCTTTTCAAGCCTTAGTCTAAAAATGCAATATTTATCAATGTTTGAATAATAATTAAGCCCACGATTGGTTGCATTCAAACGTAGTACAAATCCTCAATATGGTGCCTATGTAGGCCTAATATCGACACAAAAATACCTACTAGTCTGTGTACAGACTTTTTCTTACCATGTAAGCTTTTTGTTTTCATATATATACATAGCGCATTAAAGGATTATTCCCTAAAAATAATGATAGGTGACAATTTTTGTATCGCTGGGGTCTAATCATTTGGACTCCTAGCAATCACAAGATTAAGGCTGTAGAACCCTGAGAACGGGGATCTACAAACCAGTATTGAATGGGGGTGCACTTGCTTGACCCTGGCCCTATTTATTTTTTATGGAACCAGTGTCAATAGGCGAGCACCGAACATAGTCCCAAAGACAATTAATGTAATGGAGGCCAAGCATTCTCACCTCCACTCTTTCCTTTCTCTCTCGTACACATACACACACGCAAACACACATTCTACTTCTCTCTATCTGTCTCTCTCCTCTCTCTGATGTAAGCCAAGCTTCCAACTCATGCATTTAGCATTCACAAACCGTAAGCATGGTGGAATTATCACTTCATTGGATGAAAGGTCACTCCATTAATACAGTTATATCTATATACAAAGTAGTAAAATGTTGTCCATGATTAATTTGCAGCAACATTTACGCTGTACATACTGTCATAGAGTTATAGAATTAATAAAATGTTATAGGAAAACTATGTATAACCAATCATGTTGTTTCCAGTAAGATTTTGCCTAAAACACAACTGTTAAATTAATAACCCTCTAAGATAATAAATATACAATTCATCAACATCATGTATTGAAATGAAATCAGGAAAACACATTAACTTTGTTATTTGACTGTAAAAATGATTTAATTGTGGTTATGGTCTATTGTTAATGTATATGGCCCATCAGTGTATCTTTTGTGCAATATATTGTTTATGTTGAATTGTAGTGTGGACCCGTCACCTCTACGTATGTGGTGGAGACCTTTTAAATGTTTTTAACATGTTCTGTGTGTTCTCAATAAAGAAATCATTATTTGGTATATTATTTTGTTGGTGATCCCATTTGTTTATTTGCATACCTTTTTCTTTGGTTGTTGTTGCTAGTTAACTGAATACCTACAGCATATTCAACCAATTAGTGAATATGTAGTGGTGCTTGGCAATGAAAAAACATGCCCATTGTAAATATGAGAAGAAAAAACTTGCGGCACTCACCACATTGAAGAAATCTCAAAAGTCCTTTATTTCACCTATATGGTGCCGGCATTTGAGCTTGGAATGCAGGCTAGGGAAGAATGCGGGGAGTGCAGGGGATGACGATGGCTGTTTCACGTATTACTGCTTCAATGGGTCCAGGTTCACCTTTTTAAGTATGGACTTAAGGGTTTTATTAAACCTCTCTACTAACCCATCGGTTTGTGGGTGGTATACCGATGTGTTAGCTGTTTGATCCGTAGCAGCTTACATAACTCCTTGGTCACCTTGGACATAAAAAGAGTCCCCTAATCTGTGAGGATCTCCTTTGGTAGCCCAAAGCGACAAAACATTACAAACAGCTCGCGGGCTATTAGTTTTGCCAATGTAGGGCGGAGAGGTATCACCTCTAGATACCGCATGGCGTAGTCCACTATGACCAAAATATGTTGATGGTCACTGGAAGGTTTCACCATAGGCCCCACAAGATCCATTACTATCTGCTCAAATGGTACCTCTATATTAAGTAGAGGCATGAATGGACTCTGGAAATGCACAGTGGGTGAGGTTAGCTAGCACTCGTGACAGGACTCACAATACCTCTAGACCTCAGCATAAATCCCAGGCCAAAAAAAAACACTGCAGTATGCATTTCTGTGTCGTTTTGGCCCCAAGTGCCTTCCCAGCATGTGGGTGTGAGTCATTTTGAGCACCACCCAACAGTAGGATTGGGGCACTCCAGTTGTTCCAGCATTTCATCCCAGATTTTATCCACCCTGTATAACTAATCCTGGTGGATAGCCATGCGGGTAAAAACTGCTTCAGCACCTGGTTACTAAGCCACCGCCATTTATTTCTGTCACCTTTTCTTGTGCACGGGCCAGAATGGGATCCTGGAGCTGAGCTGTCCCGAACTTACCAGGGGACACTTCTAGCTCAGGAATCAGTGGGGTCTCCTCGATCTCCCCTGCCAATACCTCTAGGGGAAACCTATCGGGATTACACTCTGTCCCTAGGTTGGCGACCCCTACAGCAGGTATCCCCGACTCTGGATCTTTGGGTTCCAAGCCTGAAATAACATTTTTCTTGGGAGGGTTAACCCTGGTCTCCCACAAGGACCAGAGTAGGGGCAAGTCTTCCACCAACACAATCCCATATGTAAGGGTCTTCACTACTCCCACCATGTTTTATTTATCCACACAGTGTGGAAAAGTCACATCTGTGGCCGTGTACTCTCGGAGTTCCCCATGTATGCACACCACCCCCACTTTCCGTCCATTAGGGTTGTCCACGACAACAAGGGACTTATGGACCAGAATCACTAAGCTCCCTGAGTCCAAGAGAGCCTCCTTTTAGTACCAGTTGATGAATATGTGGCACAGGTGGGCTTCGCTGCTGGCAGTGCCTGTAGTTGCGGTGCAGACTGGCTGGGCATACATAGACACATGGCGAGTATACCGGCAGTTCATGGGTTCAGCTGTCAGGGGGCAGTTGGCAGCCACATGTCTGGGCCCTTGGCACTGCCAACACTTAATACCTGCGGCACGACTAGACCTTGGGGCTGTTTTAGGGGAATCGGGTCTCTTGTCACTCTCACTTTGGGTTACCCCCTCATTACGGGCTCTGTACTGGTTGGCCCCAGCAGAGAGTCGGGGGACCTTTCACAGGCTCCGGGGCTGGTGGTGCCCAAAGTGACAGCCAAAGTGTAGCAGTGTCCCATATAAAGTCCTGAGTGGCCGTATACCGCTCAACTAGTCCAACCACCTTGTCCAGAGTGCTCGAGTCCCATTGCCCAACCCAGCACTGTATGGCTGATGGCAGAGCCCTCACCAGCCGCTTGAACACCACCCTCTCTACCATCTCGAAAGGGGTTAAGGTCTCAGGCTGAAGCCATTTTTTTACCAGCTGCTGTAAGTCATATGCCTGAGACCTGACAGGACAAGACTCTGCAAAGGACCACTGGTACACCCACTTAGCCTGCACATATGTATTAACTCCCAGTCAGGCAAGGATCTCACCTCTCAGCTTCTCATAGTCCAGTGCATCATCCCGACTGAGGTCCAGATAAACCTTCTGGGCATCTCCCATCAGGAGGGGGCCCACCACTTCAGCTCACTGGGTCATCAGCAGGCTCTCCCGCTCTGTGCATTCAAACACAGTGAGGAAAGCCTCAAATTCATTGTCAGGACTCATCTTCCTTAGTGCTGACCGGAGTTTGTACTGGGACTCCGAATGGAAAGTAGTCGCTGGTGTGGAAGTCTCTCACAGAGCCGCAATCTGTTGCAGGATCAGCTCATTCATTTTCTGCTGGTGCCTGTGCTGCTGCAATTGGAGCTGCTCCTGCTTCCATTGCTCTTGTTGCTGCCACTGAAAGTGCAGCTGCTGCTGCTTTGTGAGGACCAACTGCTTGACTATTTCCTCCATCTTTTCAGCAGGTTTGAGCTGTAACATTGCAGGCTTAATTACTGACATGCAGCAGCCTTTGGGTATGCCTCAGTTCACACTGCCCGCATTCTCAAACCATATGTAGTGAAGCAAGGTTGGTGCAATGTGACAGACAGGCAGTGACCCAGGAAAGTTCAAAATAAATGTGTTTTAATGTCCAGAACTTACAAAGTAAACAGCACACTGTGTCCTCCGGATCGCAGCCGGGAATCAAGACATTCTGTATCTGAGACCGGTTGCTGTGGGCGACTGCACCACTGTGCTATGCTAAGGGGTGCCAGGCGTTTTGGCTTTGCTTGGCTCCGTGTTCCTTCACACAGGCTGAGCTTTGCAGAGCAACCTGCTTTGCAAGTTTGCAAACCAAGACTGACCCATCCAACCCTTTGCTGCAGGGTTTTTAAAATGGAATCTTGGGCCATGGACCACTTGTAAGACCAGGCCTGGAGGGAGTGAACTGCCCCACTACCTTCCTGTAGTTTGCTCCAAAAATAAAAGCCCATTCCATTTTTTCTTAAATCTGCCTTGGGCAAATAGCTTGTCCAAGACCAAACTTACTTTTATTTTTCACTGCAATCACAGCTATACCTGTGACTGCAATGCACTGCAGCAGTCTTAATATGTTTCTATGCGAATCCTATGTGTCCCTCACATATAACACCTGTCACTGCCTTATATTATATACATATTATGAGGCAGTTCTCTTTAGAGCACCTAAAGCTTATTATACCAAAATTTCAATTGCTAATTAAAAAACAACCACAGTTCAGATTTCTTCACCCAAGGTATTACATATTTAATCATGGCCATGTCTTTTCACTGCTAAATCATGCTGACATGACTTTTTAATAGTGGGTTTGAAAATACTGGCCCTTTAAAAGGGATTTAGCAGATTCTATGCCAAGCAGCAAGTAATATGGTTACATGATTAAATATCCATAATTCACGTTTGAAAACACAGCTGCTGTGGTCACCTCTGAATCTACAGTATGCTGTACATTCTTGTTGTGACTGCTGCAGCCAATCATTGTCCTGTGGGTTGGAATGCATTAGTTGATAACAGTAGCCTCTCTGATTATTCATAATTCTATCATTCTGTCTTCTCTAAGCTGCTTTTGATAAATCTTCCTATAAGAAGATTCTGGATTGGTTTATAAAAGTACATTAGCAAAATCTTGTTTGTAATTCAGTGTTATATCACATTTTTGGATTAACATAAAACACTGACTTCCAATTCTCTTAGCTATAGTTTATGAAAAGATTTCTTTATTTCTACATTGGTTTGACTGATATAATTTCATTTGAATAATCAGAGCCACATTGAGTTTTTTGTATGTTGGTGAGAGGTTCATTATTCACGGTATAATAGAATTTTTTCTTAGTTTCATAAAGTGGGAAAAAAGCAGCTTGGCAGACATTTTATAAAGAGCTTTAATGAAAATATTTCATTTAACATCATGAATGTAATTTATTAGTGCTATATTAAATTTGGACGTTTTGTGGACCTTCAGAATAAAATGTTGCAGTATATAACAACTATATACAGTATATAGCATTTACTTAAGATTTGATGTCCCTTCCACATGGCAGACCTATGTGCATAGATCCTGTGTGGCAACACAGAGAGGCCATGCAACTAACGTATTTATGGCCTATTTGAACCATTAATGTCAGATTCCATATGCACTATGTCCTTAGAATCAAAGCTTCTAGTGTAGAATACCTGTACACATGCAGCATCACATGTTACAATGCCACACATTTAGAATTAGAGATGAGCGGATCAGACAAAATTCCAATATATATAGACTCCAGAGCATAATAAACGAAAGATATAAAAAATAAAAAGACACTTAAGGTACCTTCACACGAAACGACGCTGCAGCGATAGCGACAACGATGCCAATCGCTGCAGCGTCGCTGTTTGATCGCTGGAGAGCTGTCACACAGACCGCTCTCCAGCGACCAACGATGCCGAGGTCCCCGGGTAACCAGGGTAAACATCGGGTTGATAAGCGCAGGGCCGCGCTTAGTAACCCGATGTTTACCCTGGTTACCAGCGTAAAATGTAAAAAAAACAAACAGTACATACTTACATTCGCGTCCCCCGGCGTCCGCTTCCTGTACTGTGTGACTGACTGAACGCCGGCAGTAGCAGGGCACAGCGGTGATGTCACCGCTGTGCTGTGCTTTCACTTTCACTTTGCGGCGCTCAGTCAGTGTGGGAAGCAGACGGCGGGGGATGCGAATGTAAGTATGTACTGTTTGTTTTTTTTACATTTTACACTGGTAACCAGGGTAAACATCGGGTTACTAAGCGCGGCCCTGCGCTTAGTAACCCGATGTTTACCCTGTTTACCAGTGTAAAATATCGCTGGTATCGTTGCTTTTGCTGTCAAAAACAACGATACACGGCGATCGGACGACCAAATAAAGTTCTGAACTTTATTCAGCGACCAGCGACATCACAGCAGGATCCTGATCGCTGCTGCGTGTCAAACTAAACGATATCGCTAGCCAGGACGCTGCAACGTCACGGATCGCTAGCGATATCAAAGTCGTTTCGTGTGAAGGTACCTTTACACTTGTAAGATATCAATCAGGAACGCGGGATGCAGTGACGGATGGGAGGCAGAGCAAGGGTTAACAGGTTTGTTTACAGGGGAGATACTCCAGTCAGGGAAGTAAAGAGTTAAACATTGTTAAGGCACAGTAAAATGCAATCAGTTAAGCAAGAATATATGGTAGTCCTCACACTGCAGCTCCTAATGCACATTAAATAGCGCCTCCTCCTGGAGGGTCCTGTAGTCACTGGGTCCATCTTCTGGTGGCAGTGGTCGATCTTCAGCACCTTCCACTGCCCCTTGTCCATGTACTAGTGTGGCTATAAAGGTATGGGCCACAGTCCGCTGCGAGCCCAATGTGGCTCTTTAACTATATCAACTGGGGGTAGTCAGGTAACAGACGGTCAGAACAACCCTTGTGTGTTCACGTCAGGATGCAAGTGTCAGTCTTATGTGTGGACTCTATTGGGCAGCGCCTGTGTGGTACTCACAGTCATGTCGCATACAGCACCTGGTACTCTCTGGCTGTCACTGGGCGCACACCGCACGTCCCGCTCTCCTGGGTTCCTGCTGTTGGTGGCAGGCAAGGCTGGTCTCTTTGGCGCTGGTGCTTCTGACGAGAGCACTCCTCTCTATGTCTGCGGCGGCACTCGGATCGGCTCCACCCTGTGTGCACAGCTCTGCACACCTCTGTCCTGCATGGCTCTTCTCCACTCTGCACAGCTCTGCAATGGTCCCTCGCTCTGGAGTGCTGCTGGGCACACTCAGATCTGCAGGCAGCGGGGTCCCCTCTATGCAGCGTGCTATAGTGCCAGTACTCTCTGAGGGCACGGGAGACTGAGCGCGCCACTCACTGCTCTATGCACTGCTCTGCTCTGGCCAACATCTCTCCTCTTGTGCATGCTTTCTCCTCTCTGGCTGCATGCCCTTTTCTGCCTCCCTGGGTCTGCAGGAAGGTCCCTCCCACTCAGGCTTCCCTCAGGCTGCAGGGGAAGGTCCGCCTCCTCAAAGCTGTCCCCTGGGAACAGAGGATGCGACCTTTGTAGTTCTGGACCCGGCATGAAGGTACCCGAGGTCTGGTCTATCTCCTTACACACTCACCTTACTGCTCACCTGTCCAGTTCTGGTCTGATTCTCACTGTATCTTCTTTTCAACACTGTGAGTACTGAAATCACCAGGCCTCTTACGCGAGGCCTGGGTTCTATGCAGGCTTGGAAAATGCCATGACATCATGACATCACAACGTCTTAACATGTAGCGTGTAATTTTTGCATTCTTGGTGGTAATTAGAAGATGCAACGAGAATCAGACAGGTGACGGTGATGGGTCAGGAAGATGAACAGTGAGGTGAGTTTAAGTATTATTTTAAATTTTGGAATCTTATAATGGCCCTTTACAGGTCACAAAAATGGAGGCTAGCGGCCACAAATTTGCTGAATCTGCTTGGAAGCAAATGATAAAAAGACCTGCATTTTGGTAAATGCGGAGTTCTGTAAAAATTGAGAATTTATTTCTCCTCAAATATAAATATTCACTGTTCTTTATTTAGAAAGAAATCTTACATTTTAAAGGTCCGTTGAGATGTGTGAGCTCTTAGGCTCATACCTGAACAAAAAACAAGATTATTCAAAAATACCGCTCATTTATTATGATAATGTATTTTTTAAACTTCTATTACACATTTATTACTGAAATGTACTAATGGAATAGGAAAATCCAGATTCATCATCGAGAAATAGAAAAATAGAGCATCATATTCAGCATGGAAAGAATCTGGGTGCAAAAGAGCTTCCACAGGCATATACAAAACCTTGCATGTAGTAGTCCAAAAAAGGAAGCAGCCCATGATGGCGACGTTTCAGTTCAGTGTAGTGAAAAAGATTCCCTACATTGAACCGAAACGTCGCCATCATGGGCTAAATAAAATAGCTCCTTTTTCACAGACAGTTGTGTGCTGCTTCCTTTTTTGGACTACTGGATTCATCATCAGAAATATCTAGTCCTCATAAAACCAAAGGTCCTAGACCCATACAAGAAGATAAAACACCCAAAACTTCATATTCTTTTTACATGCATTATACTACATTAAGAATTCTTGTTGTGGAATTCGCACACAGTTTGAAACAAATCCAACAAGTGGCTCAATCTAACCTAAGGACTTATGCACAAGTCTATATTATGGAACCATATGCTACCATTAACATTTGTGTATAACATGATATGGAGGGATTTTAGTAAGACTATCATGTTAGAAAGGGTAAATCAGGTGCTTTAGGTGAAAAATTTTAGTATTGTAATCTTCTAATCTGTACTTCAGCCACTATACTTAGACCTTCTGCAGTTCTAATAAAATTAATTTAAATCAGATGTAAGATGGCGGCTGGACAGGTCCCTGAGAGGAGATATGTATCATCGAGCTTGGTAGATTTGGTGATGTAAGCCCAGGAAAGCAGGCTCTAGCATGTATAGTGCTGAGAGAGTTAACAGGGCGTATCAGGGCTGGGTTTACAAGCAGTCAAACAGATTTGTGGGACTGGCTTTCACATATCACCACACTTGGGGTGTGGTATGGCAGACAAAAAGGAGACCAGTTGTCTCATTCAGTGTCTGTGTCTGGAGGTGTGTAGACCTCCAGTATTGCTTGTGTTTGCTAAAGGACTCAAGAGCTGGACACTAGCCTGAGTATGTGAATCTGCACTACTGTATGGACTATTTGCTCTCTGTTTTCATTCTGTACCAGAAAAGGCTGTCTTTTTGTTTGGTTACGCTGAGCAGTTCATGAAGTTTTAATAAACAAGCCAGGACATTTTACTGAAACCACTTCTTGTGCCTACCTCAACCACAGAGTGAATAGAAACCAGACACAGCACAGCAAACTGTGATGATGATCCAAGTTAGGTGCGGTAGCACCATGCTGAAGATATAAAAATGTCTTCTGAAACCAACCTTAGCGTGCAGAACACTGCAATTTAATGAGAACCTGTAAGCACGATTTTGTAATGTAAAGACATGACTGTAATGGGTTGTAATACAGATAACATTGATACCATTAACCCCTTCCTGACATCTGACGTACTATCCCGTCGAGGTGGGGTGGGCCCGTATGACCGCCGACGGGATAGTACGTCATACGCGATCGGCCGCGCTCACGGGGGGAGTGCGGCCGATCGCGGCCGGGTGTCAGCTGCCTATCGCAGCTGACATCCGGCACTATGTGCCAGGAGCGGTCACGGACCGCCCCCGGCACATTAACCCCCGGCACACCGCGATCAAACATGATCGCAGTGTACCGGCGGTATAGGGAAGCATCGCGCAGGGAGGGGGCTCCCTGCGTGCTTCCCTGAGACCCCCGCAGCAACGCGATGTGATCGCGTTGCTGCGAGGGTCTCCTACCTCCTTCCTGGCTGCAGGTCCCGGATCCAAGATGGCCACGGCATCCGGGTCCTGCAGGGAAGGAGGTGGCTTACCGAGTGCCTGCTCAGAGCAGACACTTGGTAAGCCTGCAGCCCTGCACAGCAGATCGTCGATCTGGCAGAGTGCTGTGCACACTGCCAGATCAATGATCTGTGATGTCCCCCCCTGGGACAAAGTAAAAAAGTAAAAAAAAATTTTTTCCACATGTGTAAAAAAAAAAAAAAAAATTCCTAAATAAATAATAAAAAAAAAAATATATTATTCCCATAAATACATTTCTTTATCTAAATAAAAAAAACAAAACAATAAAAGTACACATATTTAGTATCGCCGCGTCCGTAACGACCCAACCTATAAAACTGCCCCACTAGTTAACCCCTTCAGTAAACACCGTAAGAAAAAAAAAAAAAAAACGAGGCAAAAAACAACGCTTTATTACCATACCGCCGAACAAAAAGTGGAATAACACGCGATCAAAAAGACTGATATAAATATCCATGGTACCGCTGAAAACATCATCTTGTCCCGCAAAAAACAAGCCGCCATACAGCATCATCAGCAAAAAAATAAAAAAGTTATAGTCCTGAGAATAAAGCGATACCAAAATAATTATTTTTTCTATAAAATAGTTTTTATCGTATAAAAGCGCCAAAACATAAAAAAATGATATAAATGAGATATCGCTGTAATCGTACTGACCCGACGAATAAAACTGCTTTATCAATTTTACCAAACGCGGAACGGTATAAACGCCTCTCCCAAAAGAAATTCATGAATAGCAGGTTTTTGGTCATTCTGCCTCACAAAAATCGGAATAAAAAGCGATCAAAAATGGTCACGTGTCCGAAAATGTTACCAATAAAAACGTCAACTCGTCCCGCAAAAAACAAGACCTCACATGACTCTGTGGAGCAAAATATGGAAAAATTATAGGTCTCAAAATGTGGAGACACAAAAACTTTTTTGCTATAAAAAGCGTCGCTGGTTTCACACTTGCGTTTTTGTCTGCAGCGTTTTTTGCACACAAAAACGCATGCGTTTTTTCCCTATATTTAACATTGAAAACGCATGCGGTTTTTTTGTACGCGTTTGGTCGCGTTTTCAAACGCATGCGGTTTTTTTCTGCATGCGTTCATTTTCAGAAATACAACCTGCAGTATTTTCTTGCGTTTTTAAGCACATGCGTTTGTTTGCGTTAAAAACGCATGCATTTTTATCGAAAAAAAACAGAAAACACACTGAAAAGCCACCCACCACCATCAAGGTGATAAAGGGATCCAAACCCTAACCCTAACTCTACCCCTAACCTCACCCCTAACCGTTTAACCCCTTCCCGACATGTGACGGTATAGTACGTCACATGTCGGGACCCCCGCTTTGATGTGCGCTCCGGCGGTGAGCGCACATCAAAGTCGCGACATGTCAGCTGTTTTTTACAGCTGACATGTGCGCGCAATAGCGGCGGGTGAAATCGCGATCACCCGCCGCTATTAACTAGTTAAATGCCGCTGTCAAACTCAGACAGCGGCATTTAACTACCGCATCCGGCCGTGCGGCCGGATATGAGCGCATCGCCGACCCCCGTCACATGATCGGGGGTCGGCGATGTGTCAGGAAGGTAACCATAGAGGTCCTTGAGACCTCTATGGTTACTGATTGCCGGTGGCTGTGAGCGCCCCCCTGTGGTCGGCGCTCACAGCACACCTGCAATTCTGCTGTGTAGCAGCGATCTTATGATCGGTGCTGCATAGCAGAGCCGATCGGGCTGTGCCTGCTTCTAGCCTCCCATGGAGGCTATAGAAGCATGGCAAAAGTAAAAAAAAAAAGTTTTTAAAAATGTGAAAAAAATAAAAAAAATATAAAAGTTTAAATCACCCCCCTTTCGCCCCAATCAAAATAAATCAATAAAAAAAAACCCCAACCTACACATATTTGGTATCGCCGCGTTCAGAATCGCCCGATCTATCAATAAAAAAAAAGCATTAACCTGATCGCTATATGGCGTAATGAGAAAAAAATTCGAAACGCCAGATTTACGTTTTTTTGGTCGCCACGACATTGCATTAAAATGCAATAACGGGCGATCAAAAGAACGTATCTACACCAAAATGCTATCATTAAAAACGCCAGCTCGGCACGCAAAAAATAAGCCCTCACCTGACCCCAGATCACGAAAAATGGAGACGCTACGAGTATCGGAAAATGGCGCAATTTTGTTTTGTTTTGTTTTTTGCAAAGTTTGGAATTTTTTTTCACCACTTAGGTGAAAAATAACCTAGTCATGTTAGGTGTCTATAAACTCGTAGTGACCTGGAGAATCATAATGGCAGGTCAGTTTTAGCATTTAGTGAACCTAGCAAAATAGGCAAGCAAAAAACAAGTGTGGGATTGCACTTTTTTTGCAATTTCACAGCACTTGGAATTTTTTTCCCGTTTTCTAGTACACGACATGCTAAAACCAATGATGTCGTTCAAAAGTACAACTCGTCCCGCAAAAAATAAGCCCTCACATGGCCAAATTGACGGAAAAATAAAAAAGTTATGGCTCTGGGAAGGAGGGTAGCGAAAAACGAAAATGGAAAAACGGAAAAAGCTCCGGGGGTGAAGGGGTTAATGAACATTTTCTGACAGTCATAGTGCCATGTATTTCAGTGCCACGTATTTCAGTGCCATGTATTTCAGTGCCACGTATCACGTATTTCAGTGCCACGTGTTTCAGTGCCACGTATTTCAGTGCCACGTATCACGTATTTCAGTGCCACGTATCACGTATTTCAGTGCCACATATTTTAGTACCACGTATTTCAGTTGCACGTATTTCAGTGCCACGTATTTCAGTGCCACGTATTTCAGTGCCACGTATTTCAGTGCCACGTATTTCAGTGCCACATATCACGTATTTCAGTGCCACGTATTTAAGTGCCACGTATCACATATTTCAGTGCCACGTATTTAAGTGCCACGTATTTAAGTGCCACGTATTTAAGTGCCACGTATTTCAGTGCCACGTATTTCAGTGCCACGTATCACATATTTCAGTGCCACGTATTTAAGTGCCACGTATTTAAGTGCCACGTATTTCAGTGCCACGTATTTCAGTGCCACGTATTTCAGTGCCACGTATTTCAGTGCCACGTATCACATATTTCAGTGCCACGTATTTAAGTGCCACGTATTTAAGTGCCACGTATTTAAGTGCCACGTATTTCAGTGCCACATATTTCAGTGCCACGTATTTCAGTGCCACGTATTTCAGTGCCACGTATTTCAGTGCCACGTATCACGTATTTCAGTGCCACGTGTTTCAGTGCCACGTATTTAAGTGCCACGTATCACGTATTTCAGTGCCACGTATTTCAGTGCCACGTATTTCAGTGCCATGTATTTCAGTCACGTTTAGGGTTAGGGTAGGGTTAGGGCTAGGGTTGGAGGTAAAGTTAGGGTTGGGGCTAAAGTTAGGGTTGGGGCTAAAGTTAGGGTTAGGGTTTGGATTACATTTACATTTGGATTAGGGTTGGGATTAGAATTATGGGTGTGTCAGGGCTAGGGGTGTGGTTAGGGTTACCGTTGGGATTAGGGTTAGGGGTGTGTTTGGGTTAGGGTTTCAGGTAGAATTGGGGAGTTTCCACTGTCCAGGCACATCAGGGGCTCTCCAAGCGCGACATGGCGTCTAATCTCAATTCCAGCCAATTCTGCGTTGAAAAAGTAAAACAGTGCTCCTTCCCTTCCGAGCTCTCCCGTGTGCCCAAAAAGGGGTTTACCCCAACATATGTGTTATCAGCGTACTCGGGACAAATTGAGCAACAACTTCTGGGGTCCAAGTTCTCTTGTTATCCTTAGGAAAATAAAAATTTGGGGGGCTAAAAATCATTTTTGTGGGAAAAAAAAAGATGTTTTATTTTCACGGCTCTGCGTTATAAACTGTAGTGAAACACTTGGGGGTTCAAAGTTCTCACAACACATCTAGATAAGTTCCTTGGGAGGTCTAGTTTCCAATATGGGGTCACTTGTGGGGGGTTTGTACTGTTTGGGTACATCAGGGGCTCTGCAAATGCAACGTGACGCCTGCAGACCAATCCATTTAAGGCTGCATTCCAAATGGCGCTCCTTCCCTTCCGAGCTCTGTCATGCACCCAAACAGTGGTTCCCCCCACATATGGGGTATCAGCGTACTCAGGACAAATTGGACAACAACTTTTGGGGTCTAATTTATCCTGTTACCCTTGAGAAAATAAAAAACTTGGGGCTAAAAAATCATTTTTGTGAAAAAAAAAAAGAATTTTTATTTTCACGGCTTTGCGCTATAAACTTTAGTGAAACACTTGGGGGTTCAAAGTTCTCAAAACACATCTAGATAAGTTCCTTGGGAGGTCTAGTTTCCAATATGGGGTCACTTGTGGGGGGTTTGTACTGTTTGGGTACATCAGGGGCTCTGCAAATGCAACGTGACGCCTGCAGACCAATCCATTTAAGGCTGCATTCCAAATGGCGCTCCTTCCCTTCCGAGCTCTGTCATGCGCCCAAACAGTGGTTCCCCCCCACATATGGGGTATCAGCGTACTCAGGACAAATTGGAAAACAAATTTTGGGGTCCAATTTATTCTGTTACCCTTGTAAAAATACAAAGCTGGGGGCTAAAAAATCATTTTTGAGAGAAAAAAAAAATTATTTTCACGGCTCTGCGTTATAATCTGTAGTGAAACACTTGGGGGTTCAAAGCTCTCAAAACACATCTAGATAAGTTCCTTAGGGGGTCTACTTTCCAAAATGGTGTCACTTGTAGGGAGTTTCAATGTTTAGGCACATCAGGGGCTCTCCAAACGCAACATGGCGTCCCATCTCAATTCCAGTCAATTTTGCATTGAAAAGTCAAATGGCGCTCCTTCCCTTCCAAGCTCTGCCATGCGCCCAAACAATGGTTTACACCCACATATGGGGTATCATCGTACTCAGGACAAATTGCACAACATTTTTTGGGGTCCAATTTCTTCTCTTACCCTTGGGAAAATAAAAAATTGGGGGCAAAAAGATCATTTTTGTGAAAAAATATGATTTTGTATTTTTACGGCTCTGCATTATAAACTTCTGTGAAGCACTTGGTGGGTCAAAGTGCTCACCACACATCTAGATAAGTTCCTTAGGGGGTCTACTTTCCAAAATGGTGTCACTTGTAGGGAGTTTCAATGTTTAGGCACATCAGGGGCTCTCCAAACGCAACATGGCGTCCCATCTCAATTCCAGTCAATTTTGCATTGAAAAGTCAAATGGCGCTCCTTCCCTTCCAAGCTCTGCCATGCGCCCAAACAATGGTTTACACCCACATATGGGGTATCAGCGTACTCAGGACAAATTGCACAACATTTTTTGGGGTCCAATTTCTTCTCTTACCCTTGGGAAAATAAAAAATTGGGGGCGAAAAGATCATTTTTGTGAAAAAATATGATTTTTTATTTTTACGGCTCTGCATTATAAACTTCTGTGAAGCACTTGGTGGGTCAAAGTGCTCACCACACATCTAGATAAGTTCCTTAGGGGGTCTACTTTCCAAAATGGTGTCACTTGTAAGGAGTTTCAATGTTTAGGCACATCAGGGGCTCTCCAAACGCAACATGGCGTCCCATCTCAATTCCAGTCAATTTTGCATTGAAAAGTCAAATGGCGCTCCTTTCCTTCCGAGCTCTGCCATACGCCTAAACAGTGGTTTACCTCCACATATGGGGTATCAGCGTACTCAGGACAAATTGTACAACAACTTTTGGGGTCCATTTTCTCCTGTTACCCTTGGTAAAATAAAACAAATTGGAGCTGAAATAAATTTTGTGTGAAAAAAAGTTAAATGTTCATTTTTATTTAAACATTCCAAAAATTCCTGTGAAACACCTGAAGGGTTAATAAACTTCTTGAATGTGGTTTTGAGCACCTTGAGGGGTGCAGTTTTTAGAATGGTGTCACACTTGAGTATTTTCTATCATATAGACCCCTCAAAATGACTTCAAATGAGATGTGGTCCCTAAAAAAAAATGGTGTTGTAAAAATGAGAAATTGCTGGTCAACTTTTAACCCTTATAACTCCGTCACAAAAAAAAATTTTGGTTCCAAAATTGTACTGATGTAAAGTAGACATGTGGGAAATGTTACTTATTAAGTATTTTGCGTGACATATGTCTGTGATTTAAGGGCATAAAAATTCAAAGTTGGAAAATTGCAAAATTTTCAAAATTTTCACCAAATTTCCATTTTTTTCACAAATAAACGCAAGTTATATCGAATAAATTTTACCACTAACATGAAGTACAATATGTCACGAGAAAACAATGTCAGAATCGCCAAGATCCGTCAAAGCATTCCAGAGTTACAGCCTCATAAAGGGACAGTGGTCAGAATTGTAAAAATTGGCCCGGTCATTAACGTGCAAACCACCCTTGGGGGTGAAGGGGTTAATGAAGAAATCCACTTTGTGGTTCTTCTGTAATCACCATTTGAACTTTTCTGCTAATTAGATTTTGGTGCAAGGGGCTGGACTGTGCACTGGGTCTTCTCCATGTCAGTAATTCACTATACCACTTATTATTACATTTGGTGACAGAGGAGGCCGAACAGTGAAAAAACAGTGACCTTCTTTTCAAAGATTGGAGGTAGGCTGAGGGGCTGAGGAATCACAGACAGGGAGAAGAAGACCCAATACAAAGTCCAGCCCCTGTGCACGGAAATCTAATTAGCAGAAAACTTGAAATGTGGTTGAAGAAGAACAACGCAGATTTCTTCACCAAAGGTGTCAATTTAATATATATGTTACAGTCCAATTACAGCCATGTCTTTGCATTACATTACAAAATTGTGCAGATATGTTCTCTTTAAGCAGCAATGATGGGCAAAACCTTTCTGACCTGCTTGCCACTTAGTGTTACTTTCTGCTGTGATTTGATTCAGCAGAGCACCGCTTGTGATCACTTAGACTTTGGGCTCATTAGATGGGCTTCAACTATTTATTTTCATAAAACCAGTGAGAAATAGCTGCATACTCCAGGAGTACAGTACAGGCCAATAAAACGAGAAAATATCCGAGATCAGTGTTATATATATTTTTAGTTTGACCATATGTTTGAGGCCGTATTGTCATAATCATTGTGGTTATTGCTATTATAATTATTATTTTTGCTAGCAATTCTTTAAAATCGAGTTTCTGGGCTCCATAGATGTGCATCAAATGACTATGAACATAATCAGGGATGTGGTTATGATGAATGTCAAATCTGAGGATAACAAGACCCAAAGTAAACCGCTGGATGCATTTTTCATGTCATCGTATTAAAATTATGTTACACCGTTTAATAGTGATACAGTGCAGCAGCTGCTCGGGCAACACTGTCATAAATAGCTTAATCCAACGTCAGAGTTTTAGTCATTCCATCTCTTTGATTTCATAGGAGCCGTTTAGATTTATTCCGAGCACTAAAGTACACATCTGTCTATGTATATTGTATGCAAAGTACAGCAGAGGCAAGGGAAATTAATTACTAGAAAAATGTGTCAAATACAGAGTGTTGTATATAGCATGTTAGAAAGTTGATATACAAACAGCATAATAGTCTATTACTTTATTTTAATAATTCTACTGACTAGAGACTAGAGAATCTATTGTTAGTGAATGGAATATGATTTGAATATCCCAAAATTTGCAGATTCTAGCTCACTGGAATTTTGGGAAATTTAAATAGAGGGAATACAGCAAAATGGCAGCCATTTTTCTAAAAAATATATGAACCCGGAAATATTAGTAAATTAAAAAAATATCATACTTACATAACCCTTCACATATCCATGACAGCATAGCACCCTGCTGGTCCACTGCTGATTTCCTAAAGAAACAGGTCTCCTCTTCATTCTTTTCTGGTGACTGTCTACGCCAATGGCCAGGCCTCAATACATGACTCAGTATCATGATATCATAACATCAGTGGACCCATGCAGTCACTTGGGCCAGCGTATGTTATGACATCATGACATCATAACATCTCTCAAGGCCTAGCAGACGTCTGAAGCACAAGCAAGGGGAGGCAAGAACTGGAGCAGCCAGGATGTCTTAGGAAGTCAGCAGAGGACTGACAGGGAGCTGCGGCAGAAGAGACAAGTGAGAGGCTAGATGAATATGATTATATATTGCTTTGTAACCCCTTCCTGGGACATCTGTTTATTACTATTTTCGATCGGAAAATCTCAGAACATAATAAAAAGTGTTTTTAAATTTTTTTAATTCCTTTCACATTGAATTCATATCGGATATGGAAATGGAATTTCTCAGCCGAATTTGAGCGAATCGGCAGAATTTGAATTTTTTTACTTCACTCATTTTTATTACTGACACAGTATTTAACAGTACCATTTGCTATAATTGGCATTAACTCTAGCAATAGTAGACTTTAGGTAGGGTAAATCCAGTGATTGGATTCATGAATAGTGTTGAGCATTCCGATACCGCAAGTATCGGGTATCGGCCGATACTTGCGGTATCGGAATTCCGATACCGAGATCCGATACTTTTTCCCAGTGTATGGTTCCCAGGGTCTGAAGGAGAGGAAACTCTCCTTCAGGCCCTGGGATCCATATCCATGTAAAAAATAAAGAATTAAAATAAAAAATAGGGATATACTCACCCTCTGACGCGCCCTGGTAGTAACCGGCAGCCTGCTTTGCTTAAAATGAGCGCGTTCAGCACCTTCCATGCCGTCACGGCTTCTGATTGGTCGCGTGCCACTCATGTGACCGCCAGGCGACCAATCACAAGCCGTGATGTCATTCTCAGGTCCTAAATTCCTAACGCGCCGCTCATGTGACCGCCAGGCGACCAATCACAAGCCGTGACGTCATTCTCAGGTCCTAAATTCCTAATTCTAGGAATTTAGGACCTGAGAATGACGTCACGGCTTGTGATTGGTCGCCTGGCGGTCACATGAGCGGCACGCGACCAATCAGAAGCCGTGGCGTCATGGAAGGCCCTAAACGCGCTCATTTTAAGCAAAGAAGGCTGCCGGTTAACAGCGGTGAGGTGCAGGGGCCCCTGGAGAGGTGAGTATATCAATATTTTTTATTTTAATTCTTTATTTTACACAATAATATGGATCCCAGGGCCTGAAGGAGAATTTCCTCTCCTTCAGACCCTGGGAACCATCAGGATACCTTCCGATACTTGGTGTCCTATTGACTTGTATTGGTATCAGGTATCGGTATCGGTGATATCCGATACTTTTCGGGTATCGGCCGATACTATCCGATACCGATACTTTCAAGTATCGGACGGTATCGCTCAACACTATTCATGAATTACAAGAATTACAAAAACTATAGGATCCTACTATTTACAAAGCTTCATTAAAAGAAAACTCTACATACAGTGATACAGTGATATTATAATCTATATATATAATTGTCTAAGGGTTTTTCCATCTGTCTGTCTGTCTGTCTGTCTGTCCTGGAAATCCTGCATCTCTGATTGGTCGAGGCCGCCAGGCCTCGACCAATCAGCGACGGGCACAGTATCGACGTAGATGTCATAATGGTTGCCATGGCGACGATGATGTCATAAAGGTTGTCTCGACCAATCAGCGACGGGCACAGTCTGCCGCGAATTCTGGAATCATCATTGTCCATATACTACGGGGACATGCATATTCTAGAATTCCCGATGCGTTAGAATCGGGCCACAGTCTAGTTATTATATAATTATGCAATTATGCAGATGATTAATAGCAGAGTTATATATTCCCTGTTCTATGTAGAACCTGCCTATTTACTAGAATTGATGTCTCAGATTTTTTTTTTTTTAATGTACTATCGTTTCCAATTTTGAAGTTAAAAATATCCTTCAGTGTTGAAAGTCAAACATCCCTTCATGTACATGCAGGCGCCTCATCTATATTATAACCCATAAAACTGAATATAGTCTTCATAATTAGACTCATCTCTCAGCTTAAAAGGGTTCACCGGGACATTAACTCACAGCAGAAAGAGAAATAACACACATAAATATACCCTGGCAACTATACACAACATGTAATAAAGATGGAGTGAGAGGGTCAACAGGTTTTTACATTTTTTAAAATAATGAAGGACACTGTAATGTGCTTTCACACGGTCTTGATGACACTGCAGTTCCCTCTTTATTCTCATGACCTGAAAGGATAGCGTTAAATTGGGTTTTCTCATTACACAAAACCCCTGTCCTTAGGCATAGCTTGCTTAAAAAATTAAAAAACTGTGCGTTACTCACCTACTCCTGATCCAATGCTGAGTCTCCACCACCGCTCGCTGTGTCTATTATTATCTGCAGCGCTGACGTCATGTTGATTATTAGTGAGCTCAGCAGCTGTGAGGAGTTTGTGCCACTACTTGGGAAGAGCCCCTGAGCTCACTAATTGGCTGAAGCATGGGCGACCTGATGTCAGGGCAGCAGACAGTAACAACACAGCAAGCGGAGGTGGAGACTTAGCGCTAGATCTGGGAAAGGTGAGTAAAGCTAAGTTTGTTTGTTTTTCATAACAAACTGCAGCGAGGGTACAAGGGTATTCGGAAACAAAGAAAACACCCTTCAAAGACAAAGAAGCCAATTCGTGAAGACTGGGCAGTTAAGTTAGAACTTTAACAGTCTCGAGAGAGAGAGTACATGGCGCCAAATTAATTAAGAGATGCATGCAACTTAATTTGGTGCCTCTGGTAGTAGCATTTCTGGTGTAGAAAATGCCAGCAGATTTTATTAATTTGATGGGGTGCATAATTATGCCCCTTCCTGAATCCTCTATTGCCCTGCCTATTTCAGTGTCGCTGATCCAAAGTTGAGCTTTTATGTATCGGGTCCAATGTATTTAGATTGCATCCATGGGAAAATAATTACTAAACCAAACTTGTCCCAGGATCCACATGAGTGGCTCCTTTGTGGTAATCACATCATTGAGGACTGAACCAATCAGCTCCTAATGAAGGTATCTGGACCAATGGCTGCCATAAGCTGGTACACAGAGAGTTAAAAAAACATGCTATTATAATAAGATGTCCCTTATGTTGGCTACCAGGATCTATGAGAATATGACTCAGACAGTCCATGTAGTTTGGAGTCAGCTGCAGTCAAGCTTATATGTTTTTGGTTTTTGTATTATTAGACTATAATAATTTAGCACAATGTTTTGTAACTTTTTATCAAGCAATGTCTTGGAGCTCATCATGCAGACATTACCTGCAGCAAGTACATCTGTTCTGTCTCACAACAGATGTTCAATGAAACATTTACTTGAATCATTAGATATGCTGTAAAACTTGCAGCAATATGAAGGATAATCAATTTTCAGCAGAGCCACAGTGGATGTGTAGTCTAGATAGTTATCACTGTTTTAAGGTCAAGTGTTTGCATAAAGTCAGGTTTCCACAGAAGAAATGCATTTATACACAGCATTTTCCTTAAGATATTTATTTTAATTGCTTGTTAAGTAGCTATGTGATTCATTATTGTAAGGGCTCGTGCACACAAGTGATTTTTCTCAGATGAGTGCTATCCATGGTTTTTATGAATAGGACTCGTAACTATGTTATTCTATGGGGCTGTGCACATGTCCGATGATTTTTTTCCTCTCTCTCTGAGTGGAGAAGTGTCTGGGTTTTTTTCTCCATGTCCAAGAAAAACGGATGCCACTCTGATCAAAGTCTGAACTGAATAATTGGACCGTTTTTCTCGGATGTGACCCTACCCTTTGAAGGTTTATTATTCTATTTGTTTTAATGTATCTTTTGTATCAATGTTTAAATGGAATTTTTTTTTCACATCTTTTAAGTGCTCGACCTTTTTTCAGATCTATTATGTACTGTAGTTGAAAACTTGATTACGTATTTTAAATTGATCCTGTCAGCTCTGAATTCTCTAAGTAATGGCAATGAAGTACAGGACATTTTATTACTTTTTAAATGATGCCCGTGATTTAGATAACAGGCTGTATAGGAGGCATAATGTTTTTTTCTGTCTGAGCCCTACTTTTTGTTAGTTATTTGGATAGGGTACAACATTCAGCAGTCACGGCTGTATTTATTTTATGCACCATTTTTATGCCTAATGTTAACATGATTAACACCCCAGCACATTCATGACAACTTGCCTATAAGGCCGGGGTCATACTATCGTAGAATACGGACAAGCACTTAGCGAGAGAACATCACATAGCACTCGGACCAGTGTTGAACTATGGGGCAGCAAACATTACTGTTTATTTTCTCGGGTGTATTCAGCGTTCGTGTAAAATCGCAGCATGCCGCAATTGGCACTTAGACTTGGCCGAGACTCAAAGCCTATGCTGATGGCCCCAACCCTATTTATAAGGCAAGAAATCCCACTTATTAAACCTGACAGGGCACACCTGTGAAGTGAAAACCATTTCCGTTGACTACGTCTTGAAGCTCATCAAGAGAATATCAAGAGTGTGCAAAGCAGTCATCAAAGCAAAAGGTGGCTACTTTGAAGAACCTAGAATGTAAGACATATTTTCAGTTCTTTCACACTTTTTTGTTAAGTATATAATTCCACGTGTTAATTCATAGTTTTGATGCCGTCAGTGTGAATGTACAATTTTCATAGTCATGAAAATACAGAAAAATCTTTAAATGAGATGGTGTGTCCAAACTTTTGGTCTGTACTGTATATTTAATATTGAGAAAAGAAACAATACTCACCATTGCTTCTTAAAAATGGTTAATGTCCTTTATTACGTGTGTCAGGACAATCCTTTAACATGCAGGGGGAGCGGGGAAGTGAAGGAGGACAACAGCCATTTTGTGCCTATCCCAGCGCTTCTGTGGGTCTAAAACTGTTTTGTACCCACAGAAGTGCTGGGATAGACACGAAACGGATGTTGTCCTCCTTTACATCACACTCCCTCTGCATGTTAAAGGATTGTCCCGCCACATGGAATAAAGAACATTAACCTTTTTAAGGAGCAATGGTGGGTGTTGTTTCTTTTCTCAATATTCAATGATAAAATATGTAAAGTGATGCGGAATATGATGGCGCTAAATAAGGAAGCATAATAAATGAATCTGACATCATATGTACACAGCAATGTTATTTTGACGCTGCTATGTATTATGTTCATTTTATGAGCCACTTTTGTGCCGCTTTTTCATGCAAAATCCAGATGGAGCTGGACTGAAAAAGATGCAATGTGCACATGCTCTTTCTATGGGGAGTTTTTGTAAGAGTTATTAATTTCCTTAAGCAGTTTTGAAGAGTTTTTTTAAGCTTTTTGAATGAGTTTTTTTTTCCTGAAGTATGTTTTTTGCAACATTTTTACTAGACAAAGTTCAGTTTAGAGCAGATTCCATTAAGAGCCACTTCAAAGAAGTGACATGCACTTTCTTTTTTCCTACCAGACATTTTTCAACACCTGACATGGGAAAAAAAGCACTCAACAGACTGAACATAGGAACAGCCAAGTGGTATCACAATAGAAACTAATAGAAAGAGTCTTTCAAGCATTTTAAAATAGATTTCTAAACCCCTTTAAAATATTTTTGTGCGCATACTTGAAGAATTGCTCTCAACAGCAATTAAAAGTAGACTAACCATAACTCCAAGCAACATCTTCTTTCATCAGTTTCCCTTAACCCATTATCTACGAATGTCCTTTTTTCGGGACGCCTAATCTTTAGCTTCTATAAACATAAGGATGAATGACCTCGGGGAAATCAAAACATCCAACACCGCAGAGACACCATCACGTGTTTCTCAACGCAGTGATCCAGAACACTGCCCCCATCCCTTAAGGGAAATATGCAAATGCATGTAGAAAAGCCACGGTGACACCATCACGTGTTTCTCAACGCAAGCAATAAATAGCCAGGTCTTTCACCAGGAAGGAACAACCAAGGGAAGGGAAGCATCCAATAAAGGAAAACCACCTATGCCAAAACATGGTATCCATCCACAGACAGCTGTTTCAGGGTTTTTGCCCCTCATCAGTGTGGAGTAGTAAACTGACTATTAGGAGCAGTGCCTAGTGAAAAGACTATAAACATAAGGGTGAATGACCTCGGGGAGATCAAAACATCCAACACCGCGGAGACACCATCACGTGTTTCTCAATGCAGTGATCCAGAACACTGCCCCCATCCCTTAAGGGAAATATGCAAATGCATGTAGAAAAGCCGCGGAGACACCATCACGTGTTTCTCAACGCAAGCAAGTAATCTTTAGCTTCTAGCAACTAAGATTTTATAATTTTTATAATTAGGTCCATTTTTTTGTGTTGTGTTTGTAAAATGAATGTTTTCAAAATAGGAAATCATGTCATTGTCATTTTTAATTGAATATTGGGACGCCCTTTCCTGAAAAATCCGTACTTGAAAATTTTTTGAAAATTTTGTTTCTGATTCATTAGGACCCAAATAATTAAAAATCTGTCATTACAAAAAAAAAAAAAAAAAATGAAAATTGCTAATTTGGCAAGTAATGGGTTAACAGAATCGATTATACTTATATTATTGTTATATAGTTTCCCCAAAGCTTATAAACTGGCAATGAAAAGGGAAATGTTTTACTAAGTATGTAAAAAAACAAAAGCGTCAAAATTATACAAAAACAAATGATTTTCCATTTTACAAACCTTTATTTGAAACAACAATAACACATGAATGGCATTGCTCATTAAATATTATTAATTTGATAGAGTGTGAGCAAAAGTCAGGCATGACTGTTTTCTGACAATGCTGCATGTTATTGTGGAGTTGCTGAAACAATAACTGCCAGACATGAATTCTGAAATAGGCTTTTCAAAAAAAAGTCTTTGTTTGGTTAAAACACTTTTACTTTCAAAATTGCCTACTACAGGGCTGAAAAAGTTGCAGCTATTTGTAATGTTTTTAATGTTGTTCTCCTTGTTCCTTTGAAACTACTGAAGGTTGAGTTCCTAGAATTGCTAGGTTTTAAAGCAAAAGCAGTTTTCAGTTTTGAGAAAAGGATACCTCTTATACTACACCGACGGTCTTCATTTAAATGCATAGATTTCTTCCCTAATCTAAAACATACACACGCTCCGAAAACTCAATTACCGTACTTTCCAATCCATTAGAACAAACACAGCACAAACCGAATGGACTCTTGAATGTTATCAGGTATTGTTTAAAAATGCATATGCAGAGCAAGAGTAACATTGTACTTTTTCTACATTCTCGAAGTGCAAAGGAATGTTTTTATTTTGATCTACCACATTAATGCAAGCGTTCATTCTTTACTAACTTTTGTCTGATGCTCCTTAGCAACAAATCAATCTGCAGCTTTCCAAATAAAAGCCCCTTTACACAGTGCTCAAATGGCACTAGGCACCAAAGGTCCGGTGCTTTGCGCAATGGGTTGCGAGACAAGGCGGAGCCAACAGAAAATAGAAATTTGCCTTATCTTGTATTTTGCATCTTTAAGACGATGAAGATAATAATAGAACCTGCAAGCTAGCTGGCACTTCCAGAGAAGCACACTGTAACAATGTAAGAAACCAAACGAGGAAAGCATGCATAGAGCCAAAGAATCAAAGAAGAGGTGGGAGATGAGAAGGTTCAAAATTGAGAATGAGGAACGTTGGGAAGATACTGTATGAGAGGATTAGTTTATAGTGTGAGGGCACAGTAGGGGAGGGTCGTAAATAGTGTTAGGGCACAGTATGGGGGATTAATATGTAGTGTGATGGCACTATATCATGTGAAGGCACAGTACAGGAGGCATTATATAGTGTAAATGCATAGAATGGGTGCAGTATATAGTTTGAGAGCACAGTATAGGGGGTTAGTATATTGTATGAATGCAAAGCACTTATATATTTTTTTATCACATTGCCCTTCGCCAGAACACATAAAAAAACAGTATCTTTGCGAAGGGGAGTGCTGCATTAATTTGGATTTGCATCTTTCAAATATGTATACAAAATTACCTGGGAGCTGAGGTCAATGCAGCTCAATGAGGTGACATTACCATGCTAGAGGCGTTGTTGCAGCACCGCAGAGGAGGAAAAGATGCAGGAGACAGGAGAAGTTAAGCAGTCATAGTGTTGAAGATTCAAGTGTCTTTCACAATAGAACAGGTGGAGGGGATGAGGTTCAATATTGAAAGTGATGGACAGTGGAAGAAAACAGTATGGAAGCAGTATGTAGTGTGAGGGCAGTTTGTGTGGCAGTATAGAGTGCGGGCATAGTATGAGGAGCTAGTATGCTGTGTGACATAACATGGTGGATTAGTATATAGTCTGAGATTATTGTGTGGGGGTAGTATATAATGTGAAGGCACAGTATGGAAATGTATTCTATTATATTTAGTATATTATGTTAGAACACAGGATGCAGGCCGTATGTGGTGTGAGTGAACAGTAGGTGGGCTGCATGTAATGTGAAAGCACGGGATGTTGGGTGGTATGTATTGTGAGATGTGAGAGCACAATATGGGAGTTAGTAGTGTGGAGGCAGTGTACAGTGTGAGGAGACAGTATGGAGGGCAGTAAATAGTATCAGGGCACATTTTGGGAGGCAATAAATAGTGTGAAGGCACGGTATGTGGAGCAAAATATAGTAGGAGGGTGCAGTATAGAGAGCAGTGGACTGTGAAGGCACAGTACAGGAGGGCAGAATGTAGTTTGGGGCACTGTACACAGTGCGGAAATGTGTGTGAGAGAGAAATATATTTAGCTTGACAAAAATATAATCTTCTGTTTACTTATTGGAAATTATTAAAAAGTGTGTACAATTCCAATATATCTACAGATCATCCTTAAAATTCAATGCATTTCTGGTGTGATTAAGCACACTTTCTCATGCATGCATGCGTAAGGGTGCTTGATCGCACAATAAATGTGTTGGATTCTGTGGATGATCTTAAGATACAGGTGCATCTCACAAAATTAGAATATCATCAAAAAGTTAATTTATTTCAGTTCTTCAATACAAAAAAGTGAAACTCATATATTAGTCATTACAAATAAATAGAGTGATGTATTTCAAGTGTTTATTTCTGTTAATGTGAAGGATTATGGCTTACAGCCAATGAAAGCCCAAAAGTAATTATCTCAGTAAATTAGAATACTTTATAACACCAGTTTGAAAAAATTATTTTAACATTCAAAATGTTGGCCTACTGAAATGTATGCTCAATAAATGCACTCAATACTTGGTCGGGGCTCCTTTTGCATCAATTACTGCATCAATGCGGTGTGGCAAGGAGGTGATCAGTCTGTGGCACTGCTGAGGTGTTATGGAAGCCCAGGTTGCTTTGATAGCAGCTTTCAGCTCATCTGCATTGTTGGGTCTGGTCTCTCTGGTGCTATAAAGTATTCTAATTAACTGAGATAATGACTTTTGGGTTTTCATTGGCTGTAAGCCAGAATCATCAACATGAACAGAAATAAACACTTGGGAATGGTTAGTTGGACCTGACACCCAAGATGGTGCACCACATTATCAGTGTCAGGTCCGAGCATTCCTACATGAACAGATTCCTGGAATGTGAATTGGTCATTGTGGGCCAGTTGAATGGCCACCAAGGTCTCCCGATCTGACCCCCTTAGACGTTTATCTTTGGGGTCATCTGAAAGCAATAGTCTATGCTGTGAAGATACGAGATGTGCAGCATCTGAAACAACAGATATTGGAAGCCTGTGCTAGCATTTCTTCTGCGGTGTTGCTATCAGTGTGTCAAGAGTGGAAGAAGAGGGTTGCATTGACAATCCAACACAAAGGGCAGCACTATAAACACATTTTATAAGTGGTCATAATTTTAAACTTATAAATAACTCATGAAAAAATAAAGTTATGTTAAAACCAAGCACACCATTGTTTTTCTTGTGAAATTCTCAATAAGATTGATGTGTCACATGACCCTCTTACCATTGAAAAAAATAAAGTTGATCCAAAATGGCCGTCTTCAAAATGGCCACCATGGTCACCACCCATCTTGAAAAGTGTTCCCCCTCCTATATACTAATGTGCCACAAACAGGAAGTTGATATCACCAACATTCCCATTTTATTTAGGTGTATACATATAAATAGCCCACCCTGTATTTGTAATGACTCTATCTAATATATGAGTTTCACTTTTGTATTGAAGTACTGAAATAAATTAACTTTTTGATGATATTCTAATTTTGTGAGATGCACCTGTACATTAGACTTGTTGATGAACAGGATATAATATATTTATTTATTTGATTCTATGAAAGCACACCTGGACAATGGCAATGTTCCTCAGCTCAAAAGCAGATCAACAATTTCTGGTGGGCTGGCAATATCCTTACATTCTAGTCCAGTGTGAGAGGAAATTATGGGATGGCAGTATACAGAGTAAGGAATAGAGTATGAGCACGGTATGGGGAGGCAGTATACAGAGTGACAGTTAGAGTGATGGCACTGTTAAGGGTGGCAGTATACAGAGTGTGGAATAGTGGGAGAGCACAATATGAGAGGCAGTATTCAGAGTGATTGACAGAGTGAGGGTACAGTATGAGGAGGAGTATACAGAATGAGTGCTATTTTGAGGACACAGTATGTAGGGGAATAGTATACAGTGTGAGGGATAGTATGATGGCATAATATGTGGGTGCAATATTGGGAGCAGTGTAAAAAGGAGTCATAGTATGGAGAAAAGGCAGCATGGGATGTAACAATATGAGGGGACACAGACTAGACCGAGGGCACAGGTTGAAGGGGTGGCACAGTATGGAGAGGTGGCACAGAATGAAGGTGGGGCAACATGGTGGTCAGTATGAAGAGGGGAAGTGTTGGCAGGGAAGTGTCAAATGAGGACACAGCCTGGGAGGGAGCAGCATGGGGGAGAAAATGTGGAGATAAGGATTTCACAAAATGACTGCAGAGTGGAGACTATCATTCATAACAGAGGAAGATGTGGTGCATATAATTTATGAGGTGACAGTGTGGCTGTTATAGTTCATAAGATGGCATTGTGGCGCTCAGAGAACATAAGGGTTTAAAAGTGTGGCACTCATAGTACCACACTACTAAGTACTAAGGGAGCACGGTGTGGCAGTAATAGTACATAGCATAGGATTGTGTGGCAGCTGTAGTACAGTATATAAGGTAGGATGGTGTTGTAGCAATGCTCTATATGGACGATAACAGTGTGGAGGCCATGTACTGCCAGAGGGATGGGGGGTCATTTTTGTACAAGAAGAACAGGATTGCTTTAGGCACATGTCAGCGATATATATCATTGTGCTTTTTCCTTATATCTGATGTCTGTTATACATTGTTTTGTCCAGCCATTTACCTATCAATGCACGTACTTAATGGCTTTTTTTAATTACATTTTGCTATACATTTCTCTTTATTTTATTGCATTTTGTCAGTATATTTAACAACTTAATGACTGCCAAAATGCATTAAAATGGCGGTCGCTAAGGGTACTTATTCCCTTATTGCCATTTAAAACGGTGATAAGAAATAAGGCTGTAACGCCCTCCACAGTCGGACAATCTTCGGGGTCTCGGCTACTGGGGGTACCTGAGACCCTGGAGAACATGATTAGGACCGGATTTCAAATCACATGATCACCATTACTCAGTGAATAACGGTGATCACGAAAAAAAAGTGTGCTCACAATGATTTCTCTCACTTCTCTCTCCTCTGATATACGTTTCAAAGGAGAGAGAAATGATGGCCCATGAAATGCCTAATACCTCTGCCATCCCGGGGCTCTCCTGATCCATTATCCGGCCCAGTGTCATTTTCCTGGCAAAAAAAATGGCGGGCGCATGCGCAGTGCACCCGCCGAGATCTGCCAGCCAGTACCCTGCAACAATAGGACATTTTTTCCTATTGGTTCCCTTTATCATTGTGAAAGATCCTATCACAGCGATCAAAAGAAACAATAGTAAATCAAATTCTCCTTTGTAACACCCTTAGTTAGAAAAAATTATAAAATAAATGTATTTGTATTTTTTCAATTCTTTGCAGTTGTGGATAGGGTTGGTGTTGGGGTTATGTTAGGGTTAGGATTAGGTTAGGGTTGGGCTTAGTGTTGGGGTTATAATTGTTTTGTTTTTTTTAATTATGATATGACGCTAGTGTTGAGCACTAATGCTTGCTACCCAACCTTGCATTGGGTGCTCGGTCATGTACAGAATATCGTGGATCCTCACATTTTTTGGGGTACCTAACAGCTGCAAAACATATGGGCAGGGACCCGAGCATGTTACTCAAGCACCCCCGATATTCGGTGCCTACCCGAGCACCTGATGTAAACTGGAGTAGAGAGCACTTGCACTCAATACTAATGATGATATATTCAATATGATGACCTAATATTATCAAATTTTGTGTCATTCTTGTGGTTTCAAAATGCTCACTTTACCCCTGGATGAAATCCTTGAGTGGTGTGACTTCCATAATAGGGTCATAAGAGGCTCGCCAAACGTGACATGGCGTCAGCTAATTATTTCAGCAAATTTTATATTAGAAAAGTCAAATGGTGCTCCTTCCCTTCCGAGCTTTGTCGTGCACCAAAACAGTAGATTTCCCCCACAAATAAGGTATCAGTGCGCTCAGGAGATATTGCAAAACAAATTTTTGGGTCTATTTTCTCCTGTTTTGTTTTGTTCTAGAGTAAAAATTTTCATGAAAAAAAAATGTTCATTTTTACTTCCACATTGCTTCAGTTCCTGTGAAGCAACTAAAGGATTAATAAACTTCTTGAATGTGGTTTTGAGCACCTTGAGGGATGCAGTTTATAGAATGGCGTCACTTTGGGGTATTTTCTAACATATAGACCCCTCACTTCACTTCAAAGTGATGTGGTCCCTAAAAAAAATGGTTTTGTAAATTTTGTTGGAAAAATGAGAATCGCTGGTCAACTTTTAACCCTTCTAACATCTTAACAAAAAATTATGTTTCATAAATTATGCTGATGTAAAGTAGACATATGGTAAATTTTATTTAATAACAATTTTGCGTGACACCACTCTCTGATTTAAGGGCACAAAAATGAAAAGTTAGAAAATTGCTAAATTTTCAAAGTTTTTTGCCAAATTTCAATTTTTTTCACAAATAAACACAAGTCACATCAAAGAAATGTAACCACTATCATCAAATAAAATATGTCAAAAAAACATTTTCAGAATCAGTGGGATGCATTGAAGCATTCCAGAGTTATAACCACATATAGTGACACTCGCCTGAATTGCAAAATTTGGCTTGGTCATTAAGGTCAAAATTGGCTCGATCATTAAGGGGTTAATCAATTTGCAGTAAAGAGTAATTATTTTAGTGTAGAGGTAGTTGTGTAGCCTTACAGTAGTTTTGTTTTTATATGTCCTCAGCCAACCAGTAGATAACAAAAGAATGCCTGTTTGACAACAAATGCAGGAGAATGCTTCAGCATACTTTTTTTTTGTACTTTATCGGAAAAATGTTAATTATAGTTATTCTCAGAGGAAAATGTTTGAAGCAAACCTGATATGTTGAATATTCAGCAATAGGAATAGAGCAGATTAAAGCATAACTTTCTCTTCCAGATCTAAACTTAGGAGTCCAAGGGATGGTCCTTCAATTAATGACTGCATATTCCATCTATAGGTGTCAATCACTGAGTACAAAGACCACTGGAAATAGCAAACTAATCAACATATTTCAAGTTATGCTGAATATGGTATGGCTAAACTGTTTATCAACTTGATCAGCTTCTCCAACTCTATAACATGCTGCGAGTGTTTACCATGTTAAATTCCCTTCAGGTAAGACCAGCATATTTAATGACAGATGTCACAGATTGTAGTCAGTTCTTGAAATTTAAGATGCTGTTACATGATAGTTAATATTTATCTGTAAAGGAGCAACTATTATTAGCAGAAAGCCAGTAGCAAAAAAATACAGATATTATTTCATTGAACCACTTTGTATTAAAGCAGACACACTTTACAAATAGGATAGGGATATTTGTCATACTGTGCTAATAATATTAAATGTTCACAATATAAATTGCATAAATTAAACAACATGCCAGCAAAACTCTCGACAGGCAGCTATCTGATTCACAACACCTGGGTGCCAGACAGGAATGTCAAGAGTAAAGAAGAGAAAATCCATTCCTAAAGGCCCCGTCTCACATAGCGAGATCGCTAGCGAGATCGCTGCTGAGTCACAAGTTTTGTGACGCAACAGCGACCTCAGTAGCGATCTCGCTATGTGTGACACGTACCAGCGATCAGGCCCCTGCTGCGAGATCGCTGGTCGTGTCGGAATGGCCTGGACCTTTTTTTGGTCGCTGAGGTCCCGCTGACATCGCTGAATCGGTGTGTGTGACACCGATCCAGCGATGTCTTAACTGGTAACCAGGGTAAACATCGGGTTACTAAGCGCAGGGCCGCGCTTAGTAACCCGATGTTTACCCTGGTTACCAGCGTAAATGTAAAAAAAAACAAACACTACATACTGACCATCTGATGTCCGTCAGGTCCCTTGCCGTCTGCTTCCTGCTCTGACTGAGATCCGGCCGTACAGTGAGAGCACAGCACAGCAGTGACGTCACCGCTGCGCTCTGCTCTCACTGTACGGCGGCACTGTCAGAGCAGGAAGCAGACGGCAAGGGACCTGATGGACATCAGATGGTGAGTATGTAGTGTTTGTTTGTTTTTGGTAACCAGGGTAAACATCGGTTACTAAGCGCGGCCCTGCGCTTAGTAACCCGATGTTTACCCTGGTTACCCGGGTGCTGCAGGGGGACTTCGGCATCGTTGAAGACAGTTTCAACGATGCCGAAGTCGTTCCCCTGATCGTTGGTCGCTGGAGAGAGCTGTCTCTGTGACAGCTCCCCAGCGACCACACAACGACTTACCAACGATCACGGCCAGCTCGTATCGCTGGTCGTGATCGTTGGTAAATCGCTATGTGAGACGGGGCCTTAAGTAATCACTTTTGTTAAAATGTTAAAAAAAAGTTTGAATTCTGGAGAATCTGACATTTTGGAAATTCCATTGGCATGGTTAAAAATGAATAAAATATTATTCTCACCAGTCCTAGCCCTGCCACTCACCTATCCTGCTTCCTAAACTCTGCTCTTTCCCCTCAGTCTTTGGATCATTTATAACACTAGGTGTTATTTGGTTATGTAGGATCACAACATGTGTCAATGAGGTGGCTGGTTAGGTGAGAGGCAGGCTTAGGTCAGCAGAGTATAGTTTTTTATTATTTTAACCCCTTCCCTCTCCTTTGATTTTTCAACCATGGGATCTGAAGATCCATCAGAGCATATTAATGTTTTATTGACTATCGAGGCATTTTCAATTTGGACATTATTTATTCCAACCGAATCAAACCTTCAAGCACAATTGAACAACTCTTCCCAACACAGATGTCAATAGATTCACTCATCTCTGCTCATGAACATTGTGAAATTATGTTTTCCATAACTTGATATCAGTGTCTTTTATCTCAAGATATCTTGAATCAAAAGAAAAGGTAAGAAAGTACTTAAATAACAAAACAGGCAAAACCCAACTGTTAAATCCTAAAAGATCAGAGGCTCTCATGATCCCTGACAGTCTCTGTTTACGTTGCTACATGACTAAAGTGCTATAATGACAAGTGATCATTGCTGCCATCACTGAGCCTAATGGACTGTTGACATAAGTGAGTAGCATCACAATTTATTGATGTGGAGAATCCATTTAATGCATACATTAAATAGTATTGTGACCTGGTGTTGGTCAGTGAGGCTGCCTTTTTTCTGTGATGTTTTTTATATTGTATGTGCTTTTTGATGAGAAGCCTAAATATGATGTGAATATAGCCTTACTAGGGTTGATTAACTGCACAGAGCACTTACTACAATGAAATTGCTGGACGGTTGCAGACTAGAAGAGGGTGAGTATTCACTTTTACTTTAATGTCTGATCAAATCCTCTCTGACTCTCCTGGAATTCCTGGCACCGTGGGAACGTGACCGGGACACTGTCACACTGCCACAGGTCCCAGGATGAAGCACAGCTCTTATTTGCTGAGACAATGAGCTGACGTGTAATGAAGCTGCCCAGGCCCCGAAATATGGCTAGTTTTACTGGTCTTCTATCCATACAAAGTACATTTGTAGAGATGAGAGCATAAATTAAAGTGAAATTGAATTCAACTTTGCTGATTCTTTGTATTTTGCTTCCATGGGGACTCAATGAAATAGCTGCCTCTGGCTGCCATTTTTATGAGCCACATGGGATAATGAAAAGGTTAAAACTTAAATTTAAAAAATCCTTGTACTCACCTTACTGCTCACCTCTTCTGATACCTGCCAATCACATTGAAATTCTTGGGCCTCTCTCAGTGAGTTGGGTTTTCCATTTCTGGTGAGGTCCAGGATATTTCTTCACATGTGCAAGAAAAGCTGTGACATCATGACCCTATGACCTAAAGCGCGCTTGTGCATAACCCACCTGGGCCTCATCAATATTCCTGGCTTGGTTTGAGAGGCCCAGGGATTTTAGCAGAAGTGGCAGAGTTTAAAAAATCCGACAAGGAGCAGTCGAGTGATGGAAGGCGCAGAGAGGCTGGAGAGGTAAGTGGTGTGGTGCATATAATTTATTTTATTTTATTTTTTCTGCATATTACCTTATTAATTCCTTTTTCCTTCTATGTAGACCTATTTTTGTCTTTTGATTTCCATATTTACTCCTTGTCTTTCAGGAGCTATAACCTTTTTATTGTACAATTGGCATAGCTGTATAAAACCTTGAGACAAGTTATAGTTTTAAATAACATTACTTTACCATAAAATGTACTACAAAATGCAAAAAGATTTACAATTGGTGTGGAATTGAAAAGCAAAAAAACAGCAATTCAAACATCCATTTTGTGGTAAAAGTTACATGTTAAGATTGTTCTACAGGCGAGAATAAATATGATAGAAACAATATTTATGTAGTTAATCCTTCTATATTATTTCAAAACACTCTTTTTCGGTGATTACTTTGTATCTCCGTTCATACTGCACCCACACACAAATGATACACCATTTAAAAGGTAAATTTGCCCCCTTCAGCAAGAAAATAGTCAAACAAACCACACATCCATGATGCTATCATAAAATACATTTTAAACAGTAATTTTCATAAAACTGCAGTACGGAAAAATGACCTGCAGGTGGTGCCACACTACCCCAAAGCATACTAATGCAAAGCTGAAACAAATCCTAACATTTGCCTTGGGGGCTTTCCAGCTTGTCGAACTCCTTGCCCAGCCAATTTCAGGCAGGTATATATAAAATATTTGCTACGTATGTGGAAGTAGAATAAAAGTAAAACTTTACCTGTTTAAGACTTCAGCTTTGAAGACTTATATCTTCAACTGAAGATATAAATGAATGCAGCCTAAAAGTGACCAGACAGGTTCTGAACCATCAGATTTTCCATATTATTGGACAGTCATTGAAAAGTCTATCTACCTTCTAAGGTGGCAGCTTATTGGTGACCTGGAGTCACCTCTGGTTTCAAGTAAAAAACTGCATCGTTGACATAACTCAGACAGTACATTGTTTCCCGATGGGAGAGATTGGTGAAAACAACTTTGCAAAAATTGAAAAAATAAATGCAACCGTAGGGGAAAAAAAGGTACAATAATCTGCATATATTGCTTTTTTGAAAGGGATATTCCCAATTAATATACAATGGTGTAATTGTATGTGCACACGTTGCAGATTCCATTGCAGATTTTTCCGTGCGGATCTGTATAATCTGCAGGTAAAATGACCTGCGTTTTACCTGCGGATTCCATGGAGGTTTTCTGCATTTTTTGTGCAGATTTTGTGCCGGATTGCACCTGCGTTTTTACACCTGCGGAGTCCTATAATGGAATAGGTTAAAAACAGTGCAGAATCCGCAAAAAGAATTGACATGTAAAATAAACCGCTGCTTTTCTACGCAGAATTTTCCGCACCATGTGCACAGTGGATTTGGTTTTCCATAGGTTTACATGGTGCTGTACATTGCATGGAAAACTGCTGCGGATCCGCAGGGCCAAATCCACTGTGGATCCGCAGCCAAATCCGCAACGTGTGCATATACCTTAAATATGCTCAGTTATGGGGTCAATTCTCCTTCATCATTTTTACTGTCAAAGTGGCACTGCTGTACAGGGAGCTGCTCCGCTCACATACTTAGGGCTGTGTTGCACTTCCCTACACTGCAGATAGATGGCAGTGCTGCTGTGGAGGGGAAAAATGCTGCTGCCCCTGTTCTTTTGCAAGGTCTTGACAATCAGACCCCTTCTGATCAGTAAGTAAAATACCATTATGTTTAATGTTGGGGGATCTCCTTTAGGCTAGAGTCACACACAACATATAAAAAAAATCGGTCCGTCTTGACAATTGCAGAAATGTTCCCTGAACAGTGGTTCGTATGTCATCTGTGCGCAGTGCGAGGATGCGATTTTCTTGCATGTAAGCATCCGTGTGACATCCGTATGACATCCGTATGGCGAGATTTTCTTACCGACTTGCAAAATGGACAGATAATGGATCCATGGGCTCAAATATTTGTGAAAACATATATACAGTCCATGTATATATATATATATATATATATATATATATATATATATATATATATATATATATACAGTGGGGGAAAAAAATATTTAGTCATTCAGCAATAGTGCAAGTTCCACCACTTAAAAAGATGAGAGGCATCTGTAATTTACATCATAGGTAGACCTCAACTATGGGAGACAAACTGAGAAAATCACATTGTCTGTTTTTTTATCATTTTATTTGCATATTATGGTGGAAAATAAGTATTTGGTCAGAAACAAAATTTCATCTCAATACTTTGTAATATATCCTTTGTTGGCAATGACAGAGGTCAAACGTTTTCTGTAAGTCTTCACAAGGTTGCCACACACTGTTGTTGGTATCTTGGCCCATTCCTCCATGCAGATCTCCTCTAGAGCAGTGATGTTTTTGGCTTTTCGCTTGGCAACACGGACTTTCAACTCCCTCCAAAGGTTTTCTATAGGGTTGAGATCTGGAGACTGGCTAGGCCACTCCAGGACCTTGAAATGCTTCTTACGAAGCCACTCCTTCGTTGCCCTGGCGGTGTACTTTGGATCATTGTCATGTTGAAAGACCCAGCCACGTTTCATCTTCAATGCCCTTGCTAATGGAAGGAGGTTTGCACTCAAAATCTCACGATACATGGCCCCATTCATTCTTTCATGTACCCGGATCAGTCGTCCTGGCCCCTTTGCAGAGAAACAGCCCCAAAGCATGATGTTTCCACCACCATGCTTTACAGTAGGTATGGTGTTTGATGGATGCAACTCAGTATTCTTTTTCCTCCAAACACGACAAGTTGTGTTTCTACCAAACAGTTCCAGTTTGGTTTCATCAGACCATAGGACATTCTCCCAAAACTCCTCTGGATCATCCAAATGCTCTCTAGCAAACTTCAGACGGGCCCGGACATGTACTGGCTTAAGCAGTGGGACACGTCTGGCACTGCAGGATCTGAGTCCATGGTGGCGTAGTGTGTTACTTATGGTAGGCCTTGTTACATTGGTCCCAGCTCTCTGCAGTTCATTCACTAGGTCCCCCCGCGTGGTTCTGGGATTTTTGCTCACCGTTCTTGTGATCATTCTGACCCCACGGGGTGGGATTTTGCGTGGAGCCCCAGATCGAGGGAGATTATCAGTGGTCTTGAATGTCTTCCATTTTCTAATTATTGCTCCCACTGTTGATTTCTTCACTCCAAGCTGGTTGGCTATTGCAGATTCAGTCTTCCCAGCCTGGTGCAGGGCTACAATTTTGTTTCTGGTGTCCTTTGACAGCTCTTTGGTCTTCACCATAGTGGAGTTTGGAGTCAGACTGTTTGAGGGTGTGCACAGGTGTCTTTTTATACTGATAACAAGTTTAAACAGGTGCCATTACTACAGGTAATGAGTGGAGGAAAGAGGAGACTCTTAAAGAAGAAGTCACAGGTCTGTGAGAGCCAGAAATCTTGATTGTTTGTTTCTGACCAAATACTTATTTTCCACCATAATATGCAAATAAAATGATAAAAAAACAGACAATGTGATTTTCTGGATTTTTTTTTCTCAGTTTGTCTCCCATAGTTGAGGTCTACCTATGATGTAAATTACAGACGCCTCTCATCTTTTTAAGTGGTGGAACTTGCACTATTGCTGAATGACTAAATACTTTTTTGCCCCACTGTATATATATATATATATATATGTCAGTGAGACACACACCTCTCTGTGTTCATCATCTCATTAAATACATTTAACCAGCTTAATTTTCCTGAAATTGCCTGCGCCCCCGACGACCAATGTGCAAAAAATTTGCACGGGCCAACTAGTATTTTTAAATTTAAATTTAAAAGAATAAAGCTTACAAAGAACATTATTGTTTTTTGTAGTACAAGCTGTAGTTTGTACAATGCATTGCAATACTTTAATATTGCAGTGCTCGTATTCACTTAAAATTTCCATTCTTCTATGATGTACAGCCACAGGATTGTAGTCATAGGTGTATATGCAAACTGCGAGGAAACAAACTTGAAATCTAGTGCCACCTATTGGAAGTAGCAATCCTAAAAGTCAATATGGATCCTTTAATGAGCCTTGCCTCATGACTTAGAAAAAAAGCCAAATAAGATATTCTATTTACAGACACATGTTTCAGGGTGTTTGTCCCTCTTGAGACGATTCTGACTGAGGCCTAAGAAGTAATGTTTCTCCTTGAGGAAAGTGACATGCTTGAAATGTTGGTGTGAGAATACATATAGCCCATTCAATACTCCTATGGGAAAAGCCATATGCAACTTTCCTCAGGAATGGCACTCTCCACAAAGAGAGGTGTTATACGTTAGATCCCATTTAGAGGCCTCTCATACAGCGAAATCAAATCTCTTGCTTTCCACTGAAACACCCTTAAACACATGTCTAGATTATCTTGTTTGACTGTTATCCTTGTCAGACTTGTTAAAGTTTCATATTGAATTTTAGGATTGTTACTTCTCTTCCTCTCTGAAGAGGCATTAGCATATTTAATTTTCTACAGGAGCATTATATGGCCTATAAGTCTCCTCACACCAGTGTGCTAGGCATATTATTCCCCACAGGAGAGACTTTACCCCTTAGAACATAGCTTTACAAAGATTACTGACATGGGGGCTTTAAGTAGGCCACTGGTTTGACAACTCAGTTGGCACCTAAATAACTGTCATGGTCTGTATGGAAGTTCTTATCTAGTGCTTCAGGCGTTAATGCTGTTGGCCTCTCTCTGGCAGTGGGAGGGCTTTAAATAGCCTCTTTTGGGCTCTTTCCGTTGTCAGTGATACTTTTGACCTCGGCTGAGTTCCTGATCCCCGTGTATCTGAGGATACTGTCTGCCTGTGTGTGATTGCTTGTGTATGACTGGTCCGTTCCTGTTTCTGAGTTTGCTATCTTATTCTGTACTTGCTTAGTCTCTTAGTTTAGACCTCTGATTGTACCTGACCTTCCACTTTGTGTTTCCTGTCTGATACCACGCTGCTATCTTCGGCTTTCTGACCCTGGATTGTTATTGACCATGTCTCTGTCTGTTTCCGTCTGTACTGTCGTCTCTTGGTTTACCCACGCCTGTCTGTCTCCCCCTGAGCTTCTCTAGCCTGAGCTCTGGTCTCCAGAGTCCGGAGATTGTCTCTGCTCCTGACACTTCCCTTGCGGTCACGTGCTTCAGGTCCTCTTACCTGAAGCATGCTTCTTCACCGTGACCGTCCCGTTCCTCTGGACTCTCTGGGCACCATCCGCTCAACTCAGGACACGCTCACTGGCTTGGTAAGCAAGGGCAGCGTGGTGTCCTTTACAATAACCATGTGATGGGGTGTTCAATGAGCATTGTATTAATTAGAGTTGAGTTACATGTTTTGTATAAAGCAGGATGAGCTCTGGACAGGAGCCTGCTGAATACAATTAATGTGCACATCTACTGTACATGTAAGGTGGATATTGCCAAGAGAAATCTGAGTACAATTTTAACTTCGGTCCTATACAGTATGTATGGTTAGGAAGTCAGTCATGCTGAACTTTTGCATCAAGGGTCCATGAGCCTACAGTTCAGTGTTTCCCAACTCCAGCCCTCAAGTCACCAACAGATCACATTTTCAGGATTTCATTAGTATTGACCGGGTGACAATTCCATCACTTTATGCAATCTAAGGAAATCCTGAATACATGATCTATTGGTGGCTCTTGAGGACTGGAGTTGGGGAACACTGTTTAAGCTACTCTGTGTCCAACCACCAACAAAAATGTGATGAAAAGTAAGAACATTAAAGTTCTTAAAATGTGTATTTCTTAAGTATGAGAAAATCTTCCAAAAATAGTTTTGGGCAGATTTGCTCAAATGATCAGCAGATTAAATTCTGTGCAAACTAAATTTGATCAAATGAAAATTGCCCGGAAAAAAACATTTATTATGCTCTGAGATTTTTCTTGACCATAATGCATAATATGCAAAATGTCAAGACGTTAAAAATAAAAAAAAGATTATACCCACCTGTCATTGGTATGCCCCTCACTAGGGTTGAGCGACCTTTACTTTTATAGGATCGGGTCGGGTTTCACGAAACCCGACTTTTTCAAAAGTCGGGTCGAGTGAAATCGGCCGATCCTATAAAAAAGTCGGGGTCGGCCGAAACTCGAAACCCAATGCAGTGCATTGGGTTTCCAATGGTTCCCAGGGTCTGAAGGAGCGGAAACTCTCCTTCAGGCCCTGGGATCCATATTTAAGTGTAAAATAAAGAATTAAAATAAAAAATATTGCTATACTTACCCTCTGATGCGCCCTGGTACTAACCGGGAACCTTCCTTCCTTAGAATCAGCCTTCCAGGGCCTTGCGGTGACGTCACGGTGACGTCGCGGCTTGTGATTGGTCGGGCGGCCCCCATGTGACCGCTCGCGCGACCAATCACAAGCCGCGACGTCTCCGTGACGTCACCGAAAGTCCTGGAAGGGCTGATTCTTAGGAAGGAAGGCTGCCAGAAAGAAGCCGAGGGTGAGTATATTCCTATTAGCTATATACTCACCCTCGTACATGCCCTGCTTCTTTCCGGCAGCCTTCCTTCCTAAGAATCAGCCCTTCCAGGACCTTCGGTGACGTCACGGAGACGTCGCGGCTTGTGATTGGTCGCGCGAGCGGTCACATGGGGGCCGCCCGACCAATCACAAGCTGCGACGTCACCGTGACGTCACCGCAAGGCCCTGGAAGGCTGATTCTAAGGAAGGAAGGTTCCCGGTTAGTACCAGGGCGCATCAGAGGGTAAGTATAGCGATATTTTTTATTTTAATTCTTTATTTTACACTTAAATCTGAATTCCGATACCAATTCCCGATATCTTAAACATATCGGGAATCGGTATCGGAATTCCGATTCCAGATTCAGAAGATCGCCGACCTCATGGCCGACCCCACACAGGGGTCGGGTCGGGTTTCATGAAACCAGACTTTGCCAAAAGTCGGCGACTTCTGAAAATAGTCGACCCGTTTCGCTCAACCCTACCCCTCACCTGTTCTGCCAACGCAACTCACCAACCCTTCTTCATCTTGCTCCCCGTGGTCTTCACTCTTTGGATCTTCTGCCGACTAGTCCTCTCTTTTAGGATCTTTGGACCCAAACACAAGTCTTTGTGGAAATTCGGAATACATTTGATTTATTACAGTTACATTTTTAGTGTGTCTGATGGCACCTTTAAAATTGATTACTTTCACTGATTAATGCACTACAATTCTTATTACACGAGATCAGAGTTTATCAAAATCACATAATGCAAAGCCATCTTTTGTGTTCAATAGCATTTACAGTTAGAATGAAGATAATTAAACATAATAATAGCTTTGTGCTTTTAAAGGAAAGCTTGGACAATTCTGGATATTGTAAAATTGGTTGTTCATGGATTAAATCTGAATGATCTCACATGCGTGCAAATTTGGACATTTATCATTTTGCACATTGGACGTAAATAGAAATATTAAAGAATGGAACAAAATCCTTAATCAATGTTAATGTATGTTTGGTATTCATAGCACAAGCTTTCCATTCTGACATTAATAAAACATTTTCTTCATTCAGTTCAGTTTGTAATCATAGAAATAGCTAAATGGGAGAACACACAATTCTTCTTGATTTTATTTCTTGTAGAAAACATTGTAAATATCAGTAATTCTCACAACTGTGTTTTCAGTTCTTCTTGTTTCTGTTTGTGTGGGTGTTTTGTGATAATTACAAAGGGTGAGGAACAAAAACCTGTATATCTCTTCCTTGTGTGCCATCAAATTTGAACTTTTTTGTACGTTTTGTACATGACCTTTTCTTAAAAAAGGCTACATTTACCTTCAAAATATTTGGTGTCATATACTTATTGGTAGACCTGTGGAATTTTAAAAGTTTATCGAAAATTTAGTAAAGAAAAAGTATATTTTTCAGCTGAAAAGAAGAGCGTAAAATGAAAAGCACCTTATCTACATATGCCAGGGAGCTTAAGCCTGTATGATTGCTTTTCAGGCTGAGGGAGGCTGACCATAGTGTTCCTCATTGTGATAACTTCTTTATATTTCTGCTTTAAATAGAAATTATTACTGAGGTTCAATAAAGCATTGAAAAATGTAAAGAATTTGACAATTCAGCCATCATTTAACAATATGATCAGAGTATGTCAGTTGTAATCAAAAAGTAAATGCCCACAAGAGAACTTTGCAGGAATTTATTTTACTAGAATGGCCGTAATTATCTAGTACTAATTTAACTCTTAGGGTATGTTTCCACAGTCAGGAATGGCTCACTGTTTGCTGAGGATTTGACGCAGGTAAATTCTGCACCAAATGTGCGTCTGAGGTCACTGGCAGGTCACCTGCATCTTTGATGTGTTTTTTACATGCGTTTTTTATGCGTTTTTTTCCACATGCGTTTTTGGTGTGTGTTTTCATTGCATGCGTTTTTTTTGTGACTTGAAATAAAACTAATTGAAAGTTGGCTTCTGGGAAGGAAAAAAAAACGTAATTTCCTGCTTGCAGGTATATTGGGATATGTTTCCACAGTCAGTAAACGCTGCGGGTTGGACGCTGCGTACATCTGCAGAATCCAACCCGCAGCGTCCAGCTGTTACAGTATAGTGGATGGGATTTCAAGAAATCCCATGCCCACTATGTGTGCACCAATGTCCGCGGCTCACCCGCAGTGACGGACATGCAGCGCATCTTTCCAGACTACAGCATATCAATTTATGTAGTGGAGACACTCCATCTCCGCTACGTACAGTAAATTAAACACACGCTTTCATTAGATGCAGTAAAACCGCATTATCTTCCTAGGCACATTAAGTGCAGTAACACAGCTTACTATGCATGTGTACTAATTTACATACCGGTGAATCCTGTGACACAGCCGGACGTACATGACACAGAAAGTGGAAGAAAGCACAGAAAGGTCCCCTCCTTTTTAATAAATAAATAATGATTTAAAAAAAAATAGCATTGGGTCCCCCTCTATATGTTAACCAGCCAGAGTAAAGCTGACTACTTAGACTGGTATTTCAGGCTGATAAGGATCCAATATCCATGAACCCTATCAGCCTGATAATACCAGGCCGCAGCAGTCTGCTTACCTTGATGGTTAGCAAAAATAGTGGGATCCCCTCAAAAAAAACAGCGTGGGGTCCCCCTATTTTTGCTAACCAGCCAAGGAAAAAGCAGATAGCTGTGGCCTGGTGTTCTCAGGCTTGTGAGGCCCATGGATTTTGGCCCTCACCAGCCTAAAAATAGCAGCCCGCAGCCGCCCCACAACTGGCACATCCAAAGGTGCGCCAATTGTGGCACTTTACCAGGCTCTTCCCACTTGCCCTGTAGAGGTGACAAGTGGGGTAATATTTGTGGGGTTGGTGTCACCTGTATAACACCTATCCATTTCTAATGCTATAGTTATATGGTCAATAAACACACAACAACAATAAAGTCCTTTAATAATCTTAATTTACCATACTTACTGTTATGCCTAATCCCCGACTCCCTCGATCTCTTGAAAAAATAAATAAAATAATTAACCAACACAAATACTCCCTGTCTGATGTAGTCCAATTACTGAGTGTCCCACGATGAGTCCAGCTCTGCTACATCTGGATGCCTTTGGATGAATGGTGGCAATATGCACTGCAGTTTTCATGATCAGCTGATCAGCTGACTGTGAGAACTTTGCTAGTCATTGGAGATAACTCTGGCATTCACGTGCACACCAATTCTCATGGTCAACTGATCTCATCGCAAGAACTGCAGTCTACGTGAAGTTCCGGCTGTGGCAGAAGGTAAGACATTATTTAAATTAGTTCACATGAGTAGTAAGCTGCGTTTCCAAACTTACTACGCATGTGACTATAAAGATGATGCAGTTTTACCGCATCTAATGACAGTGAATGGGAAATTTAGTTTGCGAAGACTGAACGTCTCCGCAACATAAATAGACATGCTGTGGTCTGGAAAGATGTGCCGCATGTCCATTTATGCAGGGAGCCCCGGGCGTCTTTTAACGCATAGTGGAGATGGCATTTCTTGAAATCTCATTCACTATGCTGTAACATCTGGACGCTGTGGGTTTGATGCTGTGGATGAACATGGAAACATACCCTTATTTTTCATGCAACATGGATGGCCATATATTAAAAGTGAAGATAGAGCTGCTCGACACTCCTGTGGAATGGGCAGGGCTGCTACTAGGAATTTCAGGGCCCCATACTAGCAAAATTTTTGAGGTCCCCTTGAGACTCCTCCCAGGCTCTACCCCAGCTCCACTTCCACCCCTCAAACTGTTCACAGTCCCACCGCTCTCTCTTGGAAAAACTCTAGTTCTCACCAATCACACATTAACAGTTCCCATCACCAGATCACACATATAGCCAGCAGCTTTTGTTTTGGCCAAAAGATTTTTCTAATCTGCCACCACAACAAGGTAGACTCTTTTGGCCAGGCCCTACTCCACGCTAACCTATTAAAAATTTGTTAAAATATGCAATACAATTTAGGTATCTTTTTATTTATTTTTCAATTTTTAAAATGACCAATAATATCACATCCAAAGGGACAAATACCACCATACCATGACCAGACACCATATTACCACCACATAGTGACCTATTATACCACATACAAGGAATACTGCCACACCATGCCCAGATCACATATTACAACCACAATGACAGAATAATAGCACATACAAGGAACAAATACCATCGCACCATGTCCAGATCACATATTACCACCAGATGGTGACCAATAATACCACATACTGGGAACAAATACCGCCACATCATGACCAGACCACATATTACCACCACAGTGACCAAATAATAGCACATACAAGGGACAAATACCACCACACCATGGCCAGACAACATATTACCACCACATAGTGACTGAATACAGCAATAGTGATCATTAATAAAATAACACAATACTATCACAAGTGCCATTATACACAGGAGATCTGTACTTAGTATGCAGTGTCTGTGTACAGGTAACACACTGACTCACCAGTGACCTCTTTAGGTGAAGTCCTTCAGCCTCGCTTTCCATCTTCATCCAGCACAGACCGCCATCACGTCTTCCAGCCAGAACTCATCTCTACAGGAAATAACATAGTTATCTAGAGCTCTGCTTGCAGAACACAATGCTTAATTTTTTCCCGACTTCTACACTATACCAGATGAAGAAAAAAAGGTGACCTAGTGTCGCTCTGCACAGTAACAGGACCGCCCCCCATTTAAAACAGTATCCTCAAAAAATAAAATAAATACATCACTGCAGTAATAATATAATAATATCCCTTAATTAGCCCCTATGATAATATCCCCCATCCTGGCCCTGTGTATCTCATTCCTGGCTCCAGCCATATGTTCTCCCATTCTGCCCTCATGAGTATCCATTCTGCCCCCATATGATCTCTCATCCTGCCCCATGATCCTGCCACCCCATCTGTCTCCATCATATCCATCCTGCCTCATGATCCTGCACCATGTGTCTCCATCATGCACCATGATCCTGTGCCATATTCCTGCCCCATTTATCTCCATCCTGCCCCGTGTGTCTCCCAGCCTGCCACCCTGTGTCTCACATCCTGCCCCCTGTGTCTCACATCCTGTCCCCTGTCTCACATTCTGCCCCGTGTCTCACCTCCTGCCCCCGTGTCTCACATCCTGCGCCCTGTGTCTCACATCCTGCCCCGTGTCACACATTCTGCCCCGTGTCACACATTATGCCCCGTGTGTCTCATATCCTGCCCTGTGTTACACATTCTGCCCCTGTGTAGTTTTCATTCCTGCCCCAGTGTTGTTTTCATTCCAAACCCCAATGTTGTTTTCATAACTGCCCCAGTGTTGTTTTCATTCCTCTATAGCACCACCTGTTGGAAGTAGCGATCCTACAAGTCACAATCAACCCTTTAACGAGTCTTGCAATATGACTTAGGATAAATAGCCAAATCAGTATCTCAATTCACCGACAGGTGACGCTATAGAGTTCAAGTCCTCTTTTTCTATGAAGAGGCAATTTGCATATTAAATTTCCCAGAGGAGCATTGCACAGAAAATAAGCCTCCTTACCTTGACATGCCAGAGCTGGTATGTCCCTCTCCACAAGGAGAAACCTTACCCCTTAGAACCCAGTCCAGAGCCTCTCACCTAGCCAAATCAGTTCTCATGCTTCGCACTGACGAGGGCCAACAGCCCGAAACACCGTGTCTGCGAATTGAGATACTGATTTGGCTTTTATCTTAAGTCATATTGTAAGGCTCGTTAAAGGGTTGATTGTGACTTGTAGGATCGCTTCTTCCAACAGGTGGCAGTATAGAGTTCAAGTCCTCTTTATCTCTGAAGAGGCAATTTGCATATTAAATAATCTATAGTTATCTTGAGGTATGTAACACACAAATTGTTCAGTTTGTGTGTGCCCGCCAGCCATAACAAAATGTACTTTTCTTCAATGGGCATTAGGCTGCTGCACTGTTCGGTTTATATATAATACAGTCAAAACCGCTTGCATCAGTTCACACTTCCTTCTTTCTGATGGACCCGCTGGTCAGTGTTTTTTTTATTTTGCACTATGCAACTGAAGATAGTGACTGCCTCAATTTGTGACTGTAGGGTAAAGATGAAAGAAAGAGAAAGAGGGAAAGTGTGCTCCCTAGATTATTATAGTTTGAAATTATTAGTATACAAAGTAAGGTACCTTAGCACGCTAATCTTATGAGCTATGCATAGAAACGTATCAATAGGTTGAAGGCTTCTCCTAAACAAATCACCTAAGGGTACTGTCACACAGTGCAATTTTGATCGCTACGACGGCACGATTCATGACGTTCTAGCGATATCGTTACGATCTCGCAGTGTCTGACACGCTACTGCGATCAGGGACCCTGCTGAGAATCGTACGTCGTAGCAGATCGTTTGAAACTTTCTTTCGTCGCTGGATCTCCCGCTGTCATCATTGTGTGTGACAGCGATCCAGCGATGCGTTCGCTGGTAACCAGGGTAAACATCGGGTTACTAAGCGCAGGGCCGCGCTTAGTAACCCGATGTTTACCGTGGTTACCAGCGTAAAAGTAAAAAAAACCAAACCGTACATACTCACCATCTGATGTCCGTCAGGTCCCTTGCCGTCTGCTTCCCGCTCTGACTGTCTGCCGGCCGGAAAGTGAGAGCAGATCACAGCGGTGACGTCACTGCTGTGCTGTGCTCTCACTGTACGGCGGCACTCAGTCACAGCAGGAAGCAGACGGCAAGGGACCTGACGGACATCAGATGGTGAGTATGTACGTTTTTTTTTTTTTTACTTTTACGCTGGTAACCACGGTAAACATCGGGTTACTAAGCGCGGCCCTGCACTTAGTAACCCGATGTTTACCCTGGTTACCCGGGGACTTCGGCATCGCTCCAGCGCCGTGATTGCAAAGTGTGACCGCAGTCTACGACGCTGGAGCGATAATCATACGACGCTGCAACGTCACGAATCGTGCCGTTGTAGCGATCAAAATTGCACAGTGTGACAGTACCCTAATTGTTCATGGGAAATCAAGGGAAAAAAACAAAGCAAAAATGAGAGTGATATAGGCAATATTCTTTTTAACAAAAAGCTGGTCCAGAGGGATGCAAAGTATTAACCTATTGTACCAACATAGAGATATCTAAGAGAAAATATTGCATGTCTAAAAGCGTTTTTGAAACTGTACTAGGCTCTCCATCAGGTTAGTGACATACATCCAAAAGCAAACACGTTTCGATCCTGTTCCTGGGTCTTCATCAGATTTGCAGTCTGTATCCTGACAAATTCCCAGTACTGGGTTCCGAACAAGTTTTGTTTCTAGACATCCTGAAAGTTTTTAGACAACGTTATATGTTTTTTAAATTTCACTATACTAAAAGTAAACTTTGCATCCTTCTGGATCAGCTTTTTTGGTTTTGGAAGATAGAGCCTGTAACACTCCTATTTTTTATCCTGTTTTTTTCATATTTGACTGAACACTCCTTCTATCACTCTACTTTAATCATAATAATTTTTATTCCTATGGTGCCAACATATGTTGCAGCACTTTACAATTCAGAAGGTACTTGTGCAAGCTGGATAAGACATTACAGAGTAACATATAGTTCAACACATACCAAGAGCAGTGAGGGCGCTGCTTGCTTGCTTGCAAGCTTACAGTCTTTGAAGAAATAGGGAAGATGTAAAAGATAAAAATAAAGTGATTGTCGTGTACAGTCTAACCATCAATATAATAAGTAGGGGCATTCAAATAGCGCTGCATAAAGCAGTCACAAGCCAATATCTGTATAACTATGCTACTATTTTCATGGGAGGGAAAACAGGATAGTTAGTCAGGTTAGTGAGGTGATAGGCCAGTCTAAAGAAATTTTTTTTAGATTGTGCTTCAAACTGTGGATATTGGGAATTAACCAGATTGTTTGAGGTAATGCATTCTAGAAAACTGGTGCAGCATGAGAGAAGTTCTGGAGATGGAAGCGGGAGGTTTGGATTACACAGGATGTTAGTCTTAGGTCATTAGGAACGGCAAGGATAGTTAGGCTAGTAGACAGATATAAGGGAGGAGATTTAAGGTTGTGCAAAACTGTGGAGAACTTTTTGGGTGAGAATCAGTATAGCGGTTGGACAGAAATATGATCCTGGATTCTGTATTCATAATAGATTGGAGATGGGAGAGTTTAGTAAGAATGAAATCTATTAGTAGAAAGTTGCAGTAGTCCAGGCGAGAATTAATCTGAGCAACAGTAAAGGTACCGTCACATTAAGCGACGCTGCAGCGATAGCGACAACGATGCCGATCGCTGCAGCGTCGCTGTTTGATCGCTGGGGAGCTGTCACACAGACCGCTCTCCAGCGACCAACGATGCCGAGGTCCCCGGGTAACCAGGGTAAACATCGGGTTGCTAAGCGCAGGGCCGCGCTTAGTAACCCGATGTTTACCCTGGTTACCAGCGTAAAAGTAAAAAAACCAAACAGTACATGCTCACCTGCGCGTCCCCCAGCGTCTGCTTCCTGACACTGACTGAGCTCCGGCCCTAACAGCACAGCGGTGACGTCACCGCTGTGCTTTCACTTTCACTTTAGGGCCGGATCTCAGTCAGAGCAGGAAGCAGACGCTGGGGGACGCGCAGGTGAGCATGTACTGTTTGTTTTTTTTACTTTTACGCTGGTAACCAGGGTAAACATCGGGTTACTAAGCGCGGCCCTGCGCTTAGCAACCCGATGTTTACCCTGGTTACCAGTGTAAAACATCGCTGGTATCGTTGCTTTTGGTGTCAAACACAACGATACACGGCGATCGGACGACCAAATAAAGTTCTGGACTTTATTCAGCGACCAGCGACATCACAGCAGGATCCTGATCGCTGCTGCGTGTCAAACTAAACGATATCGCTAGCGAGGACGCTGCAACGTCACGGATCGCTAGCGATATCGTTTAGTGTGACGGTACCTTAAGAGTTTTAGAAGAGTCAAAGGCAAGAAAAGATTAAACTCAAGAGATGTTTTTGAGGTGCAGGTGACATGAGACTGTGATTGATTTAATATAATGAATGAATGAAAGATTTGAAAAAAATATTCCTTAGGCCCCATTCACACATCAGTGTTTGGTCAGTATTTTGCATCAGTGTTTGTATGCTAAAGCCAGGAGTGGAACTTACTGAGAAAATCTATAATTGAAAGATTGACTCATGTTCTGTGTTTTGTAGACCCTCCTGGTTTTGGCATGCAAATACTGATGAAATATTGATTAAAAATACTAATATGTGAATTGGGATTTGGATGTTTTGCCCACAGCAGTTCGCCCCCGGTACATTTCAACCTCGCACATTTCGTCCCCAGCAAGAGTGGAGGAGTGGTACCTCAGCAAGGGGTAAGTAGCAATATATATATATTCTTTTTACTATCTGGTCAGTGATGAGGATGTGGTGGGCGAAATGTACCCGGGGGCGAACTGCTGGGGGGCGAAACATCCTGTAACCATGTGAATTAGGTCCTAGATACAGGGAGGACATGATGTTAGAGACAACAGACGGACAATCACTGATATTTTGTAGTAGTACACGTTCAGTATTTGGTCAGTATTTCACATCAGTATTTGTAGGCCAAAACCAGGAGTGGGTGATAAATGCAGAAGAGGTGCATATGTTTCTATTATACTTTTCCTCTAATTGTTCCACTCCTGGTTTTAGCTTACAAATAATGATGTAAAATACTGACCAAATACTGAAGGTATGAACATGGCTTATAATTGAGTCTCGTCAGCACAGAGATGGAACTGAAAACTGATTCTGCTGATGGTTTGCACAATAAGGGTGATATACAGTTAGGTCCATATATATTTGGACAGAGACAACATTTTTCTAATTTTGGATACAGACATTACCACAATGAATTTTAAACAAAACAATTCAGATGCAGTTGAAGTTCAGACTTTCAGCTTTCATTTGAGGGTATCCACATTAAAATCGGATGAAGGGTTTAGGAGTTTCAACTCCTTAACATGTGCCACCCTGTTTTTAAAGGGACCAAAAGTAATTGGACAATTGACTCCAAGGCTATTTCATGGGCAGGTGTGGGCAATCCCTTCGTTATGTCATTCTCAATTAAGCAGATTAAGGGCCTGGAGTTGATTTGAGGTGTGGTGTTTGCATTTGGAAGGTTTTGCTGTGAAGTAAACATGCGGTCAAAGGAGCTCTCCTTGCAGGTGAATCAAGCCATCCTTAAGCTGCGAAAACAGAAAAAACCCATCCGAGAAATTGCTACAATATTAGGAGTGGCAAAATCTACAGTTTGGTACATCCTGAGAAAGAAAGAAAGCACTGGTGAACTCATCAATGCAAAAAGACCTGGGCGCCCATGGAAGACAACAGTGGTGGATGATCGCAGAATAATCTCCATGGTGAGGAGAAATCCATTCACAACAGCCAACCAAGTGAACAACACCCTCCAGGAGGTAGGCGTATCAATATCCAAATCTACCATAAAGAGAAGACTGCATGAAAGTAAATACAGAGGGTTCACTGCACGGTGCAAGCCACTCATAAGCATCAAGAATAAAAAGGCTAGACTGAACTTTGCTAAAAAACATCTAAAAAAGCCAGCACAGTTCTGGAAGAACATTCTTTGGACAGATGAAACCAAGATCAACCTCTACCAGAATGATGGAAAGAGAAAAGCATTTGCCAGGCGTGGTACAGCTCATGACCCAAAGCATACCACATCATCTGTAAAACCCGGCGGAGGCAGTGTGATGGCTTGGGCATGCATGGCTGCCAGTGGCACTGGGTCACTAGTGTTTATTGATGATGTGACACAGGACAGAAGCAGCCGAATGAATTCTGAGGTATTCCGAGACATACTGTGTGCTCAGATCCAGCCAAATGCAGCCAAACTGATTGGTCGTCGTTTCATACTACAGATGGACAATGACCCAAAACATAAAGCCAAAGCAACCCAGGAGTTTATTAAAGCAGAGAAGTGGAGTATTCTTGAATGGCCAAGTCAGTCACCTGATCTCAACCCAATTGAGCATGCATTTCACTTGTTAAAGACTAAACTTCAGACAGAAAGGCCCACAAACAAATAGCAACTGAAAACCACCGCAGTGAAGGCCTGGCAGAGCATCAAAAAGGAGGAAACACAGCGTCTGGTGATGTCCATGAGTTCAAGACTTCAGGCAGTCATTGCCAACAAAGGGTTTTCAACCAAGTACTAGAAATGAACATTTTATTTAAAATTATTGAATCTGTCCAATTACTTTTGGTCCCTTTAAAAACAGGGTGGCACATGTTAAGGAGTTGAAACTCCTAAACTCTTCATCCAATTTTAATGTGGATACCCTCAAATGAAAGCTGAAAGTCTGAACTTCAACTGCATCTGAATTGTTTTGTTTAAAATTCATTGTGGTAATGTTTATAACCAAAATTGGAAAAATGTTGTCTCTGTCCAAATATATATGGACCTAACTGTACATGGAAAAGAGGAGTAGACCAAGGATAAGGCGGGGTGGGCAGGTACTTTTCCCAAGGGCCCACATGAGACACCGTGACTGTTGTGTAGGACTGATCTAACAGACTGAACTTAATCCTGCTCATTATTAATATTAGTTGACTTGTACTGCAAATATATGTTGCAGCAGGGCTTATTATAAACTGTATTCTTACCAGTAGCAGCTAATCAAAACCATATAATTTGCTTTTATAATGCTTATAAATCATACTGCTCCTGTTATTCAGCCCTTGCACCTTAATCATCAACTCACAATATGATGTTCCCATAGAGCCCCTCTCATACTATATCTCCAAAAAGCCCCCCACATAGTATGATGTCTCCATAAAGACCTCAACACAGTATGATGAAAGATGCAGCCAAAGTTGGATAAATTAAAAAAAAATGTTCATTACTTCCCTTTATTTCCCTTTTCAGAGCTTCATTACATATTGTCAGACATTGATGCATTTAATGACTTTGGGGCTGAATATAGACATTGGTACAAAACCTTGCATATGTCTTATCAAATAAACTATTACTAAATAACTAATCAAATCATGTGCACCGCTGGAATCCTGCTAGCTGACTGGATTCTTGAATATATTTTCAGTGTCAAAGCAGCATGGTAGCTGGCATTGCACAGTGTGATCAAGACTGATGGGAAAACCACATCTTTTGCTCTGCAAGACACTGACAAATGAGAGACTAATTTGCGGCAGAGAACTACATAGATTCCACAAATTAAAAAATAAACAGGGTCCTGGATGTCTCTAAATTTATTGAAATGCTGCCGAGTCAGTAAATTATGACCTCACGTGAATGTCAACTGCAGGAATTACACACACTAAAATTGATTGGGGAAGATAAAGTTAAACTACAGTTTATTTACTGAAAGAAGCCATCCTGCCTAATGGTAATACTAATTATACACTCCGAACTTTGATGTAATTTGCTGTTTATTGTGCTAAGGAAGCAAAAACCCATGGGAGGCACCAATAAAAATGAAGGTGCACATGAAAAATTTATGAACTGAGCATAGAACAAAACTGAAATTATAAATGTTATTGAGACATGCGAGACAGATGTTCTAGAAGCACTCCCATGAATACTGGTCACACAGAAGTTTTTGAGGCGTTCTAAAAAAGTTTTTCAAAGATAAACCGTGTCAGAAGATTATTGGTGATGTTTTTGGAGGTGTTTTTTGTTGCCAAAAGCGTTTTTGAAACCTTTTGATTTTAAATACCTCACTTCAGCATTTCCTTTGAACCTGCTTTTTGCCTAAATTTGTGTGTTTTGAACCTTTTTGTTTTTAAAAAGTCGCTAAATTTGCCATAACTCCACTTTACAAACCCACAACACCCCATCTCAGTGTGATTTTATGCAAAAAAAACACCAGATCTGGTTCAAAAAGTTTTTTTGGGTAGATTCATTGAAAATCCACTTTGATGCTTATTTGAGGAGGCTTTGAGCATTTGTTTGGCCTAAAAAAGTTTTACTTAATAGATAAAAAAAGCATGTCACTTAATTGAAGATGATTCTGATGGAATCTCCTCTAAACTTGGTGTTGTCAAATCAAATGACTGAAAAACATGTTTCAGGAAAAAAAAATGGCCATAGTCCTTCAAAACCTTCCCAATTTCTTAGTAAAATACAAACTTCCCAGAAAAGGAGCATTTCCTAGATGTTTTCATACAGTGTGACTATGGGGTTAGTAATGGGGGCATCTGTTGTGAATTCTGTTCTCGAGCTCCCTCCTGTGGTCATGAATGGTACTTCAGCGAGTTCTGTCCATGGACTCCCTCTGGTGGCTGTGAGTGGAGCTGCTGGTTCTGAGGTTCCTTCTCCAGCTGACCTCATTTAGTTCTAGGCTGGCTGCTCTATTTAACTCCACTCAGATCGTTACTTGATGCCAGCTGTCAATGTTCTAGTACTGGTTCAGTTCTCTCTTGGATCTTGCAGATGACCTGTCTACTTCAGCAAAAGCTAAGTCCCTGCTAGTTAAATTGTTTATCTCTGTTTTCTTGTCCAGCTTGCTATCATGATTTTGCCAAGCTAGCTGTAAGCTCTGGGATGCAGAGTGGCACCTCCGCACCGTGAGTCGGTGCGGGGGTCTTTTTTGCTCACTCTGCGTGGTTATTATAGTTTTTTGTGCTGACCGCAAAGTTGCCTTTTCTATCCTCAGTCTGTTTAGTTAAGTCTGGCCTCCTTTGCTGAAACCTGTTTCATTCCTGTGTTTGTGACTTCCATCTTAACTCACAGTTAACCCCTTCATGACCCAGCCTATTTTGGCCTTAATGACCTTGCCGTTTTTTGCAATTCTGACCAGTGTCCCTTTATGAGGTAATAACTCAGGAACGCTTCAACGGATCCTAGCGATTCTGAGATTGTTTTTTCATGACATATTGGGCTTCATGTTAGTGGTAAATTTAGGTCGATAATTTCTGAGTTTATTTGTGAAAAAAGCGGAAATTTGGCAAAAATTTTGAAAATTTCGCAATTTTCACATTTTGAATTTTTATTCTGTTAAACCAGAGAGTTATGTGACACAAAATAGTTAATAAATAACATTTCCCACATGTCTACTTTACATCAGCACAATTTTGGAAACAAATTTTTTTTGTGCTAGGAAGTTATAAGGGTTAAAATGTGACCAGTGATTTCTCATTTTTACAACAAAATTTACAAAACCATTTTTTTTAGGGGCCACCTCACATTTGAAGTCAGTTTGAGGGTTCTATATGGCTGAAAATACCCAAAAGTGACACCATTCTAGAAACTGCACCCCTCAACGTGCTCAAAACCACATTCAAGAAGTTTATTAACCCTTCAGGTGTTTCACAGCAGCAGAAGCAACATGGAAGTAAAAAATGAACATTTAACTTTTTAGTCACAAAAATGATCTTTTAGCAACAATTTTTTTATTTTCCCAAGGGTAAAAGGAGAAACTGGACCACGGACGTTGTTGGCCAATTTGTCCTGAGTACGCTGATACCTCATATGTGGGGGTAAACCACTGTTTGGGCGCACGGCAGGGCTCGGAAGGGAAGGAGCACCATTTGACTTTTTGAATGAAAAATTGGCTCCAATCTTTAGCGGACACCATGTCGCGTTTGGAAAGCCCCTGTGTGCCTAAACATTGGAGCTCCTCCACAAGTGACCCCATTTTGGAAACTAGACCCCCCAAGGAACTTATCTAGAGGCATAATGAGCACTTTAAACTCTCAGGTGCTTCACAAATTGATCCGCAAAAATGAAAAAGTACTTTTTTTTCACACAAAATTTATTTTAGCCTCAATTCTTTCATTTTCACATGGGCAACAGGATAAAATGGATCCTAAACTTTGTTGGGCAATTTCTCCTGAGTACGCCGATGCCTCATATGTGGGGGTAAACCACTGTTTGGGTGCACGGCAAGGCTCGGAAGGGAAGGAGCGCCATTTGACTTTTTGAATGGAAAATTAGCTCCAATCGTTAGCGGAAACCATGTCGCGTTTGGAGAGCCCCTGTGTGCCTAAACATTGGAGCTCTCCCACAAGTGACCCCATTTTGGAAACTAGACCTCCCAAGGAACTAATATAGATGTGTGGTGAGCACTTTGAACCTCCAAGTGCTTCACAGAAGTTTATAACGCAGAGCCATGAAAATAAAAAATAATTTTTCTTTTCTCAAAAATGATTTTTTAGCCCACAATTTTTTATTTTCCCAAGGGTAACAGGAGAAATTGGACCCCAAAAGTTGTTGTCCAGTTTCTCCTGAGTACGCTGATACCCCATATGTGGGGGTAAACCACTGTTTGGGCACAAGTCGGGGCTCGGAAGGGAGGTAGTGACGTTTTGAAATGCATGCTTTGATGGAGTGGTCTGCGTGCGTCACATTCCATTTGCAGAGCCCCTGATGTGCCTAAACAGTAGAAACCCCCCACAAGTGACCCCATTTTGGAAACTAGACCCCCCAAGAAACTTATCTAGATATGTGGTGAGCACTTTGAACCCCCAAGTGCTTCACAGAAGTTTACAACGCAGAGCCGTGAAAATAAAAAATCATTTTTCTTTCCTTAAAAATGATGTTTTAGCAAGCAATTTTTTATTTTCCCAAGGGTAACAGGAGAAATTGGACCCCAATAGTTGTTGCCCAGTTTGTCCTGAGTACATTGATGCCCCAAATGTGGGGGTAAACCACTGTTTGGGCACAAGTCAGGGCTCGGAAGGGAGGTAGTGACGTTTTGAAATGCAGGCTTTGATGGAGTGTTCTGCGTTCGTCACATTCCATTTGCAGAGCCCCTGATGTGCCTAAACAGTAGAAACCCCCCACAAGTGACCCCATTTTGGAAACTAGACCCCCCAAGAAGCTTATCTAGATATGTGGTGAGCACTTTGAACCCCCAAGTGCTTCACAGAAGTTTACAATGCAGAGCCGTGAAAATAAAAAATCATTTTTCTTTCCTTAAAAATGATGTTTTAGCAAGCAATTTTTTATTTTCACAAGGGTAACAGGAGAAATTGGACCCCAATAGTTGTTGCCCAGTTTGTCCTGAGTACACTGATACCCCATATGTGGGGGTAAACCACTGTTTGGGCACAAGTCGGGGCTCGGAAGGGAGGTAGTGACGTTTTGAAATGCAGGCTTTGATGGAGTGGTCTGCGTGCGTCACATTCAATTTCCAGAGCTCCTGATGTGCCTAAACAGTAGAAACCCCCACAAGTGACCCCATTTTGGAAACTAGACCCCCAAAGGAACTTATCTAGATGTATAGTGAGCACTTTGAACCCCCAAGTGCTTCACAGATGTTTATAACGCAGAGCCGTGAAAATAAAAAATCATTTTTCATTCCTCTAAAATTATGTTTTAGCAAGCAATGTTTTATTTTTGCAAGGGTAACAGGAGAAATTGGACCCCAATAATTGTTGCCCAGTTTGTCCTGAGTATGCTGGTACCCCATATGTTGGGGTAAACCACTGTTTGGGCACACGTCGGGGCTCGGAAGGGAGGGAGCACCATTTGACTTTTTGAACGCAAGATTGGCTGGAATCAATGGTGGCGCCACGTTGCGTTAGGAGACCCCTGATGTGCCTAAACAGTGGAAACCCCTCAATTCTAACTCCAACACTAACCCCAACACACCCCTAACCCTAATCCCAACCCTAACCCCAACACACCCCTAACCCTAATCCCAACTCTAGCCATAACCCTAATCACAACCCAACCCCAACACACCCCTAACCACAACCCTAACCCTAATCCCAAATCCCAACCCTAACCACAACTTTAACCCCAACACACCCCTAACCATAACCCTAACCACAAGCCTATTCTTAATCCTATTTCCAACCCTAGCCCTAATTCCAACCCTAACTCTAATTCCAACCCCAACCCTAAGGCTATGTGCCCACGTTGCGGATTCGTGTGAGATTTTTCCGCACCATTTTTGAAAAATCCGCAGGTAAAAGGCACTGCGTTTTACCTGCGGATTTACCACGGATTTCCAGTGTTTTTTTATGCGGATTTCACCTGCGGATTCCTATTGAGGAACAGCTGTAAAATGCTGCGAAATCCGCACAAAGAATTGACATGCTGCGGAAAATACAGCGCAGCATTTCCATGCGGTATTTTCCGCACCATGGGCACAGTGGATTTGGTTTTCTATAGGTTTACATGGTACTGTAAACCTGATGGAACACTGCTATGAATCCGCAGCGGCCAATCCGCTGCGGATCCGCAGCCAAATCCGCACTGTGTGCACATAGCCTAATTCTAAATCTAACCCTAGTTCTAACCCTAACCCTACCCCTAACCCTACCCCTAACCCTAACCCTAGTTCTAACCCTAACCCTAGTTCTAACCCTAAGTTCTAACCCTAACCCTAGTTCTAACCCTAACCCTAGTTCTAACGCTAGTGGAAAAAAAATATATTTTCTTTATTTTATTATTGTCCCTACCTATGGGGGTGATAAAGGGGGGGGGTCATTTACTATTTTTTTATTTTGATCACTGTGATAAGTTTACCACAGTGATCAAAATGAACATAGAACGCATCTGCCGGTCGGCAGATTCGGCGGGCGTACTGCGCATGCGCCCGCCATTTTGGAAGATGGCGGCGCCCAGGGAGAAGACGGACCGACTTCGGGAGGCTCGGTAAGTATGAGGGGGTGGTGGATCGGAGCACAGGGGGGGGGATCGGAGGACGGTGGGAGCGGACAGGAGCACGGGGGAGCGGACAGGGGGACGAGGGGGGTACCAGACAGAACGGAGGACTGGGGAGGAGATCGGGGGCGGTGGGGGGGGGCAGAACATGATTTCCAGCCATGGCAGATGCTATTGCAGCATCGGCCATGGCTGGATTGCAATATTTCACCATTTTCATAGGTGAAATATTGCAAATTGCTCTGATTGGCTGTTGCACTTTCAACAGCCAATCAGAGCGATCGTAGCCACGTGGGGGCAAAGCCACCCCCCCTGGGCTGAAGTACAACTCCCCCTCTCCCTGCAGATCAGGTGAAATAGGAGTTAACCCTTTCACCCAATCTGCAGGGACGCGATCATTCCATGACGCCACATAGGCGTCATGGGTCGGATTGGCACCGACTTTCATGACGCCTACGTGGCGTCAAAGGTCGGGAAGGAGTTAATATTTGTGGGCGGCTGCCTGTTTTCTTTGGGGAATTTCTCTGAGGCAAGGTAGGCTTTATTTTCTATCTTTAGGGGTAGTTAGCTCTTAGGCTGTGAAGAGGCGTCTAGGCAGAGTCAGGTACGCTCCACGGCTATTTCTAGTTGTTGTGATAGGATTAGGGGTTGCGGTCAGCAGAGCTCCCACTTCCCAGAGCTGGTCCGGTATTACTAGTTTGCTCATCAGGTCATTCCTAGTGCTCCTAACCACCAGGTCACCATAACAGTACAGCCGTAAAGTGTTAATGCATCTCAATAGAGGGATAAGAGAAGTTCTGAGACCATTTTTTTTTTCCTCTGCAGCGTGTTTTGTTTTTCCTTTCCCCTAAATCTCTGGGTGGTTCAGGACACAGGTGTAGATATGGACATTCTAGGTCTGTCCTCTTGTGTGGATCAACTCACTGCAAGGGTACAAAGCATTCAAGATTATGTAGTTCAGAATCCGATGTTAGAGCCTAGAATTCCAATTCCTGATTTGTTTTCTGGGGATAGATCTAAGTTTCTGAATTTCAAAAATAATTGTAAACTGTTTCTTGCTTTGAAACCCCGCTCCTCTGGTGACCCCATTCAGCAAGTAAAAATCATTATTTCTTTGCTGCGTGGTGACCCTCAAGACTGGGCATTTTCCCTTGCGCCAGGAGATCCTGCATTGCGTAATGTAGATGCGTTTTTTCTGGCGCTTGGATTGCTTTATGATGAACCAGATTCAGTGGATCAGGCAGAGAAAATCTTGCTGGCTTTGTGTCAGGGTCAGGATGAAGCGGAGGTATATTGTCAGAAGTTTAGAAAGTGGTCTGTGCTTACTCAGTGGAATGAGTGTGCCCTGGCGGCAATTTTCAGAAAGGGTCTTTCTGAAGCCCTTAAGGATGTTATGGTGGGATTCCCGACGCCTGCTGGTCTGAATGAGTCTATGTCCTTGGCGATTCAGATCGATCGACGCTTACATGAGCGCAAAACTGTGCACCATTTGGCGGTATCTTCTGAGCAGAGGCCTGAGCCTATGCAATGTGATAGGACCTTGACCAGAGCTGAACGGCAAGAATACAGACGTCAGAATGGGCTGTGTTTTTACTGTGGTGACTCCACTCATGCTATCTCTGATTGTCCTAAGCGCACTAAGCGGTTCGCTAGGTCTGCCACCATTGGTACTGTACAGCCAAAATTTCTTTTGTCCGTTACTCTGATTTGTTCTCTGTCATCCTATTCTGTTATGGCATTTGTGGATTCAGGCGCTGCCCTGAATTTGATGGACTTGGAGTTTGCCAGGCGCTGTGTTTTTTTCTTGGAGCCTTTACAGTATCCTATTCCATTGAGAGGAATTGATGCTACACCTTTGGCCAAGAATAAGCCTCAGTACTGGACTCAATTGACCATGTGCATGGCTCCTGCACATCAGGAGGATATTCGCTTTTTGGTGTTGCATAATTTGCATGATGTGGTCGTTTTGGGTTTGCCATGGCTACAGGTCCATAATCCAGTATTGGATTGGAAATCAATGTCTGTATCTAGTTGCGGTTGTCAAGGGGTACATGGTGATGTCCCATTGTTGTCAATTTCGTCTTCCCATCCTTCTGAAGTCCCTGAGTTCTTGTCGGATTACCGGGATGTATTTGATGAGCCCAAATCCAGTGCCCTACCTCCTCATAGGGATTGCGATTGTGCAATTAATTTGATTCCTGGTAGTAAGTTTCCGAAGGGCTGACTGTTCAATTTGTCTGTGCCAGAACACGCCGCTATGCGGAGTTATATAAAGGAGTCCTTGGAGAAAGGGCATATTCGCCCGTTGTCGTCACCGTTGGGAGCAGGGTTCTTTTTTGTGGCCAAGACAGAAGGATGGTTCTCTGAGACCTTGTATAGATTACCGCCTTCTCAATAAAATCACCGTCAAATTTCAGTACCCTTTGCCTCTGCTGTCTGATTTGTTTGCTCGGATTAAGGGGGCTAGTTGGTTCACTAAGATAGATCTTCGAGGGGCGTATAACCTTGTGCGTATTAAACAGGGCGATGAATGGAAAACAGCATTTAATACGCCCGAGGGCCATTTTGAGTACCTGGTGATGCCATTCGGGCTTTCTAATGCTCCATCTGTGTTTCAGTCCTTTATGCATGACATCTTCCGAAAGTACTTGGATAGATTCATGATTGTATATTTGGATGATATTTTGGTCTTTTCGGACGATTGGGAGTCTCATGTGAAGCAGGTCAGAATGGTGTTCCAGATCCTTCGTGCTAATTCCTTGTTTGTGAAGGGGTCTAAATGTCTCTTTGGAGTTCAGAAGGTTTCATTTTTGGGCTTCATTTTTTTCCCCTTCTACTATCCAGATGGACCCTGTTAAAGTTCAGGCCATTTATGATTGGACTCAGCCTACTTCTGTGAAGAGCCTTCAGAAATTCCTGGGCTTTGCTAATTTTTACCGTCGCTTCATCGCTAATTTTTCTAGTGTTGTTAAACCATTGACTGATTTGACCAAGAAAGGTGCTGATGTGGTCAATTGGTCCTCTGCGGCCATTGAGGCCTTTCAGGAGTTGAAGCGTCGTTTTTCTTCTGCCCCTGTGTTGTGTCAGCCAGATGTTTCGCTCCCGTTTCAGGTCGAGGTGGATGCTTCTGAGATTGGAACAGGGGCTGTTTTGTCTCAGACAAGTTCTGATGGCTCTGTGATGAAGCCATGTGCCTTCTTTTCTAGAAAGTTTTCGCCTGCTGAGCGTAATTATGATGTTGGCAATCGGGAACTGCTGGCTATGAAGTGGGCATTCGAGGAGTGGCAACATTGGCTTGAGGTAGCCAAGCACCGCGTGGTGGTCTTGACGGATCACAAGAATCTGACTTATCTCGAGTCTGCCAAACGGTTGAATCCTAGACAGGCTCGATGGTCGCTGTTTTTCTCCCGTTTCGATTTTGTGGTCTCATACCTTCCAGGTTCTAAGAATGTGAAGGTGGATGCCCTTTCTAGGAGTTTTGTGCCTGATTCTCCGGGAGCCCCTGAGCCGGCTGGTATTCTCAAAGAGGGGGTAATTTTGTCTGCCATCTCCCCTGATTTGCGGCGGGTGCTGCAGGAGTTTCAGGCTGATAGACCTGACCGTTGTCCAGCGGAGAAACTGTTTGTCCCTGATAGATGGACTAGCAGAGTTATCTCTGAGGTTCATTGATCGGTGTTGGCTGGTCATCCTGGAATCTTTGGTACCAGAGATCTGGTGGCTAGATCCTTTTGGTGGCCTTCCTTGTCACGGGATGTGCGTTCTTTTGTGTAGTCCTGTGGGATTTGTGCTCGGGCTAAGCCAAGCTGTTCTCGTGCCAGTGGGTTGCTTTTGCCCTTGCCGGTCCCGAAAAGGCCCTGGATGCATATTTCCATGGATTTTACTTCGGATCTCCCTGTCTCTCAAAGGATGTCGGTCATCTGGGTAGTTTGTGATCGCTTCTCTAAGATGGTCCATTTGGTACCTTTGCCTAAATTGCTTTCCTCCTCTGATTTGGTTCCATTATTTTTCCAGCATGTGGTTCATTTGCATGGCATTCCGGAGAACATCGTGTCGGACAGAGGTTCCCAGTTTGTTTCAAGGTTTTGGCGGTCCTTTTGTGCTAAGATGGGCATTAATTTGTCTTTTTCTTCAGCTTTCCATCCGCAGACAAATGGCCAAACCGAACGAACCAATCAGACTTTGGAAGCATATCTGAGATGCTTTGTTTCTGCTGATCAGGATGATTGGGTGTCCTTCTTGCCTTTGGCTGAGTTCGCCCTTAATAATCGGGCCAGCTCGGCCACTTTGGTTTCGCCCTTTTTCTGTAATTCTGGTTTCCATCCTCGTTTTTCTTCAGGGCAGGTTGAGCCTTCGGACTGTCCTGGTGTGGATTCTGTGGTGGACAGGTTGCAGCAAATTTGGACTCACGTGGTGGACAATTTGACATTGTCCCAGGAGAAGGCTCAACGTTTCGCTAACCGCCGTCGCTGTGTTGGTCCCCGACTTCGTGTTGGGGATGTGGTTTGGTTGTCGTCTCATTATGTTCCTATGAAAGTTTCGTCTCCTAAATTTAAGCCTCGTTTCATTGGTCCTTATAAGATTTCTGAAATTCTTAATCCTGTGTCATTTCGTTTGGACCTTCCAGCTTCTTTCGCCATCCATAATGTGTTCCATAGGTTGTTGTTGCGGAGATATGTGGCTCCTATGGTTCCCTCCGTTGACCCTCCTGCCCCGGTGTTGGTTGAGGGGGAGTTGGAGTATGTGGTGGAGAAGATTTTGGATTCTCGTATTTCGAGACGGAAACTTCAGTACCTGGTCAAGTGGAAAGGTTATGGTCAGGAGGATAATTCCTGGGTTGTTGCCTCTGATGTTCATGCTGCCGATCTGGTTCGTGCCTTTCATTTGGCTCATCCTGATCGGCCTGGGGGCTCTGGTGAGGGTTCGGTGACCCCTCCTCAAGGGGGGGGGGTACTGTTGTGAATTCTGTTCTCGAGCTCCCTCCTGTGGTCGTGAATGGTACTTCGGCGAGTTCTGTCCATGGACTCCCTCTGGTGGCTGTGAGTGGAGCTGCTGGTTCTGAGGTTCCTTCTCCAGCTGACCTCATTTAGTTCTAGGCTGGCTGCTCTATTTAACTCCACTCAGATCGTTACTTGATGCCAGCTGTCAATGTTCTAGTACTGGTTCAGTTCTCTCTTGGATCTTGCAGATGACCTGTCTACTTCAGCAAAAGCTAAGTCCCTGCTAGTTAAATTGTTTATCTCTGTTTTCTTGTCCAGCTTGCTATCATGATTTTGCCAAGCTAGCTGTAAGCTCTGGGATGCAGAGTGGCACCTCCGCACCGTGAGTCGGTGCGGGGGTCTTTTTTGCTCACTGCGTGGTTATTATAGTTTTTTGTGCTGACCGCAAAGTTGCCTTTTCTATCCTCAGTCTGTTTAGTTAAGTCTGGCCTCCTTTGCTGAAACCTGTTTCATTCCTGTGTTTGTGACTTCCATCTTAACTCACAGTTAATATTTGTGGGGGGCTGCCTGTTTTCTTTGGGGAATTTCTCTGAGGCAAGGTAGGCTTTATTTTCTATCTTTAGGGGTAGTTAGCTCTTAGGCTGTGAAGAGGCGTCTAGGCAGAGTCAGGTACGCTCCACGGCTATTTCTAGTTGTTGTGATAGGATTAGGGGTTGCGGTCAGCAGAGCTCCCACTTCCCAGAGCTGGTCCGGTATTACTAGTTTGCTCATCAGGTCATTCCTAGTGCTCCTAACCACCAGGTCACCATAACAGGCATCTTATTGATGCCTTTCCATTACTAACCTCGGTTCTTGATGTCACCTGACAATATGAAGGTGACCACAACCCCGACAACTATCACCCCACTTGCCACTGCTACAGGGCAAGTGGGAAGAGTGAGGCTAAGTACCAGAATTGTTGCATCCTAGAGATGCGCCTTTTCTGGTGTGGCTGAGAGCTGATGTTGTCAGCCTGGGGGAGGGGGGAAAAGTATCCATGACCCATTCATAGCCTATTAATATCAGCCCTCAGCTGTCTGCATTGCTTTTGCTGATGTTTTTTTTAGAGTCCCCCATTTTAATAGCCAGTAAAGTCTAAGTATGCAGTTGTGAGCTGATGTTAATAGCCAGGGAAGCTTCATGGGTATTACTCCCTTCCCAGGCTATAAATATTGGCCCCCAACCACCGGCTTTCCCTCTGCTGGTTCCGAAAATTGCGAAGGAGTCCACACCATTTTTTTCTGAAAACTAGTCTCTTATTAATTAAATACATGTATAGTAAGCTGCAAACACACTGTACTAATTGTATTTGTCACTGACATCTGTATATCTACCTATTCTATATGTATTTACTGTATTTAATCCATCTCTTCTATCCTGTCAGCTCCTGTAGTGATTTTACACTATGCGGCTGCTGAATTGCCTGCTTTTCTTCTCATCTATGTAATATATATATATATATATATATATATATATATATATATATATATATAGTAGCGTGGCTAAAGGGTGTCTAATCGACGGGAGATATGTGTCACATAGATGGCTTACCGCTGTGATGTAACCATAGCTGTCGGTATGTGTGTCAGGACCTGTAGTGATGTCACGACCACATGTCTAATCATGTGATGGGTTCTGGGTGTGGTTTCAGGCTACTTAATGGAGGTGTGTTTGGCACATGGGAGTGAGTGTGGGAGTCTGTCATGGTGGACAGATTTCCATGTGTCCAGGGCGGACAATACGGACAGGAGTCTGTGTGTGTGGAGGGGCAAGCCTCCACAGTGTGTGAAGGCTTCAGGACTGAGCCTGAAGGAACGGACATTTGTTTCCCTATGCCTGAGCCAAAGGCTATATGTACGGACTGTTATCTTTTTTTTGCTGCCTTGCTGGTTTATGGAGCAAATAAACCGGTCAACTTTTAAAGGAACGTGTCTCCTGCGTGTCAGCCGCTGCACCTGAGCGAGTGAATCCCTACAATTGGTGTTTGGAATGCGGGCAAAGATCCAAGGAGCACGTCTTGCAGTGCTGGCTGGTCTGAGCCAGAAGATTGGATGGTCTTGAAAAAACGTGAGTAAAAACTGACCGGGGTCAGTGAGAACTGCAGTTTGTGGATACCTCTGAGGAGAAGAGGGATCCGGGAACCTGTGTGGCCGCCACCAACAGGTAACGGTCTGGAAACCGTGTGATACTGACCAGGGTCAGCGAAAAACTGTGTTTGGGCTGTAAAGCCGGGTGTGAAACAGACCGAAGTCTGTGTGCTGTACTGACCGGGGTCAGTGAAAGACTGTTTTTGTTCTATAAAGCACGTGTGCAGGTGCTTGCTGTGGACCGGCGAGTCCAGGTATTTCTCTTTTTTTCCTTTCTGTGGTCAGCTTGCTGTGGCTCGGTGAGGTCACGAAATTTGCTGTGGCTCGGTGGGGTCACGAAGGTGACAAGCGGCTTGCTGTGGATCGGCGGGTCCACGAAGGTGACAAGCGGCTTGCTGTGGATCGGCGGGTCCACGAAGTTTGGAGTGCAGAGCCTTGTAAAGTGTAGCTGCAGTTGCAGCAAAGAGAGAGGGGAAAAAAAAAAAGAGACATTGCTGGTTTAATGTGTGCAGACTCTTAAAGGACCAGAGTCAGATTGGTGTGCTGTGCGAACTGGGGCCTGAGAGTGCTGTGGGAAGTCCACGGGGTGTACCCCAGAGTGGGGTGGTGTCCCTAAGAGTGGGGTGGAGTCCCAAAACGGAGCGGTGACCCCAAATAATTATGGTTGGCCAAAAAGGGGCTGCGTCTCAAAAGGGGGTAGTTGCCCAAAAGGGGGTGGAGTCCCTAAAAGGGGTGATGGCCCTAAAGGAGAAAATAGTCCACAAGGGGGCGGCAACCCAAAAGGGGGTGGAGTCCAAAAAGGGGGCGGCAACCCAATTAGGGGTGGTGGCCCAAAAAGGGGCGGCGGCGAATGCGCTGTTGAACTGTTGCCGGGTTCAATGTAAGAACAGCGCATGTTCAGAATGTTGTACTGACTTTTCATCTGACAAGATGTCACAGAGTTGTTCTGTAGAAGTCAATGGAGTGTGCGTGACTGGACTTCTGGACTCAGGGAGCCTGGTGACGCTGATGAGCGCCACACTCCCTGTCTATCTGATTCCCGGAAGGAAGATGGAAGTCCACTGCGTTCATGGGGTCGCTAGGGATTATCCGGTGTCCAGGGTAATCATTGAGACGCCCACTATTATTGCCAGCCATGATGTACCCGTAGTCTCAGACTTGCCATTCCCTGTTGTAATAGGCCAGGACTTTGAAAGGTTTTGGGACTTGTGGGAGAAAAGGGGAGTGTCTGATTGCTCGGAACAGAGACGGAATGACCCTAAGGGAGCCCCACCACAACAGGCAGCTGTAGTGATTCCGAGTGGTGTGATGTATGAAAAGGAGATAGCGACACCTAAGGTCGACAGTCCAGAGTTCCGGGTGACTGGAAGAAAGTGTTGGTCTGACACCTGTTTAAGTGGGGACTTGCTGTTCCAGGATGACAGAGTGAGAGGGGGTGACTCCTGTTCAGACTGTCACTCAAGCGCAAAGGGAAAAGAGTGCAGTAAGGAGGAGCCGAGTAAAAATCACAAATCTTCATCTCGTCGCGGGGGACGCAAAAAGGTGGGACAGGTTACACCCTCTGAGAAGAAAGATTGTGAGGAAGAGACAGGGTCAGGTGCAGATAACGTTATTGTCCTTGATGAGGAGGTCACTTTATCTCTGACAAACCCTAGCACTGAGATAGTTAGTGACGGGCTGGGGTTAGAACAGACCTGTAGTAGACCCACATCTGCAATGCCTGGAAAGAGTGAAGTGGCTCAGTAAGATGAAGTACCTGATGCTGAAGAAATGGAGAACTCTGAAGTTACCAAGAGTCCAGAGGTACCTAAGAGTAAACAGACAGAGAGCCCAGGAGAAACCATAGAGGTGGTTGCGGAAACAGGTGGAACTCTGAAGAGGCAGAGTGTGGGTGGGCAAGAGCCCCCGTTTGAAAGTTTAATTAAAGAACTGGTGGTGCGACATGTGCTGGCCAAAAGAGAACAGGACCATAACATAAAGCTGCTTAAAGAAACTGTTGAACAAGAAAGGGTCCTGAGGCAAGCAATTGAGCACAAAATGGGTGACCTAGAGAAGGAGGTCGTTGAACTCAGAGGTCACCTATCAGCGTGTCAGGCCATGAATAGGGCCATATTGAAAGATAAGGATGTGCTCAGAATGGCTCAAGAAAAGCATCAGCAGGAGCTTCTCCAGAGAGAGGAGGAACGGCGCTGCCTGGCAGAGGAGTTGCCAATGCCCATCTTGGCGAAGGCTCAAGCGGAAGAAAAGACTGAGGAAGAGTTCGTGCTAAAAGCGGAACAAGAGAGTCACCCAGTCATGACAGACGTCTTGGTGGAAAGGTCAGAGGCAAAAAGGGAGCCGTCTGTCTATGAAGAGAGTGAGACCCCGCTCTTCAAGACCGTGATTGATGTACCCGAAGACATGCGAGAAGCGTGCGCCAGGAAGGGTGTGCATGAGGCATTTAGAAAGGCGGTAGAGGCGTGTAGTGTGCACTGGGCGCCTGAGTCTCAGCAATTGGTCATACTGTCGACTAGGGAAGTCACAGTGAAGAGGGTGGCTGTCCTGAGGGATATGTGTTATGACCCCAATGGCGAGGGTCTCAGAGGAACGTGGAAGTCTGCAGAGTACAAAAATCCAGCTCATAGGGCAGTGGTAACTGGGTTGACCATATATCTACTCCTAACGCCAACACTAGAAGTAGCCGGGGATCATTCCTACGTTGATTCTAGATGACACGCGCCAGCCGGAGAATCTAGCTACCCCTAGTAGAGGAAAACAAAGACCTTTCTTGCCTCCAGAGAAGGGGACCCCAAAGCTGGATAGAAGCCCCCCACAAATAATGACGGTTAGGTAAGAGGAAATGACAAACACAGAAATGAACCAGGTTTAGCACAGAGAGGCCCGCTTACTGATAGCAGAATAAAGAAAGGTAACTTATATGGTCAACAAAAACCCTATCAAAATCCACACTGGAAATTCAAGAACCCCCGAACCGTCTAACGGTCCGGGGGGAGAACACCAGCCCCCTAGAGCTTCAGCAAAGGTCAGGATATCGATTTGGAACAAGCTGGACAAAAATACAAAACCAAAACAAATAGCAAAAAGCAAAAGGCAGACTTAGCTGATATAACTGGAACCAGGATCAGTAGACAAGAGCACAGCAGACTAGCTCTGATAACTACGTTGCCAGGCATTGAACTGAAGGTCCAGGGAGCTTATATAGCAACACCCCTAACTAACGACCCAGGTGCGGATAAAAGGAATGACAGAAAAACCAGAGTCAAAAAAAACTAGTAACCACTAGAGGGAGCAAAAAGCAAATTCACAACAGATATGCACCTACACTGCCTCCGTACAAAATTTTACATTTACATTTTGAAGAATGATGAAGCCGTTCGACGTTTGGAGCGTGAAAGGAAGGCTCTTAGTCGGCTGGGCTTAGTGGAAGACACTGTCCAAGTACCCAAAGCTCTGGTGGCGAAAGTCATTGGGAAACTTGGGAGAGTGATGCAGGAGATAATGGATAAATCCAGTCTGAAGAGACTGAGGATACCGGCTGATGAAGAGATCCAGGTCATGGATGAAGATGGGATGGTTCCGTTCCTGGTTGTCGGATCCAGAGAGAGTATTAGGAATATCCGCATGCTTCTGGAATATCGCATGGCATACCTAAAGGAGGTAGAGCAGCTGAGACTTGAGAGACTGCAAGTTAATAAACAGCTGCCAGAGAGGTGAAGAACTTTGCGTAAGACCGGAAGTCCTCAAGCTGAAGCTAACAGAGGACATAGAGAAAAGTGGATGGATTCCTCTCCAGGCAATTAAGACCATGGGAGAAGGTGGCCTGATGAAACAGGTAGAAGCAGTGGTGCCTCAGTCAGCTCAGGGTTAAGTGACCTAAGCAGGAGATCCTGTAGCAGACGAGAGGACAAGGGTTCAATAACAGGCTCTGACTTAGACAGACGGTTTGACTGTCAGGGACGACTGAGAGGGGTCTCTAGTCGGTTAAGGACAAGTGCCAAGCCCCACGGCTTTAGGCAGAGGGGGGAGGTATGTAGCGTGGCTAAAGGGTGTCTAATCGACGGGAGATATGTGTCACATAGATGGCTTACCGCTGTGATGTAACCATAGCTGTCGGTATGTGTGTCAGGACCTGTGGTGATGTCACAACCACTTGTCTAATCATGTGATGGGTTCTGGGTGTGGTTTCAGGCTACTTAATGGAGGTGTGTTTGGCACATGGGAGTGAGTGTGGGAGTCTGTCATGGTGGACAGATTTCCATGTGTCCAGGGCGGACAATACAGACAGGAGTCTGTGTGTGTGGAGGGGCAAGCCTCCACAGTGTGTTAAGGCTTCAGGACTGAGCCTGAAGGAACGGACATTTGTTTCCCTATGCCTGCGCCAAAGGCTATATGTACGGACTGTTATCTTTTTTTTGCTGCCTTGCTGGTTTATGGAGCAAATAAACCTGTCAACTTTTAAAGGAACGTGTCTCCTGCGTGTCAGCCGTTGCACCTGAGCGAGTGAATCCCTACAATATATATATGTATATATATACATAAATATGTGTGTGTGTGTGTGAGTCACTGACATCTATATATCTATGTATTCTATGTGTATTCAGTATATCTATTGTATTCTAACCTGTCAAGCTGTGATATTACTGTACACGGCACACTAATTGCCAACTTTTATTCTATTCTATCTATATATTTATGTTTTAAAGAATATTTTCTTTGAAAATGATGTGTAAATGGCTTAGAGAATTGCTCTATGTAAAAGCTCATGGTAAAATAGCATTGCAATCGGCTAACAATTGCACTGCATTCGAATGTAAATCGTATGCTAGGCGTGAAAAATCGGATTGTACTCGCATGACACTCGCATATTACTCGCATGATGCTTGTATTACACTCGTGCGACTCTCGACAGGGAGACTCGGACCGATTTTTCATACATTTAAGATTCAAGCGATCTACAGAACTTCCGTACCTGTGTAGTCACTCATTGTGACTGTGAATTGATTGCGCTGAGATTTACTGCAACAAGAAAACCGCTACAATAAAAGCCTTTTTTATTCTTCACATACTGAAAGCAGGGAGGAGATTATTAAACTTTTCGGGGCTATTTTTGCTACTAATTCTGCTGACAGATTCCATTTAAATCTGCTACTAATGCCCTTATCTCTTTTTCAGTCATATAACCAAGTTATTTTGGTTCCATTGTAAAGTATATTTGCCCCAAGAGGTGACAACACTATCTGAAGATGACTTTTAGGCTACGCCCCCACGGTCAGTAATTGACAGCGCTTTGGACGCAGCATATGTCTGCTGCATCCAAAGCGCTGATGGCTTTTGAACGCAGGTGATTCTGCATGTGTTCATTGAACCTTGCGGAATCACCGGGTCCAATACATTGGACGAGTGATATTTATCTTGCAGAGACTGAGCAAGATAAATAGACATGCTGCGGTCTGGAAAGACGTGCCACATGTCCGTCTCCGCAAGGAAGCCGCAGGCGTCTCAGCACACATAGTGAACATGGGATTTCTTGAAATCCCATCCACTCTGCTGTAACATCTGGCCGCTGTGGGTTGGAGGCTGCGGATGTACAAAGAGTCCAACCCGCAGTTTACTGACTGTGGGAACATACCCTTATAGTTTAGGTTTTTTTCATAATTTTGAAAATAACCTGTTAATGATCAGAGTGTCAGCATAGTGTGATCCAATTCTCTCGGATAAGAAAATCAGAGCACACTGTGATGAAAAGATGGAGAACAAAATGTATCCCGCTCCCCATTCTGTGAATCTGTGGAAATCGAACTGCACTCAGATGTCCTCTGAGTGCAGTCTGATGTTTTCCACGCACCCATAGACTTGAAAGGGTGAGTGGCATCAGATTTCAAAGTGAAGTCACAGCATGCTGCAATTTTTCTCACTGGCAGATTCTGTAAGTGAAACAAATTGTACATTAGCAGTGTCTTATTGAATAACATTGCTCTGAGTGCTATGTGATAAAAAATCGAATAGCACTCACCCGATGTATATGCTGATGTAAGAGAGCCTTAATTATGGCTTCCTTACCCCAGTTGATTTCTATACCCACCCTGGTAACTGTTGAAGTTGAAGAGCCTGAGCATGTTTGTCATGACTAGTGATGAGCGAGTGTGCTCGTTACTCGAGTTTTCTGAGCATGCTTGAGTCTCAGCCAACTATTGCCAGTGCTCGGATGCGATGCTCAGATCCATGCCCTGCATTTTTTGTGGCTTAGGCCTGTCTCACACGTCCAGATATTTCACGTACCGGAAAAATCAGTACCGGAAATATCTTTGTCCGTGTGCTCACGTGGCACATCAGTGTGGCACACATGCGGCAGCCGTGTGCCGCCTGAGGACCACACGGATCGCCGCAAGAGAGACAGCGCTACAGTAAGCGCTGTCCCCTGCATGTGGTGCTGAAGCCGACATTCATCCCTTCTCTCCTGCTCAGCTGAAAGCTGCACTAGCAGGAGAGAAGGGTTGAAAGATCAATTTTTTTTTGTTTAAATTAAAGTTTGGGGTCACCTCCCGCCTCCCAACATACCCCACCCCCCGTGCGCCCACCCGCTTGAAAAGAAATGCTCACCCAACTCCCGCAATGCCTGCTCTCAGCGCCGGCAGCTCGTCCTGTGTGAGCGATCACGTGGTACCGCTCATTAAGGTGATGAATATTCATCGCATATCATCACGTGATTCACCGCGTCATGCAGGTCCCTCAGACTAGCCACATTCACCATTCTCAGTGAACCCCGCTGTTTACTGGAGTCTACAGACGGAGCAGCTGCCACTGGCCGGGGCTACTCTCCGGTATCACTCTACAGAACTTTTTTGCTTATCTTATCTCGCCCAGGACAACTTGAATACTACTGACAAGACTGGTCATCTTCTCAGCGGTAAGAAATCTATATATTTTATTGTAACGAAGATCTCTTAATCTTTACCACACGTGTATTGCATTGCATCGGTTGCAGGAAATACCTGCAGGCTACATCTATCTCACTGACCAGATCTTAATAGTGGACTACATTCATATAACCAGTTCTTTGTTTATTGTGGCTACACTATACGAGCCTGAGCATTTTTATCAAACTACCCATTTGCACTTGCTATTTTTAGCGCGAATACATCTTTTTTGTATTTTTCTCTTTATGACAATCTTTGTGGTGGTTGTTTTATTCGCAGCAGGAAAGAGTTTTGACACCTTGCACCACTTTTTATATATTTGTATTCTAGAGATATGCCTGGTCTCCACTCTCTTCAACGATATTATATACAAAAAATTATGTACATTTGTCTCAAATTGACAAATCCTTTAACATTTCAGTAAAAATGTCACTCACACTTTAGTAACATAGCACATGAATGAGACTCACACAGACAATGCACCATGCACACATACAGTACTGCACAAACACCATTAATTACACGCAAACTACAGGTAGTGGTTGCATATTGCAGATGCTGATTACACAAGCCACATGTGGGTAAGAAATCTGTCCAGCTAAGAGAAATCTGTCACCAAGTTTTTGCCACCTAATCTGAGAGCAGCATAACGTAGAGACTAAAGGCCCCGTCTCACATAGCGAGATCGCTAGCGAGATCGCTGCTGAGTCACAAGTTTTGTGACGCAACAGCGACCTCAGTAGCGATCTCGCTATGTGTGACACGTACCAGCGATCAGGCCCCTGCTGCGAGATCGCTGGTCGTGTCGGAATGGCCTGGACCTTTTTTTGGTCGCTGAGGTCCCGCTGACATCGCTGAATCGGTGTGTGTGACACCGATCCAGCGATGTCTTCACTGGTAACCAGGGTAAACATCGGGTTACTAAGCGCAGGGCCGCGCTTAGTAACCCGATGTTTACCCTGGTTACCAGCGTAAATGTAAAAAAAAACAAACAGTACATACTCGCCTTTCGGTGTCCAGGTCCCTTGCCGTCTGCTTCCTGCTCTCACTGACTGCCGGCCGTACAGTGAGAAGTGAGAGCACAGCAGTGACGTCACCGCTGCGCTCTGCTCTCGCTGTACGGCCGGATCTCAGTCAGAGCAGGAAGCAGACGGCAAGGGACCTGGACACCGAAAGGCGAGTATGTACTGTTTGTTTTTTTTTACATTTACGCTGGTAACCAGGGTAAACATCGGGTTACTAAGCGCGGCCCTGCGCTTAGTAACCCGATGTTTACCCTGGTTACCCGGGTGCTGCAGGGGGACTTCGGCATCGTTGAAGACAGTTTCAACGATGCCGAAGTCGTTCCCCTGATCGTTGGTCGCTGGAGAGAGCTGTCTGTGTGACAGCTCCCCAGCGACCACACAGCGACTTACCAACGATCACGGCCAGGTCGTATCGCTGGTCGTGATCGTTGGTAAATCGCTTAGTGAGACGGGGCCTATAGACCCTGATTCCAGTGATGGGTCACTTACTGCTACTGTTGAAGGCCTCTTTCCATGTCTCCGATATGTGTGGTGACAGTTTTCACACGTACCGGAGACACTAACACAGGTAGACACATTGATATCTGCACCAAAAAAAGAGCTTGAACCGTACCTCCAAAAATCATATGTTGATCTAAAGCCGCTAGGCAAAAATGTATATATAACTGAACATGGGGTTCTTAGTTTAACACTCTTATCAGACTGTATGAAGCCCAGTGACACTTCGCTGCTAACCTCTTAGTGGGTCCATTGATATCTACTTTGCTGTGCACATGTCGGTGTGTTTCCATGGACCGTGGGTCCATGTGACCCACACGTAGACATGTCCATTTTTTACTGGCAGCACGGCCCACAAAACATCCCACACGTGCACATGGATGACACACTGGGATGTCATCCATGTGACACGTGCCGGCGCCTGAGAAGCAGCGTTCCCCGATGCCGTGTGCTGAAGACGGCTCTCATTATTCTCTCCTGCTCTGCTGGCGATCAGGGCAAGCAGGGGAGAATGATGAGAGATATATTAAAGTGATAACAATGAGATATTCTCATTGTGATCTGCTATGAACACAATGAGCTGAACTGCGGTGACCTCATCACTGACTTTTTTCCATGGTACTGACTACTGAGGTCACCGCAGTTCAGGGGCCTGTCTGGGAATGCAGCCTCACTGACCAGCGATAACCACGATGATGTCACCGCTGGTCAATGATGGTGGACAAAGCTATACGCGATACGCGCATCGGGGTGCCACAGCCGCTTTAAGGTAAAGTGCCTTACATACATCTTACACCTATCCCTTCCCTTTGGTCTTTCAACACTTTGTGCAGCTATCAGTACCTTTTTCTACATTGTCAAACCTCAGTGCATTGCTTTATTTTATTCAAGTAGATATTTATCCCTACCTGGAAGCAAAATCTTTTTTCTCCATACTGCTGAGAACATATATACCTGCTTGATTTTGTACTGCACTTGATTTTGGGTCTGCATTTGTTGTCCCTATTGATTTTACATTTTACTATATTGTTATCTTAATACATACTAATAAACTTCAGATTTTCTATGGCATATAGCTTCTCTTCCCCCATTTTTTGATGTACATATTATGGAAGTGCCAATGATTTAGGCAGTAATACTTTTGGATGTCATGGCTGTACTAGCTTAAAAGGGTGCTTCTACTCAATACTGATCAAAGGGTTTGATCACTTATGACCATGTGATATTTCAGTTTTTCTTTTTAATAAAATTGCAAAAATTAGTACATTTCTGTTTTTTTCAGTCAAGATGGGGCACAGAGTGTACATTAATGTGAAAAAAATGAACTTTTTTGAATTTACCAAATGGCTGCAATGAAACAAAGAGTGAAAAATTCAAAGGGTCTGAATACTTTCCGTACCCACTGTACACACAGAAAACTGACCCACTTACAATTACCATGAACTTTCCTACACAAGAGATACAAAGGTGCAGTTCCAGGAGTAATTTGTTATATATGTAATAGTCCTTTTTAAGTATTATAGCCCTGGTATTTATTTCTTCTACAATTTCATCACTGGTTTACAGAATACAGATGCAGTGTATGGCAGCCTGTATTTTGTGTATGTGTAAGAGCAGTAGCGTAGCTACCGGGGGGAGCAGAGGGGGCCCACCCGGAGCTACGCTACTGTAACTGTATCGGCGTTAACCCCTTTTCTGCCAGCTGAAGGAATAGTACATCAGCTGGCAGTATCCCCCGCTTTGAGGTGGGCTCCAGCCGTGAGCCCACTTCAAAGCCGCAACATGTCAGCTGTTTTCAATAAAAAAAAGAATTAACCTGATCTCTAAATGGCGTAGCGAGAAAAAGAATTATGTTTTTTTGGTCGCCGCGACATTGCATTAAAATGCAATAACGGGTGATCAAAAGAACGTATCTGCACAAAAGTGGTATCATTATCAAATTATGGCTCTGGAAAGAAGGGGAGAGAAAAACGAAAACGAAAAAACAAAATAAGCTCCAGGGGTGAAGGGGTTAAGAAACATGGATAAGGACATATCTATGGAAATAGATATAGATAGATATATAGATAGATAGATATATCTCTGCATGTATCTATCTATCCATCCCATATCTCTCTATTTATTTATCTATCTATCTATCTATCTATCTATCTATCTATCTATCTATCTATCTGTGTGTAATGGAGTGTGGACAAATGTAAAAGAGGAGGTTGGACAGAAATGACTTCACAAATCTTTTTGAAGCTAGAGGGGGAGAGGAGGGAGGGGTTTGGGTGTGTTTTGGAGTGGGTGTGCTAGGTTCGGGCTAAGAGGCCAGTGCAATGCATCATGGAACTTGTAGTATTAGAGCACAATAAGTCAGGAGAAAGGAAGTTGTCGATTAACCCTACGAGAGCTGGATCCAGCACTGAGGATGTGCTGCTACAGCATGATAAAATGTAATATTGCTAGAATAAACACAGTGGATGTTTTCAGTGGCACATTTCATTACCTTAGGGTGATGTGGTCGGAATGTCCAGGGAGCGTGCGCCCACCCCAACACGTGTTTCAGTGAAGCACCTTCGACGGTGACCCCCTGATGAAGGTGCTTCACCGAAACGCGTGTTGGGGTGGGCGCAGACTCCCTGGACATTCCGACCACATCACCCTAAGGTAATAACAATGAATTATTAATTCTGGTGATTCTGAGATGTGACCATGGCGGTAATGGGTAACCCCTAGATGACTGGTTTTCCAAGCTACGGTGGTAATTTTTTATTGATATTGTAAGTGGCCAGGTACCAGTATTATATACTTAGTGGTATATGTCCAGGGATGTGTGCTCCCCTACTGTTTGCACAGCATTTTTTATGGTTATGGTTCATTTGTTTCATTCTGTTCACGTGTGTCTGTAAACTTTTAAATAATAAAGGAATTTTGTACTTTTTGATTAAATTGGGACTTGAGTATCATCTTTTGTATAGGGGAGCTGTACAGGGGGGCAGACTCGGGACATTATTAAATGTAAAGTGGGCACTTCTTGTTATAGGGGATCTCAGGTTACTGTGGCTATCAAAGGGGCACACAGGGCAATATTACTTTCTAGGGAGCAAAATGTAGGCACTGTTTTCTAGGCACCCAGCATTACTATATTCTAGGGGGTTGCCTTAAAACTTAGAAGGCACAGAGAACCACACAGCAGGTACAGTAATAGGACACATATGGCAGCAGCGGCTCAGTATTGGGGTATGAGGTACAGTAATAGGACACATATGGCAGCAGCGGCTCAGTATTGGGGTATCAGGTGCAGTAATAGGGACACATACGGCAGCAGCAGCTCCTCAGTATTGGGGTATCAGGTGCAGTAATAGGGTCACATACAGCAGTAGCAGCTCAGTACTGGGGTATCAGGGGCAGTAATAGGGTCACACAGCAGCAGCGGCTCAGTATTGGGGTATGAGGTGCAGTAATAGGGACACATACGGCAGCAGCGACTCAGTATTGGGGTATCAGGTGCAGTAATAGGGTCACATACAGCAGTAGCAGCTCAGTACTGGGGTATCAGGGGCAGTAATAGGGTCACATACAGCAGCAGCGGCTCAGTATTGGGGTATCAGGTGCAGTAATAGGGACACATACAGCAGTAGCAGCTCAGTACTGGGGTATCAGGGGCAGTAATAGGGTCACATACAGCAGCAGCGGCTCAGTATTGGGGTATCAGGTGCAGTAATAGGGTCACATACAGCAGTAGCAGCTCAGTACTGGGGTATCAGGGGCAGTAATAGGGTCACATACAGCAGCAGCGGCTCAGTATTGGGGTATCAGGTGCAGTAATAGGGACACATACGGCAGCAGCGACTCAGTATTGGGGTATCAGGTGCAGTAATAGGGTCACATACAGCAGCAGCGACTCAGTATTGGGGTATCAGGTGCAGTAATAGGGACACATACGGCAGCAGCGGCTCAGTATTTGGGGTATCAGCAGGATGAGGAGTTTGTGCAGGTTGGGAATAGATGGTGATGGGGCTGGAATATGAGAAGTGAAATGTGTCTTTGTTGTATTCTCTGCAGGCGAGTAGGGTTGAGCGAAACGGGTCGATCATTTTCAAAAGTCGCCGACTTTTGGCTAAGTCGGCGTCTCATGAAACCCGATCCGACCCCTGTGCTTGTCGGCCATGCGGTACGCGACTTTCGCGCCAAAGTCGCGTTTCAATGACGCGAAAAGCGCCATTTCTCAGCCAATGAAGGTGAACGCAGAGTGTGGGCAGCGTGATGACATAGATCCTGGTCCCCACCATCTTAGAGAAGGGCATTGCAGTGATTGGCTTGCTGTCTGCGGCGTCACAGGGGCTATAAAGGGGCGTTCCCGCCGACCGCCATCTTACTGCTGCTGATCTGAGCTTAGGGAGAGGTTGCTGCCGCTTCGTCAGAAGCAGGGAGAGCGTTAGGCAGGGTCCACTAACCACCAAACCGCTTGTGCTGTAGCGATTTCCACTGTCCAACACCACCTTCGGTGTGCAGGAACAGTGGAAGCTATTTTTTTATTTTTTTTTTCCTCAGCGCTGTAGCTCATTGGGCTGCCCTAGAAGGCTCCGTGATAGCTGTATTGCTGTGTGTACGCCACTGTGGAAACCAACTGCTTTTTTCAAAGCACATATCCTCTTGTTCCTTTCTGCACAGCTATCTTTTTTGTTTGTCCACACTTTTTATTTAATTTGTGCATCAGTCCACTCCTATTGCTGCCTGCCATACCTGGCTTAGATTACTGCAGGGAGATAGTAATTGTAGGACAGTCCCTGTTTTTTTTTTTTTTTTTGTGGGAGATTAAGATTGGCATTTCTGCTACAGTGCCATCCCTGTGTGTGCCATCTCTCACTGAGTGGGCCATAGAAAGCCTATTTATTTTTTCCGTGATTTGTGTTCTAAATTCTACCTCAACACAAAAACACTACATCAATCAGTGGTAGAAAAATATTGGCCTCAATCAGGGCTTGTGTGCCACTGCTGTGTGTGCTATCTCTCATTCAGTGGGCTATAGAAAGCCTATTTATTTATTTTTTTTCTTATTATTTGGTTTCTAAAGTCTCCCTGAAAAAAAAAAAAAACAGTGGGAGAGTAATATTGCCCTTTCAGCTTGTGTGCCAGTCTTGACTCCTGGGTGTGCCACCTCTCTCTCATTCAGTGGGCCATAGAAAGCCTATTTATTTTTTTGGTTTTTTTAATATTATTTGGTTTCTAAAGTCTCCCTGAAAATAAAAAAAAAAAACTTAAAAAAACAGTGGGAGAGTAATATTGCCCTTTCAGGTTGTGTGCCAGTCTTGACTCCTGGGTGTGCCACCTCTCTCATTCAGTGGGCCATAGAAAGCCTATTTATTTATTTTTTTAAATATTATTGGGTTTCTAAATTCTCCCTTAAAAAACAAAAAATACATAAAAAAACAGTGGGAGAGTAATATTGCCCTTTCAGCTTGTGTGCCAGTCTTGACTCCTGGGTGTGCCACCTCTCTCATTCAGTGGGCCATAGAAAGCCTATTTATTTATTTTTTTAAATATTATTGGGTTTCTAAAGTCTCCCTTAAAAAACAAAAAATACATAAAAAAACAGTGGGAGAGTAATATTGCCCTTTCAGCTTGTGTGCCAGTCTTGACTCCTGGGTGTGCCACCTCTCTCATTCAGTGGGCCATAGAAAGCATTTTTTTTTTCCTTGATTTGTGTTCTAAAATCTACCTCAACACAAAAACACTACATCAATCAGTGGGAGAAAAATATTGGCCTCAGTCAGGGCTTGTGTGCCACTGCTGTGTGTGCTATCTCTCATTCAGTGGGCTATAGAAAGCCTATTTATTTATTTTTTTTTTTTCTTATTATTTGGTTTCTAAAGTCTCCCTGAAAAAAAAAAAAAAAAAAAAAACAGTGGGAGAGTAATATTGCCCTTTCAGCTTGTGTGCCAGTCTTGACTCCTGGGTGTGCCACCTCTCTCTCATTCAGTGGGCCATAGAAAGCCTATTTATTTTTTTGGGTTTTTTAATATTATTTGGTTTCTAAAGTCTCCCTGAAAATAAAAAAAAAAAACTTAAAAAAACAGTGGGAGAGTAATATTGCCCTTTCAGCTTGTGTGCCAGTCTTGACTCCTGGGTGTGCCACCTCTCTCATTCAGTGGGCCATAGAAAGCCTATTTATTTTTTTTTTTAAATATTATTGGGTTTCTAAAGTCTCCCTTAAAAAACAAAAAATACATAAAAAAACAGTGGGAGAGTAATATTGCCCTTTCAGCTTGTGTGCCAGTCTTGACTCCTGGGTGTGCCACCTCTCTCATTCAGTGGGCCATAGAAAGCCTATTTATTTATTTTTTTAAATATTATTGGGTTTCTAAAGTCTCCCTTAAAAAACAAAAAATACATAAAAAAACAGTGGGAGAGTAATATTGCCCTTTCAGCTTGTGTGCCAGTCTTGACTCCTGGGTGTGCCACCTCTCTCATTCAGTGGGCCATAGAAAGCATTTTTTTTTTTCCTTGATTTGTGTTCTAAAATCTACCTCAACACAAAAACACTACATCAATCAGTGGGAGAAAAATATTGGCCTCAGTCAGGGCTTGTGTGCCACTGCTGTGTGTGCTATCTCTCATTCAGTGGGCTATAGAAAGCCTATTTATTTATTTATTTTTTTTCTTATTATTTGGTTTCTAAAGTCTCCCTGAAAAAAAAAAAAAAAAAAAAAAAACAGTGGGAGAGTAATATTGCCCTTTCAGCTTGTGTGCCAGTCTTGACTCCTGGGTGTGCCACCTCTCTCTCATTCAGTGGGCCATAGAAAGCCTATTTATTTTTTTGTTTTTTTTAATATTATTTGGTTTCTAAAGTCTCCCTGAAAATAAAAAAAAAAAAACTTAAAAAAACAGTGGGAGAGTAATATTGCCCTTTCAGCTTGTGGCGAGTCCTGGCTGGAAGAAGTTGTCATGTCAGTCTGTGCTAGATGGAAAAGATGGGAAAAGTGAACGATTCCATCAGAGAACATCAGCAGTAAGACATTATCTGTAACTGTGCTGTGACCTCTTAAATGTTCTGTAGGGCTGGTATCTACCACACTGACCATATGGCGGTAATATCCAGGGCCGGACTGGCCATAGGGCACTTCTGGCAAATGCCAGAAGGGCCGGTGCCAGTGGTGGGCCGCTCAATCCGCCGCCCCCGCCGTCGCATTCAACTATACCGGCGTATAGACGCCGGTACAGTTGAATGCAATGATGGAGGAGAGAGCGTCTACAGACGCTCCTCTCCCATCATTCCCCGCTCTGCCTCTGACACTGCGGGTGCGCGATGATGTCATATCATCGCGCACCTGCTGTGTCCCGGGCAGACTGCAGCTGCTGAGACAGGAGCAGGAACCAGGAAGCAACGCTGGGCACGAGGAGAGGTGAGGAGAGTTTTTTTTTTTTCTGGACTGTGGGGCCATTCTCGGAGGAGGTGAGGGGAGGAAGAGAAGAGATGTGGGCTGTATATAGTTCTCTGTGGGCTGTGCTCTGTGCTGTATATAGTTCTCTGTGGGCTGTGCTCTGTGCTGTATACTGCTGTGGGCTGTATATAGTTCTCTGTGGGCTGTGCTCTGTGCTGTATACTGCTGTGGGCTGTATATAGTTCTCTGTGGGCTGTGCTCTGTGCTGTATACTACTGTGGGCTGTATATAGTTCTCTGTGGGCTGTGCTCTGTGCTGTATACTGCTGTGGGCTGTATATAGCTCTCTGTGGGCTGTGCTCTGTGCTGTATACTACTGTGTGCTGTATATAGTTCTCTGTGGGCTGTGCTCTGTGCTGTATACTACTGTGGGCTGTATATAGTACTCTGTGTCTGTGCTCTGTGCTGTATACTACTGTGGGCTGTATATAGTTCTCTGTGGGCTGTGCTGTATACTGCTGTGGGCTGTATATAGTTCTCTGTGGGCTGTGCTCTGTGCTGTATACTGCTGTGGGCTGTATATAGTTCTCTGTGGGCTGTGCTCTGTGCTGTATACTACTGTGGGCTGTATATAGTTCTCTGTGGGCTGTGCTCTGTGCTGTATACTACTGTGGGCTGTATATAGTTCTCTGTGGGCTGTGCTGTATACTACTGTGGGCTGTATATAGTTCTCTGTGGGCTGTGCTCTGTGCTGTATACTGCTGTGGGCTGTATATAGTTCTCTGTGGGCTGTGCTGTATACTGCTGTGGGCTGTATATAGCTCTCTGTGGGCTGTGCTCTGTGCTGTATACTACTGTGGGCTGTATATAGTTCTCTGTGGGCTGTGCTCTGTGCTGTATACTGCTGTGGGCTGTATATAGCTCTCTGTGGGCTGTGCTCTGTGCTGTATACTACTGTGGGCTGTATATAGTTCTCTGTGGGCTGTGCTCTGTGCTGTATACTGCTGTGGGCTGTATATAGCTCTCTGTGGGCTGTGCTCTGTGCTGTATACTACTGTGTGCTGTATATAGTTCTCTGTGGGCTGTGCTCTGTGCTGTATACTACTGTGGGCTGTATATAGTACTCTGTGTCTGTGCTCTGTGCTGTATACTACTGTGGGCTGTATATAGTTCTCTGTGGGCTGTGCTGTATACTGCTGTGGGCTGTATATAGTTCTCTGTGGGCTGTGCTCTGTGCTGTATACTGCTGTGGGCTGTATATAGTTCTCTGTGGGCTGTGCTATGTGCTGTATACTACTGTGGGCTGTATATAGTTCTCTGTGGGCTGTGCTCTGTGCTGTATACTACTGTGGGCTGTATATAGTTCTCTGTGGGCTGTGCTGTATACTACTGTGGGCTGTATATAGTTCTCTGTGGGCTGTGCTCTGTGCTGTATACTGCTGTGGGCTGTATATAGTTCTCTGTGGGCTGTGCTCTGTGCTGTATACTGCTGTGGGCTGTATATAGTTCTCTGTGGGCTGTGCTCTGTGCTGTATACTACTGTGGGCTGTATATAGTTCTCTGTGGGCTGTGCTGTATACTACTGTGGGCTGTATATAGCTCTCTGTGGGCTGTGCTCTGTGCTGTATACTACTGTGGGCTGTATATAGTTCTCTGTGGGCTGTGCTCTGTGCTGTATACTGCTGTGGGCTGTATATAGTTCTCTGTGGGCTGTGCTCTGTGCTGTATACTGCTGTGGGCTGTATATAGTTCTCTGTGGGCTGTGCTCTGTGCTGTATACTGCTGTGGGCTGTATATAGTTCTCTGTGGGCTGTGCTCTGTGCTGTATACTACTGTGGGCTGTATATAGCTCTCTGTGGGCTGTGCTCTGTGCTGTATACTACTGTGGGCTGTATATAGTTCTCTGTGGGCTGTGCTCTGTGCTGTATACTGCTGTGGGCTGTATATAGTTCTCTGTGGGCTGTGCTCTGTGCTGTATACTGCTGTGGGCTGTATATAGCTCTCTGTGGGCTGTGCTCTGTGCTGTATACTACTGTGGGCTGTATATAGCTCTCTGTGGGCTGTGCTCTGTGCTGTATACTGCTGTGGGCTGTATATAGTTCTCTGTGGGCTGTGCTCTGTGCTGTATACTGCTGTGGGCTGTATATAGCTCTCTGTGGGCTGTGCTCTGTGCTGTATATAGTTCTCTGTGGGCTGTGCTCTGTGCTGTATACTACTGTGGGCTGTATATAGTTCTCTGTGGGCTGTGCTCTGTGCTGTATACTGCTGTGGGCTGTATATCGCTCTCTGTGGGCTGTGCTCTGTGCTGTATACTACTGTGTGCTCTGTGCTATATATAGTTCTCTGTGGGCTGTGCTCTGTGCTGTATACTACTGTGGGCTGTACATAGTTCTCTGTGGGCTGTGCTCTGTGCTGTATACTGCTGTGGGCTGTATATAGCTCTCTGTGGGCTGTGCTCTGTGCTGTATACTACTGTGGGCTGTATATAGTTCTCTGTGGGCTGTGCTCTGTGCTGTATACTACTGTGTGCTGTATATAGTTCTCTGTGGGCTGTGCTCTGTGCTGTATACTACTGTGGGCTGTATATAGTACTCTGTGTCTGTGTTCTGTGCTGTATACTACTGTGGGCTGTATATAGTTCTCTGTGGGCTGTGCTCTGTGCTGTATACTGCTGTGGGCTGTATATAGTTCTCTGTGGGCTGTGCTCTGTGCTGTATACTGCTGTGGGCTGTATATAGCTCTCTGTGGGCTGTGCTCTGTGCTGTATACTACTGTGTGCTCTGTGCTATATATAGTTCTCTGTGGGCTGTGCTCTGTGCTGTATACTGCTGTGGGCTGTATATAGTTCTCTGTGGGCTGTGCTCTGTGCTGTATACTACTGTGGGCTGTATATAGTTCTCTGTGGGCTGTGCTCTGTGCTGTATACTACTGTGGGCTGTATATAGTTCTCTGTGGGCTGTGCTGTATACTACTGTGGGCTGTATATAGTTCTCTGTGGGCTGTGCTCTGTGCTGTATACTGCTGTGGGCTGTATATAGTTCTCTGTGGGCTGTGCTCTGTGCTGTATACTGCTGTGGGCTGTATATAGTTCTCTGTGGGCTGTGCTCTGTGCTGTATACTACTGTGGGCTGTATATAGTTCTCTGTGGGCTGTGCTGTTGTGAAATTGGATTCTGGGCTCCCCCGGTGGCCACTTGTGGAATTGAACTTGTGTGCATCATCCCCTCTGTTCACCTGCTCCTATCAGGATGTGGGAGTCGCTATATAACCTTGCTCCTCTGTCAGTTTCTTGCCGGTCAACAATGTAATCAGAAGCCTTCTGTGCTTGTTCCTGCTACTAGACAACTCCCAGCTAAGTTGGACTTTTGTCCTTGTGTGTTTTTGCATTTTGTTCCTGTTCACAGCTGCTGTTTCGTTACTGTGTCTGGAAAGCTCTTGTGATCGGAAATTGCCACTCTGGTGTTATGAGTTAATGCTAGAGTCTTAAAGGAATTTCTGGATGGTGTTTTGATAGGGTTTTCTGCTGACCATGAAAGTGTCCTTTCTGTCTTCCTGCTATCTAGAAAGCGGACCTCGATTTTGCTAAACCTATTTTCATACTACGTTTGTCATTTCATCTAAAATCACCGCCAATATATGTGGGGGCCTCTGTCTGCCTTTTGGGAAAATTTCTCTAGAGGTGAGCCAGGACTGTCTTTTCCTCTGCTAGGATTAGGTAGTTCTCCGGCTGGCGCTGGGCATCTAGGGTTAAAAAACGTAGGCATGCTACCCGGCCACTTCTAGTTGTGCGGCAGGTTTAGTTCATGGTCAGTATAGTTTCCATCTTCCAAGAGCTAGTTCTCATATATGCTGGGCTATGTTCTCTCGCCATTGAGAATCATGACAGTTTGACCGGCCCAAAAAAAAAGGGTTAAATTACTGGCTGAGAAAGGAGAGAAAAAAGAAGTCTGCTACAATTTTTTTTTTTTTCCTCTAGTTCTGAGTGTGCTCTTAATTGAATCACTTGCTAGTCTGCCTATACGGCAGCCTTCCTCTCTTTCTCTCCTTCTAATCCTTGAATGGCTCTGTGTTCACCTGTTTCAAATGGATCTTCAGAGTGTAGCTACAGGTTTGAATAATCTCGCCACAAAGGTACAAAATTTGCAAGATTTTGTTGTTCATGCACCTATGTCTGAGCCTAGAATTCCTTTGCCTGAATTCTTCTCGGGGAATAGATCTCACTTTCAAAATTTTAAAAATAATTGCAAATTGTTTTTGTCCCTGAAGTCTCGCTCTGCCAGAGACCCTGCACAGCAGGTCAGGATTGTAATTTCCTTGCTCCGGGGCGACCCTCAAGACTGGGCTTTTGCATTGGCACCAGGGGATCCTGCGTTGCTCAATGTGGATGCGTTTTTTCTGGCCTTGGGGTTGCTTTATGAGGAACCTCATTTAGAGCTTCAGGCGGAAAAGGCCTTGATGTCCTTGTCTCAGGGGCAAGATGAAGCTGAAATATACTGCCAAAAATTCCGCAAATGGTCTGTGCTTACTCAGTGGAATGAGTGCGCCCTGGCGGCGATTTTCAGAGAAGGTCTCTCTGATGCCATTAAGGATGTTATGGTGGGGTTCCCTGTGCCTGCGATTCTGAATGAGTCCATGACGATGGCTATTCAGATCGATAGGCGTCTGCGGGAGCGCAAACCTGTGCACCATTTGGCGGTGTCTACTGAGAAAACGCCAGAAAATATGCAATGTGATAGAATTCTGTCCAGAAGCGAGCGGCAGAATTTTAGACGAAAAAATGGGTTGTGCTTCTATTGTGGTGATTCAACTCATGTTATATCAGCATGCTTTAAGCGTACTAAGAAGCCTGACAAGTCTGTTTCAATTAGCACTTTACAGTCTAAGTTTATTCTATCTGTGACCCTGATTTGTTCTTTGTCATCTATTACCGCGGACGCCTATGTCGACTCTGGCGCTGCTTTGAGTCTTATGGATTGGTCCTTTGCCAAACGCTGTGGGTATGATTTGGAGCCACTGGAGGCTCCGATACCTCTGAAAGGGATTGACTCCACCCCATTGGCTAGTAATAAACCACAATACTGGACACAAGTGACTATGCGTGTTAATCCGGATCACCAGGAGGTTATTCGCTTTCTGGTGCTGTATAATCTACATGATGTTTTGGTGCTGGGATTGCCATGGCTGCAATCTCATAACCCAGTCCTCGACTGGAGAGCTATGTCTGTGTTAAGCTGGGGATGTAAAGGAACTCATGGGGACGTACCTTTGGTTTCCATTTCATCATCTATTCCCTCTGAGATTCCTGAATTCTTGTCTGACTTTCGTGACGTTTTTGAAGAACCCAAGGTTGGTTCACTACCTCCGCACCGGGAGTGCGATTGTGCCATAGACTTGATTCCGGGTAGTAAATACCCTAAGGGTCGTTTATTTAATCTGTCTGTGCCTGAACACGCTGCTATGCGAGAATATATAAAGGAGTCCTTGGAAAAGGGACATATTCGTCCTTCGTCATCTCCCTTAGGAGCCGGTTTTTTCTTTGTGTCTAAGAAGGACGGCTCTTTGAGGCCGTGTATTGATTATCGACTTTTGAATAAAATCACGGTTAAATATCAATATCCGTTACCACTGCTTACTGATTTGTTTGCTCGTATAAAGGGGGCCAAGTGGTTCTCTAAGATTGATCTCCGTGGGGCGTATAATTTGGTGCGAATCAAGCAGGGGGATGAGTGGAAAACCGCATTTAATACGCCCGAGGGCCATTTTGAGTATTTGGTGATGCCTTTTGGTCTTTCAAATGCCCCTTCAGTCTTCCAGTCCTTTATGCATGACATTTTCCGCGATTATTTGGATAAATTTATGATTGTGTATCTGGATGATATTCTGATTTTTTCGGATGACTGGGACTCTCATGTCCAGCAGGTCAGGAGGGTTTTTCAGGTTTTGCGGTCTAATTCCTTGTGTGTGAAGGGTTCTAAGTGTGTTTTTGGGGTTCAAAAGATTTCTTTCTTGGGATACATTTTTTCCCCCTCTTCCATCGAGATGGATCCTGTCAAGGTTCAGGCTATTGGTGATTGGACGCAACCCTCTTCTCTTAACAGTCTTCAGAAATTTTTGGGCTTTGCTAACTTTTATCGTCGATTTATTGCTGGTTTTTCTGAAGTTGTAAAACCATTGACTGATTTGACTAAGAAGGGTGCTGATGTTGCTGATTGGTCCCCTGATGCTGTGGAGGCCTTTCGGGAGCTCAAGCGCCGCTTTTCTTCCGCCCCAGTGTTGCGTCAGCCTGATGTTGCTCTTCCTTTTCAGGTTGAGGTCGACGCTTCTGAAATCGGAGCTGGGGCGGTGTTGTCGCAGAGAAGTTCCGACTGCTCCGTGATGAGACCTTGTGCTTTTTTTTCCCGTAAATTTTCGCCCGCCGAGCGGAATTATGATATTGGGAATCGGGAGCTTTTGGCCATGAAGTGGGCTTTTGAGGAGTGGCGTCACTGGCTTGAGGGGGCCAGACATCAGGTGGTGGTATTGACTGACCACAAAAATTTAATTTACCTTGAGTCTGCCAGGCGCCTGAATCCTAGACAGGCGCGCTGGTCGTTGTTTTTCTCTCGGTTTAATTTTGTGGTGTCGTACCTACCGGGTTCTAAGAATGTTAAGGCGGATGCCCTTTCTAGGAGTTTTGAGCCTGACTCCCCTGGTAATTCTGAGCCCACAGGTATCCTTAAAGATGGAGTGATATTGTCTGCCGTTTCTCCAGACCTGCGGCGGGCCTTGCAGGAGTTTCAGGCGGATAGACCTGATCGTTGCCCACCTGGTAGACTGTTTGTTCCTGATGATTGGACCAGTAGAGTCATCTCTGAGGTTCATTCTTCTGCGTTGGCAGGTCATCCTGGAATCTTTGGTACCAGGGATTTGGTGGCAAGGTCCTTCTGGTGGCCTTCCCTGTCACGAGATGTGCGAGGCTTTGTGCAGTCTTGTGACGTTTGTGCTCGGGCCAAGCCTTGTTGTTCTCGGGCTAGTGGATTGTTGTTGCCCTTGCCTATCCCGAAGAGACCTTGGACGCACATCTCGATGGATTTTATTTCGGATCTGCCTGTTTCTCAGAAGATGTCTGTCATCTGGGTGGTGTGTGACCGTTTCTCTAAGATGGTCCATCTGGTTCCCTTGCCTAAGTTGCCTTCTTCTTCCGAGTTGGTTCCTCTGTTTTTTCAAAATGTTGTTCGTTTGCATGGTATTCCTGAGAATATCGTTTCTGACAGAGGGACCCAATTCGTGTCTAGATTTTGGCGGGCATTCTGTGCTAGGATGGGCATAGATTTGTCTTTTTCGTCTGCTTTCCATCCTCAGACTAATGGCCAGACCGAGCGGACTAATCAGACCTTGGAGACATATTTGAGGTGTTTTGTGTCTGCGGATCAGGATGATTGGGTTGCTTTTTTGCCTTTGGCGGAGTTCGCCCTCAATAATCGGGCCAGCTCTGCCACCTTGGTGTCCCCGTTTTTCTGTAATTTGGGGTTTCATCCTCGATTTTCCTCCGGTCAAGTGGAATCTTCGGATTGTCCTGGAGTGGATGCTGTGGTGGAGAGGTTGCATCAGATTTGGGGGCAGGTGGTGGACAATTTGAAGTTGTCCCAGGAGAAGACTCAGCTTTTTGCCAACCGCCGTCGTCGTGTTGGTCCTCGGCTTTGTGTTGGGGACTTGGTGTGGTTGTCTTCTCGTTTTGTCCCTATGAGGGTTTCTTCTCCTAAGTTTAAGCCTCGGTTCATCGGCCCGTACAGGATATTGGAGATTCTTAACCCTGTGTCCTTCCGTTTGGACCTCCCTGCATCCTTTTCGATTCATAATGTTTTTCATCGGTCGTTGTTGCGCAGGTATGAGGTACCGGTTGTGCCTTCCGTTGAGCCTCCTGCTCCGGTGTTGGTTGAGGGTGAGTTGGAGTACGTTGTGGAAAAGATCTTAGACTCTCGTGTTTCCAGACGGAGACTCCAGTATCTGGTCAAATGGAAGGGATACGGTCAGGAGGATAATTCTTGGGTCACTGCCTCTGATGTTCATGCCTCCGATCTTGTCCGTGCCTTTCATAGGGCTCATCCTGATCGCCCTGGTGGTTCTGGTGAGGGTTCGGTGCCCCCTCCTTGAGGGGGGGGTACTGTTGTGAAATTGGATTCTGGGCTCCCCCGGTGGCCACTTGTGGAATTGAACTTGTGTGCATCATCCCCTCTGTTCACCTGCTCCTATCAGGATGTGGGAGTCGCTATATAACCTTGCTCCTCTGTCAGTTTCTTGCCGGTCAACAATGTAATCAGAAGCCTTCTGTGCTTGTTCCTGCTACTAGACAACTCCCAGCTAAGTTGGACTTTTGTCCTTGTGTGTTTTTGCATTTTGTTCCTGTTCACAGCTGCTGTTTCGTTACTGTGTCTGGAAAGCTCTTGTGATCGGAAATTGCCACTCTGGTGTTATGAGTTAATGCTAGAGTCTTAAAGGAATTTCTGGATGGTGTTTTGATAGGGTTTTCTGCTGACCATGAAAGTGTCCTTTCTGTCTTCCTGCTATCTAGAAAGCGGACCTCGATTTTGCTAAACCTATTTTCATACTACGTTTGTCATTTCATCTAAAATCACCGCCAATATATGTGGGGGCCTCTGTCTGCCTTTTGGGAAAATTTCTCTAGAGGTGAGCCAGGACTGTCTTTTCCTCTGCTAGGATTAGGTAGTTCTCCGGCTGGCGCTGGGCATCTAGGGTTAAAAAACATAGGCATGCTACCCGGCCACTTCTAGTTGTGCGGCAGGTTTAGTTCATGGTCAGTATAGTTTCCATCTTCCAAGAGCTAGTTCTCATATATGCTGGGCTATGTTCTCTCGCCATTGATAATCATGACACTGTGCTGTATACTACTGTGGGCTGTATATAGTTCTCTGTGGGCTGTGCTCTGTGCTGTATACTGCTGTGGGCTGTATATAGCTCTCTGTGGGCTGTGCTCTGTGCTGTATACTACTGTGGGCTGTATATAGTTCTCTGTGGGCTGTGCTCTGTGCTGTATACTGCTGTGGGCTGTATATAGTTCTCTGTGGGCTGTGCTCTGTGCTGTATACTGCTGTGGGCTGTATATAGTTCTCTGTGGGCTGTGCTCTGTGCTGTATACTGCTGTGGGCTGTATATAGTTCTCTGTGGGCTGTGCTCTGTGCTGTATACTACTGTGGGCTGTATATAGCTCTCTGTGGGCTGTGCTCTGTGCTGTATACTACTGTGGGCTGTATATAGTTCTCTGTGGGCTGTGCTCTGTGCTGTATACTGCTGTGGGCTGTATATAGTTCTCTGTGGGCTGTGCTCTGTGCTGTATACTGCTGTGGGCTGTATATAGCTCTCTGTGGGCTGTGCTCTGTGCTGTATACTACTGTGGGCTGTATATAGTTCTCTGTGGGCTGTGCTCTGTGCTGTATACTGCTGTGGGCTGTATATAGTTCTCTGTGGGCTGTGCTCTGTGCTGTATACTGCTGTGGGCTGTATATAGCTCTCTGTGGGCTGTGCTCTGTGCTGTATATAGTTCTCTGTGGGCTGTGCTCTGTGCTGTATACTACTGTGGGCTGTATATAGTTCTCTGTGGGCTGTGCTCTGTGCTGTATACTGCTGTGGGCTGTATATAGCTCTCTGTGGGCTGTGCTCTGTGCTGTATACTACTGTGTGCTCTGTGCTATATATAGTTCTCTGTGGGCTGTGCTCTGTGCTGTATACTACTGTGGGCTGTATATAGTTCTCTGTGGGCTGTGCTCTGTGCTGTATACTGCTGTGGGCTGTATATAGCTCTCTGTGGGCTGTGCTCTGTGCTGTATACTACTGTGGGCTGTATATAGTTCTCTGTGGGCTGTGCTCTGTGCTGTATACTGCTGTGGGCTGTATATAGCTCTCTGTGGGCTGTGCTCTGTGCTGTATACTACTGTGTGCTCTGTGCTATATATAGTTCTCTGTGGGCTGTGCTCTGTGCTGTATACTGCTGTGGGCTGTATATAGTTCTCTGTGGGCTGTGCTCTGTGCTGTATACTGCTGTGGGCTGTATATAGTTCTCTGTGGGCTGTGCTCTGTGCTGTATACTACTGTGGGCTGTATATAGTTCTCTGTGGGCTGTGCTCTGTGCTGTATACTGCTGTGGGCTGTATGTAGCTCTCTGTGGGCTGTGCTCTGTGCTGTATACTACTGTGTGCTCTGTGCTATATATAGTTCTCTGTGGGCTGTGCTCTGTGCTGTATACTGCTGTGGGCTGTATATAGTTCTCTGTGGGCTGTGCTCTGTGCTGTATACTGCTGTGGGCTGTATATAGCTCTCTGTGGGCTGTGCTCTGTGCTGTATTTTACTGTGTGTTCTGTGCTATATATAGTTCTCTGTGGGCTGTGCTCTGTGCTGTATACTGCTGTGGGCTGTATATAGTTCTCTGTGGGCTGTGCTCTGTGCTGTATACTGCTGTGGGCTGTATATAGTTCTCTGTGGGCTGTGCTCTGTGCTGTATACTACTGTGGGCTGTATATAGCTCTCTGTGGGCTGTGCTCTGTGCTGTATACTACTGTGGGCTGTATATAGTTATCTGTGGGCTGTGCTCTGTGCTGTATGCTACTGTGGGCTGTATATAGTTCTCTGTGGGCTGTGCTCTGTGCTGTATATAGTTCTCTGTGGGCTGTGCTCTGTGCTGTATACTACTGTGGGCTGTATATAGTTATCTGTGGGCTGTGCTCTGTGCTGTATGCTACTGTGGGCTGTATATAGTTCTCTGTGGGCTGTGCTCTGTGCTGTATATAGTTCTCTGTGGGCTGTGCTCTGTGCTGTATACTACTGTGGGCTGTATATAGTTATCTGTGGGCTGTGCTCTGTGCTGTATGCTACTGTGGGCTGTATATAGTTCTCTGTGGGCTGTGCTCTGTGCTGTATGTAGTACTCTGTGGGCTGTGCTCTGTGCTGTATACTACTGTGGGCTGTATATAGTTCTCTGTGGGCTGTGCTCTGTGCTGTATACTACTGTGGGCTGTATATAGTACTCTGTGGGCTGTGCTGTATATAGTACTCTGTGGGCTGTGCTGTATATAGTACTCTGTGGGCTGTGCTGTGTATAGTACTCTGTGGGCTGTGCTGTGTATAGTACTCTGTGGGCTGTGCTGTATATAGTACTCTGTGGGCTGTGCTGTATATAGTACTCTGTGGGCTGTGCTGTATATAGTACTCTCTGGGCTGTGCTGTATATAGTACTCTCTGGGCTGTGCTGTATATAGTACTCTCTGGGCTGTGCTTTATATAGTACTCTGGGCTGTGCTGTATATAGTACTCTGGGCTGTGCTTTATATAGTTCTCTGTGGGCTGTGCTGTATATAGTTCTCTGTGGGCTGTGCTGTATATAGTTCTCTGTGGGCTGTGCTGTATATATTACTTTGTGGGCTGTGCTGTATATATTACTTTGTGCTCTGTGCTGTATATATTACTCTGTGGGCTGTGCTGTATACTACTGTGTGGACTGTGCTGTATACTTCTACGTGGGCTGTGCTGTATACTACTGTGTGGTCTGTGCTGTATACTACTGTGTGGTCTGTGCTGAATACTGCTGTGTGGGCTGTGTTATCTACTACGCGAGCTGTGCTATAGTATGCAGGCTGTGCTGTATACTATGCGGTTTGTGCTATATAATATGCGGGCTTTGTTATATACTATGGGGAGTATATTATATTCTATGGGGGAGGCCATGTTATGTACTATGTGGCTGAGTTATATACTATTGTGGGGGTATATTATATTCTATGGCGGAGGCTGCGTTATATACTATGGGGGGCTGCATTATATTCTATGGGGGGCTACATTATATATTATGGGGAGGTGGGCTGTATTATATTCTATGGGGGTTACATACTCTGTGGTGGCTGCATTATACTCTGTGGGGTGGCTGCATTATACTCTGGGGTGGCTGCATTATACTCTGGGGTGGCTGCATTATACTCTGGGGTGGCTGCATTATACTATATGTGGGCTGCATTATACTGTATCGAGGACTATGGGGAATACGTTATACTATATGAAGAACTATGGGGTGCATTATACTATGGGAAGTGAATTGTACTACATGGATGACTGTGGCGGTGCATTATACTATATGGAGCACTATGAGGATTGTATTATGCTATATGGAGGACTATGAGGATTGTATTATGCTATATGGAGGACTATGAGGAGTGTATTATACTATGTGGAGGACTGAGCAGTGTATTTTAATATATGGAGGACTATAAGGAGTGTATTATACTATATGGAGGACTATGGAGCACATTATAATATATGGAGGACTATGGGGTGTATTTTACTAAACAAGTAAAATGCTGCATATTCGGATTGTTTTTGCTGGAACAAAAAGCCTTGTTGTCAGCAGCACATTGCCAGTGTAAACTGTAGATGTGCTGCTGAAAACATGATACTGTATGGTGATCTATTAGTGATCGTTCTGTCTCATCATTATTCCTCAGCTGGTGGAAAGAGGCCGGGAAACAAGCGTTGAACAACTTCAGTATTGTCGATCAAACTCGTTTAGCGGCCTGAACTCAGCGCACGTAAATACAACAGAAAGGCTTCTGTGTGATGTGCAATATGTTAGCATTTGGGGACCCATTTTAAACTTTGCCTAGGGCCCCACTTTGCCTAAAACCGGCCCTGCCTACAAGCGTACAAAGATATTATACAGTCACCATGTGACAAGTGGGCCTGTGTAACTTCAAATGCCAGGGCTGAATTTTAGTCCCAGTCCGGCCCTGGTAATATCCATGTTAGTCGTTATATAGAGAATATCTTCAGTAATAGCACGGTCATCTGCTGATGTTCTCCTCCACTATTAGGGAGCGTCACCGAATTGTAATGAAGGTTACCTGGTTAGGGGCCCACTCAGAAGCTTCGCCCCCTGAAGCAAAACCCTAGCTACGCCTCTGTGTAAGAAGATTGAGAACTTCGATGGCTAAGTGTACAATGAAGCTTAAAGTAAACATCACCATTCAGTGGCCAGAGCTTGTAAGAACAGAATTAAAAAGAGAATGAGCAAGAACCACAAAATAGGCATGGGTTGCTGGGGAGGAACCAAAAGAGAGAGGCACAAGGAAGAAAAACATTAGACTCGGACAAAGAAGACCCAGGAAAACATACTCAGAAGGGAGGTAAGAACATTTCTAAAACAATCCACAGCGAGGAGATTGGAACAAAACAAAATCCTCTAAACTGCATGCTCGCAAATGCCAGAAGCCTGACAAACAAGATGGAAGAACTAGAAGCAGAAATATCTACAGGTAACTTTGACATAGTGGGAATAACCGAGACATGGTTAGATGAAAGCTATGACTGGGCAGTTAACTTACAGGGTTACAGTCTGTTTAGAAAGGATCGTAAAAATCAGAGAGGAGGAGGGGTTTGTCTCCATGTAAAGTCTTGTTTAAAGTCCACTTTAAGGGAGGATATTAGCGAAGGGAATGAGGATGTCGAGTCCATATGGGTCGAAATTCATGGAGGGGAAAAATGGTAACAAAATTCTCATTGGGGTCTGTTACAAACCCCCAAATATAACAGAAATCATGGAAAGTCTACTTCTAAAGCAGATAGATGAAGCTGCAACCCATAATGAGGTCCTGGTTATGGGGGACTTTAACTAACCGGATATTAACTGGGAAACAGAAACCTGTGAAACCCATGAAGGCAACAGGTTTCTGCTAATAACCAAGAAAAATTATCTTTCACAATTGGTGCAGAATCCAACCAGAGGAGCAGCACTTTTAGACCTAATACTATCTAATAGACATGACAGAATAACAAATCTGCAGGTGGTCGGGCATCTAGGAATTAGCGACCACAATATTGTACAGTTTCACCTGTCTTTCACTAGGGGGACTTGTCAGGGAGTCACAAAAACACTGAACTTTAGGAAGGCAAAGTTTGACCAGCTTAGAGATGCCCTTAATCTGGTAGACTGGGACAATATCCTCAGAAATAAGAATACAGATAATAAATGGAAAATGTTTAAGAACATCCTAAATAGGCACTGTAAGCGGTTTATACCTTGTGGGAATAAAAGGACTAGAAATAGGAAAAACCCAATGTGGCTAAACAAAGAAGTAAGACAGGCAATTAACAGTAAAAAGAAAGCATTTGCACTACTAAACCAGGATGGCACCATTGAAGCTCTAAAAAACTATAGGGAGAATAATACTTTATCTAAAAAACTAATTAAAGCTGCCAAAAAGGAAACAGAGAAGCACATTGCTAAGGAGAGTAAAACTAATCCCAAACTGTTCTTCAACTATATCAATAGTAAAAGAATAAAAACTGAAAATGTAGGCCCCTTAAAAAATAGTGAGGAAAGAATGGTTGTAGATGACGAGGAAAAGGCTAACATATTAAACACCTTCTTCTCCACGGTATTCACGGTGGAAAATGAAATGCTAGGTGAAATCCCAAGAAACAATGAAAACCCTATATTAAGGGTCACCAATCTAACCCAAGAAGAGGTTCGAAACCGGCTAAATAAGATTAAAAATAGATAAATCTCTGGGTCCGGATGGCATACACCCACGAGTACTAAGAGAACTAAGTAATGTAATAGATAAACCATTATTTCTTATTTTTAGGGACTCTATAGCGACAGGGTCTGTTCCGCAGGACTGGCGCATAGCAAATGTGGTGCCAATATTCAAAAAGGGCTCTAAAAGTGAACCTGGAAATCATAGGCCAGTAAGTCTAACCTCTACTGTTGGTAAAATATTTGAAGAGTTTCTGAAGGATGTTATTCTGGATTATCTCAATGAGAATAACTGTTTAACTCCATATCAGCATGGGTTTATGAGAAATCGCTCCTGTCAAACCAATCTAATCAGTTTTTATGAAGAGGTAAGCTATAGGTTGGACCACGGTGAGTCATTGGACGTGGTATATCTCAATTTTTCCAAAGCGTTTGATACCGTGCTGCACAAGATGTTGGTACACAAAATGAGAATGCTTGGTCTGGGGGAAAATGTGTGTAAATGGGTTAGTAACTGGCTTAGTGATAGAAAGCAGAGGGTGGTTATAAATGGTATAGTCTCTAACTGGGTCGCTGTGACCAGTGGGGTACCGCAGGGGTCGGTATTGGGGCCTGTTCTCTTCAACATATTCATTAATGATCTGGTAGAAGGTTTACACAGTAAAATATTGATATTTGCAGATGATACAAAACTATGTAAAGCAGTTAATACAAGAGAAGATAGTATTCTGCTACAGATGGATCTGGATAAGTTGGAAACTTGGGCTGAAAGGTGGCAGATGAGGTTTAACAATGATAAATGTAAGGTTATACACATGGGGAGAAGGAATCAATATCACCATTACACACTGAACGGGAAACCACTGGGTAAATCTGACAGGGAGATGGACTTGGGGATCCTAGTTAATGATAAACTTACCTGGAGCAGCCAGTGCCAGGCAGCAGCTGCCAAGGCAAACAGGATCATGGGGTGCATTAAAAGAGGTCTGGATACATATGATGAGAGCATTATACTGCCTCTGTACAAATCCTTAGTTAGACCGCACATGGAGTACTGTGTCCAGTTTTGGACACCGGTGCTCAGGAAGGATATAATGGAACTAGAGAGAGTACAAAGGAGGGCAACAAAATTAATAAAGGGGATGGGAGAACTACAATATCCAGATAGATTAGCGAAATTAGGATTATTTAGTCTAGAAAAAAGACGACTGAGGGGCGATCTAATAACCATGTATAAGTATATAAGGGGACAATACAAATATCTCGCTGAGGATCTGTTTATACCAAGGAAGGTGACGGGCACAAGGGGGCATTCTTTGCGTCTGGAGGAGAGAAGGTTTTTCCACCAACATAGAAGAGGATTCTTTACTGTTAGGGCAGTGAGAATCTGGAATTGCTTGCCTGAGGAGGTGGTGATGGAGAACTCAGTCGAGGGGTTCAAGAGAGGCCTGGATGTCTTCCTGGAGCAGAACAATATTGTATCATACAATTATTAGGTTCTGTAGAAGGACGTAGATCTGGGGATTTATTATGATGGAATATAGGCTGAACTGGATGGACAAATGTCTTTTTTCGGCCTTACTAACTATGTTACTATGTTACTAAGGTCATGTGATAACTGTGTTGCACCAGAATTATAAAAGGCCCAGAGGATTAGAGAAGGGAAGGATTTGAGGGCTGAACCTGTACCATGACAGACGTATGGAAGTAACTGAGCTGGTTTAGAACTGCAACTACCACCACCGGACAGACCAGTAAAGTGAAGCCATAGCCTTGACTGAGGAAGAGGGATCTGAGAGAAAGAGCCAACCAGAAGAATTGAGACAACCCGAGAAAGAGTGATGATTAGAGGCATCGAGAGAGAGGGAGCCGACCAGAGAAATCCGAGAAAGAGAGACGATCAGGGGAATAGAGAGATGACCAGAGGAACTCATAAGACTGTGCTGTAAATTGCGGTATAGAGGGGACCTGGGGTCACGCTTCTGGAGATGGAGGCGGCTAGAGTAAACGCATCGTTGAAGTGACTGGTCGATAAGAGACTCGCTGCATAACTGAGAAATGCTACTGACTTCCGTTAGGGCTTGTACTGTGATTGTTACTGCTGACGCACTGACTAAGTGATGACAGTGAAGAGCACGAGACTGACAGTGAAGTACTGTAGACCAGGGTATAAGGACTGAGACGCCATTACCCATCATTATTGTTTATTGCCTTGTATGATAGAGTTTTCATTGTTAGACTTGATATAGCAAGTGGTATACATTCCTGTTGTAAAATACCCTACTGCAAGACTTCACTTTCAATAATTTGTCAATTCCTTCTTAATTTTGTATCCTAATCACATAAACCATTTTGTTAGATTAATAAATAATCTTTTGTCAACCCTGCTGTTCTGTTCGGTCAAAAATGACCGTTTTTGAACTTTGATATTTAAAAAAAAATTCATTATGCGGTTCTGAAACTTGTGGTTACTTCAATTTTCCTAATTAGAGGGGTTCTTTCTAAGGGTACTTTTTTTTTTTTTTTCTTGGTTTAGTTTTTGCACCACTTTTTTTTTTCACACTTTTTTCACACATTTTATGCTATTTCACCCATTTTTTGAGTAAAACACATGAGTTATAATTTCTTTTGAGACTACTTATTGCATTTACTATTGTTTCTGAAGTAAACAGTTGCTTTAGGTGCAGATTTACACATGCTTTCAGTATTATTATTATTATTATTATTTATTTATATAGCACCATTAATTCCATGGTGCTGTACATGTGAAAAGGGGTTACATACAGGGTTATAGATATCGTTAACAGTAAACAAATTTACAGTGACAGACTGGTACAGAGGGGAGAGGACCCTGTCCTTGCGGACTTAAGGTACCTTCACACGAAGCGACGCTGCAGCGATAGCGACAACGATGCCGATCGCTGCAGCGTCGCTGTTTGATCGCTGGAGAGCTGTCACACAGACCGCTCTCCAGCGACCAACGATGCCGAGGTCCCCGGGTAACCAGGGTAAACATCGGGTTGCTAAGTGCAGGGCCGCGCTTAGTAACCCGATGTTTACCCTGGTTACCAGCGTAAAAGTAAAAAAAACAAACAGTACATGCTCACCTGCGCGTCCCCCAGCCTCTGCTTCCTGACACTGACTGAGCTCCGGCCCTAACAGCACAGTGGTGACGTCACCGCTGTGCTTTCACTTTCACTTTAGGGCCGGCGCTCAGTAAGTGTCAGGAAGCAGATGCTGGGGGACGCGCAGGTGAGCATGTACTGTTTGTTTTTTTTACTTTTACGCTGGTAACCAGGGTAAACATCGGGTTACTAAGCGCGGCCCTGCGCTTGGTAACCCGATGTTTACCCTGGTTACCAGTGTAAAACATCGCTGGTATCGTTGCTTTTGCTTTCAAACACAACGATACACAGCGATCGGACGACCAAATAAAGTTCTGGACTTTATTCAGCGACCAGCGACATCACAGCAGGATCCTGATCGCTGCTGCGTGTCAAACGAAACGATATCGCTAGCGAGGACGCTGCAACGTCACGGATCGCTAGCGATGTCGTTTCGTGTGAAGGTACCTTTACATTCTTCTGTACAAACCATACACATTGGCTTTCAGTACAGTTCTGTGCAATTTTTTTTCTCTGTATGTTATTTACCCTGCTTTTTTATTTTCCTTGTGCTGGTTCTCTGTGCAAAGCAGACCTTGTGGTGTTGGAGCCCAGGGGGTGGTGTCTGGTGTCTCTTATCTTATCAGTAAGTAAGCAGTTCAGCCAGCCATTTCAAATTCAAATGCAAATGAGCTTTATTGGCAGGACTAAAGGTACCTTCACACTAACCGATTTTACAACGATAACGATAGCGATCCGTGACGTTGCAGCGTCCTGGGTAGCGATATCGTTGTGTTTGACACGCAGCAGCGATCAGGATCCTGCTGTGATATCGCTGGTCGTTGCTGAAAGTTCAGAACTTTATTTGGTCGTCAGATCGGCATGTGTCATGATCTCAATGGCAAGAGATCATAGCATCAGCATATATAGGAACTAGCTCTTGGAAGATGGAAACTGAGCTGACCATGAACTAAACCTAATGCACAACTAGCAGTGGCCGGGTAGCATGCCTACGTTGATTCTAGATGCCCAGCACCAGCCGGAGGACTAAATAAAACTAGCAGAGGAAAATATTAGTCCTAGCTCACCTCTAGAGAAATACCCCAAAAGGAGACAGAGGCCCCCCACATGTATTGGCGGTGAATCAAGATGAAATAACAAACGAAGTATGAAAATAGGTTTAGCAAATTTGAGGTCCACTTACTACATAGCAGAAGACAGGAAGGACACTTTCATGGTCAGCTAAAAACCCTATCAAAACACCATCCAGAAATTACTTTAAAACTCTGGCATTAACTCATAACACCAGAGTGGCAATTCCTGTTCACAAGAGCTTTCCAGACACAGTAACGAAACTACAGCTGTGAACTGGAACAAAAATGCAAAAACAAACATGGACAAGAGTCCAACTTATCTAGTAGTTGTCTAGGAGCAGGAACAAGCACAGAGAGGCTTCTGATAACATTGTTGACCGGCAAGCAACTAACAGAGCAGCAAGGTTATATAGCGACTCCCACATCTTGATGGGAACAGGTGAACAGAGAAGATGAAGACACCAGTTCAATTCCACCAGTAGCCACCGGGGGAGCCCAGAATCCAAATTCACAACAGTACCCCCCCCCTCAAGGAGGGGGCACCGAACCCTCACCAGAACCACCAGGGCGATCAGGATGGGCCCTATGAAAGGCACGAACCAGATCAGAGGCATGAACATCAGATGCATTCACCCAAGAATTATCCTCCTGGCCGTATCCCTTCCACTTGACCAGATACTGGAGTCTCCGTCTGGAAACACGAGAGTCTAAGATTTTCTCCACAACGTACTCCAACTCACCCTCAACCAACACCGGAGCAGGAGGCTCAACGGAAGGCACAACCGGTACCTCATACCTGCGCAATAATGACCGATGAAAAACGTTATGAATAGAAAAGGATGCAGGGAGGTCCAAACGGAAGGAAACAGGGTTAAGAATCTCCAATATCTTATACGGGCCGATGAACCGAGGCTTAAACTTAGGAGAAGAGACCCTCATAGGGACAAAACGAGAAGACAACCACACCAAGTCCCCAACACGAAGACGAGGACCAACACGACGACGGCGGTTAGCAAAAAGCTGAGTCTTCTCCTGGGACAACCTCAAATTGTCCACCACCTGCCCCCAGATCTGATGCAATCTCTCCACCACAGCATCCACTCCAGGACAATCCGAAGATTCCACCTGACCAGAGGAAAATCGAGGATGAAACCCCGAATTACAGAAAAACGGGGACACCAAAGTGGCAGAGCTGGCCCGATTATTGAGAGCGAACTCCGCCAATGGCAAAAAAGCAACCCAATCATCCTGGTCAGCAGACACAAAACACCTCAGATATGTCTCCAGGGTCTGATTAATCCGCTCAGTCTGGCCATTCGTCTGAGGATGGAAAGCGGACGAAAAAGATAAATCTATGCCCATCCTAGCACAGAATGCCCGCCAAAATCTAGACACGAATTGGGTCCCTCTGTCAGAAACGATATTCTCAGGAATACCATGCAAACGAACAACATTTTGAAAAAACAGAGGAACCAACTCGGAAGAAGAAGGCAACTTGGGCAGAGGAACCAAATGGACCATCTTAGAGAAACGGTCACACACCACCCAGATGACAGACATCTTCTGAGAAACAGGCAGATCTGAAATAAAATCCATCGAGATGTGCGTCCAAGGCCTCTTAGGAATAGGCAAGGGCAACAACAATCCACTAGCCCGAGAACAACAAGGCTTGGCCCGAGCACAAACGTCACAAGACTGCACAAAGCCTCGCACATCTCGTGACAGGGAAGGCCACCAGAAGGACCTTGCCACCAAATCCCTGGTACCAAAAATGCCAGGATGACCTGCCAACGCAGAAGAATGAACCTCAGAGATGACTCTACTGGTCCAATCATCAGGAACAAACAGTTTATCAGGTGGGCAACGATCAGGTCTATCCGCCTGAAACTCCTGCAAGGCCCGCCGCAGGTCTGGAGAAACGGCTGACAATACCACTCCATCCTTAAGGATACCTGTGGGCTCAGAGTTACCAGGCGAGTCAGGCTCAAAACTCCTAGAAAGGGCATCCGCCTTAACATTCTTAGAACCCGGTAGGTATGACACCACAAAATTAAACCGAGAGAAAAATAATGACCAGCGCGCCTGTCTAGGATTCAGGCGCCTGGCGGTCTCAAGATAAACCAAATTTTTGTGGTCAGTCAATACCACCACCTGATGTCTGGCCCCCTCAAGCCAATGGCGCCACTCCTCAAAAGCCCACTTCATGGCCAAAAGCTCCCGATTCCCAACATCATAATTCCGCTCAGCGGGCGAAAATTTACGGGAAAAGAAGGCACAAGGCCTCATCACGGAGCAGTCAGAACTTTTCTGCGACAACACTGCCCCAGCTCCGATCTCAGAAGCGTCGACCTCAACCTGAAAAGGTAGAGCAACATCAGGCTGACGCAACACAGGGGCAGAGGAAAAACGGCGCTTAAGCTCCCGAAAGGCCTCCACAGCATCAGGGGACCAATCAGCAACATCAGCACCCTTCTTAGTCAAATCGGTCAATGGCTTAGCAATATCCGAAAAACCAGCAATAAATCGACGATAAAAGTTAGCAAAGCCCAAAAATTTCTGAAGACTCTTAAGAGAAGAGGGCTGCGTCCAATCACAAATAGCTTGAACCTTGACAGGATCCATTTCAATGGAAGAGGGGGAAAAAATATATCCCAAAAAGGAAATCCTCTGTACCCCAAAAACACACTTAGAACCCTTCACACACAAAGAATTAGACCGCAAAACCTGAAAAACCCTCCTGACTTGCTGGACATGAGAGTCCCAGTCATCCGAAAAAATCAGAATATCATCCAGATACACAATCATAAATTTATCCAAATAATCACGAAAAATATCATGCATAAAGGACTGGAAAACTGACGGAGCATTTGAAAGACCAAAAGGCATCACTAAATACTCAAAGTGGCCCTCGGGCGTATTAAATGCGGTTTTCCACTCATCCCCCTGCCTGATTCGCACCAAATTATACGCCCCACGAAGGTCAATCTTAGAGAACCACTTGGCCCCCTTTATGCGAGCAAACAAATCAGTCAGCAACGGCAATGGGTATTGATATTTAACAGTGATTTTATTCAAAAGCCGATAATCAATACATGGTCTCAAAGAGCCGTTTTTTTTTTACACAAAGAAAAAACCGGCTCCTAAGGGAGATGACGATGGACGAATATGTCCCTTTTCCAAGGACTCCTTTATATATTCACGCATAGCAGCATGTTCAGGCACAGACAGATTAAATAAACGACCCTTTGGGTATTTACTACCCGGGATTAAATCTATGGCACAATCGCACTCTCGGTGCGGAGGTAACGAACCAAGCTTGGATTCTTCAAAGACGTCACGATAGTCAGACAGGAACTCAGGAATTTCAGAGGGAATAGATGATGAAATGGAAACCACAGGTACATCCCCATGAGCCCCCTTACATCCCCAGCTCAACACAGACATAGCTTTCCAGTCGAGGACTGGGTTGTGAGATTGCAGCCAAGGCAATCCTAGCACCAAATCATCATGTAGATTATACAGCACCAGAAAGCGAATAATCTCCTGGTGATCCGGATTAATACGCATAGTTACTTGTGTCCAGTATTGTGGTTTATTATTAGCCAATGGGGTGGAGTCAATCCCCTTCAGAGGAATAGGAGTCTCCAAAGGCTCTAAATCATACCCACAGCGTTTGGCAAAGGACCAATCCATAAGACTCAAAGCGGCGCCAGAGTCGACATAGGCGTCCGTGGTAATAGATGACAAAGAGCAAATCAGGGTCACAGATAGAATAAACTTAGACGGTAAGGTGCAAATGGAAACAGATTTACCAAGCTTTTTAGTGCGCTTAGAGCATGCTGATATAACATGAGTAGAATCACCACAATAGAAACACAACCCATTTTTCCGTCTAAAATTCTGCCGCTCGCTTCGGGACAGAATTCTATCACACTGCATACTCTCTGGCGATTTCTCAGTGGACACCGCCAGATGGTGCACTGGTTTGCGCTCCCGCAAACGCCTATCGATCTGAATAGCCATTGTCATGGACTCATTCAGACCCGCAGGCACAGGGAACCCCACCATAACATCCTTAATGGCATCAGAGAGACCCTCTCTGAAAGTCGCCGCCAGGGCGCACTCATTCCACTGAGTAAGCACAGACCATTTACGGAATCTTTGGCAGTAAATTTCCGCTTCATCTTGCCCCTGAGATAGGGACATCAAAGTTTTTTCTGCCTGAAGCTCCAAATGAGGTTCGTCATAAAGCAACCCCAAGGCCAGAAAAAACGCATCCACATTGAGCAACGCAGGATCCCCTGGTGTCAATGAAAAAGCCCAGTCTTGAGGGTCGCCCCGGAGCAAGGAAATCACAATCCTGACCTGCTGTGCAGGATCTCCGGCAGAGCGAGATTTCAGGGACAAAAATAATTTGCAATTATTTCGAAAATTCTGAAACCCAGATCTATTCCCCGAGAAAAATTCCGGCAAAGGAATTCTCGGCTCAGATACAGGTGCATGACAAACAAAATCTTGCAAATTTTGTACCTTCGTGGCGAGATTATTCAAACCTGCAGTTACACTCTGAAGATCCATTGCAAACAGGTGAACACAGAGCCATTCAAAGGAGAGAAAAAAAAAAAAAAAAAATTTCAGCAGACTACTTATTTCTCTCCTTTCTCAGCCAAGGATTTTAACCCTTTAGTGGGCCGGTCAAACTGTCATGATCTCAATGGCAAGAGATCATAGCATCAGCATATATAGGAACTAGCTCTTGGAAGATGGAAACTGAGCTGACCATGAACTAAACCTAACGCACAACTAGCAGTGGCCGGGTAGCATGCCTACGTTGATTCTAGATGCCCAGCACCAGCCGGAGGACTAAATAAAACTAGCAGAGGAAAATATTAGTCCTAGCTCACCTCTAGAGAAATACCCCGAAAGGAGACAGAGGCCCCCCACATGTATTGGCGGTGAATCAAGATGAAATAACAAACGAAGTATGAAAATAGGTTTAGCAAATTTGAGGTCCACTTACTACATAGCAGAAGACTGGAAGGACACTTTCATGGTCAGCTAAAAACCCTGTCAAAACACCATCCAGAAATTACTTTAAAACTCTGGCATTAACTCATAACACCAGAGTGGCAATTCCTGTTCACAAGAGCTTTCCAGACACAGTAACGAAACTACAGCTGTGAACTGGAACAAAAATGCAAAAACAAACATGGACAAGAGTCCAACTTATCTAGTAGTTGTCTAGGAGCAGGAACAAGCACAGAGAGGCTTCTGATAACATTGTTGACCGGCAAGCAACTAACAGAGCAGCAAGGTTATATAGCGACTCCCACATCTTGATGGGAACAGGTGAACAGAGAAGATGAAGACACCAGTTCAATTCCACCAGTAGCCACCGGGGGAGCCCAGAATCCAAATTCACAACAGGCGTGTATCGTCGTGTTTGACAGCCAAAGCAACGATGCCAAGTTTTACAGTGGTAACCAAGATAAATATCGGGTTACTAAGCGCAGGGCCGCGCTTAGTAACCCGGTGTTTACCCTGGTTACCATTGTAAATGTAAAAAAACAAACAGTACATACTCCCCTTCTGCTGTCTGTCACACGTCCCTCGCCGTCTCCTTCCTGCACTGACTGTGAGCGCCGGCAGTACAGAGCACAGCGGTGACATCACCGCTGTGCTCTGCTTTCACTTTACGGCCGGCGCTCACAGTCAGTGCGGGAAGGAGACGGCGAGGGACGTGTGACAGACAGCAGAAGGTGAGTATGTACTGTTTGTTTTTTTACATTTACACTGGTAACCAGGGTAAACATCGGGTTACTAAGCGCGGCCCTGCGCTTAGTAACCCGATCTTTACCCTGGTTACCAGGGGACTTCGGCATCGTTGGTCGCTGAAGAGCTGTCTGTGTGACAGCTCTCCAGCAACCAAACAGCGACGCTGCAGCGATCGGCATCATTGTCTGTATCGCTGCAGCGTCGCTTAGTGTGAAGGTACCTTAAGGGTACCGTCACACTCAGTGACGCTGCAGCGATATAGACAACGAGCCGATCGCTGCAGCGTCGCTGTTTAGGTCGCTGGGGAGCTGTCACACAGACTGCTCTCTCCGGCGACCAATGATCAGGGGAACGACTTCGGCATCGTTGAAACTGTCTTCAACGATGCCGAAGTCCCCCTGCAGCACCCGGGTAACCAGGGTAAACATCGGGTTACTAAGTGTAGGGCCGCGCTTAGTAACCCGATATTTACCCTGGTTACCATTGTAAAAGTAAAAAAAAAACACTACATACTCACCTTCTGATGTCTGTCACGTCCCCCGCCGGCGACTTCCCTGCACTGAATGTGTCAGCGGCACCGGCAGTAACAGCGGTGATGTCACCGCTGTGCTCTGCTTTACGGCCGGCCGGCGCTGACACATTCAGTGCAGGGAAGCCGCCGGCGGGGGATGTAACAGACATCAGAAGGTGAGTATGTAGTGTTTTCTTTTTACTTTTACAATTGTAACCAGGGTAAATATCGGGTTACTAAGCGCGGCCCTGCGCTTAGTAACCCGATATTTACCCTGGTTACCATTGTAAAACATTGCAGGCATCGTTGCTTTTGCTATCAAACACAACAATACACACCGACCTAACGACGAAATAAGGTGCTGGCCTTCTAGCTCCGACCAACAATATCACAGCGGGATCCAGATCGCTGCTGCGTGTCAAACACAACGAGATCGCTATCCAGGACGCTGCAACGTCACGGATCGTTGTCATTCTCGTTGGAAAGTTGTTCAGTGTGAAGGTACCTTAAGTACAAAGCATATGGTAAAAATACGGGGGAGGGGAAGGGAGGCATATAGAGGTCCAGGATATATCAGACTCCTTTGTTGAAAAAACAAGCCTGAACTTCCACAAGGTATTCTCAGCAAAAGAAGTGGTGTACATAGTTCCATGTTTTATTTCACTCAAGACACAACAGTGTTTTTTTAATTATTTTTACTATTTACTATTACTATTTTTTTCAAAATGTTTGCATGCAGTTAAATTTTATACTATAGTTAATTTTAGTTATAGTTACAGTTAGTTATAGTTATTATAGTAGTAGTAGTAGTAGTCGTATAGTTAGTTCAGCTCAAATTTGTAATTTCTGTGTAGAATTCAATAAGCCCTTGTAACCTTTATAAACACAAAATAAATAAAAAAACTTTTTTACATATTTTTTTTTATAATGACCAACCATGTTCACATAGAGTATAATAATGCAACAGGTATTCAAAAAAAAAATTTTAAGTAGCTAAAACAGCATTTTAATAGGTCCGGTCAAAAATGACCCGAGCAATACAAGTGTATAGTGGAAACGAATAGAACAGCAGGGTTAAGTTACCACTGTGTCTTCATCTTTTGCACCGTTGCAACCAATCACCTGTTTACATAAGGACCAATCACTTGCAAAGTAGAGCACTACAAGCTGGAAAGGTATAATAGAGTACAAACTCAAATAACTTGTTTTTAGGAAACTTTTTCTAGTTAAAACGAGATTGTACTTTACTTTGCAGTTTTTTCTTCCTTGGATACCCATTAGTTTCTCAAAATTACTATGCAAGTCTCAGACCTAATACATTTCTCTATAGAAAGTACAAATTTTCTGTATAGCTGTACTACTGTAAGTTTACTGGCTGCCCACAGATGTAAAACAAATCTTGTTTAGTCTTAAATGAACTCAACGAGTGTGTCTAATACAGACTTTATAATGAAAGGATAAATATTTTTCTTCACAGTACAGCAAACCAAATGTGCAAATTATTATTATACTTATATACTGATTCATACTAATTCAAACACTTGCAAAAAAATGCACCTTGGTAATCCAACAAAAACTAAACAACACAAGGATCCCTAAAATATAACCTTTATTGATAAGCAATAAAAAACTCTTTTCATAGATAATTTAAAGGATAAAAAAGGCAGCAAATTGTGTACCTATAAGGTCCTAGGGAGTACCTACTCTTAATACTGCCTAGCAGTGGGGGTTGGCACCCTAATTTACTGCGGTTGGCGCCCCCACTCAACGTCGTCTTGCCCTCACAAAATCCCTAGTATTCCCTAATTATGGAACCCTAGAAAAACACTGAAGATCCCTATCGGAAAAATACTGCCTGGCAGTGGGGGTAGGCGCCCTAATGTGAAGCGGTAGGCGCCCCCACTCGACGTCGACTGACCCTAGGAACCCTACAAAACCCCTAAATAGGGAGAAAAAAATAATAAAGAAGTGTCCCAAAACACCCAAACACCAGGAATATCAAAAAAATAGAAAAAACACAAAAACAAAATATTAACAAAATCTCTTTTGTATGCGTACAAGAAAATTTTCTTTTCTTTTGTACATTAGACGTCCAAAATGGAACAGGATATGACTCCACACAAAAAAGAGGAATCTAAAGTAGATTGGTGTATGAGATATAATAATGTCAATATTGTTCAAAATGAAACAGATAAAACATATGTTCAGCTTCCTAGGTACTGGAGTACAGGGTTAACAAATGTAAAGATAGAAATAACACTCTGATAATGATGATAATTACAGTATCAACTCCATCAAACCCAAGATAGCGACAACCTGATGAAACCAGCACTTTAGTCAATGTATAATATTGATTTCAATAAGCAAATGCTCATAACACATCCATAAAGCAGTAGATAATGTCACTACTAAAAAAATGCATATTACAAAGGAATATGTCCAATAAATCCCACAAACTTGGGGTCCCCAAAGGGGCAATGCTTTCTATACAGGGACACAGTCATCACCGCTGTCAAAAGAATATTGCCGCGGTTTTGATACTCATCTGTCAGCTTGTGGAAAACCTTGGGCACCGCTGAATAGATGCATATGTCACATCAAGCGCTGGACATCAGTCTCCCGAGCACCACCCGACGCGTTTCCCCCCCATAGGTATAACGGGGGTTCATCAGGGGTTATGTGGCTACACAGAAGATACACGCTTACCTTGGTAATCCATTTAGGGCCACACATGGTAAAAAAGGCTATAAAAAACTAATAATCACCTCACAGCTCAGCTCTCTTTTGCCCGCCATAAGGTCCTCTTATTACTTTCCACCATTGTGCACCTCATCTCCATCTTCTTCACTATAGGCCAGAGCTTCAGGACACCATCAGGTCTTGGGTGTCATTGTGCGTCATAAGGTCGTAAAGTCGCAACATGTGACATGTTCTTATAATGCGCAGTGAACAGGCTGGAAGTCCTGGCCCAGAGCATAATAAGGAATATAAAATTTGCAGACAATTTAATTGACACAGATCGAATTTTTGAGGAATATTCAACGAAGTCATTGTATTTGAATCCCAAAAGATCCGCTCATCACTAGGGTCCAGATTTAAATTTAAGATATGTTATATTATGTAGAACCCAATGTATCATCAGAACATATCTGAACTATCAAGACACAAGACCTCTGTAGGTGTTCTCCACTATATAGCATTAAGAAGGCCTCCTTATATTGGATTTATTTTTCCAGCACATTCCACAGATGGTTGACCTGATTGAGATCTGGAAAATTCGAAGGACAAGTCAGCAGCTTGAAATCATTGCCATGTTCCTCAAGAATCCCCCAAATTTTCAATATGCATGTCAAAGTAACATACAAATGAATACCAGTAGCCTAGGTCTTCTAGAAGGATATTGGTCTAAATATTACACTTCCTATACTTTCTTGGGCTGTTATCACAATGTTTTCTGGTGTCATGTTTTCCCAAGCTAAGCAAAGCAAACACACATAATGTAAAAGAAAGTGTCAATGATAAGATCAGGTCACTTTCTTCTATTGCTATACATGATCACGTTTCCATTGTAGGTGCTTTTTGCTGTGAAAAGTGGTTGACATGGGCACTATCTGGTCTGTGGCTATTCAGCCAGATAAGCAGAAAGATGCAGCACAGTGTTCTGATACCTATCATAGCCAGCATTGACTTTTTCCTTATGTTGTGCTACAGTAGATTTTCTGTTGGATGGAACTAGACTTGTACCATGTGTTAATGTTGATATCAGATTCAAGCAGTATTAATAGTAGAAGCATATATTACCTGCAGTCGTGGTGCAAGAATGGGGGTATGGAACAGCCTCATTGCGTGTTTAACCGCCTAAAAACGCATTTTCATCAGGAGGTGATGGGGCACACAAATTGTGGTGTTATACAGTGTGATATATTAGAACTAATGATTTAGTAAATAGATGGAAATCTCCACCTGATGAAAATGGATTATCCGATGAAACATATTGTGGATTAACCCCATTCCTGTGTCTGAGTCTTATTCCAGCGCACCTGTGAACATCTATCTACTAAATCACTGTCTCTATCCTCCCATGGAGGTTTTCGGCTGGAGCTGCGGTGGGACCTGGCATTTATTCACTACCTTGGCTGCTTCCTGAGCGCTCCCCTGTGACCGCTTTTTACTGACTTTAAATATTAGAACTAATGACATTCCATTTGAAGTGATGTGTCACCAGCATGTTGCCATGTCATCAAGGGGGCCAGCAATCAGTGTGCACGTCATGAGGGCACATGACCAGGTCAGCTAACCCGGTGACACGTCACATGTGTAGTGCACCATGTAGAGTTTTTGTATAATTTGGATTCCCAGTATCTCTCATCTTATGAGAAGGACATTACATGGAAGATAACTCTGCCTACAGAGCTTATTTTACATGAAGGGGGAGTTACCAGTGTGAGACAAGTAACTAACACAGAACAGGAGAAATTAACTTTGTCTTCACACAAACACTTTTTTTGCTTCTCTCTGAGCTCTGCTGTATTTATTACAGCCCTGTCTGCCTGTGAGCTGGAAGCTGAAGCCGAGAGGAACTTGCAGATGTGTCAGGTATAATCACACACAGCTCTGCAGTGAGATCAGAAATGCCAAGAGTGGCCATTACACATCACACTGGTAACTCCACCTTCATGTAAAATATGCTCTGGAGGCAGTCATCTTTCAGGCACCATACGCCCCAGAGCCGGGAAGAGATCATTTATATAAAGTGATAAAAGATGATTTCTCAACATAGCATCTGATATAAGAAATACAGGCAGGACTTTTTTTCCGCAGTCTATAACCTGTATGCCCTTATTAATAGTTTAGGTAGGTGACAAAAAAATTTGAATCACCGCCATCATACTGATCTGGATAGTCATGTTGACAGGTGATTTTTACCATAAAATTACTTCCGTAGAAGCAAAACCTAAAAGGCAATGCAGGATTATAGTTTATTTCACCGTTTTACTACACTTTTTTCCCCATTTTTTAGTACATTGCATGGTAAAATAGATTTGTCATTCAATACTACAACTCATCCCACAAGAAGCAAGCACTCAGATAGCTATGTTGGTGAAAAAACTGCATATGATTCTTGGAAGAATGCATTTAACATGCAAATGTAAACGTGAAAATTGGCTGCAAAGTCAAGGGGTTAAAGGGAACCTGTCACTAGATGCTTTCTGGCTGAACCATGGGCACCATAACTCAGAGTATAAGGAGAAGGTTATTTGGCGTGCACTCGGCCCAATAAGGCGAGGTGCTGGTGTAATGGACCAAAGGCCCCGATATAGTACAGGTACCTGACACACGCTGCTATCGAGCACAGCGCGGGAGCGCCGCTCTACATCCAGACTCTCAAGGTCCATACCCTCTGTAAGGGAGACTCTATTAGTGTACCTACCTACCTATACACCAGTACATTACTTAAAGAATCTGTGCTGCACCACTGGGACCTATCCCTCCTCACATATTATCCTTTATTGGAATAAGCGATAACGTGATAAAGGCTCAGGTTGAGCCGAAACGTTGGTAATCGCATATGCTGTAATATTCTGTTACGCTCCCAAATCAATTCAGGTTAATAAACTGATATAATTTTGACACTTATCTAGAGAGAGTGCGGTGAATATTATAATTTACTAATAACTCAGAGTATGTTTGCACAGTTGCAGCCAAGTATACTTTACTCTGAAATTCTCCAGTGTTTCAGCAAAATAGAGTTTGAAGAGCTGGCTGTGGATGATATGGTAATACCTAACTAGCCCTGTGTGGCTTCCAACCAGCTTCCCCTGCTCCCCATTCCAGTTGATTACCGGTAGAGTTGAGAAGATTGATTCAGAGGACTAAAGTTCAGTGTCCAATTCAGCGGAAACTTCCTGCTATACAGGAGGCCTTAAAAATCTCTTATGTTCAGGGATCCCAGTGCTGCTTCTGATTAGCAGGAGCTCGTGCAATGTCATCTGTGTGACCTGACACACAGATGACATCACTCCTGTCCTAGCAAATTGAATGCCACGCTGGAGACACCAGACGATAAGAAACTCATAGCCTCTGGTCTAGCTGCCAGGTGCCACCGATCTGGACACTGAACCAGAGTCCCATGAATCAATCTGCTCATCTATAAATAACAGGACTTTTCCTATATACAGACATGTGAGAGATCTGACAATTAGCCAGGGAAAGCCTTGGCCCCAGATGAAGCCTTAGCGAAACATACATCGGTGTGTTTCCATACTAATGGGTATACCTATTTCATGTTAAATGGCTTAGCCTTTTAAATTTGTTTTTCCTGGCTGGGTATTGTTACTTGTGACTATTCAATTAGTCTTACATAGATAGATGTGTAGAAGGGTAACACTAGAAGGCTAACTGAAAAACCCCTTATGAAATACAACCTTTAATAAGTTTTTTCAAAAAAAGAATCTTAAATGCCCACAACAAAAGTGAAAGTGCAATGAGCAAAGACAATATTAAATATATAAAAGTACTTGTAAAGGGTTACTATAACCAGAAGGTAGGCTGGTATAATGTATAGAGACCTAGCCCTATACCCTTCTGTTAAATGTAGTGGTATAGTTTATTATAACTGCTGTGTGTATTCAAATGTCACCAAAATCTGACCAAAAAAGATATTTTTGTAAGACGTGGAATAAAAGAATACTGTTAGTACAGTACAGCACTGCGCCTCATCAATAGAAGTGGTATAAATAATTGCCCAGGGAGCCCAAATGCAATTTGGTACTGCCTACAGTATATTGATTGATGGATTGTCATAACGTTCCAGTGTCTTCAATAACTGTGCTTAAGATACTAACCAGTCATACTCAGACGATGTGAAGAAAGGAGTGCGCTGACCCTACATGCCTCCCCTGCCGTACACCTACCTATTTGCGGAGGTTGGCACCCTAAGATAGCGAGAAATGGTACCCCCTCTTGTGTGTTGGCTGCCCCAGTACTCCTATAGCAGCCCCTAGGCACACATAGAGTAAGAAACAGAGGGCCAGTTTGGCCTGTATCTGCTGCTGCCAGTGTTCTAATTCACAGATAAAGGTATTGGATGTAATGGAGAGATAAATCTCACAAAAAAGAGGGGCAGGAGTCTATATGTCACAGTGACAGTACAGAAGGCACACTTTCATGCATACCATATAGACCAAGTGTGCACATAGTATACATAGCAACTGTTATGCACAGCAAATCCAATGGGGTTTGCCCCTGGCATTATACATAAAGGACAGAATACACAGCATATTCAATGGGGTTTGCCTCTGGCATTATATACAAAGGGCAGAATACATAGATGAGCAATCTGCTATAGACAAAAACGCGTGAGCACCATATACAACAGCACCAAGCATATATATAATGATCAATTGGCCTAGCCTAAGGAACAAGCCTTATTCAAGGAAATGCAAGGTCACAATTAATTGCTTATCTATTTAGATGTGGTGCTTCAGATACACAAGATGACGCCAGAATCAATCTCAGCATAAACTATACCACTGCATTTAACAGAAGGGTATAGGGCTAGGTCTCCATACATTATACCACCCTACCTTCTGGTTAACAATTACTTGTATATATTTAATATTGTCTTTGCACGTGGCTCTTTCACCTGTGGGTATTTAAGATTCTTTTTTAAACACAACTTATTAAAAGTTGTATTTTATAAAGGTTTTTTCAGTTAGCCTTCTCATTATTCAATTATTTAAGTCTATTCTATCTATGACCTATTTCTGACTTTTACAGCCTAGGTATTACTTCTATATTGTCATAGACATTCTCCATATGTCTTTTTCATTTTTTCTGTTTGAATTTCCATGTTAGTCATGTCTGTGGCCCCTTGTTTTCCCCATTGTTATTAGTTGTCTTTTACTGCATTTCATTTATAAAGATATATATAGTTATATTGATACTTTTATCTGGCATATATCCTTCCTTCTTAGTTTTTCGAACATTATCATTCCTTGATACACACTACCTGACTGTCCTCTGTCCGGTAGGTATATAGTCCATCTTACAATACATCCTCTATTGTGACCTCATATGTTGAGCACCTGTAAAGTGTGTCCTTTTAATGATCATTGGATGTTGTGTCAGATATCTAAACTCTTTCAAGCTCTTTGAAAGATTTATTTGAAGTGATTTACAACATATGGCTACTTTATATCTGTCTGTCATTTACATCAGTGCTTGCTTGGCTGAGTTTTATGATTCAAGTAATTTTTGAAAAGATGCATCTCCATTGTATACAGAGCTTGTCTCATCCATCACACTTAGAAGAGCTAGATAAAGGGTCTCCTTCACAAGGGTACATCAAATCACCTTTTTACTACACCAGAATAGGAAATCATTAAACAAGAGGATTATAATAAAGAAAAAAAAGAACTGTTTGGTATAAAATCAAACCTGGTGTTTCTGCTGAGATTTAATTAAACCGAGGAAGTCAACTTATTAAAATTTAATTGAGAGAATATTGACCAGACCAATGTCAAATATGCATTAGAAAATATATTACCATGTCATTTCACATTTTCCAATGCAGGCTCACCTTTCTAATGCAGAGACTTCTGCCATCCCTCTTTGTTTTCTGATGTCTAAGAATTCTCTGATCAAAATATTAAGCAGTTCACATTCATTTTTTATTATCAATGCGCTTCTCAGCTTCAAAAGCTATACAGTATAAACCCTTCCCCATTAGAAAACTGAAGGCCGGGAAACTGAATGCTTTCTAGCCATACTTTTGAAATAGAACTGGAGAATCTCATTAAAGTTTCCGAGTCTTCATAGCTTTCCTGTAGATTAAAACTTATCGCATTGTAAAGGCGCCAAACACCATTTTTTTATTCTTTTCTTCAATGTTTACCGTTCTTCTCTTTGCTTTTCCGTATCTACGCACACAAAAAACACGTTGCATGTTTTCCTTCTGTGTGTATTTACTGCTCTGCTATACATTTCTCAAAGTGATCGCTTGACACCGCTCCTTAGATACTGTGCAAGGAACGAAAAAACAGCAGTGCTCTCTTTAAAGCATAAAGTTTATTCTCAAAGAACAAACTTTTAAAGAAAGAAATAACTCATTTTGCTTTCAATTTAGTTCAGTTTAGTACAAGAAATGCAAGAAAACATGGAAATAAACTTTTGAATGAGCGGCTTAAATATGTTTATACCTATGTATTGAAAATATGATGCACGTGTGTCACAATGTAATAATTATACAATTGTTTACATGGCTGCCATTAATGTTAGTAGACATATTGCATTGTGATGTCAGAACATGGTGATTATGCCGAAAAATTTTGCGATGCAGAGACCTTTCTCGTTTCTTCCCATGGTCTGTTAGAGGTTGTTGGCAAGACAGGGAGACGAATGTGGATCCCTGCTCCAAATTCCAAGCCATAAGGGAGGTACTGTGGGCCAAGGCATAATTACAGGAGCTTGGGTGCCGCAGTGAAAGTCAGTTATAGTATAAGAATGAGAGCTATGTCAGGAGATACTAATAAGGCAAAGATGGCACTGGACAACAGTGTTGGGGGTATATTCTAGACAAGGGCTTGGTTTAGAGGATAAAAGTGAGGGTTAATGACATGCTGACACTTGTGATACCAGATATTTATACCCTGATGTTTGGGGTAGAGGATAATGACACTTGGGGTGCAAGACAATGACACACTGACACTTGGGGTGCAGGGTACAGACAGTGACACTTGGGGTAAAGCATCCCTTGTAGATTGTGAGCCCTCGCGGGCAGGGTCCTCTCCCCTACTGTACCAGCTGTGACTTGGATTGTTTAAGATTTTTGTACTTGTTTTATTATGTGTACCCCTCCTTACATATAAAGCGCCATGGAATAAATGGCGCTATAATAATAAATAATAATAATAATGACACTGACACTGGTACCTGGATCCACTAAAGCGTCAGTTAGACGCTAATCGGCTGTTGTCCTCTATGTGACCCTTCTCCCACATCCATGTTTTGATCTGCTTGAATGAAGAAATTTTGTTATGGAGTGCCACCTTTTCATCCTTCCTGCATTTCATTATGACACTGACATTTGGGGTACAGGATAATGACACACTGACACTACGAGTGCAGGATAATGTCAGTGACACTTGGGGTGCAACCAGTAGCATAGATGCCGGGGGGCAGAGGGTGTGATTGCTCTGGGCCCTGTGCTCTGAGGGACCCACCCGAAGCTATGCTACACTTAAATGTATCGACCTGAACAGCGCACCAATACAGTTAAATTCTGCGACAGAACAGGGAGATATGGTCTCCCTGCACTGCTACTCTCTGCTCTATAGGTCGCAAGACGTATTAGGCTTGAGGCATATAGAACGGTAGGTCCAGTGTGGAGCGATGCAACGACATCATTGCACCACACACCAGATATCAGAGATTTGGCACAATGACATCACAGCATCGGACTCCCCAGGACCTGCCGCTGTCTGCTGGACTCAACGCGTTTAGGTGAGTATATGATGGGTTTTTTTTAGTTTAAGATTGTGTGTTTGTGTCTTTATGTATGGGAGCTACTACTAAGGGGGCCATAATAGACTTGGGGATACTAGTAAGGGGGCCATAATATACTATGGGGGCTAATCACCAAATTGCGTACCCAGTATTGAAATAAATCACATGAAACTTAACTTTTAATAGAGATATTTAGAAAACATATGGTAATTTTTATATATACATATAGATAAAAACAGTTATGACTCACAAAGGACCCATAATAGTATTTTGTCTGCAAACATTTGGGGAGGAGGGGGAGAAATTTACCCTAATATCAGACTGCTTTCTCCCTACCTACCTGCGGAGGTTGGCACCCTAAACCTTCGCAGTGGCGCCCCTCTTGTCAGCAGCTATGCCTCCCTTTCCCTAAGCCAACCCTAAAAAAATAGTAGGATACCATTTGTTTGTAATCGGGTCAATATAGTACCCTATTTCTGATATATCATATGGTACGTGCACTATATCAGAGAAGGGAAACCTTGTAATAGGGCAAATTATTATTTTAGGCGATATATTGATATATAGACGATATTTATTCTCATAAGGGTTATGTCACAACAGGGAGATTAATGCACATATCCCCTTGTAATCAGATCAACATAGTACCCTATTATTGACACAACACATGTCACATAAACTATATCAAAGAAGATAACCGTAGCAATAAGGGTACAGTCAAAATACATCCAACAATCGGATATACTGAGGAATATAAGGTGTCAGGGAAATACACATAAATTGACATATATTCTCATGCTTAGATATTGCAAAATAAAGTCAGTTATACCCTAACCTAGAGATAATGTAAGCATATGCAAATATAATTAAATATTGAACATATAAATAAATAAATAATAATAATAATAATCTCCAAAATAGTAGATACTTCAGATAGAGCATTGGGATCCATAAATTCAAACATTCAAAAACCGGGAGATGGGTGCCCTCATATTCCACATCACAAAAGTGCTTTCGTGCTCATAGTTGACCAGATAACACAATGTTATTGCACATATACACAAAGTGGAACAATCCATATGGTTCATCAGTTTCCAAGCTTCTATCCCAGATACAATAAGTCCAGTGTGCATATACTCGACGCGTTTCATCAATAGAACATACTCGCTATGTCCATATAGAAAGGAGACAAAGGACTTATTCTCGTGTACAGCACCATGGAATCAATGGTGCTATATAAATAATAATAATCTTATGGTAACCAAAATACGTGTCATAGGCAGCGTGGGAATGCTGTGGGGGCTACTAATGGTGTCATCATATAACATAGGGGCTACTAAGTGGGCCCTCACACATAGTGGGGGTTACCAAGCAGACCCACACACATAGTGTGAGTAAATAAGGGGTGCCATGATACAGTGTGTGAGCTACTAAGGGGGACCATCATATAGTGTGAGTACTACTAAAGGGGCCAGGATACAATGTTGGGGTTACTAAGGAGTCCTCTTATGGAGTTGTGACTACTACTACGGGGGCCAACATATAGTGTGGGGGCTACAAAGGGGGACTGTCATACAGCTTGGAGGCTACTAAATGGGCCATGATATGATACAGAGTGGGTGCTACTAATGTGGCCCTCCTACAGAGTGGAGGCTAATAAGGGAGCCCTCCTTTAGAGTTGGGGCATCTATTGGAGCCATCAGAGTGAGGTCTATTAAGGGAGCTATCTTTCAGAGTGATTGCTGCCAAAGGGGCCAATATACTGTGTGAACTACTGCGAAGGCCATCATACAGGCCAGAGACTACTGTGGGGGCCATGATACAGTAGGGACATTATAGTATGGGAGTCATCAAACAGTGTGAGGACTACTAAGGGGCCATTATACATTGGGAAGTCTACTGTGGGGCCATCATACAGTGTGGGGACTACTATGGAGGCATCATATAGTTTTCGAGGAATTATGCAGTCTATAGTGGAGCTGTTGGGACATCATACTGCATAGAACTGAGCTCTTGGATATAATACTATGTATAAGGGAGTTGTGACTAGTGTTGAGCGATACCGTCCGATACTTGAAAGTATCGGTATCGGAAAGTATCGGCCGATACCGGCAAAGTATCGGATCTAATCCGATACCGATACCCGATACCAATACAAGTCAATGGGACTCAAGTATCGGACGGTATCCCTGATGGTTCCCAGGGTCTGAAGGAGAGGAAACTCTCCTTCAGGCCCTGGGATCCATATTAATGTGTAAAAGAAAGAATTAAAATAAAAAATATTGCTATACTCACCTCTCCGACGCAACCTGGACCTTACCGAGAGAACCGGCAGCGTTCTTTGCTTAAAATGCGTGCGTTTACTGCCTTCCGTGACGTCACGGCTTGTGATTGGTCGCGTGCCGCCCATGTGGCCGTGACGCGACCAATCACAGCAAGCCGTGACGTAATTTTCAGGTCCTGAATGCCTAATTCTAGGCATTCAGGATTTGAAAATTACGTTACGGCTTGTGATTGGTCGCGTCGCGGTCACATGGGCGACGCGACCAATCACAAGCCGTGACGTCACGGGAGGCAGGAAATGCGCGCATTTTAAAATTACGTCACGGCTTGTGATTGGTTGCGTGCCGCCCATGTGACCGCGACGCGACCAATCACAGCAAGCCGTGACGTAATTTCAGGTCCTGAATGCCTAAATCTGCATTCAGGACCTGAAAATTACGTCACGGCTTGCTGTGATTGGTCGCGTCGCGGCCACATGGGCGGCACGCGACCAATCACAAGCCGTGACGTCACGGAAGGAAGTAAACGCGCGCATTTTAAGCAAAGAATGCTGCCGGTTCCCTCGGTAAGGTCCAGGCTGCGTCGGAGAGGTGAGTATAGCAATATTTTTTATTTTAATTCTTTCTTTTACACATTAATGTTGTTTCGATACCGATACCCGATACCACAAAAGTATCGGATCTCGGTATCGGAATTCCGATACCCGCAAGTATCGGCCGATACCCGATACTTGCGGTATCGGAATGCTCAACACTAGTTGTGACACATTGTGTAGAGAGGAGCTGTACAGGGGAAGTCTCAGTGGACATTGTTAAGTGCGCACTTATTGTTACAGGGTCACTTAGGGTATTATGATTGTCAAAGTGGCACACAAGTACATTACTACTTTCTAGGGGGCAAAATGTGAGCACAGTTTTCTAGTGCACTTGCACTGGACATTAATATATTCCTGTATGCCTATTATTAGGATGCACCACCATAGTTTGAATCAGGATTACTTGGTTAATGGCCAATTCAGATGTTTCACCTCTTCCCCCTGAGCTAAACCCCTAGCTACATCTCTGGGTACAACATAATGATTCTGTCATTTGGGGTATAGGATAATGCCATGCTCGCCATTATAGTACAAGACAATGACATTTTAGGGTACAGGACAGTGACAAGCTATAACTTGAGGTACTGTTATGACTGCTAAAGCACATTCACACAGTTGACGTACAAACCAGGAAGTTAAATACCAGGTTAGGATAAAAAACTTCTCTGACCCTGGTCTGTCCCTACCTGCACGCAAAGGTGAGCACCCTAAGATAACGCAATGGCGCCGCCATTCGATGGCACCTTGATTTTCCTTAGGAGCTCCTGGGATCACTAGAATAGCAGTTCCCTGAGAAATAAAGGAATCATACACAAAGCAGCTGCAACCAACACATATAGTACCACAGCACAGTGAAAGAATCGCACAAATTCTATCAGCAGCAGGAAACACCAGTAGCGGAATGTATTTAAACTTGCTCTCGAAAGTTGATTGGGCAGGCAAACAGAGTAAATGAAGAACATCTGTTACTCAAAACTAACATAAATAAAGATAACAGAACTAAAACACCAAAAGAAAAGGTGAATCTGTTGTGGCTCAGCAGAAAGGCAGAAAGAGATACCAATCACAGAACACAGAATAAAGAGTTTGAATCCAGAAATATGACAGGTACAGGTCAATGACATTTGGGGTAGAGGAGCACTTCTGGGGGTAAAGTATGATGATGCTGACATTTGGAGGGTACAGTATAATAACACTGAGTACAGTATAATAATATGTTGACACTTGGAACACAGGACAATGACTCTTAAGGTATAGGATGATGAAATTGAAATGGAGTACAATATAAAGATACACTGAGGTGCATAGTAAGGATGCTTGAGGTACAGGACAGGGACACACATGTTCCCGTGTAATAACCACCCAAGGGCCCTTTGCAGTGCAATCAGTTTGTCATAATATATCTGTTTACAAGTCTGTGATAGAAGCTGCTGTCTGCCTTGGAGGCGGAGGTGGGCCCCCTTAACTCTTGGGCCACTGTGCAACTTTTCATTATATACTAATAGTGTGCCTGTCCATGGAGAAAAGGTTGTCTTAATCAGATATTCCATTTAACTGAATAGTGCAGTAAATGAATAAACATTTGAATTAATGTAGTTGATACTGTATTGATACTAATTATCAATATAATAGCCCTTTAATACTTATGCTGAAATTAATGTATTACAACAAAAACGGGTAATGTTTGGATTACATTTACGGTTGGGATTAGGGTTAGGGGTGTGTCAGGGTTAGGGGTGTGGTTAGGGTTATTGTTGGGATTAGGGTTAGGGGGGTGTTGGAGTTAGGGGTGTGGTTAGGGTTAGGATTAGGGATAGGGGTGTGTTGAGATTAGGGGTGTGGTTGGGATCAGGGTTAGGGTGTGTTGGGGTTAGGGATTTGGTTGGGATTAGGGTTAGGCGCGTGTTCGGGTTAGGGATGTGGTTAGGGTTATTGTTGGGATTAGGGTTAGGGGTGTGTTAGAGTTAGGGGTGTGGTTAGGGTTGGGATTAGGGATAGGGGTGTGTTGAGATTAGGGGTGTGGTTGGGATTAGGGTTAGGGTGTGTTGGGGTTAGGGATTTGGTTGGGATTAGGGTTAGGGGCATGTTCGGGTTAGGGGTGTGGTTAGGGTTATTATTGGGATTAGGGTTAGGGGTGTGTTGGAGTTAGGGGTGTGGTTAGGGTTGGGATTAGGGATAGGGGTGTGTTGAGATTAGCAGTGTGGTTGGGATTAGGGTTAGGGTGTGTTGGGGTTAGGGATTTGGTTGGGATTAGGGTTAGGGGTGTGTTGGGGTTAGGGGTGTGGTTAGGGTTATGGTTAGAGTTGGGATTAGGGTTAGGAGTGTGCTTGAGCTAGGGTTTCAGTTAGAATTGGGGGTTTCCACTGTTTAGGCACATCAGGGGCTCTGCAAACGCGACATGGCGTCCGATCTCAATTCCAGCCAATTTTGCATTGAAAAGTCAAACGGCGCTCCTTCCCTTCCGAGCTCTGTCATGCACCCAAGCAGTGGTTTACCCCACATATGGGGAGTCAGCGTACTCAGGGCAAATTTAACAACAACTTTTAGGGTCCAATTTTTCCTGTTACCCGTAATAAAATAAAACAAATCGGAGCTGAATTAAAGTTTTTGTGAAGAAAAGTTAAATGTTCATTTTTTGTTAAACATTCCAAAAATTCCTGTGAAACACCTGTAGGGTTAATAAACTTCTTGAATGTGGTTTTGAGAACCTTGAAGGGTGCAGTTTTTAGAATGGTGTCACACTTGGGTATTTTCTATCATATATACCCCTCAAAGTGACTTCAAATGTGATGTGGTCCCTAAAAAAAAATGAGAAATTGCTGGTCAAATTTTAACCCTTATCACTCCCTAACAAAAAAAATTTGGTTCCAAAATTGATCTGATGTAAAGTAGACATGTGGCAAATGTTATGTATTAAGTATTTTGTGTGACATATCTCTGTAATTTAAGGGCATAAAAATTCAAATTTGGAAAATTGCAAAATTTTCAAAATTTTTCGCCAAATTTCCATTTTTTTCACAAATAAATGCAGGTAATACCAAAGAAATGTTACCACTATCATGAAGTACAATATGTCACGAGAAAACAGTGTCAGAATCATCAGGATCCATTGAAGCGTTCCAGAGTTATAACCTCATAAAGGGACAGTGGTCAGAATTGTAAAAATTGGCCCGGTCATTGACGTGCAAACCACCCTTGGGGGTAAAGGGGTTAACTAACACCCCACTAGAATCTGGCATTGATACTAATTATCACTATAATGACCCTTTATTACTTATGTTGAAATTAATGTATTACAACAAGGATGGGTATTTTCAGTTTTAAAATATGTTTCACATCTTAACATAAACACAATATAAACATTTGCAGTAGTGGGATCTCTAAGCTAAGGTGTTTGCCCTAAAAAAGTTCATGGTGCTGAAATAAACTAAAATGGAACTTTATGCTTTGCAGCACTGCTAAAGTCTACAGAAAAAAAAACTCATTGTTTTGTAGATTACTATGTCCAGCAACAATAGTTTTTCTACAATGTTATTTTCCATGCTTTAAGTCTTTTTCATGGGAATAAGCTTTGGGGTTATAATGGTTCTATTTTACTAAAATTACAGACTATGGCAATTCTGTGTGCAAGGATTTCAGAATAGCAGTTATGGTATGACAGAGAATAAGCTTCTATCTTGTCTCGTCTAATCTAGTGTATTTTTATTGCCTCTTTCTGTTATTATTTGCTTTGTGTATGAGCTAGATCATTTTCTGTTGTCCAAAAGGCCAGGCATTTGATAGATAAATCAGAACAAAATACTACCATGATTTGAAAGTGATGACTTTAAAATGTGCCTATAAAAGGGTCATACGTAAAGGAAAATAGATGAATTCAAGGCCAGTAGTACTTCCACTACCAATATTGACTCCTGCCCAAAAGTATGTGCAGTCATAACAAAAACTAAGAACATTCTCTTTGAATTACAGTATATGGTTTTACTTATCAAGACATAAAAAATTTTGGCTTTTAAATGTCTTAAAATTAGGCAAGAGCAACCTTGATGAACATCAACAACTGACAAACATCATTGTGTCCTTATATAGTTCACAAAAAACTAGGCCAAAATACAGATGCAGTATGTGAAAAATTAAGTACACCCTTACTGCGTCCATAAAAATTAAGAGGGCAAGTAACTGCCAGGTACTACTAATAAAATGGGCTTGATTGATCATGTTGATGTGTGACCACCTCTATAAAGTCAGAAGTTGTGGTAATTTGATGCTCTAGAGCATACAAGCGTGTGTTAGCACAATATCAAGGATGAAACCCAACAGTTACGATGTATACTAGCAATTGTTGCTTCCCTTCAATCTGAGAAAAGTTATGTCTTTTTCTACACAATCTGAAACCTACCATTCTATAGTGTTAAAGATTATTCCCAAGTCGAAGATATTCAAAATAGTTGACCATCTTTCCAGATGGAGATGTCCCAGCAAATCTAACCCAAAGTCAGATTTTGCAATGCTCAGAAAAAAATATAAAAAGAAAACCAAAAGTTGTAGCTCAGACTCTAAAGGCCTCAGTTAGCATGTTAAAAGTTCAAGTTTATGACAGTACAGTTAGAACAAGACTGAGCAAGTATGGCTTGTTTGGAAAGGTTGCCAAGAGAAAGTCTTTTTTTTCTGAAAAAAACAAGACTGCATGGCTAAAGTTTACAAAGATGGATCTGAGCAAATCACAATACTTCTGGAACAACATGTTTTGGATAGAAGACAACAAAGTGGAGATATTTGGCCATAATGCTCTGTGGGGAAAACAAACAAAGCATATGAGCACAAATGCCTTATACACACTATCAAGCATGGTGGAGGGTGAGTGATGATCTCGGTTTGGTTTGTTACCACAAGACCAGGGCATCGTTCTGTTAACTATGAGCTCCTCTAAATGCCAAAAAAAATTAAAAAATTTCAAATTAATCTGCTAAAGGTGGTCCTACAAGCTGCTGGTTCATAGGATGTACTTAACATTTCACACACTGCATCTGCATTTTCTTAAACAAAAAATGATACTGTGTAATTTGTCATGTGTTGTTCAACTGATGTAGTCTTTACCGTCTAAAGCTAATTTTTTTTCTAGTAGTAAAATGATAGAATTCAAAGAAGGTGTACTTATTTTTTTACATGACCCTACTGTATATTTCCAAACCACTGCAATTCATGTTGATTCATTTCCTATGGCTGCGGATATGTTCTTACACAGGAATACACTTCTTTATTACTCTCCTACTGGAATATTACAAATGAATTGAAGTGTCACTGTATAACACAGTTAACACTGTAATTTACTGCTATGCATCTGTGAATTTCTGGTGTATAAAGTGTATAAAAGCAGGAGGGCTCATCTAAAAGAACAGTACCATGTATTAAAGCATATTATTAGTTCTCACACTACTTTCTGGCAAGAGGCTGAGAGCAGAGCTGCCTATTGTTCCAGTAACAGTGTGTGTGCATTAATGCAATGCATTCACACTGCCACAGTAAAATATGCAATGAGCTTTAATGACAGCTGACAGCAACTACAGTCTCAAAGTCTATAGCTTATTGTCTGGACATTCTCCATTTATAAGAGGAAAAGCTGTACAATGCAGTCCTCTAGCCCTCACATTATCATTTTTTATTCAGCTTCTTTCATCACAATAAGGCAGAGAGGCGTAATTAAATTTTAGCCATTTACCAGATATAAATATAGAAAATTACACAGATTTCGCCAAGCTCCTGTCAAACATTGACTTTGATCTGACACCATTAGATCAAAACAACAAACTAAAGATTACACTGAAAGAGCAAAGTTAATGAGGTAGGCTTTCATAGAACTACTTACAGCTGCGGAACTTAATGGCTGGAAATTTGTAATAAGACTATGATTTGATAACTAGGTGTATAACTATAGGTATAGATACCAATCTTTGCTTCATGTTCTTGAAATATTGTGCTGCTAGAAATGCAACATATACAGCAGATATTGCCGTTAATGTGAAGCTTATTTAGTGTTAATGCTAAATATCTAAAACTGTATACACTCAACAGCTTAGATAATGAAACATTTCTCAAAAAAAATTCTTCATTATGATAGTTATTGTATATACTAGAGTATAAGCTGAGTTTTTCAACACATTTATTTGTGCTGAAAACGCCCCCCCCCGGCTTATACTCGAGTCATTGTTCCAGAAGATGAAAATTCACCGCACACTCTGTATTTTTGTAGTAATGCAAAAAATAATATTTATTAACAGTTCATGGGAACAGAAAAAGTAGAAATAGGTAAAGCGCAGGAGAAAATTCCAAAGCGACTTTATTTGAGTGACGTTTTGACCTGTCCCAGGGCTTATTCAATACGTCGTTGGTAATTTCTTAGTCATGGAGTTGGATGCAGTTTGTATGGGGCTATTTCCCTGGTCAAAGTATTGTGCAAAGTGAGCTGTATAGTCCCCAAGATTAGAGAAATATGGCACTATGCTTTAAATGCCAAGAACAGGAGGCCAGGCAAGGCGCGGGAGCACCGCCAGTAATGCGATTTAAAGAACAGTGCCATATTTCTCTCATCTTGGGGACTATACAGCTCACTTTGCATACTACTTTAGCCAGGGAAAATATTCCCATACAAACTGCATCTGAAGGACAGGAGTGCTTTCTTTCTTAGCTGGATCAGAAAATAGAGTATTAGATTTCTGCAAACATTTGTTTAGTCTTGAACAAGCTGGAAAATAAATCATTTTTAAGTGTATTAATTAGTCCTGTAGCAAGCACTTGCATTATCAATTGCAATATTACTGGAAAAACAACCTTCTAGACTCTAAAACCAATTAGTTGGCTTTAGCCATCCAAGTTTTTCACCCACCCCATTACTGGGAGTGCTAATACCATGCTTCTGAAATTATCCCCTAAATTCAGTTCTGTCATTTTCCAACAACCTGGAAAAAACAACTCCTCTGGCATCAAAGAGATGACTTTAACTGAGGAAGGGATGGTTAATTCAACTTAGAATAGCCTTTCAAATCAAGGCTCCAAAAGTTTCCTCACATGCTTCTTCACAATCACCCAGTCTCTGGGCTTTATTAACTAACACCCCACTAGAATCTGGAATCGAAAAAAATGCAATGTTGAATATGTTACAGTGTCTTTTGTAGTGCATTGACATATTCTGTCAGAACATCATGTAGGTGCTGTACCTACTGTGAGAAATAACATCCTATTTTAGCTGGGCTCCCAAAAATTTTCATAGCGAGAGAGTTCTGTATTCCCGCTGGGAGGGGTTGTGATTGAACAAAAAGCTGTTGTCAACAATCAGTCCAGGACTTCCTTGTTTGAACATCCATTTTCTGTGTTTTCAACTTCAGTGTCCCATTCAGCCTCTCAACCTTCACACTCCTCTGAGAGTGGTATTGGGTGTGGAGTGCCTGATGTATGTTGGATTCCTCTGAAATCTTCCTTGGTGCCTCTCCTGTTAAATGTGTTCTTTGTCACTTTACAGTTGTGGCCAAAAGTATTGACACCCCCTGCAATTCTGTCACATAATACTCAGTTTCTTCCTGAAAATGATTGCAATCACAAATTTTTTGGTATTATTATCTTCATTTAATTTGTCTTAAATGAAAAAACACAAAAGAGAATGAAGCAAAAAGCAAAACATTGATCATTTCACACAAAACTCCAAAAATGGGCCAGACAAAAGTATTGGCACCCTCAGCCTAATACTTGGTTGCACAACCTTTAGCCAAAATAAAAAATAAAATAAATAAAATAAAATTCAGACGCCGAAGGATAGTACGGGTTGACACTGTTGTACCCTTGGACTGCAGGGCAGCTTGAACTTGTTTGGATGTTAGTCGAGGTTCTTTATCCAACATCCGCACAATCTTGCGTTGAAATCTCTTGTCAATTTTTCTTTTCCATCCACGTCTAGGGAGATTAGCCACAGTGCCATGGGCTTTAAACTTCTTGATGACACTGCGCACGTTAGACACAGGAACATTCAGGTCTTTGGAGATGGACTTTTAGCCTTGAGATTGCTCATGCTTCCTCACAATTTGGTTTCTTAAGTCCTCAGACAGTTCTTTGGTCTTCTTTCTTTTCTCCATGCTCAACGTGGTACACACAAGGACACAGGACAGAGGTTGAGTCAACTTTAATCCATGTCAACTGGCTGCAAGTGTGATTTAGTTATTGCCAACACCTGTTTGGTGCCACAGGTAAGTTACAGGTACTGTTAATTACACAAATTAGAGAAGCATCACACGATTTTTCGAACAGTGCCAATACTTTTGTCCACCCCTTTTTTATGTTTGGTGTGGAATTATATCCAATTTGGCTTTAGGACAATTCTTTTTGTGTTTTTTCATTTAAGACAAATTAAATGAAGATAATAATTACAAACAATTTGTGTTTGCAATCATTTTCAGGAAGAAACTGAGTATTATCTGACAGAATTGCAGGGGTGTCAATACTTTTGGCCACAACTGTATATTACCCCTGGAATTCCCATATCAACACACCACTTCTCACATCAGTTTCTTTTCCACTGCTTTTGCAGTTGCTTTTACACAGGGCCAGGCCTCCAGCCATTCTGAAAGAGATCCTCATAGACAAGCAAATACTCATATGTTCCTACCTTGAGTAAGTGTATGAACTCAATCTGCAGTTGCTGGAACCAGTACAATAGGCTTGGACTGTATCATTGCAGGACCTTGTCAGCTTTTCCTGGATTGTGAAGAGCATGGGCAGTATATTTAGAAACATATGCAGAAGAAGTCTAATTAAACCCTAATTATTCCCAATGCTTACCATGTCTTCTTTAGCACAGTGCATCTAATAGATCATCAAAGTGAAGAATGATCTGGGAAGGCAACACTTCTCACCCAAGCTGCACACATCACACACAAGCTTGCTTCTATTCTTTTTTGTTGTCTGAGGACTGCCTATGTGAAATTACCTAACAGTTTAAAGTCCACAGGTGTAAACTACATATGAAATGTAATTCTCTGTTAAAAATAAGATGGGGCTGCAATCCTTAGTGTGATCTTGGACTTTGATAATAGCCACTTGATTAGGTTGCTCCAGAGCTCAAAAAACTGTCTCATACTTTCAACTTTAGGTATAGGTCTACCTTAGAACCCGATGAAGTCGATGCTCCTTCAGAAGGGTCCCTATTCATGTGCCACACCAAAAATGTGCCTGGAATCAATGTGTTTAGTCTCCAATATTCTGCAATTGTACATGCTGCAGCAAATGCCTTTAGCTCAACCACCTGCGCTGAACAGATGAACACAACTGTGTGTACACATCTTCTAATGTGGTCAATGAATATCCCATTGTGGAATCATTCCATTGTAGTATCTGTAGCAATATACACATTTCTCAGAATATGCATTTGCAATTGAGTTTTCACAACAATTTTAACTTATTTCATCTCAGTTTTCTTTAGTTCCAAACAATCATTATAGTCATCTCAGAATCAGAAAAAGGAAAAGTACATTTTAAATTTTGTGTGTAGATCCATTCTCCATTTCTATCCCTGTTCTTGCTCTGACTATTCCTCTGTCCCCTCTTTTGAACCCAGGAACAACAATGTAACTGAGTAATATGTAAATTAATATGAATACAACACACATAGAGATGGTATTTACCTCAGACAATACAAATCAGATGGAAACCTTTAGTGTGTGACAAAGTGCACTTCCATATAGTATAATATACTACACAAATGCCTATATACAGTTAGGTCCATATATATTTGGACAGAGACGACATTTTTCTAATTTTGGTTATAGACATTACCACAATGAATTTTAAACAAAACAATTCAGATGCAGTTGAATTTCTGACTTTCAGCTTTCATTTGAGGGTATCCACATTAAAATTGGATGAAGGGTTTAGGAGTTTCAACTCCTTAATAGGTGCCACCCTGTTTTTAAAGGGACCAAAAGTAATTGGACAAGATTCAATAATTTTTAATGAAATGTTCATTTTTAGTACTTGGTTGAAAACCCTTTGTTTGCAATGGCTGCCTGAAGTCTTGAACTCATGGACATCACCAGACGCCGTGTTTCCTCCTTTTTGATGCTCTGCAAGGCCTTCACTGCGGTGGTTTTCAGTTGCTGTTTGTTTGTGGGCCTTTCTGTCTGAAGTTTAGTCTTTAACAAGTGAAATGCATGCTCAATTGGGTTGAGATCAAGTGACTGACTTGGCCATTCAAGAATATTCCACTTCTTTGCTTTAATAAACTCCTGGGTTGCTTTAGCTTTATGTTTTGGGTCAGTGTCAATCTGTAGTATAGACCTCAGAATTCATTCGGCTGCTTCTGTCCTGTGTCACATCATCAATAAACACTAGTGACCCAGTGCCACTGGCAGCCATGCATACCCAAGCCATCACACTGCCTCCACCATGTTTTACAGATAATGTGGTATGCTTTGGACCGTGAGCTGTACCACGCCTTCGCCATACTTTTCTCTTTCCATCATTCTGGTAGAGGTTGATCTTGGTTTCATCTGTCCAAAAAATGTTCTTCCAGAACTGTGCTGGCTTTTTTAGATGTTTTTTAGCAAAGTCCAGTCTAGCCTTTTTATTCTTGATGCTTATGAGTGGCTTGCACCGTGCAGTGAACCCTCTGTAGTTACTTTCATGCAGTCTTCTCTTTATGGTAGATTTGGATATTGATACACCTACCTCCTGGAGAGTGTTGGTCACTTGGTTGGCTGTTGTGAAGGGGTTTCTCTTCACCATGGAGATTATTCTGCGATCATCCACCACTGTTGTCTTCTGTGGGCGCCCAGGTGTTTTTGCATTGATGAGTTCACCAGTGCTTTCTTTCTTTCTCAGGATGTACCAAACTGTAGATTTTGCCACTCCTAATAATGTAGCAATTTCTCGGATGGGTTTTTTCTGTTTTCGCTGCTTAAGGATGGCTTGTTTCACCTGCATGGAGAGCTCCTTTGACCGCATGTTTACTTAACAGCAAAACCTTTCAAATGCAAGCACCACACCTCAAATCAACTCCAGGCCTTTTATCTGCTTAATTGAGAATTACATATTGAAGGGATTGCCCACACCTCTCCATGAAATAGCCTTGGAGTCAATTGTCCAATTACTTTTGGTCCAAAAGGGTGGCACAGGTTAAGGAGCTGAAACTCCTAAACCCTTCATCCAATTTTAATGTGGATACCCTAAAATGAAAGCTGAAAGTCTGAACTTCAACTGCATCTGAATTGTTTTGTTTAAAATTCATTGTGGTAATATCTATAACCAAAGTTAGAAAAATGTTGTCTTTGTCCAAATATATATGGACCTAACTGTATAGTATCAGGGTCGGAATCAGCACATGGCGCATCTGGACAAGTGCCGGAATCCTGAGCTGGCGGGGTGTCCACTTGCCGTCGGGGACAGCGGAGCGCTTTGGGGGCCCGGTGTAAGAGCTTGCAAGTGGGCCCACTGCTTGGTCAGGCCCCCGATACTTGCAATACTTACCTCTCTGTTCCTCCGCTGCTACGTCTTCCACATCTCCTGACTCTGTGACATTTCAGGTCAGAGGGTGCGATGACGCGACTAGTGTGTGCCCTGTTGTGAATTCTGCTCTTGGGTTCCCTCCGGTGGTTGTTGATAGTAATGCAGTTGTCCCTGGGTTGCAATCCTGGGCAGGTGTCCCTGCTGATTGCAGCTCTGACTGGGATATTTAGGTGTGCAGGATTCTTTAGCCCTTGCCAGTTGTCCATTGTTCTTGGAGGTTTTGCATCTCTGTCTGGTTCCTCCTGCCCTGCTGCCAAATCAGCAAAGATAAGTGTCTGGTTTCATTTCTACAGCACACATGCTGTGTGCTTTACAATTCAGTACTATTCAATGTTTTTTCTTGTCCAGCTTAGACTGTGTTTGGATATTTCAGTCAAGTTGGATTCTCAGGAGATGCAGATATACATTCCATGCCTTTAGTTAGATGGTGGAATTTTTGTATTATCTGCTGTGGATATTTTTAGGGTTTTAATACTGACCGCTTAGTATTCTGTCCTATCCTTTCCTATTTAGCTAGCGTGGCCTCTTTTGCTAAATCCTGATTTCTGCCTGCGTGTGTCTTTCCTCTAATACTCACAGTCAATATTTGTGGGGGGCTGCCTATCCTTTGGGGTTCTGCTCTGAGGCAAGATAGAATTCCCATCTATAGGGGTATTTAGTCCTCCGGCTGTGTCGGGGTGTCTAGGATGTGTTAGGTACACCCCACGGCTACTTCTAGTTGCGGTGACAGTTTAGGGTTTGCGGTCAGTACAGGTTCCACCTTCTCCTGAGAAAGTCTCATGTGGCTCCAAGGTCACCGGTTCATGACAGTACAACTGGCCAACAATGAGTTAAATGCATCTCAGAAGAAGGGAAGAAAGAGCCATTTTTTTTTCTGTAGCCTGCTTTGTCTTTTCTTCCCTCTTTTTCTCTGGGTGGCTGAGGAGTCTTGTGCTAGCATGGATGTTCAGGGATTAGCTTCTCGTGTAGACCAGCTTGCTGCTAGGGTACAGGGTATTTCTGATTATATTGTTCAGACTCCAGTTTTAGAGCCTAAGATTCCTACTCCTGACTTGTTTTTTGGGGACAGGTCCAAATTTTTGAGTTTTAAAAACATCTGTAAACTGTTTTTTGCTCTGAGACCTCGATCCTCTGGTGATTCCATTCAGCAGGTTAAAATTGTCATCTCCCTGCTGCGTGGTGATCCTCAGGATTGGGCATTTTCCCTGGAATCTGGGAATCCGTCCTTGCTTAATGTAGACGCCTTTTTTCAGGCTTTAGGATTATTATATGATGAACCAAATTCTGTGGATCAAGCAGAGAAGATCTTGTTGGTCCTGTCTGTCTCAGGGTCAAGAAGCGGCAGAATTGTATTGTCAGAAATTAAGAAAATGGTCTGTGTTAACTAAATGGAATGATGATGCTTTGGCGGCAATTTTCAGAAAGGGTCTTTCTGAATCCGTTAAAGATGTTATGGTGGGGTTTCCCACGCCTTTCGGTCTGAGTGATTCTATGTCTCTGGCCATTCAGATTGATCGGCGTTTGTGGGAGCGCAGAACTGTGCGCGCTGTGGCGTTGTCCTCAGAGCAGATGCCTGAGTCAATGCAGTGTGATAGGATTCTGTCTAGAATGGAACAACAGGGATTCAGACGTCAGAATAGGTTGTGTTTTTATTGTGGCGATGCTTCTGATGTCATTTCAGTCTGCCCTAGGCGTACAAAGAGGATCGCTAGTTCATTTATCATCAGTACTGTACAACCTAAATTTTTATTATCTGTGTCCTTGATCTGCTCATTATCATCATTTTCTGTCATGGCGTTTGTGGATTCAGGTGCCGCCTTGAACTTAATGGACTTTGAGTTTGCCAGGCGTTGTGGTTTTCCTTTGCAGTCTTTGCAGAACCCTATTCCTTTAAGGGGCATTGATGCTACACCTTTGGCTAAAAATAAGCCCCAATTCTGGACACAGGTGACCATGTGCATGGCACCAGCCCATCAGGAAGATTGTCGATTTCTGGTGTTGCATAATTTACATGATGCTATCGTGCTGGGTTTTCCGTGGTTGCAGGCACATAATCCTGTGTTGGATTGGAAGTCTATGTCTGTGACTAGTTGGGGTTGTCAAGGGGTACATAGTGACGTTCCTTTGATGTCAATCTCCTCTTCTTACACTTCTGATGTTCCTGAATTTTTGTCTGATTTTCAGGATGTATTCGATGAGCCCAAGTCCAGTTCCCTTCCACCGCATAGGGACTGTAATTGTGCGATTGACTTGATTCCAGGCTGTAAGTTTCTTAAGGGCCTACTTTTCAACCTGTCTGTGCCTGAACATACCACCATGCGGAGTTATGTTAAGGAGTCTTTGGAGAAAGGACATATTCGGCCATCTTCTTCACCGTTGGGAGCAGGATTTTTTTTTGTTGCTAAGAAGGATGGCTCCTTGAGACCCTGTATTGATTATCGCCTCTTGAATAAGATCATGGTCAAGTTTCAATACCCTTTACCTCTGCTTTCCGATTTGTTTGCTAGGATTAAGGGGGCTAGTTGGTTTACTAAGATTGACCTTCGGGGGGCATATAATCTTGTTCGTATTAAGCAGGGTGATGAATGGAAAACTGCGTTTAATACGCCCGAAGGCCATTTTGAATACCTTGTGATGCCATTCGGGCTCTCTAATGCTCCATCTGTTTTTCAGTCCTTCATGCACGATATCTTCCGGACTTATCTTGATAAATTCATGATTGTATATTTGGATGACATTTTAATTTTTTCCAATGATTGGGAGTCTCATGTGAAACAGGTCAGGATGGTATTTCTGATCCTTCGTGATAATGCTTTGTTTGTGAAGGGGTCTAAGTGTCTCTTTGGAGTGCAGAAGGTTTCTTTTTTGGGCTTTATTTTTTCTCCCTCATCTATGGAGATGAATCCGGTTAAGGTTCAGGCCATTCATGATTGGATTCAACCCACATCTGTGAAGAGCCTTCAGAAATTTTTGGGCTTTGCTAATTTTTATCGCCGTTTCATTGCTAACTTCTCCAGTGTGGTTAAACCCTTGACCGATTTGACGAAGAAAGGCGCTGACGTGACGAATTAGTCCTCTGCGGCTGTCTCTGCCTTTCAGGAGCTTAAATGCCGATTTACTTCTGCCCCGGTGTTGCGTCAACCAGATGTTTCTCTTCCGTTTCAGGTTGAGGTTGACGCTTCTGAGATTGGGGCAGTGGCCGTTTTGTCTCAGCGGGATCCTGTTGGTTCCTTTATGAAACCATGTGCCTTCTTTTCCCGTAAGTTTTCGCCCGCTGAACGTAATTATGATGTCGGCAATCGGGAGTTGTTGGCTATGAAGTGGGCGTTTGAGGAGTGGCAACATTGGCTCGAGGGAGCTAAGCACCATATTGTGGTCTTGACCGATCATAAAAATCTGATTTACCTCGAGTCTGCCAGACGGCTGAATCCTAGACAGGCTCGATGGTCCTTGTTTTTTTCCCGTTTTGATTTTGTGGTCTCGTATCTTCCGGGTTCTAAGAATATTAAGGCTGATGCCCTCTCTAGGAGTTTTTTGCCTGATTCTCCTGAGGTCCTTGAACCGGTCGGTATTCTGAAAGAAGGGGTGGTCCTTTCTGCCATTTCCCCTGATTTACGACAGGTTCTTCAGGAATTTCAGGCTGACAAACCTGACCGCTGTCCAGTGGGGAAACTGTTTGTTCCTGATAGATGGACTAGCAGAGTGATTTCTGAGGTTCATTGTTCTGTGTTGGCTGGCCATCCTGGTATTTTTGGTACCAGAGATTTGGTTGGTAGGTCCTTTTGGTGGCCTTCTTTGTCACGTGATGTGCGTTCTTTTGTGCAGTCCTGTGGGACTTGTGCGTGGGCCAAGCCTTGTTGTTCCCGTGCTAGTGGGTTGCTTTTGCCTTTGCCGGTCCCTGAGAGGCCCTGGACGCATATTTCTATGGATTTTATTTCTGATCTTCCGGTTTCCCAGAAGATGTCTTTCATCTGGGTTGTTTGTGACCGGTTCTCTAAGATAGTCCATTTGGTGCCTTTGCCTAAATTGCCTTCCTCTTCTGATGTGGTTCGTTTGCATGGTATTCCTGAGAATATTGTGTCCGACAGAGGGTCCCAGTTTGTTTCTCGGTTTTGGCGGGCCTTTTGTGCTAAGCTGGGCATTGATTTGTCTTTTTCTTCCGCATTTCATCCTCAGACAAATGGCCAGACCGAGCGAACTAATCAGACTTTAGAAACTTATCTGAGATGCTTTGTGTCTGCTGATCAGGATGATTGGGTGGCTTTCTTGCCATTGGCCGAGTTTGCCCTTAATAATCGGGCTAGTTCGGCTACCTTGGTTTTGCCCTTCTTTTGTAATTTTGGTTTTCATCCTCGTTTTTCTTCAGGGCAGGTTGAGCCTTCTGACTGTCCTGGTGTGGATTCTGTGGTTGACAGGTTGCAGCAGATTGGTATTGTCTCAGGAGGAGGCTCAACGTTTTGCTAACCGTCGTTGGCGTGTTGGTTCCCGGCTTCGGGTTGGGGATCTGGTCTGGTTGTCTTCCCGTCATGTTCCTATGAAGGTTTCTTCCCCTAAGTTTAAGCCTCGCTTTATTGGTCCTTATAGGATTTCTGAGATTATTAATCCGGTGTCTTTTCGATTGGCCCTTCTGGCTTCTTTTGCTATCCATAATGTCTTCCATAGATCTTTATTGCGGAAATATGTGGTGCCCGTTGTTCCCTCTGTTGATCCTCCAGCCCCTGTGTTGGTTGATGGGGAGTTGGAGTATGTGGTTGAGAAGATTTTGGATTCTCGCTTTTCGAGGCGGAGGCTTCAGTACCTTGTTAAATGGAAGGGTTATGGCCAGGAGGATAATTCTTGGGTTTTTGCCTCTGATGTCCATGCTGCTGATTTGGTCCGTGCCTTTCATCTGGCTTGTCCTGATTGGCCTGGGGGCTCTGGTGAGGGTTCGGTGACCCCTCTTCATGGGGGGGGTACTGTTATGAATTCTGCTCTTGGGTTTTCTCCTGTGGTTGTTGGTAGTAATGCAGTTGTCCCTGGGTTGCAATCCTGGGCAGGTGTCCCTGCTGATTGCAGCTCTGACTGGGATATTTAGGTGTGCAGGATTCATTAGCCCTTGCCAGTTGTCCATTGTTCTTGGAGGTTTTGCATCTCTGTCTGGTTCCTCCTGCCCTGCTGCCAAATCAGCAAAGATAAGTGTCTGGTTTTGTTTCTACAGCACACATGCTGTGTGCTTTACAATTCAGTACTATTCAATGTTTTTTCTTGTCCAGCTTAGACTGTGTTTGGATATTTCAGTCAAGTTGGATTCTCAGGAGATGCAGATATACATTCCATGTCTTTAGTTAGATGGTGGAATTTTTGTATTATCTGCTGTGGATATTTTTAGGGTTTTAATACTGACCGCTTAGTATTCTGTCCTATCCTTTCCTATTTAGCTAGCGTGGCCTCTTTTGCTAAATCCTGATTTTTGCCTGCGTGTGTCTTTCCTCTAATACTCACAGTCAATATTTGTGGGGGGCTGCCTATCCTTTGGGGTTCTGCTCTGAGGCAAGATAGAATTCCTATTTCCATCTATAGGGGTATATAGTCCTCCGGCTGTGTCGAAGTGTCTAGGATGTGTTAGGTACACCCCACGGCTACTTCTAGTTGCGGTGACAGTTTAGGGTTTGCGGTCAGTACAGGTTCCACCTACTCCTGAGAAAGTCTCATGCGGCTCCAAGGTCACCGGATCATAACAGTGCCCTCTGCCAGAACAGTCACAGTGCAGAGAGTTCGAAGATGGTGACACTGAGAAGTCCGGAGCAGAACAGCGGCCAGCAAGGAGTGGTGAGTATTTCATTTTTTCATCAATCTTTGGAGCATTATATGGGGCCCAACATATAATGGAGCATTATATGGGGCCCATCATATACTGGAGCATTATATGGGACTCATCATATACTGGAGCATTATATTTTGCCCAGCATATACTGGAGCATTATATGGGGCCCATTATATACGGATCAATATATGGGACTCATCATATACTGGAGCATTATTTGGAGACTATCATATACTGTATGGAGCGTTATATGGGGCCATTATGAATGTATTATATTGGGCCCATCATATACTGTTTCGATCATTATATGGGGCCCTTCATGTATGGAACAATATATGGGGCTCCTTATTCTGTATGGAGCAATATATGTCGTTCATTATACTGTATGGAGCATTATATGGGGCTCATTATTCTATATGTAGCACAATGTGGTGCCTATAATACTGTATGGAGCAATATATGGGGTTCATTATACTGTATGAAGCATAAGCAATATATGTGATGTATTATACTGTATGGAGCATTATATGGGGTGCATTATTCTGTATGGAGCACTATGTGGTGCCCATAATACTGTATGGAGAAATATATGGGGCTCATTGTTCTGTATGAAGCACTATGTGGTGCCTATAATACTGTATGGAGGACTGTACTGTCTGTTTTCTGAGCTATTGTAGAATTTACAATAGATATCACTCATGTAATGTAAGAAGTAAGTGAAATCTTTGGCATAGTACTATACCTATATTTCTCTGCCATATCTGTGCATCCTGAATTGTGGTATATGTTAAAGGGGCCAACTGAGACTCTTTCACCTGGGCCAATGAAAACCTGAAGCTGGCCCTGGCAGACACTATATAGTATAAAGCACCTCCATAGGCCTTTATAATATACTCCACTCCTCATAGCAAAAAGAATTTGGATACCACATCACTAGGATATCACAGCTCAGAAAAGTTTAATATGTCACCTAACTTGTGATCAGTCACTGACTTTGGTAATGTTAATAGAGTGCCCACCAGGGCTGTGGGGTACTCGGGCCGGGGCTGATGGTTCTGAAGGGGCAGTCATGGCAGCAGTGACCCGGTCCGTGGCCCTGGGCGTTCAATAAAATGAATGAAATGAAAGGGAAATAGAGTCTATTGGGAGTTAGTTCATTACGCCACCCATGGTGCTCGCCAATAGGGAAATGGCCAACACTGCGGTTCAGGTCCACTGGGGCAGATGGTGACACAGAAGAGGTGTTTCAGCTCTCTATGAGTAGAGCTAAACCCCAGGGCAGTTAAAGAGTTAAAGTTAATGATGGATGTTGTGATACAGGGCAGGTGATGCAGTAATAATTCAGAGGACACAGCAGGGTGCAGTTTCCACACTTTTACTCACACTTCTTAAATTCAGTCCCAGCTGGGTGCTGTGTCCTCCGAGTCTGTGGTCCAGCCTGCTCTCAGATAATTTGGGGTACACTTTGCCAGAACCTCCTTCTAATGTTCCTTTCCTGGCCGTCTCACTACGCTGGCTCCCACCTTTCCTGCCCTGCACCTTCACACATAGTGTCCCAAGCCAGCAGCCTCGGATCCTGTTGGGCAATGTCCTCTTGCTCCCCTTGATCCTAGTTCTCGACTAGTCTGGGGGCCGGTTCTCCACTGTGACCTGGTCCCTCCACCCAACTATGGTGGCGTGGATACAGGCACCAGGGTGGATTCCTCACTACCCGTGCCACTAGGACCCCTTTTTCCTCTCTCACTCTCTGGAACTTCTCTCTCTCTGTTCTCTGGTGCTGGGACGAGCTCCTCATTGCTCCAGTCCCCAGCTCCAACTCTCTCACACGTCTGCTCTGCTTCACTTCTCCCCAAAGACTGACCAACTTTCCAGACTTTTCCTGACTTCTCCTACTGTTTCCATGACAACCCCTCTAACTGTCACTCTCTCCACTTTCTACACCCACACCCTCTACCTAGCTCCTCCCGGGCCCTGAGAGGTCTGGTGTTGGATGTAAGGGTGTGGGTTCTGGATTATGCCCCCTCCTTACCTGAGAGCGGAGTACCACACCTCTGACTGAGGTGCAGTACCTCTGTGGCAACTGGACCTCATCGGCACCACATTAACAGACAAAGTTTTTTTGAGCACATAAAAGTTGTCAGTAGTAAACCTAGTCTACATGGTGGCTTGTAGGTGCAGGAAAAATCAAACACAGCTGACTTTTTGTGATGATCACAGTGGTTTGACCAAATTGATATTCACGTCCCAATTAGTTATACACATTCAGATGTAGCCAAATTTAACTATACAAATAGCATATCATCTTGGTAACTTTTCTCAGCAAGTTAATTCACTGTAAGTTGATTAATATAAAATAACAGTACAAAAGCCATTGACTAATCTCAATGTATGTTTCAGATAACAATTTTCTGCATTACAATTTCCCAATGCTGTTATTTATGTTCTTTCACCTATATTTACGTTTGTATGTGCTCTGCATTGAATGAAAATAAGTTACAGATCATGATCATATGGATATAAAGTCACACAAGACTATTTTCATTGTTCTGTTGCTCTTGTTAAATATCCTTCTGGAGACTCATTAAACACCATTTGGTGACTTATATTATAGGTTCTGAGTAATAGGCTTATATTCTACAAGATAAATTTGTATTGTTAGGTTTAGACAAAGTACTGCTTGGAATCCTTGTGCATAAATTGCCAAATTACTGTAACTAAGTGCAAATGTCGTCTTAGAATTCAAACTATGTAGAATAAAGTAAGGTAGTATTGGAAATGGACCTAATTAGTCTGAAAGAGCTTGCTAGATCAAGATTCTTACATCACTTAATTATTTTTGCAAAATTGTTATATATCCTATAGGTAGAAGAGCACTTTATAGATCTTCAATATAAGTAATTGAATTTTATTATTAAATATTATGGAAGACTTCACTGAATAAAAGAGCAATAATATAACCACATTTGTTAACCATTGAGATCTGTTTCATTGTGGTTGGCAAGAATCCAGATGCAGTTTTTTGAAGATATATAGTGTATAGATGAAAGAAGTAAGATTGTCTCTGTTTAAATAGAAATTGTACATATATATATATTTATGTATATATTCATTATTATATGTATGGACATATACACAGTCGAGGCCAAATGTCGTGACACTGACACATTTTTTTTAATTTGACAATTATAAGATTATACGAATCAAAATGTCACACATTTCTGTTTTCACAAATTACACAATTATGAGAATGAAATAAACTTTTAAACTTTTATTGAAAAATTCTTTAAGTGTATGTGAAGATTCATTAATTACAGTGTTGAGCCTTATATTTCAAGACTTCTGCACTTCGCCTAGGAAAGGAGGATATCATCTTCTGAACCAAATCCTAACTGATGACATCCCATTCTTGCCTCATCATTGTTTAACGTTTTTCACAATTTCTGTGTATTTTTTTGTTCACCCACTTTTTGAGGATTGACTATAGGCTCTCAATGTGATTGAGATCTGTGCAGTTTCTTTGCCATTTACCCAACAATTCAATGTTTTGTTCACAGAGCCACTTAGTTATCACCTTTTGCTTTGTGACATTGCTTTTTTTCAGCATGACAGAACACAATGTGCATCATCAAATTGCTCTGGATCATTTGGACATGTTTCTCTTATAGTACATTTAGAAACTATTCTTTATTCATTACAGAGTTATTAGGAAAAATTGTGAGTAAAAGTACCCCTTGGATGAAATGCAACCTTTCACATGAATGGTCTCAAAATGCTTTACTGTCTGGCATGACTTAGTACTCAAGGTAGTACTCACCTTTTCTTCTCCAGATGTCCCGTTCTTACATCCTCTCAGGTCTTCCTCAGCTAAAAAGTATCTCATATCATGACTAGAGATGGGTGAACCTGAACAGTTTGGGGTCATACCGAACACCTAGTGTTCATGCACAAACCCCAAACATGAACTTCTCCAGGAGTCCATGTTACTGTTCTGGTTCAGCACCACAAACATGGGGTGTTTCCCACACTATCATGTGCATGACAGCGCGAGAAACACAGGTAACTCTGAACAGCAGTAAGATCATTACCACTGGTCACAGAGCTGCGGTTCCCTGTTATGACCTGGTGGGTACGGAGCGGTACTGAGATGACCTGGTGGGTAAAACCAATCATGGACTCGCTTAGAGGAGGTAGCAGCTCCACAGACAGTAATCACTGATATGACCTAGTGAATACGGAGCAGTACTGAAATGACCTAGTGGGCAAAACAAAAGTAGTACTAGCTCTGAGGAGGTGGTAACTTTACTGACCGCAATCCCTACTCCTAACACCAACACTAGAAATAGCCGTGGAGCGTACCTAACTCTGCCTAGACGCCTCTGCACAGCCTAAGAACTAGCTACCCCTGAAGATGGAAACGGAAAGCTATCTCGCCTCAGAGAAATTCCTAAAGGAAGATAGCCCCCACAAATATTGATGGTGAGTGGAGAGGGAAATGACAAACTCAGAAATGAAACTAGTTTTTTTAGCAAAGGAGGCCACTACTATCTAAATAGACAGAGATAGAAAAGGTTACTGTGCGGTCAGTATAAAAACTAAAAATCCACGCAGAGTTTACAAAAATAACCACCACACCGACTCACGGTGTGGAGGGGCAAATCTGCGACCCCAGAGCTTCCAACTAGCCGGAATATTTCATAATGACAAGCTGGACAAAGAGACATAAATTGAACTGAACAAAAGGTCATAAGCAGGGAAACACCCAAAAACTAGCAGACTTATCTTAAGCTGGAAATGGACTGGCCAACAGAGAACTTCCAAGAAAGGACAGAATCCACAGGAAATACGTGGACAGCTGGCATCCACTACAGCCAAAAGCCCAGTTAAATAACAAGGCCAGGAAACCGATTAGTGAACGCAGCTGCTAAGTTCCACTTGAAACCACCAGAGGGAGCCCAAGAGCAGAACTCCCAAAAATACCATTAGCAACCACAGGATGGAGCCCAAGAACGGAATTCACAACAGTACCCCCCCTTGAGGAGGGGTCACCGAGCCCTCACCAGAGCCCCCAGGCCGATCGGGACGAGCCAAATGATACGCACGTACCAAATCGGCAGCATGGACATCGGAGGCAAAAACCCAAGAGTTATCCTCCTGGCCATAACCCTTCCACTTGACCAGATACTGAAGTTTCCGCCTTGAAAGACGAGAATCCAAAATCTTCTCCACCACATATTCCAGCTCCCCCTCAACCAACACCGGAGCAGGAGGGTCAACGGAGGGAACCATGGGCACCACATATCTCCGCAACAAAGATCTATGGAACACATTATGAATGGAAAACGAAGCTGGAAGGGCCAAACGAAAAGACGCCAGATTGATCATTTCTGAAATCCTATAAGGACCAATAAAACGAGGTTTGAACTTAGGGGAAGAGACCTTCATAGGAACATGACGAGAAGACAACCAGACCAAATCCCCAACCCGAAGCCGGGGACCAACGCACTGACGGCGGTTAGCAAAACGTTGAGCCTTTTCCTGAGACAATGTTAAATTGTCCACCACATGAGTCCAAATCCGCTGCAACCTGTCCACCACAGAATCCACCCCAGGACAGTCCGAAGGCTCAACCTGCCCTGAAGAAAAACGAGGATGAAAACCGAAATTGCAAAAAAAGGCTAAACCAAAGTAGCCGAACTAGCCCGATTATTAAGGGCAAACTCGGCCAACGACAAGAAGGTAACCCAATCATCCTGATCAGCAGACACAAAGCATCTCAAGTAGGTTTCCAAGGTCTGATTGGTTCGCTCCATCTGTCCATTAGTCTGAGGGTGAAATGCCGAAGAAAAAGACAAATTAATGCCCATTCTACCACAAAAGGACCGCCAAAACCTAGAAACAAACTGGGTACCTCTGTCAGACACAATATTCTCCGGAATACCATGCAAATGAACCACATGCTGGAAAAACAAAGGAACCAAATCAGAGGAGGAAGGCAACTTAGGCAAAGGTACCAAATGGACCATTTTAGAAAACCGGTCACAAACAACCCAGATGACAGACATCTTCTGAGACATAGGAAGATCGGAAATAAAATCCATGGAAATATGCGTCCAGGGCCTCTCAGGGATAGGCAAGGGCAAAAGCAACCCACTAGCACGAGAACAGCAGGGCTTAGCCCGAGCACAAATCCCACAGGACTGCACAAAGGAACGCACATCCCGTGACAAAGAAGGCCACCAAAAGGACCTGGCAACCAAATCTCTGGTTCCAAAGATCCCAGGATGACCTGCCAACACCGAACAATGGATCTCAGAAATCACCTTATTAGTCCATCTATCAGGAACAAACAATTTCCCCACAGGACAGAGGTCGGGTCTATCAGCCTGAAACTCCTGAAGCACCCGCCGCAAATCAGGGGAGACAGCAGAAAGAATCACCCTTTCCTTGAGAATACCAGCTGGCTCATGGACTCCAGGAGAATCAGGCAAAAAACTCCTAGACAAGGCATCAGCTTTCACATTCTTAGATCCCGGAAGATACGACACCACAAAATCAAAACGGGAGAAAAACAAAGACCACCGAGCCTGTCTAGGATTCAAGCGCTTGGCCGACTCAATGTAAATCAGATTCTTATGGTCGGTCAAGACCACAACATGATGCTTGGCTCCCTCAAGCCAATGTCGCCACTCCTCGAATGCTCACTTCATAGCCAACAACTCCCGATTGCCGACATCATAATTACGCTCAGCAGGCGAAAACTTTCTGGAGAAGAAAGCACACGGCTTCAACACAGAGCCATCAGAGCTTCTCTGAGACAAAACAGCTCCTGCCCCAATCTCAGAAACGTCAACCTGAACCTAAAAAGGGAGAGAAACATCTGGCTGATGCAACACAGGGGCAGAAGAAAAACGACGCTTAAGCTCCTGAAAGGCCTCCACAGCCGCAGAGGACCAATTCACCACATCCGCACCTTTCTTGGTCAAATCGGTCAGAGGTCTAACCACAGTAGAAAAATTAGCAATGAAGCGGCGATAAAAATTAGCAAAGCCCAAAAATTTCTGAAGGCTCTTCACAGATGTGGGCTGAGTCCAATCATAAATAGCCTGGACCTTAACAGGGTCCATTTCAATAGCCGAGGGAGAAAAAATGAACCCCAGAAAAGAAACCTTCTGAACTCCAAAAAGGCACTTAGACCCCTTCACAAACAGTGTATTAGCACGAAGAATCTGAAATACCATCCGGACCTGCTTCACATGAGTCTCCCAATCATCGGAAAAAAACAAAATATCATCCAAATATACAATCATAAATTTATCCAAATACTCCCGGAAAATATCATGCATAAAGGACTGAAACACAGATGGAGCATTAGCGAGCCCGAAAGGCATCACAAGATATTCAAAATGGCCTTCGGGCGTATTAAATGCTGTTTTCCATTCATCACCCTGTTTGATGCAGACCAGATTATACGCCCCTCGAAGGTCAATCTTGGTAAACCAGCTAGCCCCTTTGATCCGAGCAAACAAATCAGAGAGCAAAGGCAAAGAGTACTGGAATTTGACCGTGATCTTATTGAGAAGGCGATAATCTATACAGGGCCTCAAGGAGCCATCCTTCTTGGCAACAAAAAAGAACCCCACTCCCAATGGTGACGAAGACGGGCGAATATGCCCTTTCTCCAAGGACTCTTTTACATAAGTCCGCATAGCGGTATGCTCTGGCACAGACAGATTGAAAAGTCGACCCTTAGGGAACTTACAGCCAGGAATCAAATTAATAGCGCAATCACAGTCCCTATGAGGAGGCAGAGGACTGGATTTAGGCTCCTCAAATATATCCTGGAAATCCGACAGAAACTCAGGAACTTCAGAAGAAGGGGACGAGGAAATTGACATCAGAGGAATGTCACTATGTATCCCCTGACAACCCCAACTAGTCACGGACATAGATTTCCAATCCAGCACTGGATTATGTACCTGTAACCATGGAAACCCCAGCACAACCACATCATGCAAATTATGCAACACCAAAAAGCGAATATTTTCCTGATGTGCTGGAGCCATGTTCATGGCTAACTGTGTCCAGTACTGAGGTTTATTCTTGGCCAATGGCGTAGCATCAATCCCCCTCAAGGGAATAGGACTCTGCAATGGCTCCAAGGAAAAACCACAGCGCTTGGCAAATTCCAGGTCCATTAAGTTCAGGGCAGCGCAAGAATCCACAAATGCCATTACAGAAAAGGACGACAATGAACAAATCAGGGTAACAGACAAGAGAAATTTAGGCTGTAAAGTACTGATGGTAACCGACTTAGCAACCCTCTTAGTTCGCTTCGGGCAGTCAGAGATAGCATGAGTAGCGTCACCACAGTAAAAACACAGCCCATTCTGACATCTGAACTCCTGCCGTTCTGCTCTCGTCAAAACTCTATCGCATTGCATAGGCTCAGAACTCTGCCCAGAGGACACCGCCATATGGTGCACCTCCTTACGTTCACGTAAGCGCCGATCAATCTGAATGGCCAGAGACATTGATTCATTCAAACCAGCAGGCGTGGGAAACCCCACCATAACATCTTTAAGAGCTTCAGAAAGACCCTTTCTGAAAATAGCCACCAGGGCATCCTCATTCCATTTTGTAAGCACAGACCACTTTCTAAATTTCTGACAATATATCTCTACTGCTCCCTGACCCTGACACAGAGCCAGCAAAATTTTTTCTGCCTGATCCACAGAATTGGGTTCGTCATAAAGCAGTCCCAGTGCTTGAAAAAACGAATCTATATTGAGCAATGCAGGATTGCCTGGCTCAAGGGAGAATGCCCAGTCCTGCGGGTCGCCACGCAACAGAGAAATAACAATCTTCACCTGCTGAATGGGGTCACCAGAGGAACGGGGTCTCAGAGCAAAAAATAATCTGCAATTATTTTTAAAATTCAAAAACCTAGATCTATCCCCAGAAAACAAATCAGGAATAGGAATTCTAGGCTCAGAAACAGGAGTTTGAATAACATAGTCTTGGATACTCTGTACCCTTGCAGCGAGATGATCAACACACGCAGACAAACCCTGAACCTCCATATCAGCACCCAGCTCCTGCACCATCCAAAAATCAAGGGGGGAAAAAAAGGACAAAACAAGCAACACAAAAAAAAAAAATGACTCAGAACTTTCTCTTCCCTCTTTTGAGATGCATTTAACACATTGTGGGCCAGCTGTACTGTTATGACCTGGTGGGTACGGAGCGGTACTGAGATGACCTGGTGGGTAAAACCAATCATGGACTCGCTTAGAGGAGGTAGCAGCTCCACAGACAGTAATCACTGATATGACCTAGTGAATACGGAGCAGCACTGAAATGACCTAGTGGGCAAAACAAAAGTAGTACTAGCTCTGAGGAGGTGGTAACTTTACTGACCGCAATCCCTACTCCTAACACCAACACTAGAAATAGCCGTGGAGCGTACCTAACTCTGCCTAGATGCCTCTGCACAGCCTAAGAACTAGCTACCCCTGAAGATGGAAACGGAAAGCTATCTCGCCTCAGAGAAATTCCCAAAGGAAGATAGCCCCCCACAAATATTGATGGTGAGTGGAGAGGGAAATAACAAACTCAGATATGAAACTAGTTTTTTTAGCAAAGGAGGCCACTACTATCTAAATAGACAGAGATAGAAAAGGTTACTGTGCGGTCAGTATAAAAACTAAAAATCCACGCGTGTGGAGGGGCAAATCTGCGACCCCAGAGCTTCCAACTAGCCGGAATATTTCATAATGACAAGCTGGACAAAGAGACATAAATTGAACTGAACAAAAGGTCATAAGCAGGGAAACACCCAAAAACTAGCAGACTTATCTTAAGCTGGAAATGGACTGGCCAACAGAGAACTTCCAAGAAAGGACAGAATCCACAGGAAATACATTGACAGCTGGCATCCACTACAGCCAAAAGCCCAGTTAAATAACAAGTCCAGGAAACCGATTAGTGAACGCAGCTGCTAAGTTCCACTTGAAACCACCAGAGGGAGCCCAAGAGCAGAACTCCCAAAAATACCATTAGCAACCACAGGATGGAGCCCAAGAACGGAATTCACAACAGTTCCCACCCTGTCAGATGACAGTGTGAGCAAGCAGCTGTGACTAGTGGTAAAAAAGTTACCTCCTTTCACAGGTGCAGCTCATGAGAGAGTATTACGCTCATCAGCCTATGCCTGCTGTTGCTGAACAGCAAGATCAGGCACTGCTGATGGGAGAATTCATCAGCAGGTGCCTGTGCTATGAATACATTTTAAAAAGTTAAAAATTACATGAGGATGCTATTTTTGATAACCAGTGCATGCAAAACTGACAGCTGTGGGCTGAAACCCTTAGCTATCAGCTTTATCATGGCTGGTTAGCAATAATAGAGGGGTCCCAGGCCATTTTTTAAAATGATTTAAACAAACAATTAAAAAAAACAGTATGGAGTCCCGCCCTTTTTGACAACCAGTCAAGCTAAAGTAAACACTTGGGGGCTGGTAATGAGGCTGCTTAAGACTTTCTCACACAGCAAATAGTGCCATAATTGAGGTCAGCTGGGATTATCAGCTTTGAACTCTGGTGAACTTTATCATGGCAGCTCAATGCTAGACACTGCAGGAGTAATTATTCTCCTGTCAGTGTGAGCCGGCTGATGGGGAGAGTAACCTCTGGCACTCCAAAAATACAACTAAGTTTTGAATTCAAGGATTTATTCACTACCGGTCATATTTTAAATCAGACAATCTCCAACGTTTCGGCTTTTTTTTAGCCTTTTTCAAGGGAGTCTGTATCCAGACTACATATGCAGAAAACTAAAGGGGAATCAGCCAATCCTTAGTACATGCGTGTCCTCGGGAGACCGGTGTGTAAGCTAGCCTGCGGTGGTGGATAATGCCGTAAAATGGATATATGACATATCGGCTTTTTACCGCACTTATATCCATTTTACGGCATTATCCACCACCGCAGGCTAGCTTACACACCGGTCTCCCGAGGACACGCATGTACTAAGGATTGGCTGATTCCCCTTTAGTTTTCTGCATATGTAGTCTGGATACAGACTCCCTTGAAAAAGGCTAAAAAAAGCCGAAACGTTGGAGATTGTCTGATTTAAAATATGACCGGTAGTGAATAAATCCTTGAATTCAAAACTTAGTTGTATTTTTGGAGTGCCAGAGGTTACACTAAAATTTGATATTGTATTTTTCCTCTGAGCACCATCTGACATTTATATAGAGTGCGCCTCTCCTGTCGGTATTTTTGATGGGGAGAGTAGTCACTGATGTGACTACTCTCCAAATCATCAAGATCATCATGGGACAGCATGGATTAGCTTCACATCGGACAGGTTAGGGATATGGCTGTTTATTATTTTTCCTTTTTTCCAGGGGACATGGGCATCAGAGAATTAGACATAAAGGTGAGTATGATGGTTGTTTATTATTTTCAGGGTTTTTTTTACAGGTGACATGGGCTTCAGTGGATTAGATGTCAAGGTGAGTATAACTGTGCTATTTTATTTTCATTTCCAAAAAATGAGTCTGTGCCATTATTTCAATTAAATGATTTTATTCTGTCTGTGTCTTTTTTACAATCTAACTGTGGGCTTAGTTATGGGGGAGTTTTATAGATGCCTCTCCATTACTAGCCTGTGGGCTTGATGTCAGTGACCATAAAGCAGCAGACATCAACTCCACAAATATTACCCCACTTGCCATGATAAGGAAAAAGTTCCTAAATTGTAGACTTTTTTGCAAATAAATATTAACGTCAACCCAAGGCTTTGTCTGAGTTTTCAATTGTGTCCCTCAGTGTATTTGAGTTTTGCATCCCTGTTTTAGAGTGTTTGGATGGATTACTAAAAAACAGACGTTTTACACAAGAAGTTTATCTATATATATAAAAACGAGTGTGTTTGTATCAATGATGATGTCATAATGGTTTCCATGGTGACGATGATATCATAAAGGTTGCCATGGCGAAGATGATGTCATAACGGTTGCTATGGTGATGATGATGTCATAATAGGTTGTAATGGTGATGGTTATGTCATAATGGTTGCCATGTTGGCGACGATGTCAGAATATTTGCCATGGTGAAGATGATCTCATAATGGGTATATGTTTATAGAAAAACAGCCGCACACTGAAGACTTGAGGGTTATGCAAAAAGTATTCTTTATTTGTGCGTACAGACATCACCAGGTGCTCAATAACGTATAAAGTGACTGCATCACCAATGAGACGGTCATAGCGCTTCAATGCTCCTACAGGCACCGCCCATACCGGACTAAGTCTTTCTTCCTTGCACATCCTTTACCTTTACTAAAAGTGAGGTTTTGACAAAGACCATCCCTTGTCGAAACGTTAACCTTATTGTCTGCCAAATTCTTTATACGTTATTGAGCACCTGGTGATGTCTGTACGCACAAATAAAGAAAGAACACTTTTTGCATAACCTTCAAGTCTTCAGTGTGCGGCTGTTTTTCTATAAATATTGTGACTATTTGTTCAGCCTGCACCTACCGCTCCAGGATACAGAGTGCACCACATTTCTCCAGACTATAATGGGTATATGGGCACAGAACTATGGGATGGATGGAGAATGTGTGATGGATATATGGGCACGGGACTATGGGATGGAGGATATGTATGATGGGTATATGGGCACGGGACTATGAGATAGAGGATGTGTGATGTGTATATGGGCACAAGACTATGGGATGGAGGATATGTATGATGGGTATATGGGCATGGGACTGTGGGATGGAGGATGGGTATAATAGGCATGGGACTATGGAATGGAGGATGTTTATGATGGGTATATGGGCACGGGACTATGGGATAGAGGATGTGTGATGTGTATATGGGCACAAGACTATGGGATGGAGGATATGTATGATGGGTATATGGGCATGGGACTGTGGGATGGAGGATGGGTATAATAGGCATGGGACTATGGAATGGAGGATGTTTATGATGGGTATATGGGCACAGGACTATGGGATGGAGGATATGTATAATGGGTATATGGCCATAGGACTATGGGATGGAGGATGTGTGATGGGTACATGGGCATCGGACTATGGGATGAAGGATATGTATGATGGGTATATGGGCATAGGACTATGGAATGGTGGATGTGCATGATGGGTATATGGGCCCAGGACTATGGGATGGAGGATGTGTATGATGGGTAAATGGGCATGGGACTATGGGATGGAGGATATGTATGATGGATATATGGGCACGGGACTATGGGATGAAGGATAATCATTATTTGTTATAACTAACCACAGTTAGTTACTATGCCCGGACAACGCCGGGCTCTTCAGCTAGTTATTCATAAAATGTAATTATAGGAAAACTGTCATGACTATGTAATGCCTTAACATGGAAATTTTGCAGGAATAATTTCTGATAACTAACACACCATACAAGATTAAATTAAGAATTCCATTCTATTGTAGCAAACAGAGAATTTGAATTAGATAAGAAATTGATAGATAAAGTGTATTAGAAAAAATAAAAAAATAAAAAAAATGAATGTTTTACTGCACGTTTGAAATCCCCTGCTAATCCACATTGATGTTAACTTTTCCTGCATGAGTACCATTTGTACCTATTATAGGGCACACTTTTTAAAAAGAAATAACTGATGTTTTTGAGAAAAGTTGCAACAAGTCAGTCATCTAGTACTCAAAACTCACACAAATCTATGTTACACAGGAATTACCAGAGTACGAGTTAGTACGTGCTTGGGGCTCTTGAATGACTTATAGAGGGTAGTTAAAAGTGGAGGTTCCAACTCCATAGCATCCATATACCTAATAAGGCATAAGATCAGGGGTTGATATTATTACTCAAGACTGCTAACTGTACTCTAACAGAAGAAAAATAGCATTAAAATACTAACCTGAATATGTAAGTTGGCAATACAGTATGTTATGATTGATAATGTTTGACACTTGGGTTTACAGTCTTCACCTTAAATATCACCATTAGGAAAATTGCCAAAAACTAGTGCCAAGAATTTCTATCCTCTTTCACTTATCTATTGTGCATGAGATGTAAACCACAGCAACTTCGTGGCTTGCAATTCTCTAAGAGGCAATTACATTATAGAAACGGTACCTTTTATAGTATTTTTATCAATTTACAGAAAAACAGCCGCACACTGAAGACTTGAATGTTATGCAAAAAGTATTCTTGCAGCGGGATCAACAGAGCGTAACCTAATGAAGAACCACCCACAAAGTGAGTACAGAAATTGGACTGTATCCAGTTTACAGGAGAGAGCCAGAGACTTGGTCCTGAACTACCAGGGACTGACTAAAGAGGCCTTAATTGACCTACTGGTGGGTGCCAGCCCAACCACCTCCCCCCATATAGTTCATAGTTACATAGTTACATAGTTACATAGTTAGTAAGGCCGAAAAAAGACATTTGTCCATCCAGTTCAGCCTATATTCCATCATAATAAATCCCCAGATCTACGTCCTTCTACAGAACCTAATAATTGTATGATACAATATTGTTCTGCTCCAGGAAGACATCCAGGCCTCTCTTGAACCCCTCAACTGAGTTCGCCATCACCACCTCCTCAGGCAAGCAATTCCAGATTCTCACTGCTCTAACAGTAAAGAATCCTCTTCTATTTTGGTGGAAAAACCTTCTCTCCTCCAGACGCAAAGAATGCCCCCTTGTGCCCGTCACCTTCCTTGGTATAAACAGATCCTCAGCGAGATATTTGTATTGTCCCCTTATATACTTATACGTGGTTATTAGATCGCCCCTCAGTCGTCTTTTTTCTAGACTAAATAATCCTAATTTCGCTGATCTATCTGGGTATTGTAGTTCTCCCATCCCCTTTATTAATTTTGTTGCCCTCCTTTGTACTCTCTCTAGTTCCATTATATCCTTCTTGAGCACCGGTGCCCAAAACTGGACACAGTACTCCATGTGCGGTCTAACTAGGGATTTGTACAGAGGCAGTATAATGCTCTCATCATGTGTATCCAGACCTCTTTTAATGCACCCCATGATCCTGTTTGCCTTGGCAGCTGCTGCCTGGCACTGGCTGCTCCAGGTAAGTTTATCATTAACTAGGATCCCCAAGTCCTTCTCCATGTCAGATTTACCCAGTGGTTTCCCATTCAGTGTGTAATGGTGACATTGATTCCTTCTTCCCATGTGTATAACCTTACATTTATCATTGTTAAACCTCATCTGCCACCTTTCAGCCCAAGTTTCCAACTTATCCAGATCCATCTGTAGCAGAATACTATCTTCTCTTGTATTAACTGCTTTACATAGTTTTGTATCATCTGCAAATATCAATATTTTACTGTGTAAACCTTCTACCAGATCATTAATGAATATGTTGAAGAGAACAGGTCCCAATACCGACCCCTGCAGTACCCCACTGGTCACAGCGACCCAGTTAGAGACTATACCATTTATAACCACCCTCTGCTTTCTATCACTAAGCCAGTTACTAACCCATTTACACACATTTTCCCCCAGACCAAGCATTCTCATTTTGTGTACCAACCTCTTGTGCGGCACGGTATCAAATGCTTTGGAAAAATCGAGATATACCACGTCCAATGACTCACCGTGGTCCAGCCTATAGCTTACCTCTTCATAAAAACTGATTAGATTGGTTTGACAGGAGCGATTTCTCATAAACCCATGCTGATATGGAGTTAAACAGTTATTCTCATTGAGATAATCCAGAATAACATCCTTCAGAAACCCTTCAAATATTTTACCAACAGTAGAGGTTAGACTTACTGGCCTATAATTTCCAGGTTCACTTTTAGAGCCCTTTTTGAATATTGGCTATGCGCCAGTCCTGCGGAACAGACCCCGTCGCTATAGAGTCCCTAAAAATAAGAAATAATGGTTTATCTATTACATTACTTAGTTCTCTTAGTACTCGTGGGTGTATGCCATCCGGACCCGGAGATTTACCTATTTTAATCTTATTTAGCCGGTTTCGCACCTCTTCTTGGGTTAGATTGGTGACCCTTAATATAGGGTTTTCATTGTTTCTTGGGATTTCACCTAGCATTTCATTTTCATCAATTCAATTCATCAATTCATCAATTCAATTCATCAATTCATCAATTCATCAATTAGTCCACAATAGAATATGGCACTTCCACAACATATAACAACAATTTGAACACCAGGTAGAATTAACACCTAAGTCCAATGAAGAGACCCATAAGATAATGAATAAAATTTCCTTTTATTATCAATTACAGAATTTAATTAAAAAAAAGGGCTACCAGACACATAATACAAAAAATACACCCACGGGGCCAAAAACACCTTGCATAAATATATATTGGTACCACGGTACTGCGTTTAGGAAATGAACAATGCAAACACACTGTATAGACAGATCTACCTGGTGCACGTCCTAGCACTTGTAACAATAAACTGCGCCCCAATGGGGAATCCCTAATACATTACATAGGCGTGCATATACCATTAACATGTAGAAATTGCAAAGTACAAATTATCTCACCGCCGTAATCCGTGGAGGGATAAAGACCGTGACTCGTGTGGTGTCAGGTGTTTCGGCGTTCCCGTCGCCCCATTTTTTTTTATTTTTTTTTAATGAATAAAATTTCCTTTTATTATCAATTACAGAATTTAATTAAAAAAAAGGGCTACCAGACACATAATACAAAAAATACACCCAGGGGGCCAAAAACACCTTGCATAAATATATATTGGTACCACGGTACAGCATTTAGGAAATGAACAATGCAAACACACTGTATAGACAGATCTACCTGGTGCACGTCCTAGCACTTGTAACAATAAACTGCGCCCCAATGGGGAATCCCTAATACATTACATAGGCGTGCATATACCATTAACATGTAGAAATTGCAAAGTACGAATTATCTCACCGCCGTAATCCGTGGAGGGATAAAGACCGTGACTCGTGTGGTGTCAGGGGTTTCGGCGTTCCCCTGTCGCCCCGACGCACGTTTCGCCCTTAGCTTCTTCCAGGGGCGTGCCCAGGGGATGATAGGTATGGCTATTTGAATGGGAAACTACCAATGAACGTGCAGAAGGGGCTGTGATGTAAATGATTGCCTATTGGTGCAACCATGTCCCGGTTACCTCCCAGTGAATAACAATGAGCTGTGCCGTTGCTAAGATACTTTAAGGAAAGGGTGAGTGGATACATCCATTCAAGAAATACAAAAATGTACCGCAGAGTAGAATTAACGGCGCATGCAGCCATCAAAGCCCACCGTATAATAGCATTTACCAGGTAGCGCTCCCTGCACCAACCGCAATAATCCGCGCAGGTCCAGTATGGAGCGCCCTGGGAAAAGCACGGTGACTGGATGATTAGCGCATGCGCACCTTCTACCTGGTGTACAATGAAGATTAAGAAGCCGCAGCTGCCAATATATTGCAATAAACATGAACCCTAAGGTGAAATTTATTACTGTACGAGTGAAAAAACTAATAATAAATAAACGTGAAGGACTATATTTAGTAAATATATATATATATATATGACTTAAAACAGGGGGACTAAAATACATTATAAAAGCCAATACTAGGCTTGCTACATAACAGTGACATCCTAAGATGCAAAAGTGCATTAGCTGTACATACCAATGTTGTAATAAAGTGCATTATTGTTAGATATTGACATACTTAAAAAGAATTAGTGAACCAAATATACTAAGACATTGCGGCAATACAAACACAGGAAAAAGCCGATAATAAATAAAAATAAACATCCTAAGATGCAAAAGTGCATAAACTGTGCATACCAAATAGTGATAAAGTGCATTATTATTAGATATTAACATACATTGTAAACAAAAAATTCTAAGGCATTGCGGCAGAATACACAAAAGGAAAAAATATATCTTGCAGAAATATATATCCACTCAATTTGGCAGAAGTCCATTGTGCAGAAAGCCAATAGTAGGCTTACCACATAACAATAACATCCTAAAAAGTGCATAAACTATGCATATCAATTTATAAAGATGCATTATTATTAGATCTGGACATACTTAAAAAATACTAATACTAAGACATTGTGGCAATATACACAAAGGGGGAACATATCCTGCAAAATATATATCCACTCAATGCAGCCGAAGTCCTTATGCAGCCATCAGTGTTTCTTCAACATACGTCCTTTAAAGCAATTCCAGCAAGAGGGCCCGGATTACTTCCAGCACATCCATAGGAGCTCCCAAACCATATCCATACAAAATTCTGAATAAGTAAACTAAGATAAAACAAACATGAATTAATAACATATATAATACCTATGAATACTAAAATCAATAAAACCTAAAACCCATCCCCTAAAAAAGATGCTTCAAGGAATTTTAATTATATTATAAAATTATATCTAGAGAAACGATCCGAATCCCAAACTTTCATTAAGGCCACCCGGACTCATAGTGCCTAACCGATAAATCCACTTACTTTCTATTCTAGCCAATACTTTAAATAGATCTCCTCCCCGAGGTCCAAGAGTTACCTGATCAATTGCCTTGATCAATAGTCCTCTCGTGTTGCATCCATGATAGCGTTTAAAATGCCTGGGGAGACTTTTTAGTGAAGAGTCCTCTTTACTAAGTTTGGCCTTCTCTATGTCCCTAATGTGCTCACGGGTTCTCACTTTTAATTCCCTCGTGGTCAGGCCTATATAAACCTTCCCACAGGGACAGGTAGCATGATAAATAACTCCAACTGATGCACATGTAAGGTGTTGTCGGATGGTGTAGCTACGAGATCCATTCCAATTTGTAAAAGATGTAGATTTCCTATGGTTAAGACACCCTTTACAAAGGCCGCAAGGGAAGAAGCCAGGCAGATCCTTTTGATTTACTTGCTTACTTGCTGTTTTTGTAGATTCATAATGGCTATGGACCAATAGATCTTTCAAATTGGCAGATCTTCTAGCCACAATTGATGGTTGTGTTGGTAGAATATCTCTTAACACCGGGTCCATCAGCAGTACCTCCCAATGTTTATAGATAATATTCTTCAAATTATACCATTCTTTATTGAACTTTTAATTAAAGAATACTGAAGCACCACTAGAAGTAGTATTGGGGAGCACGCAAGCTCAGCTCCCTCTACCCGCCCCACGGGCGTAGACCACACAGGATAGCTCCCAACAAAGATACAGGCAAAAAAACGGAGCAAGAACATCCACAGCAACATGTTTTTAAAACTAAAAAAGTATAAAGTTTATTAAATAATTACAACATAGTACCATCAATTTTACAACTGTAATGAGTGCTAAGTGCTCTGCAGACACAGAGAGGCAACAATAGAGGGGAAATGATGATAGCCACACACAGGGGGGGGGGGAAAAACACATACAGTGGTGCCCTTTCACCCCCATGAAGCACCGGGACACTAAGCTCACAATGACAAACTCCTATAGGGTCCTTCCGGTATCCCCTTTTGAAAATAACACAGAGTTATGGAGCACAAGTGTGCACCGTACTTAATAAGGCTTACCCATCGTAGTTACTTCAACCGGGTTCCCCCTCCTGGTGTGGCACCCCTGGACGCGCGTTTCGCGTATTCGCTTTATCAACAGGGTAACTCTGTAGCCATTCTCGTGTGTTTTAATACTAAAACAACCGGAAGTAAAAGCCGGCAAACCGGCGCATGCGCAGTGACACCCGGAGCGCGTCTCCGCCTAGACCGTCACAGCAGGGCGGGCGTAAGGGGGAAAAACCTCCCATAGACGTCATATGACGCGCGCCCTGCTTCTGGAGACGGGCCAAGCAGAGAGCACGCCTCCCGAGCGGCAACGGACATGCGCACGCCAGGCAACCATTTTTATGAAGACCAGAGTATCGGCCACATCTATAGAGATCAAGGGGCTGCACATTCACACCCACCATGTTAAAAGGCCATAATGGTGAGTAAACAGTGACACTAAGATCAAAGACCCTTATGTGCAAAGAGAATAGTTTGTGCAACAGGCACAGTTAGTGCAATAACATTGTGGGCCAGTATGGGCCCCATATCAATGTATAAAGTGACACGTGCATACAAAAATATAACAGTACAGAAATATAAAAAAATGCAAAACACCTAAGTGCAAATAGTATTAAAGTAATAAAATCTTCATTATGTGCTATAATTGGAACTCCACTTCCTTCATTCCTCCTTCCTCAAAGTGTAATGTGATGTAATTACATGGAGGTGAGAGATATTAAGCAGCCCAGATGCCGACTGTAGTCATGGATGTAAAGAAATTAACTAAAATAGAAACAAACACAAGAAAATGTTAATACTAAACAGAAAATTAAAAACAAACGGTGAATTGACTCAAACATGGAGAGACCCAAAATTAGTCACATATATCCAAATATTCATTTTCAATTTTTGGTTTTACATTTCAAATTTGAAAAGTCCTCCACCACACAGGCGCAACGAGGTCAGAGGTGGTGCCCCATTTGGGAGCCGAAAGATATAAAATATAATATAATATAACTCAGAGAAAGGGGGCGAAACTTAATTTCTCATTCAGCCCCTTTGGGGCCATAGTATCAAGGGTGACAATCCACCTACATTCGCGTTGTGCAAGTGTTTTGGCGGTATTGCCACCCCTGATCCCTCCATGGATCCTCTCTATGCCCCTTATTTCCAGACCCCTGGGGTCACAACCATGACATTTATGAAAGTGTCTGGGCAGGGTTTTGAGGCCTGCCACATCCACTGCCTTTTTCGCGGCTATAATATCACGTACATGTTCGCGTGCCCGAATCCTTAATTCCCTAGATGTGAGACCCACGTAAATTAGGGAGCAGGGGCAGGTTGCATAATAGATAACACCAGCAGTACTACATGAGATAAATTCTCTTATTTTAAACTCCCTGCTCCCATCTGAGGTCTTGAAGGTACCACATCTAAGGATATTCGGACACGCGACACATGATCCGCATGGATAACAGCCCTGTCTTGGGCTGCCCACATCCAAGAAACTTCTATTCCTAGTTTTTGCTACATAATGGCTCCTCACCAAGTTGTCTTTGAGGTTCCTACCTCTCCGTTGTGTCATGAGTGGAAATTTAGTTAAGTGTGAGGCCAATATTGCGTCGGTCTGTAACACAGACCAATGCCTGTTTAATATTTCTCGGATGCGGTTCCACTGGCAGTTGGACGTCGATATAAATCTGACCCCAGACCCGTCATCAGATTTTGGCTTCTTTCCCTGTGCCAGTAAGTCCTCCCTCCTTGTGGATTTGGCCCTTCCATACCCTGCCCTGATGCTCCGGCGACTATACCCCCTAGCCTGGAAACGCTCCGACAGAATGGTGGACTGCCTCTCAAAGCGGGCCTCTGTAGAGCATACCCGTCTGTTCCTCAAAAATTGCCCAACTGGGATGGCCTTAATGGTAGAATAATTGTGTGCCGAGGATGCATGCAGCAATGAGTTGACGGATGTTTCCTTCCGATATAAGTCCGTCTCAATGGATCCATCCTCGGCAACACATAAAGAAATATCCAAAAAATCAATGGTGGTTTTATGCCAAGAATATGTGAATTTTAAATTAAAATTATTGTGATTTAATTCCAACATAAAATTGGCAAGGCTGGCCTCGCTACCGTTCCAAATCATTAGAACATCATCGATGTAGCGAAACCAGCCCACCACCGGGTCGGCGGCGTGCGCCCCGTCACCCTGAAAGATGAACCTCTCCCAGAACCCCAAAAAGAGGTTTGCATATGACGGGGCACACGCCGCGCCCATGGCTGTGCCTTGTAACTGTAAATAAAACCTGTCTTTGAAAACAAAATAATTGTGAGTTAAAATAAACTCAAGTAAATCCAAAACAAATTCAACTAAATGGCCATCCCAGTTGGCAGCTTCAAGGAAGAAACGGGCGGCCCTTAGTCCATCTACATGTCTGATGGATGTGTATAATGATTCTATGTCAATAGTGACAAGGATCATACCCGCCTCGAGAGACAGTCCATCCACTCTTCTTAGTACATCCGTAGTGTCTCTGACATAGGAGGGAAGTGTCTCGACTAAAGGTTTCAAGTAGAAATCTACAAATTTGCAAATATTGTCGGACAACCCCCCTATGCCAGAGACAATCGGCCGTCCAGGCGGGTTCACAGCGTCCTTATGCACCTTGGGCAGGGCATAGAAGGTAGCAACTCTAGGGAACTTAGGCATAAGTCCCTCGAGTACCTTCCTGGGTACAGCACCCGGTCCGTCCGCCAAATCCAGGATACGCGCTAATTTGTCAGTAAAGATCTGAGTGGGATCTTGGGGCAGCATACGGTACGTGTCCTTGTTCCTCAGCTGCCGCATAACCTCCCTTTCATACTTCTCAATTGGCCAAATCACCACATTCCCCCCCTTGTCAGCTGGTTTTATAACCACAGAATCAAGTTCCTGCAACTCTCTCAAGGCCTTCCTCTGATCCACTGTTAAGTTATCATTATAAAGCCCCCTTGATAGTTTAGTCAAATCTTCGGTAACTAGTCTACAAAATATGTCTACTTGAGGACATAGAGACAAGGGGGGGAATGTGGTTGACCTAGGCACAAGTGTAGAAGGGAATTTACCTAAGGAATCTGGCTGCTGCTCCTTAAGAAGATCCTCTAATGCTGTCAAGGCGTCAGCCTCCACCTCATTCAACGAAATATCACCGAGATTCTTTTGACCATGCAGTTTTTTGAGGAGTAATTTGCGACAAAATAGGTGGGTATCTTTCACAACTGTAAAAGAGTCAAATTGGTTAGATGGAACGAAATTAAGACCCAATTTCAAAACTTCAGTTTGTGTTTTGGATAAGGGATAAGAAGATAAATTGATCACCTCAAGACCTGTGTCTTTAGTCTTCCGTTCATAGGATGGGGGAGGGGTAAATTTTCTTCTCTTCCCATTATATTTAGCCTTGGCTGCTCTATTCGGCTGTGTTTTCCGCTCCCTCCCTCCACCCGATGTATTCGATCGGTCGGAGGCTACACTCGCTTCATCCACAGATGTTGCGGATGAGATGGATCCTGATCTTTGTTGCAATGCGGGGCGAGTTTTATTTTTACCCATCCTCCAACGATACACTCGGTTGTCCCGATAGTCTGCATTATCCCTTTGTAATTTTTTGGTTTTGATCCCACTGATCTCTTGCTCCCATTTCTTGAAATCATTGTCCAAATCATTATTTAATTTTTCTAATGCCTCCGTAGTTAGGTCATCTTTTATAATTTTTTGGATGTTATCAATTTCTTTCTCCAACTCAGTTAACTTTTTTGTGTCCAATTTCATGAGCAATTCAATGAACCCCCTGGAGCATTTCGAGGCCACCTCCTCCCACTCAGATCTAAACAGTTCGTCTTCCACAGGGAAGGAGGGAAATATCTGTACGCGTAATCCCCTCGGGATCAGGCCACGGGCCAGGTACTGCCCCAGAGTGGCCTTGTTCCACCACAGCCTCGTACGCCTGTGTAGTAGGGACTTCAATTTACTGGCACAGGGAAAGAAGCCAAAATCTGATGACGGGTCTGGGGTCAGATTTATATCGACGTCCAACTGCCAGTGGAACCGCATCCGAGAAATATTAAACAGGCATTGGTCTGTGTTACAGACCGACGCAATATTGGCCTCACACTTAACTAAATTTCCACTCATGACACAACGGAGAGGTAGGAACCTCAAAGACAACTTGGTGAGGAGCCATTATGTAGCAAAAACTAGGAATAGAAGTTTCTTGGATGTGGGCAGCCCAAGACAGGGCTGTTATCCATGCGGATCATGTGTCGCGTGTCCGAATATCCTTAGATGTGGTACCTTCAAGACCTCAGATGGGAGCAGGGAGTTTAAAATAAGAGAATTTATCTCATGTAGTACTGCTGGTGTTATCTATTATGCAACCTGCCCCTGTTCCCTAATTTACGTGGGTCTCACATCTAGGGAATTAAGGATTCGGGCACGCGAACATGTACGTGATATTATAGCCACGAAAAAGGCAGTGGATGTGGCAGGCCTCAAAACCCTGCCCAGACACTTTCATAAATGTCATGGTTGTGACCCCAGGGGTCTGGAAATAAGGGGCATAGAGAGGATCCATGGAGGGATCAGGGGTGGCAATACCGCCAAAACACTTGCACAACGCGAATGTAGGTGGATTGTCACCCTTGATACTATGGCCCCAAAGGGGCTGAATGAGAAATTAAGTTTCGCCCCCTTTCTCTGAGTTATATTATATTATATTTTATATCTTTCGGCTCCCAAATGGGGCACCACCTCTGACCTCGTTGCGCCTGTGTGGTGGAGGACTTTTCAAATTTGAAATGTAAAACCAAAAATTGAAAATGAATATTTGGATATATGTGACTAATTTTGGGTCTCTTCATGTTTGAGTCAATTCACCGTTTGTTTTTAATTTTCTGTTTAGTATTAACATTTTCTTGTGTTTGTTTCTATTTTAGTTAATTTCTTTACATCCATGACTACAGTCGGCATCTGGGCTGCTTAATATCTCTCACCTCCATGTAATTACATCACATTACACTTTGAGGAAGGAGGAATGAAGGAAGTGGAGTTCCAATTATAGCACATAATGAAGATTTTATTACTTTAATACTATTTGCACTTAGGTGTTTTGCATTTTTTTATATTTCTGTACTGTTATATTTTTGTATGCACGTGTCACTTTATACATTGATATGGGGCCCATACTGGCCCACAATGTTATTGCACTAACTGTGCCTGTTGCACAAACTATTCTCTTTGCACATAAGGGTCTTTGATCTTAGTGTCACTGTTTACTCACCATTATGGCCTTTTAACATGGTGGGTGTGAATGTGCAGCCCCTTGATCTCTATAGATGTGGCCGATACTCTGGTCTTCATAAAAATGGTTGCCTGGCGTGCGCATGTCCGTTGCCGCTCGGGAGGCGTGCTCTCTGCTTGGCCCGTCTCCAGAAGCAGGGCGCGCGTCATATGACGTCTATGGGAGGTTTTTCCCCCTTACGCCCGCCCTGCTGTGACGGTCTAGGCGGAGACGCGCTCCGGGTGTCACTGCGCATGCGCCGGTTTGCCGGCTTTTACTTCCGGTTGTTTTAGTATTAAAACACACGAGAATGGCTACAGAGTTACCCTGTTGATAAAGCGAATACGCGAAACGCGCGTCCAGGGATGCCACACCAGGAGGGGGAACCCGGTTGAAGTAACTACGATGGGTAAGCCTTATTAAGTACGGTGCACACTTGTGCTCCATAACTCTGTGTTATTTTCAAAAGGGGATACCGGAAGGACCCTATAGGAGTTTGTCATTGTGAGCTTAGTGTCCCGGTGCTTCATGGGGGTGAAAGGGCACAACTGTATGTGTTTTCCCCCCCCCCCTGTGTGTGGCTATCATCATTTCCCCTCTATTGTTGCCTCTCTGTGTCTGCAGAGTGCACTTAGCACTCATTACAGTTGTAAAATTGATGGTACTATGTTGTAATTATTTAATAAACTTTATACTTTTTTAGTTTTAAAAACATGTTGCTGTGGATGTTCTTGCTCCGTTTTTTTGCCTGTAGCATTCTTTATTGAACGTAGAAATAAATCGTACCTGGTTATTCTCCTTTTTTGCAGATGTCATTGGATGATATAGAAGTTGGTCTCTTGTTGCCTTTGCAGCTCTTTGATAGCCTCTTTTTATGGCCCTTTTACTATATCCCCTATCAAGGAATCTACTTGTAAGATCAATGGCTTGCATGTTAAAGCTTTCCTCATTTGAACAAATGCGTTTGGCTCGTAGGTACTGACCAATAGGTATCCCACGAATAGTTGCTGGTGGGTGAGAAGAGTCTGCGGACAAAAAAGAATTCGTAGATGTAGGTTTTCTGAAAATATCCGTATTAATCCGTCCATCTAGATCCACACACATTTTGATGTCCAAAAAGTCCATCTCTCTTCCAGTTTTAAACGTACAGTGGGGCAAAAAAGTATTTAGTCAGTCAGCAATAGTGCAAGTTCCACCACTTAAAAAGATGAGAGGCGTCTGTAATTTACATCATAGGTAGACCTCAACTATGGGAGACAAACTGAGAAAAAATAATCCAGAAAATCACATTGTCTGTTTTTTTATCATTTTATTTGCATATTATGGTGGAAAATAAGTATTTGGTCAGAAACAAACAATCAAGATTTCTGGCTCTCACAGACCTGTAACTTCTTCTTTAAGAGTCTCCTCTTTCCTCCACTCATTACCTGTAGTAATGGCACCTGTTTAAACTTGTTATTAGTATAAAAAGACACCTGTGCACACCCTCAAACAGTCTGACTCCAAACTCCACTATGGTGAAGACCAAAGAGCTGTCAAAGGACACCAGAAACAAAATTGTAGCCCTGCACCAGGCTGGGAAGACTGAATCTGCAATAGCCAACCAGCTTGGAGTGAAGAAATCAACAGTGGGAGCAATAATTAGAAAATGGAAGACATTCAAGACCACTGATAATCTCCCTCGATCTGGGGCTCCACGCAAAATCCCACCCCGTGGGGTCAGAATGATCACAAGAATGGTGAGCAAAAATCCCAGAACCACGCGGGGGGACCTAGTGAATGAACTGCAGAGAGCTGGGACCAAAGTAACAAGGCCTACCATAAGTAACACACTACGCCACCATGGACTCAGATCCTGCAGTGCCAGACGTGTCCCACTGCTTAAGCCAGTACATGTCTGGGCCCGTCTGAAGTTTGCTAGAGAGCATTTGGATGATCCAGAGGAGTTTTGGGAGAATGTCCTATGGTCTGATGAAACCAAACTGGAACTGTTTGGTAGAAACACAACTTGTCGTGTTTGGAGGAAAAAGAATACTGAGTTGCATCCATCAAACACCATACCTACTGTAAAGCATGGTGGTGGAAACATCATGCTTTGGGGCTGTTTCTCTGCAAAGGGGCCAGGATGACTGATCCGGGTACATGAAAGAATGAATGGGGCCATGTATCGTGAGATTTTGAGTGCAAACCTCCTTCCATCAGCAAGGGCATTGAAGATAAAACGTGGCTGGGTCTTTCAACATGACAATGATCCAAAGCACACCACCAGGGCAACGAAGGAGTGGCTTCGTAAGACGCATTTCAAGGTCCTGGAGTGGCCTAGCCAGTCTCCAGATCTCAACCCTATACAAAACCTTTGGAGGGAGTTGAAAGTCCGTGTTGCCAAGCGAAAAGCCAAAAACATCACTGCTCTAGAGGAGATCTGCATGGAGGAATGGGCCAACATACCAACAACAGTGTGTGGCAACCTTGTGAAGACTTACAGAAAATGTTTGACCTCTGTCATTGCCAAAAAAGGATATATTACAAAGTATTGAGATGAAATTTTGTTTCTGACTAAATACTTATTTTCCACCATAATATGCAAATAAAATGATAAAAAAACAGACAATGTGATTTTCTGGATTTTTTTTTCTCAGTTTGTCTCCCATAGTTGAGGTCTACCTATGATGTAAATTACAGACGCCTCTCATCTTTTTAAGTGGTGGAACTTGCACTATTGCTGACTGACTAAATACTTTTTTGCCCCACTGTAAGTCTTATATTTAGGTTGTTATTATTCAATTGTCCCATCAGTATTTCCAAATCTTCGGGTGTGCCATCCCATAGGAAGAGGACATCATCAATGTACCTCATCCAGTTATGAACATTAGTCATTCCCTGGATGAGGTCATTGTGGAAGATGTCCATCTCCCAGGCCCCCAAAAACAGGTTGGCATACGATGGGGCGCAAGATGCCCCCATCACAGTGCCCTGTAGTTGTAGGTATGTTTGAGTATTAAAGGTGAACGCATTATGGGTTAACAAAAACTCCAAAAGGATTAAAATGAGTTCAATTAAGGGGGCATCCAAAGAGCTCGAAGAAAGAAATCATTTAACAGCCCCAAGTCCGTCTGAATGACGGATAGAAGTATACAAAGACTCCACGTCGGCCGTTACAATAATCATACCTTCATCCAGGTACAGCTGGTCTAATCTCTGTAAGGCCGACGTGGTATCCTTGATATATGAAGGTAAGTTTGCAACTAAGGGTTTCAGAAAATAGTCAATGATATTAGCTATCAATTCACAAGGCCCATCATTACCTGAAACTATGGGACGGCCAGGTGGATCCAGGGCATTCTTATGAAGCTTGGGGATCAGGTAAAACGTAGGAAGTTTAGGGTGATTCAACTGTATACTGTCAACCAGTTTTTTGGACACAATTCCTTGTAAAAATGCTTTATCAATAATGTCCAATAGAAGTTTCTGGAAGAAAGATAGAGGATGGTAAGTGAGGCGTTTGTAGCATAAGGTGTCATTGAGCAATTTATAAGCCTGCCTTTCGTATTGTTCCTTTGGCCAAATGACAAGGTTACCCCCCTTATCGGCCGGTTTGAATACTACGTCAGGCCAGCTCTTCAGCTCTTGTATGGCCTGGCGTTCCATCTTGGTTATGTTTGAAGCGCTTTTTTGATTACTAGCTAAATCTTCAACATCTCTAGTTACTAATTTTGTAAAGATGTCCACCGCCGGACATATGCTAAGGGGAGGAAATTTTTTGGATCTAGTATAAAGTTGTTGAGGGATGGTACTAACCTCTGTCGGATTGTTTTCCTCTTCCAAGGCAGTCAAATTATCAAGAATCTCCTTATCAATGGAAATGAGTGAAGGATCTTGATCACAATTTTTTGAATGCAGTTTTTTAAGTATTAGTTTTCTGGCAAATAGATGAACATCCTTTACTGATATAAACGCATCTAGATGATGTGAGGGGGAAAAAGTTAGGCCTTTTTGCAAAATCTTAATTTGAACTGAAGTAAGAACATGGTTAGAAAGATTAACTACCTGATATTGATTGTTCTTCCTTCTGCCTCTCTGTGCTTTGTTAAATATCTCCGGAAATTTCTTCTTACCATTACCGCTTCTAAGGTGGAAATCTCGGGTAGACTCAACATCACTATTAGACGCATTACTATCAAGCCCGGATGCACTAGAGACCTCTGAATTTCTTCTAGACTTTGTATGGAACATAACATCTGTTTTCTTTTGTTGCCATCTAAACACTTTATCAGCGTCATAATCTGCCACATCCCGCTGAAATTTTCTTAACTTGTCCTGACTAACTCTTTCCTCCAAAGAATTTACATCATTGTCCAAGTCTTTGGACCATTTCACAAATTGCTCATTAGGCATATCTTTAGACAGCCGTCTAGACACATCCTCTAGTTCCTTGTCAATGAGTCTGTGCCATTATTTCAATTAAATGATTTTATTCTGTCTGTGTCTTTTTTACAATCTAACTGTGGGCTTAGTTATGGGGGAGTTTTATAGACGCCTCTCCATTACTAGCCTGTGGGCTTGATGTCAGTGACCATAAAGCAGCAGACATCAACTCCACAAATATTACCCCACTTGCCATGATAAGGAAAAAGTTCCTAAATTGTAGACTTTTTTGCAAATAAATATTAACGTCAACCCAAGGCTTTGTCTGAGTTTTCAATTGTGTCCCTCAGTGTATTTGAGTTTTGCATCCCTGTTTTAGAGTGTTTGGATGGATTACTAAAAAACAGACATTTTACACAAGAAGTTTATCTATATATATAAAAACGAGTGTGTTTGTATCAATGATGATGTCATAATGGTTTCCATGGTGACGATGATATCATAAAGGTTGCCATGGCGAAGATGATGTCATAATGGTTGCCATGGTGATGATGATATCTTAAAGGTTGCCATGGCAAGGATGATGTCATAATGGTTGCCATGGCGACGATGATATCATAAAGGTTGCCATGTGAAGATGATGTCATAATGGTTGCCATGGCGACGATGATATTATAAAGGTTGCCATGGCGAAGATGATGTCATAACGGTTGCTATGGTGATGATGATGTCATAATAGGTTGTAATGGTGACGGTTATGTCATAATGGTTGCCATGTTGGCGACGATGTCAGAATATTTACCATGGTGAAGATGATCTCATAATGGGTATATGTTTATAGAAAAACAGCCGCACACTGAAGACTTGAGGGTTATGCAAAAAGTATTCTTTATTTGTGCGTACAGACATCACCAGGTGCTCAATAACGTATAAAGTGACTGCATCACCAATGAGACGGTCATAGCGCTTCAATGCTCCTACAGGCACCGCCCATACCGGACTAAGTCTTTCTTCCTTGCACATCCTTTACCTTTACTAAAAGTGAGGTTTTGACAAAGACCATCCCTTGTCGAAACGTTAACCTTATTGTCTGCCAAATTCTTTATACATTATTGAGCACCTGGTGATGTCTGTACGCACAAATAAAGAAAGAACACTTTTTGCATAACCTTCAAGTCTTCAGTGTGCGGCTGTTTTTCTATAAATATTGTGACTATTTGTTCAGCCTGCACCTACCGCTCCAGGATACAGAGTGCACCACATTTCTCCAGACTATAATGGGTATATGGGCACGGAACTATGGGATGGAGAATGTGTGATGGATATATGGGCACGGGACTATGGGATGGAGGATATGTATGATGGGTATATGGGCACGGGACTATGGGATAGAGGATGTGTGATGTGTATATGGGCACAAGACTATGGGATGGAGGATATGTATGATGGGTATATGGGCATGGGACTGTGGGATGGAGGATGGGTATAATAGGCATGGGACTATGGAATGGAGAATGTTTATGATGGGTGTATGGGCACAGGACTATGGGATGGAGGATATGTATAATGGGTATATGGCCATAGGACTATGGGATGGAGGATGTGTGATGGGTATATGGGCATCGGACTATGGGATGGAGGATATGTATGATGGGTATATGGGCACAGGACTATGGGATGGAGGATGTGTATGATGGGTATATGGGCATAGGACTATGGAATGGTGGATGTGCATGATGGGTATATGGGCACAGGACTATGGGATGGAGGATGTGTATGATGGGTAAATGGGCATGGGATTATGGGATGGAGGATATGTATGATGGATATATGGGCACGGGACTATGGGATGAAGGATAATCATGATTTGTTATAACTAACCACAGTTAGTTACTATGCCCGGACAACGCTGGGCTCTTCAGCTAGTTATTCATAAAATGTAATTATAGGAAAACTGTCATGACTATGTAATGCCTTAACATGGAAATTTTGCAGGAAAAATTTCTGATAACTAACACACCATACAAGATTAAATTAACAATTTCCATTCTATTGTAGCAAACAGAGAATTTGAATTAGATAAGAAATTGATAGATAAAGTGTATTAGAAAAAATAAAAAAAATAAAAAAATGAATGTTTTACTGCACGTTTGAAATCCCCTGCTAATCCACATTGATGTTAACTTTTCCTGCATGAGTACTATTTGTACCTATTATAGGGCACACTTTTTAAAAAGAAATAACTGATGTTTTTGAGAAAAGTTGCAACAAGTCAGTCATCTAGTACTCAAAACTCACACAAATCTATGTTACACAGGAATTACCAGAGTACGAGTTAGTACGTGCTTGGGGCTCTTGAATGACTTATAGAGGGTAGTTAAAAGTGGAGGTTCCAACTCCATAGCATCCATATACCTAATAAGGCATAAGATCAGGGGTTGATATTATTACTCAAGACTGCTAACTGTACTCTAACAGAAGAAAAATAGCATTAAAATACTAACCTGAATATGTAAGTTGGCAATACAGTATGTTATGATTGATAATGTTTGACACTTGGGTTTACAGTCTTCACCTTAAATATCACCATTAGGAAAATTGCCAAAAACTAGTGCCAAGAATTTCTATCCTCTTTCACTTATCTATTGTGCATGAGATGTAAACCACAGCAACTTCGTGGCTTGCAATTCTCTAAGAGGCAATTACATTATTGAAATACAGTTTGTTAGAAACGGTACCTTTTATAGTATTTTTATCAATTTACAGAAAAACAGCCGCACACTGAAGACTTGAATGTTATGCAAAAAGTATTCTTGCAGCGGGATCAACAGAGCGTAACCTAATGGAGAACCACCCACAGAGTGAGTACAGAAATTGGACTGTATCCAGTTTACAGGAGAGAGCCAGAGACTTGGTCCTGAACTACCAGGGACTGACTAAAGAGGCCTTAATTGACCTACTGGTGGGTGCCAGCCCAACCACCTCCCCACATATGTCTGAAGGACGAGCACTGGAGTTGAGGACCCCCACCCCAAAAAGCCAGTGGGTGGTGTGGTACGAAGAAGATATGGCTGTTCTGGGCACAGGCGTCTCTCAGGAGGACAATGAGGAGGCTGCCGCCGGGCACAGCGGAGACAAGAAGCAATGGATCTTGAAAGAGGGAGTAAAGTAATGTGGAATGTAAACCCAAGAATCCGGGAGCCTGTACGGATCACCCGGACAGAGTTAAAGCCATTTGATGAGGCTTCCGGAGATGTGGAGGGGTTCTTCAAGGACTTTGAGCAGCAGTGTGCTGTGATGGAGGTGCCCCACTCTAGCTGGATGCGTTTGTTAGTGGGACTCCTGAACGGTAGCCTGGCGGAGGCTTACTGAACCATTGACTCACAGGGAATCGGGATTATAACATTGTAAAGCAGACTATCCTGGATTACCATGCTATCACCCCAGACTCATATATCGCCTACTTCCGAGACCTCCCATGCACTACGGGGGGATCATTTAGGATGTATGCACATAAGATGACCCAGGCATGTCAGAGATGGCTGGAAGCAGAAAATGCCTTTACTGTGGAAGATGTTATACAGGCGTTCCTTATAGAACAATTTCTTGCCAATTGCCCTGCAGAGGTACGGGAATGGGTCCGGGAGCGCACGCTGTGCACCGTGGATAGAGCTGCAGCCCTAGCCGATGAAGCCCTTACTATCCGACTGCAATGGAGGAGGCTTCTGGACAATGAACCACGGCCTTCTCCAGCCCCCCGCCCCCCTCCGATTATATCTGCCCTTCCACCCAGCTGCAGGCCGATGACAATCACAGCTCACAATCCTTGGCCCCAACAGTTCCGACCATGACCTGGGGGTATCACAGAGATGAGATGTTACGGGTGTGGGCAACCTGGACATTTGCAGTCTGGCTGTCTCTCAAGGATTCGGAGGAAGCCCCATGCAGCCCCACCTCGTCCAGTGCATCTTGTGCACTCCATCCCGCCTGAGGAAGAGCTACCATCACCCCCACCAGAGTGGACCACCGACCACGGCACCATAGATACCCCTGCTGGAGTGTACGGACTCCGGCCTTTGTCCATCAGAAATACAGAGCAACGGCATTTCCACCTGCAGGATGTCTTAATTGATGGATACAAAGTGTCAGGATTTAGAGACACAGGGGCATTCCTGACTATCGCTGACCCCCGTGTGGTTCGACCCGAGGCAATTCACCAGGGTCCGGGAATTCCCATTGTCCTGGTGGGGGGTGTCCGCAAATATGTACAGCGAGCTTTGGTACGTTTGGATTATGGTTTGGGGGAAAAACTGTGTTGGATTGGTGTTATGGGAGGACTTCCTGCAGATATCCTCCTTGGAAATGACATTGGGGAGTTACAAAGTCATTTTGTGGGAGCAGAAGGTCCGTGGGCCTTTCACTTTTCTGAAAGAACAATTGGAGGGAGATATCGCAGATACCAGAATGCCCATCATTCCCTACGTTCTACAGTTCAGAGACTGTCTCGCCCAGCTAGCTGCCTTGGCTAATGAACATCAGCGAACGGCCCAGTCCAGTCAAAAAGCCGGGTATAACCATAAAGCCAGGATCCGGGAATTTATGGACAAGTGCTCATGATTATTGCAACCCCTGCCACTGTACAAGGAACTATAAACAGTGGAGCAAAGTGGACTAAAGTGAGCAGGCCAGAGGTCTGTGTAGACCTAATGGCGTGCTCACTTATTATGAGGGGGGAGAGGTTGTGATGGTGTGATATGCTATGTGGGTATCATTTTTGTGTATATTTCTATTTTACTTATTTTCATGGTGTTTGTAGGATGAGTTGTTATTTGCCATCTGATATTCTCCCCACAGTTCTGTATTGTTATCTCTCCACAGGGTCAGTGAATAATGTTGTTTGCTAATATGCTAATGACATGTTGACCTAGCTTGTTGAAACAATGAGCCCCTGAGACTTCCCCCCTCCTGACCTGTGAATGAGGAGGGAGACTTGTAAATATCAGGGAGGTGAGACACAGTCAGTCTGGTGTGGAATGATGTGAAGAGGATAGCAGAGAGAAAGAAGAGTATATGGACTATGCTATCCTCTCTGCTGGATTGTTGGACTTTTATCCTGTTACTGAACTGCATTCGTGTTTTGGACTATTGTATCCTCAGTGTGGTGGATTATATGAACCTTTTGTGTTTTGCCTAAATAAAGGTTCTGGAATTGTTCACTATTCTCTTGCTCTGTTGATTGTGTGGTACCGGAGTAGGATCCTGTGACACTGAACAAATCTGTAGAAAATGTAACTTTTATGCCTGACATGGCACTTATGTGCCCATTACACAATGGATGCCTGACCACACCATTCATTTTCAAGCCGCCAAGGGAGGACTTAGATTTTGGACCACTCCTCCATACAGATATTCTCTTGATCTTTAAGGTTTCGGGGCTGTCACTGGGCAACATTTCAGCTCCCTCTAAAGATTTTCTATTGGATTCAGTTATGGAGACTGGCTTGGCCACTCTAGGACCTTGAAATACTTCTTACAGAGACACTCCCTAGTTTCCTTAGCTGTGTGTTTTGATTCATTGTCATGCTTGGAGACCCAGCCATGGCCCATCTTCAATGCTCTTACTGAGTGAAGGAGGTGGTTGTCCAAAATCTCGAGATACATGACCCCATCCATCATCCCTTCGATATGGTGCAGTCCTCCCGTCCCCTTTGCAGAAAAAAAGGGCCCCATAGTATGATGTTTACCCCACCATGCTTCACAGTTGGGACAGTGTTCACATGGTTATACTTATCCTTCTTCTTCCTCCAAACACGAGTGTAGTTGATGCCAAAAAGTTCTATTTTGGTCTCATCTGACCACATGATCTTCTCACATACCTCCTGAGGATCATCCTGATGTCATTGGTGAACTTCAAACAGACTAGGACATAGGCTGGCGTGAGCAGGAGACCGTGCGTGCCCTGGAGGATTTTAATCCATGACGGTGTAGTGTGTTATTAATAGTAATGTTTGAGACTGTGGTCCCAGCTCTCTTCAGGTCATTGACCAGGTCCTCCCATGTAGTTCTGAGCTGATTCCCAACCTTTCTCAAAATCATCTTTACCCTAGTAGGCGAGATCTCGCATAGAGCCCCAGACCAAGGAAGATTGACAGTCATCCTGTGTTTCTTCCATTTTATCCTAATTGCACTAACAGTTGTTGCTTTTTCACCAAGATGCTTGCTTATTGTCCTGTAGCCCATCCCAGCCTTGTGCATGTCTATAAGTTTGTCCCTGATGTCCTTAGACAGCTCTTTGGTCTTGGCCATGGTGGAGAGGTTGGAGTGTGATTGATTGAGTGTGTGGACAGGTGTCCACAGATAATAATGAGTGCAGAGTAGGAGGGCTTCTTAAAGAAAAACTAACAGGTCTAAGAGAGACAGAGTTCTTGCTGGTCGGTAGGTAATGAAATATTTATTTCATGCAATAAAATGCAATTTAAATATTTAAAAATCATACAATGTGATTTTCTGGTTTTTATTTTAAAATTCTGTCCCTCACACTTCAAGTGAACCTACGATAAAAATTACAGACCTCTCCATTCTTTGTATGTGGGAAAACTTGCAAAATCAGCAGTGTATCAAATAGTTTTTTCCCCACTGTATATATTTTGGAGTTTTTCTATGTTATTAATGGATTAACAAAAGCCTTTGATCCTCTAGATCAGTGTTTCCCAAACTCCAGCTCTTGAAACTCCCACACGTAATGTTTTCAGGATTTCCTTTGTATTGCACAGGTGATGTAATTATTATTAAGGCATCAGAGACTGCCACGGGTTCTCTCATCCGTGCAATACTAAGGAAATCCTGAAAACATGATGTGTTGGGGGCCGTAAGGACTGATTTGGGAAACACTGCTCTAGATGCACAAAATAATAATTGTCTGGATGATATAAACAGTGGTCCATTCATTCTCTGTAGGGCTGCCAGAAAATGCCAAGCACAGCACTCAATAGTTCCTTAGGGAACAAATGAAGATGTTGTTGAGCATGAGCACTGCAACTCCAATAGGAATAAAACTTCCCTGTTCTGCAAATCAATGCAGGTCCCCAGAGATGAATCACCACTGATCAACAAGTTATCAACTATCTTGCATATACAGTGGCTTGAGAAAGTATTCACCCTCCCTTGGCATTTTTTTTGCTACCTCCCAACATGGAATTTCACTGTTTTTTGAGGGTTTGAATCAGTTCATGTAAAGAACATGCTTACAACTGTGAACATTTGAGTTTCTTCTTATTGTGAAGCAAGCAACAAATAGAACAAACTAACTGAAAACTTCACTGTGCATAACTATTCACCCCCTAAAGTCAGTACTTTCTAGAGCCTCCTTTTGCCACAAATACAGCTGAAAGTTGCTTTGAATAAGTCTATAGGAGGTTTTCCACATCTAGCTACTGGGATTTTTGCCCTTTCCTCAAGGCAAATTTCAAGCTCTTTCAAGTCTGAGCACAGATTCTCAAGTGGATTAAGGTCTGGGCTTTGACTAGGCCACTTTAAAACATTTACACTTTTCTCCTTAAACCACGCATGTGTTGCTTTAGCTTTGGTTCACTGTCTTGCTGGAAGGTGAACCTTCCTCCTTCCAAGTCTAAAATCATTGACAGACCAAGGCAGGTTTTGCTCAAGAAAATCACTATATTTTCCACCATCCATCTTCACCTAGACTAGAACCATTTTCCATGTGCTTTGTTGGTTTGGCTCCAGACATAGCGTTTACATTGGTGGCCAGATGTATGGACAGATACATCAGTCTCTGCTTGGGAACTCTGCAGCTCCTTCAAGGTTACCATTGGTCTCTGTGGTGCATCTCTGATTAATGCCCTCCTTGCCCGGGCTTAGAATTTTGGTGGGCGACCCTCTCATGGCAAGTTTGTTGTTGTACCATTTTCGTTACATTTGATAATAATGTATTTGATTGTGCACCTTGGGTATCATCAGAGAATGGGATATATTTTTAAAACCCATCCCTGCCTGTACTCATCAACAACTTTGTCCCTGACTTGTTTGGAGATCAACTTGGTCTTTATGGTGTTGTTTGGTTAGTGATGCCTCTTGCTTAATCCCTTAGTGACCGAGCAAATTTTGACCTTCATGGCCAAACCAAATTTTACAATTCTGACCAGTAGTCACTATGTGGTAAAAACTCTGGAATGCTTCAACGTATTCCACTGATGCTGAGACTGTTTTTTTTCATGACATATTGTACTTCAAGATAGTGAAAAACTTTCTGCAATATGACTTGCATTTATTTATGAAAAAAAAGAAATTTAGCAAAAAAATTAAAATTTTAGCCATTTTCAAACTTTTTATTTTTGTGCCCTTAAATCAGAGAGTTATGTTACACAAAAAGGTTAATACTAGTGATGAGCGAATATACTCGTTACTTGAGATTTCCTGAGCATGCTCGGGTGTCCTCCGAGTATTTTTTAGTGCTCGGAAATTTAGTTTTTATTGCCGCAGCTGAATGATTTACATCTGTTAGCTAGCATAAGTACATGTGGGGGTTGCCTGGTTGCTAGGGAATCCCCACATGTACTTATGCTGGCTAACAGGTGTAAATCATTCAGCTGCAGCAATAAAAACTAAATTTCCGAGCACTAAAAAATACTTGGAGGACACCCGAGCGTGCTCGGGAAATCTCGAGTAATGAGTATATTCGCTCATCAGTAGTTAATACATAACATTTCCCACATATCTACTTTACAACAGCACAATTTTGGAATATAATTTTTTTTGTTGGAAAGTGATTTCTCATTTTTCCAACAACCTTTACAAAACCATTTATTTAGGGACCACATCACTTATCCAATTTTAAGTGACTTTGAGGGGCCTATATGACAGAAAATACCCCAAAGTGACACCGTTCTAAAAACTGCATCCCTGAATGGCTTCAAAACAACATTCAGAGAGTTTATTAACTCTTCAGTTTCTTCACGAGAACTGAAGCAATGTGGAAAAATAGGCAACTTTTTTCCCCAAAAATAAACTTTAGACCCAAACTTTTTATTTTCAGAAGGGTGAAAAGAGAAAATGAACCACAATTTTTTTGTACAATTTCTCTTGAGTATGCCGATACCCTGTGTGGGGGGGAAATTCGCTGTTTGGGCATAAGGCAGGACTCGTTTTGGAAGGAGCACCGTTTGAGTTTTTGAATGCAAAATTGTCTGGAATCGAGATCGCATGCCATGTCTCGTTTGGAGAACCCTTGATGTGCCTAAACAGTGGAAATCCCCCACAATTGACCCCATTTTGGAAACCTCACCGCTCAAGAATATTTTCCAGGGGTATAGAGTGCATTTTGAACCCACAGGTACGACACAGAATTTGATAGCATAATAATAGCAATCACTTGGCACTCAGAAATGTTTGTTGCAAGAAAAAATGAACATTCCGTTTATTTGTGCATCCAGTTCAAAGATTTAAATGTTTTCGGTCCAATCACAAGACCTTCATCAGAAATATCTTTAACAAAACTGGAAGTAATACACAAAAGGGGTTGTAAAGGCCACAAAGGCCTGAGCTTAGGCAACCCGGGACCAAGGTGACACCTGGAGCGTCTCAGGGATCCTGGAGAAATTCCCGGAGGAAAGGTACAGAGGAGAGGCGAGAACCCACCACTAGGGGTAGCGCTTGGATAGCCAGGTCCGTGGCGCTCTGTCAGGTGCTCCCGGGGCCGGTGTATTACTTCCAGTTTTGTTAAAGATATTTCTGATGAAGGTCTTGTGATTAGACCGAAAACGTTTAAATCTTTGAACTGGATGCACAAATAAGCGGAATGTTCATTTTTTCTTGCAACAAAAATTTCTGAGTGCCAAGTGATTGCTATTATCTTGTTGACAGGCTGGAAACCTGACTTGTGCACCACACAGGATCCTTGAGTGCCGTGTGCATTGTCTGTACAGAATTTGATAGCATTAGGCTGTCATATTGAATATGTTATCATTAGTGTTGAGCGCAAGTGCTCGCTACTCCAGTTTGCATCAGATGCTCGGGTATTCATCAAATATCATGGGTGCTTGAGGGACTTGCGCCAGTCCCTGTCCTGCATGTTTTGCAGCTGTCAGACACCCCCCCAAAAGTGCGAGGATCCAAGATACTTCATGCATACCTGAGCACACAATGCAATCTCAAGTAGTGAGCACTTATGCTCAACAGTAGCCGTCATATCGTCATCATTTTTTTTCTAACTTTGGAAAAAAAAACATGTCACATTAAATATGTTATCATTAGGGTTTATTTCCAAGTGCTTGCTACTCAAGTTTGCATCGGATGCTCCACTATGCATCAGATATCATGGGTGATCAAGTGACTTGTTCAAGTCCCTGCCCTGCATGTTTTGCGGCTGTCACACACCCCGAAAAATGCGAGGATCGGAGATACTCCATGCATACCCGAGCACACAATGCAGACTTGAGTAGTGAGCACTTGCGATCAACAGTAGCCATCATATCGGCATCATTTTTCTTTCTACTTTTGAAAAAAACCCATGTCATATTGAATATGTTATCATTAATGTTGAGCGCAATTGTTTGCTACTCCAGTTTGCATCAGGTGCTCGGGTATGCATCAAATATCATGGGTGCACGAGTGACTTGCTTGAGTCCCTGCCTTGCATGTTTTGCAGCTGTCAGACACCTGCCAAAAAAATTCAAGGATCCACGATACTCCATGCATACCCAAGCACACAATGCAAACTCGAGTAGTGAGCACTTGAGCTCAACAGTAGCCATCATATTGTCATCTTTTTTTTTTACTTTTGAAAAAACCCCAATTCTAACTCCAACCCTAACACAACCCTAACCACAACCATAACCATGACCCTAAAACAACCCTAATGCCAACCCCAACTCTAGCTGCAAAGAATGGAAAAAAATTAAACATTTTTTATTTTATATTTTTTATTTAACTAAGGGTGTGACAAAGGGGTACCTGTTTTTTTTTATTTTGATCACTGTGATCAAAAGGAACCAATATGAAAAATTCTCTATTGTTGCTGGGTACCGGCCAGCAGATCTCGATGGGCGCACTGTGCATGCAATCGACATTTTTTTCCCAGCAAGATAATGCAGAGTGCTGTAGGATGGAGCAGAAGGGAGCGGGGGATGGTGGAGATATTAGGTGGGCTCCAGGGACCCCATTTATCTATTCTCTTATATGTTAGATCATATGAGAGAAGAGAGAAATTAATTTTAAAGCTGACTTTTTTTGTGATATTCGGTGAAAAACAGTGATCACGTGACAGGGGAGAGTAAAAATAAGCCCTGATCATGTTCTCTAGGTCTCAGCTACCCATGGTAGCTGAAAACCCAGAGATTTTCCAAAGCTGGAAGGCACTATACCCTTATTTCCCACCGCCATTAAAAAGCTGCACTGAGGGATAAGTACCTTTAACTGCCGACGTTAAAAGGCATATTGCCGGAGTTAAGGGGTAATGATGTTGGAACCTCTGTGGCATTTTAGAAAAGGTGTGTATAGACTGACAGACCATGTGACACTTAGATTGCACATAAATGGACTTTCTTTTACTAAGTATGTTACTTATGAAGGTAATTGCTTGCACCAGAACTGTTTAGGGGTTTCATAGCAGAAAGGGTGAATACATATGCACATGCCAATTTTTAGTTATTTGATCCCATAAATTTAATTTATGCCTATATTTTTTTTACTTCACTTCACCACCTTAAACTATTTAGTGCTGATGCATTACATACACAATGGATAACACAGATATTTAAACACAGGTTGTAATGTAACAAATTAGATAAAAAACCAAGGATGGTCAGTACTTTTGAAAGCCACTGTAGATGATAACTTGTTTTCACTGGCCCCCCTTTAATGCATTATATTAAGATAAGATAAATATACTGTATGTGTGTCAACACTGGCTCAGTAAAGCAATTGTGGACATATTCTTTGTAGCAGACTCCTAATACACGGCACAAAAGCATGCCTCTGGAAATGAGGTGGAAATTTATCAATGGTGTGATTGTTTTGTCAGGATTATTGTGAAAGGAAAAGCTGACAACATGACATCATTAGTTATTTCCATGGGTGTGCAATACCATTAAGTCTATAAATCATGGATGCACTGCAGCAACACATTTGCATGTAGGTCAACTGATATATATTTTGAAACAAATAGGTCAATTCAGATGCTGAATAAACATTCATGTATTGGGAAGGTTCCTATTCTCCTTATAGACATATGCAGCCAAATACAGTAAATTATAGCTGTAATAGTCCAGATATTTATATATGTCACTGTGATAAATATGGAGATAATATTTTATCTACCTCGCCTCAGTTATGGAATGTAAGCTTATCACAGTGAAAAAATTCAATTTCAAGGTATATGTACAGTACCTCCATGGTACTTTGTATTACTTATGAATTTATTTATGTAACTGATAGTAATTATTACATTTTATTATGCAAAACAATTTCACATTTTATTATTTCAAAAGCATAAATATAGATATCAGACATAATATTTAGCTGTCTGGTAAAAATAAATGGGCATGAGTTCATTTGCATAGTATCATGTAAAATAAGCAATATCTAATAATAATGGTTTTGGCACAAGATTTAACTATCTAATTTACTTTTTACTACTTCAAATAGCAATAATATACAAAAAATATATGTGTGTATATGCATGTGTGTCTGTATTTTGTATGAGGTAGATATATAGTGTAAACGTCATACTTGACAACAATCCATGGGAAACATTAATGGAAACTTCCAGAAAAAGAAGAGACCACATGAATTTTGAGAACAGTTGCCAAATTTTGGGCTTTTTGAAGGTTCCCAATTCATGACACATGAATGTTTCATCATCAGACATGTTCAGGGGGTGAGTATCAGGACATAGAGGGGCCTTCCCTGAAAAAGAAGTTAACACTTTGAGCCAGGAATAACCAGTAATCTCCCAGAAGTCAATGCTTTAAAGTTGGCAATTATTGTACATACGTACTGTATGTATGTCTTTCATATCTGCTCTTGACTCAACATATTGTGGTATGAGATAATCAGCACTGAAAAAAGTGTGTACCCAACCAAGAGTTGTGCTGTTAGTTGCAACCTATCAAGGGTTTTACTACTCTGTTGCAATGTGATACTGATCTTGAATCTGTATGTATGTTGTGCATGTGTGGCGGTAATACACTGCTCAAAAAAATAAAGGGAACACTTAAACAGCAGAATATAACTTCAAGTAAATCAAACTTCTGTGATGCATGTGTCTGCCCAAATGGTTAGAAACCGACTCCATGAGGATGGTCTGATTGCCCGACTTCCACAGATGGGGGTTGTGCTCACAGCCCAACACAGTGCAGGATGCTTGGCATTTGCTACCAAACACCAGGATTGGCAAATTTGCCAGTGGCGCCCTGTGCTCTTCACATATGAAAGCAGGATCACACTGAGCACATGTGACAGACATGACAGAGTCTGGAGACGCTGTGGAGAGTGATATGCTGCCTGCAACATCCTTCAGCATGACCGGTTTGGCAGTGGGTCAGTAATGGTGTGGGGTGACATTTCTTTGGAGGGCTGCACAACCCTCCATGTGCTCCCCAGAGGTAGCCTGACTGCCATTAGGTACATAGATGAGATCCTCAGACCCCTTGTGAGACTATATGCTGGTGCAGTTGGCTCTGGGCTCCTCCTAATGCAGGACAATGCCAGACCTCTTGTGGCTGGAGTGTGTCAGCAGTTCCTGCAAGATGAAGGCATTGAAGCTATGGACAGGCCCACCCGTTTCCCAGACCTGAATCAGATTTGAACATCATGTCTCGCACCATTCCCCAACGTCATGTTGCACCACAGACTGTCCAGAAGTTGGTGGATATTTTTGTCCAGGTCTAGGAGGAGATCCCTCAGGAGACCATCCGCCACCTCATCAGGAGCATGCCCAGGCATTGTACGGAGATCATACAGGCACGTGGAGGCCACACACACTACTGAGCATCATTTCCTTGTCTTGAGGCATTTCCCCTGACGTTGGATCAGCCTGTAACTTCATTTTCCACTTTGATTTTAAGCGTTATTCCAACTGCAGACCTCCGTAGGATATTAGTTGTGATTTATGTTGATCATTTTTAAGTTTTATTGTTCTTAACACATTCCACTATGTAATGAATAAAGATTTACAACTGGAATATTTCATTCAGTGATATCTAGGATGTGGGATTTTAGTGTTCCCTTTTTTTTTGAGCAGTGTATATGTTTGTCATTACCTGTTGTGTAGTGAATTAATTGTTAAACATGTGAATCACACCTCTGATGGCAGTGGATAAAGCAGGCCATAAACCCTGCTCTGTTTTTCATTTCTAGATTCTTCTTCTACATATCTCAATTCCAAGATATGATTGCATCACTAAAAAATCACAGAGCTGCCTAGAAATTCAGATATGATTTCTAATTGAATAATACCATGTTTTAGTGTCTGTGCAATTAACTTGCGACTGATGGGGAGTGTGAGCAGGGTATGAAGGTTGTTGATCTAAAACTTGCCATATCCAGAATTTACTCCTTTTCCCTCAGTACCCATATTAATTAAAGTGGCTACACAGGCAGTAAGTCCACCGCGGCTTAATTGTGCTTCATATATGTACATTTTTCCATATTATTTTAATGCACAATCTTACATAAAAAATATATCCCAAAATGATGGATGCATTCTTATATATTTACACATTAACAAAAGGCATGCTTCTGTCATTATGTTTTTTTTATGAAAAAAAAAGTTTCTTTGATTTTGCTTTCATTTGCTTTTTAGTTGTACTTTCTTACCAAGTTTTATTTGATTTTTATTATCTTTTCTAAAAGATAAGTGATATTCTCAAAGTAGCATTATGGTAATGTACTTCCTGTTATTGTGTAGATTTTCTCCCCAAATAACTTATAAACCTATTTTTTATACTAATGTATAATTTTTCATACTAATGTAGCATGCGCCAAGACAACACTTAATACATACTTTAAAGTTTTCAGTAAATACTTCTTACATCTTGTCAGACGGTATCTTATATGTACATTGTACGTGTACTGACTACACCACTGGTGACTCACGAAGCCAATCCCCAAGAAAGGGCAAGAAAGGACAAGAGGAAACAGTTTTCCAAAAATGTGTTTTTTTTCTTTCAAAGTGGTATATATAAGAGAAGTTTTTGTGGTTCTACACCTAGAATTTCTGGTTCAGTCTTAAAATGAAGAGGTTTTCCAATTATTTAAAATTAAAATTTGGTGCAGACTGCTTGAAAGGAGTATGGTTAGTCACTTTCTCATGTATTGTCTGGAGATAGGATGCCACTGCAAGCTAGTCTGATATGCAGCCACATGTCCATGTCACTGGTGTTTCTTTCTTGCTTGGGCAATGTTATTTCCTCTGAAAATGCAGTGTTATCTATTGTTGTAACCTTTACATCTTGTAATAGTGGAGCCTGCAAGCAACTGTAAATTGAGGCAAAGTCTGTGAGAGGGGATAGGTACCGAAACTGTCATCTTTTACAATGGTGGTAGTCCCCCAAAGCAAGTTTTGGTGGCATCAAAACAACTGTGACGTAGAGATCATAGCTGGCCAGGATAAATTGAAAAGCAATCATTTTTGAGCTGGCATAATTTAATGAGCATAAGATGTTTTGTATTTCTCATAAACTCACAAAGCCTGTTAAAGTGAATGAGAATGAGTTACGCAGTACATAAACAAAAGTGATGTTATTTAAAAATAAATAAAAAAAATTGCCCAGAATTTTGGATGTTGGATCAGACCTGAATAATAATTTGCTCCTTTAAATGGTGTGTGCTTTCCGAAAATAAATTTCAAGGCTCACTGTTACTTTTAAGTGGGATTTACAAAAAGAAATTCTACCATAGCTTCTGTAAATGGTTAATTGTAGAGTTGAGCGACTTTCATTTTTTTAAGATCGAGTCGGGTTTTGTGAAACCCGATTTTGTCCAGAGTCGAGTCGAGTGCAGTCGGCCGATTATCGCTAAAAGTCGGGGATCGACCGAAACACGAAACCCAATGCAAGTCAATGGGGAAGCATAGTCGGCAGTGAGTGGAGGCCAGGAAAACACCTACAGTGCCCATTTTAATGCCAAAAACATCCATTCTTGTTTCTGAAGCTTGTCAATCTTAATTAACTTTATAATAATAGTTGGGCATAGGGAATTGGGGGTCATTTGGCAAAAGTTGTGGGGGGAGTAGGGCCGGCTCAAGTTTTTCGTGGGCCCAGGAAATGCGGACTACGTCACGGCGGTGTTGCAGGGAAAGGTAAGTATTTCAACGTTGCAAGTGCTGTGATCCTGAGCAAGCAGGGGGGGCCCACTCGTTCGCATTGGCACTGGCACAGGGCCCCTCAAAGTACAGCGATGTGTGTTTGCATGGCGGGGGCGCCTCCCACCAGCAGCGACACTTTTGCGTACTCTGAGGGGCCCTGTGCCAGTGACGTCGCCAACGAGTATGCCCCCCCACCTGATGAAGGAACCTGCACTTTCATCTGCACCTTCCTCTCTGTCCCTGTGTAAGGTGGTATAACATGCGGGAAGGGGAACCTTACTTTCAGCAGGGTCAGATTCTGGCTGTGTAGAGTATAAGGGGAATGTAGTGGTCTAGGTCAATGTACCAGCAGACTCATCTAGCAGTGGCTGGGCAATGGGCAGGATGAGGAGGAAACAGATATAGGGCCAAAGAATAAAGTAGGCTAAATGCAGTTCAAAATTGGTAACAGGACTAAACAGGCGGCATTGCTTTGTTCAGTGGAGTAGCAAACCCAAGAGCAGCAGACACTGTTTCAAGGGCATAACCACACTAGTAGGCCAAATGCAGTTTAATATCTGATAGTATAGGGCGAAAGCCAGAATGTGGAAGCTCAGCTTTGTTCAGTTGAGGACAACACCAGGCAGGGGCAGACAGACACCTTTAGTAGGCCGGAACAGCCAATTGCATTTTTAAAAATGGTAATTTGGAACTGAAGGTTGAAGCTCAGCTTTATTCAGTTGAGGACAACACCAGGCAGGGGCAGACAGACACCTTTAGTAGGCCGGAACAGCCAATTGCATTTTTAAAAATGGTAATTTGGAACTGAAGGTTGAAGCTCAGCTTTATTCAGTTGAGGACAACACCAGGCAGGGGCAGACATTCACCTTTAGTAGGCCGGAACAGCCAATTGCATTTTTAAAAATGGTAATTTGGAACAGAAGGTAGAAGCTCAGCTTTATTCAGTTGAGGACAACACCAGGCAGGGGCAGACAGACACCTTTAGTAGGCCGGAACAGCCAATTGCTTTTTTAAAAATGGTAATTTGGAACTGAAGGTTGAAGCTCAGCTTTATTCAGTTGAGGACAACACCAGGCAGGGGCAGACAGACACCTTTAGTAGGCCGGAACAGCCAATTGCTTTTTTAAAAATGGTAATTTGGAACTGAAGGTTGAAGCTCAGCTTTATTCAGTTGCAGCTTCTTGGCAATAATATAAAGAAGACGAGACAGGACAACACTCGTTGGATGCCATATCTGTGTTTTCACTGGAAAAAAAACTGTCAGTTAACTACTTGTAGGAGAAAGTTTTTGTAGCTGGAGGCCACTTTTTGTATTGTACCAGTTTTCTGTTGTATGTTTGGAACTGAAGGTTGAAGCTCAGCTTTATTCAGTTGAGGACAACACCAGGCAGGGGCAGACACCTTTAGAAGGACGGAACAGCCAATTTTTTTAAAAACAGCAGTTAATCAGAGCCAGAAGGTAGAAGCTCAGCTTTATTCAGTTGAGGACAACTTGAATTAGGGACTGCAGACAGACTTTGCAGGCTGTCCCCTGTGTGGACCATGCATCCAATACATTAACCCATTTAGCCACAAAGGACACGTAACCTTCCGTGGCCAGGCCTACAGGTCCATGTGTCTGTTGTCAGGTATACCTTTGGACTGACAAATTGACAGAATGCAAGGACAATGCGGTCTTTAACATGCAGGTGGAGGGGTGGGATGGCTTTTCTCGCAAAAGAATTGTCAACTGGGTAGCTCATAGCGTGGTATATCGTAGTTCATCCTGGCTTTATTAATATTAAATTAAATAAAAAAATAGGCTCTAGGCACTTTATTATTGGTTCCAGGGGTACACGGGCAGCAGTGGTCAGGTGAGTGGAGGCCTAGTGGAAGGAGGGACCTTAGACAGGCTTCGAAGGCCTAACATAATAAAATGGGCTGGCGGTAGGCACTTTATTATTGGTTCCAGGGGTACACGGGCAGCAGTGGTCTGGTCAGTGGAGGCCTAGTGGAAGGAGGGACCACAGACAGGCTTCGAAGGCCTAACACAATAAAATGGGCTGGCTGTAGGCACTTTAAAATTGGTTCCAGGGGTACACGGGCAGCAGTGGTCTGGTCAGTGGAGGCCTAGTGGAAGGAGGGACCGCAGACAGGCTTCGAAGGCCTAAAATAACAAACAATAGGCTCATGGCAGTTTTACAGCGGTTACATGGATACACGGGCAGCTTGGTGGTGAGTGGAGGAGTATTTAAAGTAGGGACCGCAGACAGGCTATCAAAGGCCTAAAATAACAAACAATAGGCTCATGGCAGTTTTACAGCGGTTACATGGATACACGGGCAGCTTGGTGGTGAGTGGAGGAGTATTTAAAGTAGGGACCGCAGACAGGCTATCAAAGGCCTAAAATAACAAACAATAGGCTCATGGCAGCTTTACAGCGGTTACATGGATACACGGGCAGGCAGCTTGGTGGTCAGTGGAGGAGTATTTAAAGTAGGGACCGCAGACAGGCTATCAAAGGCCTAAAATAACAAACAATAGGCTTATGGCAGTTTTACAGCGGTTACATGGATACACGGGCAGGCAGCTTGGTGGTCAGTGGAGGAGTATTTAAAGTAGGGACCGCAGACAGGCTATCAAAGGCCTAAAATAACAAACAATAGGCTCATGGCAGTTTTACAGCGGTTACATGGATACACGGGCAGCTTGGTGGTGAGTGGAGGAGTATTTAAAGTAGGGACCGCAGACAGGCTATCAAAGGCCTAAAATAACAAACAATAGGCTCATGGCAGTTTTACAGCGGTTACATGGATACACAGGCAGCTTGGTGGTCAGTGGAGGAGTATTTAAAGTAGGGACCGCAGACAGGCTATCAAAGGCCTAAAATAACAAACAATAGGCTCATGGCAGTTTTACAGCGGTTACTTGGATACACGGGCAGGCAGCTTGGTGGTCAGTGGAGGAGTATTTAAAGTAGGGACCGCAGACAGGCTATCAAAGGCCTAAAATAACAAACAATAGGCTCATGGCAGCTTTACAGCGGTTACATGGATACACAGGCAGCTTGGTGGTCAGTGGAGGAGTATTTAAAGTAGGGACCGCAGACAGGCTATCAAAGGCCTAAAATAACAAACAATAGGCTCATGGCAGTTTTACAGCGGTTACATGGATACACGGGCAGCTTGGTGGTGAGTGGAGGAGTATTTAAAGTAGGGACCGCAGACAGGCTATCAAAGGCCTAAAATAACAAACAATAGGCTCATGGCAGCTTTACAGCGGTTACATGGATACACAGGCAGCTTGGTGGTGAGTGGAGGAGTATTTAAAGTAGGGACCGCAGACAGGCTATCAAAGGCCTAAAATAACAAACAATAGGCTCATGGCAGCTTTACAGCGGTTACATGGATACACGGGCAGGCAGCTTGGTGGTCAGTGGAGGAGTATTTAAAGTAGGGACCGCAGACAGGCTATCAAAGGCCTAAAATAACAAACAATAGGCTCATGGCAGCTTTACAGCGGTTACATGGATACACGGGCAGGCAGCTTGGTGGTCAGTGGAGGAGTATTTAAAGTAGGGACCGCAGACAGGCTATCAAAGGCCTAAAATAACAAACAATAGGCTCATGGCTGTTTTACATCGGTTACATGGATACACGGGCAGGCAGCTTGGTGGTCAGTGGAGGAGTATTTAAAGTAGGGACCGCAGACAGGCTATCAAAGGCCTAAAATAACAAACAATAGGCTCATGGCAGCTTTACAGCGGTTACATGGATACACGGGCAGGCAGCTTGGTGGTCAGTGGAGGAGTATTTAAAGTAGGGACCGCAGACAGGCTATCAAAGGCCTAAAATAACAAACAATAGGCTTATGGCAGTTTTACAGCGGTTACATGGATACACGGGCAGGCAGCTTGGTGGTCAGTGGAGGAGTATTTAAAGTAGGGACCGCAGACAGGCTATCAAAGGCCTAAAATAACAAACAATAGGCTCATGGCAGCTTTACAGCGGTTACATGGATACACGGGCAGGCAGCTTGGTGGTCAGTGGAGGAGTATTTAAAGTAGGGACCTGTCATGATTCTCAATGGCGAGAGAACATAGCCCAGCATATATGAGAACTAGCTCTTGGAAGATGGAAACTATACTGACCATGAACTAAACCTGCCGCACAACTAGAAGTGGCCGGGTAGCATGCCTACGTTTTTTATCCCTAGATGCCCAGCGCCAGCCGGAGAACTACCTAATCCTAGCAGAGGAAAAGACAGTCCTGGCTCACCTCTAGAGAAATTTTCCCAAAAGGCAGACAGAGGCCCCCACATATATTGGCGGTGATTTTAGATGAAATGACAAACGTAGTATGAAAATAGGTTTAGCAAAATCGAGGTCCGCTTACTAGATAGCATGAAGACAGAAAGGGCACTTTCATGGTCAGCAGAAAACCCTATCCAAACACCATCCAGAAATTACTTTAAGACTCTAGCATTAACTCATAACACCAGAGTGGCAATTTCCGCTCACAAGAGCTTTCCAGACACAGTAACGAAACAGCAGCTGTGAACAGGAACAAAATGCAAAAACACACAAGGACAAAAGTCCAACTTAGCTAGGAGTTGTCTAGTAGCAGGAACATGCACAGAAGGCTTCTGATTACATTGTTGACCGGCATGAAACTGACAGAGGAGCAAGGTTATATAGCGACTCCCACATCCTGATAGGAGCAGGTGAACAGAGGGGATGATGCACACAAGTACAATTCCACAAGTGGCCACCGGGGGAGCCCAGAATCCAATTTCACAACAGTACCCCCCCCTCAAGGAGGGGGCACCGAACCCTCACCAGAACCACCAGGGCGATCAGGATGAGCCCTATGAAAGGCACGGACAAGATCGGAGGCATGAACATCAGAGGCAGTGACCCAAGAATTATCCTCCTGACCGTATCCCTTCCATTTGACCAGATACTGGAGTTTCCGTCTGGAAACACGAGAGTCTAAGATCTTTTCCACAACGTACTCCAACTCACCCTCAACCAACACCGGAGCAGGAGGCTCAACGGAAGGCACAGCCGGTACCTCATACCTGCGCAACAATGACCGATGAAAAACATTATGAATCGAAAAGGATGCAGGAAGGTCCAAACGGAAGGACACAGGGTTAAGAATCTCCAATATCTTGTACGGGCCGATGAACCGAGGCTTAAACTTAGGAGAAGAAACCCTCATAGGGACAAAACGAGAAGACAACCACACCAAGTCCCCAACACAAAGCCGAGGACCAACACGACGACGGCGGTTGGCAAAAAGCTGAGTCTTCTCCTGGGACAACTTCAAATTGTCCACCACCTGCCCCCAAATCTGATGCAACCTCTCCACCACAGCATCCACTCCAGGACAATCCGAAGATTCCACTTGACCGGAGGAAAATCGAGGATGAAACCCCGAATTACAGAAAAACGGGGACACCAAGGTGGCAGAGCTGGCCCGATTATTGAGGGCGAACTCCGCCAAAGGCAAAAAAGCAACCCAATCATCCTGATCCGCAGACACAAAACACCTCAAATATGTCTCCAAGGTCTGATTAGTCCGCTCGGTCTGGCCATTAGTCTGAGGATGGAAAGCAGACGAAAAAGACAAATCTATGCCCATCCTAGCACAGAATGCCCGCCAAAATCTAGACACGAATTGGGTCCCTCTGTCAGAAACGATATTCTCCGGAATACCATGCAAACGAACAACATTTTGAAAAAACAGAGGAACCAACTCGGAAGAAGAAGACAACTTAGGCAAGGGAACCAGATGGACCATCTTAGAGAAACAGTCACACACCACCCAGATGACAGACATCTTCTGAGAAACAGGCAGATCCGAAATAAAATCCATCGAGATGTGCGTCCAAGGCCTCTTCGGGATAGGCAAGGGTAACAACAATCCACTAGCCCGAGAACAACAAGGCTTGGCCCGAGCACAAACGTCACAAGACTGCACAAAGCCTCGCACATCTCGTGACAGGGAAGGCCACCAGAAGGACCTTGCCACCAAATCCCTGGTACCAAAGATTCCAGGATGACCTGCCAACGCAGAAGAATGAACCTCAGAGATGACTCTACTGGTCCAATCATCAGGAACAAACAGTCTACCAGGTGGGCAACGATCAGGTCTATCCGCCTGAAACTCCTGCAAGGTCCGCCGCAGGTCTGGAGAAACGGCAGACAATATCACTCCATCTTTAAGGATACCTGTGGGCTCAGAATTACCAGGGGAGTCAGGCTCAAAACTCCTAGAAAGGGCATCCGCCTTAACATTCTTAGAACCCGGTAGGTAAGACACCACAAAATTAAACCGAGAGAAAAACAACGACCAGCGCGCCTGTCTAGGATTCAGGCGCCTGGCAGACTCAAGGTAAATTAAATTTTTGTGGTCAGTCAATACCACCACCTGATGTCTGGCCCCCTCAAGCCAGTGACGCCACTCCTCAAAAGCCCACTTCATGGCCAAAAGCTCCCGATTCCCAATATCATAATTCCGCTCGGCGGGCGAAAATTTACGGGAAAAAAAGGCACAAGGTCTCATCACGGAGCAGTCGGAACTTCTCTGCGACAACACCGCCCCAGCTCCGATTTCAGAAGCGTCGACCTCAACCTGAAAAGGAAGAGCAACATCAGGCTGACGCAACACTGGGGCGGAAGAAAAGCGGCGCTTGAGCTCCCGAAAGGCCTCCACAGCATCAGGGGACCAATCAGCAACATCAGCACCCTTCTTAGTCAAATCAGTCAATGGTTTTACAACATCAGAAAAACCAGCAATAAATCGACGATAAAAGTTAGCAAAGCCCAAAAATTTCTGAAGACTCTTAAGAGAAGAGGGTTGCGTCCAATCACCAATAGCCTGAACCTTGACAGGATCCATCTCGATGGAAGAGGGGGAAAAAATGTATCCCAAGAAGGAAATCTTTTGAACCCCAAAAACACACTTAGAACCCTTCACACACAAGGAATTAGACCGCAAAACCTGAAAAACCCTCCTGACCTGCTGGACATGAGAGTCCCAGTCATCCGAAAAAATCAGAATATCATCCAGATACACAATCATAAATTTATCCAAATAATCGCGGAAAATGTCATGCATAAAGGACTGGAAGACTGAAGGGGCATTTGAAAGACCAAAAGGCATCACCAAATACTCAAAATGGCCCTCGGGCGTATTAAATGCGGTTTTCCACTCATCCCCCTGCTTGATTCGCACCAAATTATACGCCCCACGGAGATCAATCTATAAGACTCAAAGCAGCGCCAGAGTCGACATAGGCGTCCGCGGTAATAGATGACAAAGAACAAATCAGGGTCACAGATAGAATAAACTTAGACTGTAAAGTGCTAATTGAAACAGACTTGTCAGGCTTCTTAGTACGCTTAAAGCATGCTGATATAACATGAGTTGAATCACCACAATAGAAGCACAACCCATTTTTTCGTCTAAAATTCTGCCGCTCGCTTCTGGACAGAATTCTATCACATTGCATATTTTCTGGCGTTTTCTCAGTAGACACCGCCAAATGGTGCACAGGTTTGCGCTCCCGCAGACGCCTATCGATCTGAATAGCCATCGTCATGGACTCATTCAGACTCGCAGGCACAGGGAACCCCACCATAACATCCTTAATGGCATCAGAGAGACCTTCTCTGAAAATCGCCGCCAGGGCGCATTCATTCCACTGAGTAAGCACAGACCATTTGCGGAATTTTTGGCAGTATATTTCAGCTTCATCTTGCCCCTGAGACAAGGACATCAAGGCCTTTTCCGCCTGAAGCTCTAAATGAGGTTCCTCATAAAGCAACCCCAAGGCCAGAAAAAACGCATCCACATTGAGCAACGCAGGATCCCCTGGTGCCAATGCAAAAGCCCAGTCCTGAGGGTCGCCCCGGAGCAAGGAAATTACAATCCTGACCTGCTGTGCAGGGTCTCCGGCAGAGCGAGACTTCAGGGACAAAAACAATTTGCAATTATTTTTAAAATTTTGAAAGTGAGATCTATTCCCCGAGAAGAATTCAGGCACAGGAATTCTAGGCTCAGACATAGGTGCATGAACAACAAAATCTTGCAAATTTTGTACCTTTGTGGCGAGATTATTTAAACCTGTAGCTACACTCTGAAGATCCATTTGAAACAGGTGAACACAGAGCCATTCAAGGATTAGAAGGAGAGAAAGAGAGGAAGGCTGCAGCATAGGCAAACTAGCAAGTGATTCAATTAAGAGCACACTCAGAACTAGAGGGAAAAAAAAAAAAAAAATTGTAGCAGACTTCTTTTTTCTCTCCTTTCTCAGCCAGTAATTTAACCCTTTTTTTGGCCGGTCAAACTGTCATGAATCTCAATGGCGAGAGAACATAGCCCAGCATATATGAGAACTAGCTCTTGGAAGATGGAAACTATACTGACCATGAACTAAACCTGCCGCACAACTAGAAGTGGCCGGGTAGCATGCCTACGTTTTTTATCCCTAGATGCCCAGCGCCAGCCGGAGAACTACCTAATCCTAGCAGAGGAAAAGACAGTCCTGGCTCACCTCTAGAGAAATTTTCCCAAAAGGCAGACAGAGGCCCCCACATATATTGGCGGTGATTTTAGATGAAATGACAAACGTAGTATGAAAATAGGTTTAGCAAAATCGAGGTCCGCTTACTAGATAGCATGAAGACAGAAAGGGCACTTTCATGGTCAGCAGAAAACCCTATCCAAACACCATCCAGAAATTACTTTAAGACTCTAGCATTAACTCATAACACCAGAGTGGCAATTTCCGCTCACAAGAGCTTTCCAGACACAGTAACGAAACAGCAGCTGTGAACAGGAACAAAATGCAAAAACACACAAGGACAAAAGTCCAACTTAGCTAGGAGTTGTCTAGTAGCAGGAACATGCACAGAAGGCTTCTGATTACATTGTTGACCGGCATGAAACTGACAGAGGAGCAAGGTTATATAGCGACTCCCACATCCTGATAGGAGCAGGTGAACAGAGGGGATGATGCACACAAGTACAATTCCACAAGTGGCCACCGGGGGAGCCCAGAATCCAATTTCACAACAGGGACCGCAGACAGGCTATCAAAGGCCTAAAATAACAAACAATAGGCTCATGGCAGCTTTACAGCGGTTACATGGATACACAGGCAGCTTGGTGGTGAGTGGAGGAGTAGTGCAAGGAGTGTCTGTCCCAGTACTCCCAAAATATAAATAGATGTTAATGTCTCGCAAAACAACCAAAACAAAAAAAAAGGTGGCATACTTAGGTACAGGGGTGGGCTCATCTACTGAGTTTCTGACATAGTAATTTGGCAGTAACTATTTAATGGTGCCAATATAGGACACAGACACAGACTACTTTAAGTTGCATCATAGATGTCTACAAATTTGTATTGTCAGTGCCAGACATTGAATGATGTCAGCGAATAGACTAAAGATTGGTGGAGCTGTGCGACATAATTTTGCACGTGGTAGAGCACATTTTGAGCTGGGGTAGGGGGGAACTCTCTTGAGGCCGGCGGGACCGCCCCAGGGCCCCTCATGTTACAACGGTGTGTCTGACGTTGGGTGCGCACCACCACCGCCAGAGACACTACATTGTACTATGAGGGACCCAGTAGCAATGCCGTCAACCAAAAGCGAGCACACCCACCTCTTCAGACAAACAGCAGTCTCACGGGTGCTTGCGCCAAGTCGCGATACCACGGCCCCGTGTGGGGAGTTTTGCCATTTAGGGAGGTGTAAACATGTCGTATGCTGTACAATCAGCTGCAGCAAATTAGACATTAGAAAAGTAATTCACAGGCAAGAGCTTTTCATAGGAAAGCTAGGTGTCGGCCGGGCAAGGTGGGGCAAAAGATTTCGAAATCCAGTTGTGGTTCATTTTAATGAATGTTAGATCGTCAACATTTTGGGTAGCCAGACGAGTCCTTTTTTCGGTTAATATTGAACCTGCAGCACTGAATACTCTTTCTGATAGGACACTTGCTGCCGGGCAAGCAAGCTCCTGCAATGCATATTCTGCCAATTCTGGCCAGGTGTCTAATTTGGAGGCCCAGTAATCAAATGGGAATGACGGTTGAGGGAGAACATCGATAAGGGATGAAAAATAGTTAGTAACCATACTGGACAAATGTTGTCTCCTGTCACTTTCAATTGATGCAGCAGTACCTGTCCTGTCTGCGGTCATAGCAAAATCACTCCACAACCTGGTCAGAAAACCCCTCTGTCCAACGCCACTTCTGATGTGTGCACCCCTAACACTCCTAGTCTGCTGCCCCCTGGAGCTCGTGTGAGAACGATCACGTGCGCTGTGTGCTGGGAATGCCTGAAGCAAACGGTCAACAAGAGTTGATTGTTTGGTTGCTAATATTAGTTCCAAGTTCTCATGTGGCATAATATTTTGCAATTTGCCTTTATAGCGTGGATCAAGGAGGCAGGCCAACCAGTAATCGTCATCGTTCATCATTTTCGTAATGCGTGTGTCCCTTTTTAGGATACGTAAGGCATAATCCGCCATGTGGGCCAAAGTTCCAGTTGTCAAATCTCCGGTTGTGATTGGTTGAGGGGCAGTTGCAGGCAAATCTACGTCACTTGTGTCCCTCAAAAAACCAGAACCCGGCCGTGACACGCAACCAATTTCCTGTGCCCCCGGGAAAGGTTCGGCATTAAAAATATACTCATCCCCATCATCCTCCTCGTCCTCCACCTCCTCTTCGCCCGCTACCTCGTCCTGTACACTGCCCTGACCAGACAATGGCTGACTGTCATCAAGGCTTTCCTCTTCCTCTGGTGCAGACGCCTGCTCCTTTATGTGCGTCAAACTTTGCATCAGCAGACGCATTAGGGGGATGCTCATGCTTATTACGGCGTTGTCTGCACTAACCAGCCGTGTGCATTCCTCAAAACACTGAAGGACTTGACACATGTCTTGTATCTTAGACCACTGCACACCTGACAACTCCATGTCTGCCATCCTACTGCCTGCCCGTGTATCCTCCCACAAATAAATAACAGCACGCCTCTGTTCGCACAGTCTCTGAAGCATGTGCAGTGTTGAGTTCCACCTTGTTGCAACGTCTATGATTAGGCGATGCTGGGGAAGGTTCAAAGACCGCTGATAGTTCTGCTGTTATGATTTTCCCAATGGCAGGGAAATCAAAAATAACAAACGGACTAGCTCTCGGGTGATGGAAACTAAAGTGACCGTGACCTGAACCTGACACAACACTGGAAGTAGCCGGGGAGTGTTTCCTACGATGCCCTAGACACCACGCGCCAGCCGGAGATCTAACTACCCCTATCAGAGGAATATACAGGCCTGCCTTACCTCCAGAGATGAACCCCAAAAGGAGATAGCAGGCCCCCACAAATATTGACGGTGAGTCAAGAGGAAAAGACATACGTAGGATGAACAGCAGATTTAGCACAGTGAGGTCCGCTTACTAGATAGCAGAAGTACAGGAAAGAGTTACTTCACGGTCAACTTCAAAACACTACTCAAAAACACCATCCTGAAATTACTTTAAAACTCCAGTGACAACTCATGCCACTGGAGTGGCAATTTCAGTCCACGAGAGCTTCCAGCTGCAGAGAGTCACATTGCAGATAGCTGGACAAAAAATAACATTAACTAGGAACAAAATTCAACTTAGCTGAACTGGAACTTGAGGCAGGAGAATGCAACAGAATGCTACTGATACATTGTTGGCCGGCATCGGACCAGCAGCCAAGCAGCCTTAAATAGGAAACTCCCCTAATGGGTGTCAACAGGTGATCAAGGATAGAAGAAGGCAAATAAGTGGCAATACCATAAAACACCACCGGGGGAGCCCACAAACAGAATTCACAACAGTACCCCCCCCTTAAGGAGGGGGCACCGAACCCTCACCAGAACCACCAGGGCGATCTGGATGAGCACTATGGAATGCACGAACCAAATCAGGAGCATGAACATCAGATGCTGTCACCCAAGAATTATCCTCCTGACCATAGCCTTTCCACTTAACCAGATACTGAAGTTTCCGTCTGGAAACACGGGAGTCCAAGATCTTTTCTACCACATACTCCAACTCACCCTCAACCAGCACAGGAGCAGGAGGATCAGCAGACGGAACAACCGGCACCTCATACCTCCGCAATAATGACCGATGAAAAACATTATGAATAGTAAAAGATGCTGGGAGGTCCAAACGAAAGGACACAGGATTGAGAACCTCCAGAATCCTATAAGGGCCGATAAACCGAGGCTTAAACTTAGGAGACGAGACCTTCATAGGAACAAATCGAGAAGACAACCAAACCAGGTCCCCAACACAAAGACGAGGACCGACACGCCGATGACGATTAGGGAACTGTTGAGTCTTCTCCTGGGACAACTTCAGATTGTCCACAACCTGTCCCCAAATCTGATGCATTCTATCAACCACAGCATCTACTCCAGGACAATCCGAAGATTCCAATTGACCGGACGAAAAGCGAGGGTGAAACCCTGAATTACAAAAAAATGGAGAAACCAAAGTGGCAGAACTGGCCCGATTGTTAAGGGCAAACTCTGCCAATGGCAAAAAATCAAGCCAATCGTCCTGATCAGCGGACAAAAAACACCTCAAGTAAGTCTCCAAGGTCTGATTAGTACGCTCAGTCTGGCCATTAGTCTGAGGATGGAATGCAGACGAAAACGACAAGTCGATGCCCATCCTGGCACAGAACGCCCGCCAAAATCTAGACACAAACTGAGTACCCCTGTCAGAAACTATATTCTCAGGAATACCATGCAAACGCACAACATTCTGAAAAAATAGAGGGACCAGCTCAGAGGAGGAGGGCAATTTGGGCAAAGGTACCAAGTGAACCATCTTGGAAAAACGGTCACACACCACCCAGATGACGGACATCCTACGAGAAACAGGAAGGTCAGAAATAAAGTCCATAGAGATGTGCGTCCAAGGCCTCTTAGGAATAGGCAAGGGCAACAACAACCCGCTGGCCCGGGAACAGCAGGGCTTAGCCCGAGCACAAACATCACAAGACTGCACAAAAATACGTACATCTCGAGACAAGGAAGGCCACCAGAAGGACCTAGACACCAGATCCCTGGTGCCAAAAATTCCAGGATGACCTGCCAACGCGGAAGAGTGAACCTCCGAAATAACTCTACTGGTCCAGTCATCAGGGACAAACAGTCTACCAGGCGGACAGCGATTAGGCCTATCCACCTGAAACTCCTGCAAAGAGCGCCGCAGGTCTGGGGAGACAGCTGACAATATCACCCCATCCTTCAGGATGCCAGTAGGTTCGGAATCACCAGGCGATTCAGGCTCAAAACTCCTAGAGAGGGCATCCGCCCTCACATTCTTAGACCCAGGCAGATATGAGACCACAAAGTTAAATCGAGAGAAAAACAACGACCAGCGCGCCTGTCTAGGATTCAGACGCCTGGCTGACTCAAGATAAATTAGATTTTTGTGGTCAGTCAAGACCACCACCTGGTGTCTAGCACCCTCAAGCCAATGACGCCACTCCTCAAATGCCCACTTCATGGCCAAGAGCTCCCGATTTCCAACATCATAATTTCGCTCAGCGGGCGAAAACTTTCGAGAGAAAAACGCACATGGTCTCATCACTGAGCAGTCAGGACCTTTCTGCGACAAAACTGCACCTGCTCCGATCTCGGAAGCATCTACTTCAACCTGGAACGGGAGCGAAACATCAGGCTGGCGCAACACAGGAGCAGAAGAAAAGCGGCGCTTAAGCTCCCGAAAGGCCTCCACAGCCGCAGAGGACCAATTAGCAACATCAGCACCCTTCTTGGTCAAATCAGTCAAAGGTTTAGCAATGGCAGAAAAACCCGCTATGAATCGGCGATAGAAATTAGCAAATCCCAAGAATTTCTGAAGACTCTTTAGAGAAGTAGGTTGTATCCAATCACAAATAGCCTGAACCTTAACAGGGTCCATCTCCATAGATGAAGGGGAAAAAATATATCCCAGAAAGGAAATTCTCTGAACCCCAAAAATACACTTTGAGCCCTTCACAAATAGAGAATTAGCTCGTAAAACCTGAAAAACTCTCCTGACCTGTTGAACATGAGATTCCCAGTCCTCCGAAAAAATCAAAATATCATCCAAATACACAATCATAAATTTATCCAGATATTCACGGAAAATATCGTGCATAAAGGACTGAAAAACGGAAGGGGCATTCGCGAGACCGAAAGGCATTACCAAATACTCAAAATGGCCTTCAGGCGTATTAAATGCGGTCTTCCACTCATCCCCCTGCTTAATCCGCACCAAATTATACGCACCACGTAGATCGATCTTAGTGAACCACTTCGCCCCCTTTATGCGAGCAAAAAGATCAGTCAGTAAAGGTAACGGGTACTGGTATTTAACAGTAATCTTATTCAGAAGTCGATAGTCGATACAAGGTCTCAATGAACCATCCTTTTTACCCACAAAGAAAAACCCTGCCCCCAATGGAGACAAAGAGGGGCGAATATGACCCTTTTCTAAAGATTCTCTGATATACTCCCGCATAGCAGTATGTTCAGGTACAGACAAATTAAACAAGCGACCCTTAGGAAATTTACTACCGGGAATCAACTCAATAGCGCAGTCACACTCTCTGTGAGGGGGGAGAGAATCAGTTTTAGGCTCCTGAAAGACATCATAAAAATCTGACAGAAATGCTGGGATCTCAGAGGGAGTAGATGAAGAAATGGGAACCAAAGGTGCATCCCCATGAATCCCCCGACATCCCCAGCTCAACACAGACATTGATCTCCAGTCCAAGACTGGATTATGAATTTGTAACCATGGTAATCCAAGTACTAATACGTCATGTAGATTATATAACACAAGGAAACGAATAATCTCCTGATGGTCTGGGGAAAGATGCATAGTCACTTGTGTCCAATATTGTAGTTTATTGCTAGCCAAAGGTGTAGAATCAATACCCTTTAAGGGAATAGAAACCTCCAGAGGCTCTAAATCAAACCCACAGCGCTTGGCAAAGGACCAATCCATGAGACTCAGAGCGGCGCCAGAATCCACATAAGCATCCACAGTAACAGATGATAAAGTACAAATCAATGTCACGGACAAAAGAAATTTAGACTGCAAGGTACCCATAGAAAAAGATTTATCAACCTTTTTATCAACCTTCTTTATGCGTTTAGAGCATGCTGATATAACATGAGCTGGATCTCCACAATAGAAGCACAACCCATTTTTGCGCCTGTAATTCTGTCGTTCGCCTCTAGACAATACACTATTGCATTGCATATGCTCTGGTGCCTTTTCAGAGGTCACCGCCAAATGATGCACAGGTTTTTGCTCAGAAGATACCGCCATATGGTGCACAGGTTTTTGCTCAGAAGATACCGCCATATGGTGCACAGGTTTTTGCTCAAAAGATACCGCCATATGGTGCACAGATTTTTGCTCAGAAGATACCGCCATATGGTGCACAGATTTGCGCTCCCGTAAACGCCGATCAATCTGGATAGCCAATTTCATGGCATCATTCAGACCTGTAGGCACAGGGAACCCCACCATGACATCCTTCACGGCATCAGAGAGACCTTCTCTGAAATTAGCTGCTAGAGCGCACTCATTCCATTTAGTAAGCACCGACCATTTACGAAATTTCTGGCAGTATATCTCAGCTTCATCTTGCCCTTGGGAAAGAGCTATCAAGGCTTTCTCAGCCAAAATCTCTAAATTAGGTTCTTCATAAAGCAACCCCAAAGCCAGAAAAAACGCATCTACATTTAATAACGCAGGATCCCCTGGCGACAATGCAAATGCCCAACTTTGTTGGTCACCCCGCAACAGAGAAATAACAATTTTAACCTGTTGCGCAGGATCACCAGCAGAGTGAGATTTCAGAGACAAAAACAATTTACAATTCTCTCTGAAATTCAAAAAACGGGATCTGTCTCCGGTAAAAAATTCAGGCATAGGGATCTCAGGTTCAGACATTGGAGCACGTATAACAAAATCTTGTAAGTTCTGGACCTTTGAAGCCAGGTTATTCAGACCTGCAACCAAACTCTGTGGATCCATGATTCAAACAGGTGTAACCAAAGCCATTCAAAGATTAAGAGGAGAGGAAAAGAAAAAAAAAAAAAGGCTGAAGACTGCAGTTTAAGCAAGGAGTACAAATAAGCACTAAGGTGCACTTTCCAAACACAGAAGGAAAAAAAAAAAAACCTTTTCATATCCTTTCCTGCTTTAGTGCATAGTTTTAACACACGGGCCGGCCAAACTATTATGATTTTCCCAATGGCAGGGAAATCAAAAATAACAAACGGACTAGCTCTCGGGTGATGGAAACTAAAGTGACCGTGACCTGAACCTGACACAACACTGGAAGTAGCCGGGGAGTGTTTCCTACGATGCCCTAGACACCACGCGCCAGCCGGAGATCTAACTACCCCTATCAGAGGAATATACAGGCCTGCCTTACCTCCAGAGATGAACCCCAAAAGGAGATAGCAGGCCCCCACAAATATTGACGGTGAGTCAAGAGGAAAAGACATACGTAGGATGAACAGCAGATTTAGCACAGTGAGGTCCGCTTACTAGATAGCAGAAGTACAGGAAAGAGTTACTTCACGGTCAACTTCAAAACACTACTCAAAAACACCATCCTGAAATTACTTTAAAACTCCAGTGACAACTCATGCCACTGGAGTGGCAATTTCAGTCCACGAGAGCTTCCAGCTGCAGAGAGTCACATTGCAGATAGCTGGACAAAAAATAACATTAACTAGGAACAAAATTCAACTTAGCTGAACTGGAACTTGAGGCAGGAGAATGCAACAGAATGCTACTGATACATTGTTGGCCGGCATCGGACCAGCAGCCAAGCAGCCTTAAATAGGAAACTCCCCTAATGGGTGTCAACAGGTGATCAAGGATAGAAGAAGGCAAATAAGTGGCAATACCATAAAACACCACCGGGGGAGCCCACAAACAGAATTCACAACAGTCTGCATACGGCTGGCGTGTACAGGCGAACGTCGGATATGTGAGCAAAGTGCACGCACTTTGAGGAGCAGGTCGGAGAACCCAGGATAAGTTTTCAATAAGCACTGCACCACCAGGTTTAAGGTGTGAGCCAGGCAAGGAATGTGTTTCAGTTGGGAAAGGGAGATGGCAGCCATGAAATTCCTTCCGTTATCACTCACTACCTTGCCTGCCTCAAGATCTACTGTGCCCAGCCACGACTGCGTTTCTTGTTGCAAGAACTCGGATAGAACTTCCGCGGTGTGTCTGTTGTCGCCCAAACACTTCATAGCCAATACAGCCTGCTGACGCTTGGCAGTAGCTGGCCCATAATGGGACAACTGGTGTGCAACAGTGTCATCTGCCGATGGAGTGGTTGGCAGACTGCGTTCTGTGGAAGAGCTGTAGCTTCTGCAGGAGGACGAGGAGGAGGAGGAGGAGGGGGTGCGAACGCCTACAGCCAACTGTTTCCTAGACCGTGGGCTAGGCACAACTGTCCCTAAATTGATGTCGCCTGTGGACCCTGCATCCACCACATTCACCCAGTGTGCCGTGATGGACACATAACGTCCATGGCCATGCCTACTGGTCCATGCATCTGTAGTCAGGTGCACCTTTGTACTCACAGATTGCCTGAGTGCATGGACGATGCGCTGTTTAACATGCTGGTGCAGGGCTGGGATGGCTTTTCTGGAAAAAAAGTGTCGACTGGGTAGCTCGTATCGTGGTTCAGCGTACTCCATCAGGGCTTTGAAAGCTTCGCTTTCAACTAACCGGTAGGGCATCATCTCTAACGAGATTAGTCTAGCTATGTGGGCGTTAAAACCCTGTGTACGCGGATGCGAGGATAAGTACTTCCTTTTTCTAACCAGAGTCTCATGTAGGGTGAGCTGGACTGGAGAGCTGGAGATCGTGGAACTTTCGGGTGTGCCGGTGTACATGGCAGACTGAGAGACGGTTGGAGATGGTATTGTTTCCGCCGGTGCCCTAGATGCAATATTTCCTCCTACAAAACTGGTGGTTCCCTGACCCTGACTGCTTTTGGCTGGCAAAGAAACCTGCACAGATACTGCCGGTGGTGCGGAAAATGGTGGCCTTACAGTGACGGAAGGGATGTTGCGTTGCTGACTAGCTTCATTGGCCGAGGGTGCTACAACCTTAAGGGACGTTTGGTAGTTAGTCCAGGCTTGAAAATGCATGGTGGTTAAGTGTCTATGCATGCAACTAGTATTTAGACTTTTCAGATTCTGACCTCTGCTTAAGCTAGTTGAACATTTTTGACAGATGACTTTGCGCTGATCAGTTGGATGTTGTTTAAAAAAATGCCAGACTGCACTCTTCCTAGACTCGGATCCCTTTTCAGGGATTGCAGACTGAGCTTTAACCGGATGGCCACGCTGTCCTCCAACAGGTTTTGGCTTTGACACGCGTTTTGGGCCAGATACGGGCCCGGCAGATGGAACCTGTTGCGATGTTGATGCCTGCTGCGGCCCCTCCTCCACCTCCGCTTCTGAACTACTGCCGCCTGCACCCTGTTCCCCCAATGGCTGCCAATCGGGGTCAATAACTGGGTCATCTATTACCTCCTCTTCGAGCTCGTGTGCAACTTCGTCTGTGTCACTGTGTCGGTCGGTGGTATAGCGTTCGTGGCGGGGCAACATAGTCTCATCAGGGTCTGATTGTGGATCTGTACCCTGAGAGGGCAATGTGGTGGTCTGAGTCAAAGGAGCAGCATAGTACTCTGGCTGTGGCTGTGCATCAGTGCACTCCATGTCAGAATATACTTGTAATGGGCATGGCCTGTTAAATGTTTCACTTTCTAAGCCAGGGACGGTATGTGTAAAGAGCTCCATGGAGTGACCCGTTGTGTCGCCTGCTGCATCCTTCTCTCTTGTTGTAGTTTTTGCTGAGGAGGACAAGGAAGCGACTTGTCCCTGACCGTGAACATCCACAAGCGACGCGCTGCTTTTACATTTACCAGTTTCGGAAGAGGAGGCAAAAGAGCTAGAGGCTGAGTCTGCAATGTAAGCCAAAACTTGCTGTTGCTGCTCCGCCTTTAAAAGCGGTTTTCCTACTCCCAGAAAAGAGAGCGTTCGAGGCCTTGTGTAGCCTGACGACGAAACTGGCTCCACAGCTCCAGACTTAGGTGGAATATTTTTATCCCCACGACCACCTGATGCTCCACTACCACTACCATCATTACCAGCTGACAATGAACGCCCACGACGACCTCTTGCACCAGACTTCCTCATTGTTTTAAAATCTTAACCAAAGTAACTTTATTTGTTGCTGTCAAACAACTTACACGGTGAGCTATAACTTCAGTATGATTTCAATATCCCTTAACAGGTTGGTGAGACCACAAGGAAAATCAGGCACAATGTTACACACTCTGTTTTCTGTGGCACAAAATCACAGAGATGACACACACGCAGGACTGTCACTCAAGCACTAATGTCAATATTAATCTCCCACCTAATTTATTTATTTTTTTTTTTCAGGGAGACTTTAGAAACCAAATAATATTAAAAAAACCAAAAAAATAAATAGGCTTTCTATGGCCCACTGAATGAGAGAGAGGTGGCACACCCAGGAGTCAAGACTGGCACACAAGCTGAAAGGGCAATATTACTCTCCCACTGTTTTTTTTTTTTTTTTTTTTTCAGGGAGACTTTAGAAACCAAATAATAATAAGAAAAAAAATAAATAAATAAATAGGCTTTCTATAGCCCACTGAATGAGAGAGAGGTGGCACACCCAGGAGTCAAGACTGGCACACAAGCTGAAAGGGCAATATTACTCTCCCACTGTTTTTTTTTTTTTTTTTTTTTTCAGGGAGACTTTAGAAACCAAATAATAAGAAAAAAAATAAATAAATAAATAGGCTTTCTATAGCCCACTGAATGAGAGATAGCACACACAGCAGTGGCACACAAGCCCTGACTGAGGCCAATATTTTTCTCCCACTGATTGATGTAGTGTTTTTGTGTTGAGGTAGATTTTAGAACACAAATCAAGGAAAAAAAAAAATGCTTTCTATGGCCCACTGAATGAGAGAGGTGGCACACCCAGGAGTCAAGACTGGCACACAAGCTGAAAGGGCAATATTACTCTCCCACTGTTTTTTTATGTATTTTTTGTTTTTTAAGGGAGACTTTAGAATCCCAATAATATTTTAAAAAAAAAATAAATAGACTTTCTATGGCCCACTGAATGAGAGAGGTGGCACACCCAGGAGTCAAGACTGGCACACAAGCTGAAAGGGCAATATTACTCTCCCACTGTTTTTTTTATGTATTTTTTGTTTTTTAAGGGAGACTTTAGAAACCCAATAATATTTAAAAAAAAAAAATAAATAGGCTTTCTATGGCCCACTGAATGAGAGAGGTGGCACACCCAGGAGTCAAGACTGGCACACAAGCTGAAAGGGCAATATTACTCTCCCACTGTTTTTTTAAGTTTTTTTTTTTTTATTTTCAGGGAGACTTTAGAAACCAAATAATATTAAAAAAACCAAAAAAATAAATAGGCTTTCTATGGCCCACTGAATGAGAGAGAGGTGGCACACCCAGGAGTCAAGACTGGCACACAAGCTGAAAGGGCAATATTACTCTCCCACTGTTTTTTTTTTTTTTTTTTTTTTTCAGGGAGACTTTAGAAACCAAATAATAAGAAAAAAATTAAATAAATAAATAGGCTTTCTATAGCCCACTGAATGAGAGATAGCACACACAGCAGTGGCACACAAGCCCTGACTGAGGCCAATATTTTTCTACCACTGATTGATGTAGTGTTTTTGTGTTGAGGTAGATTTTAGAACACAAATCAAGGAAAAAAAAAAAATGCTTTCTATGGCCCACTGAATGAGAGAGGTGGCACACCCAGGAGTCAAGACTGGCACACAAGCTGAAAGGGCAATATTACTCTCCCACTGTTTTTTTATGTATTTTTTGTTTTTTAAGGGAGACTTTAGAAACCCAATAATATTTAAAAAAATAAATAAATAGGCTTTCTATGGCCCACTGAATGAGAGAGGTGGCACACCCAGGAGTCAAGACTGGCACACAAGCTGAAAGGGCAATATTACTCTCCCACTGTTTTTTTAAGTTTTTTTTTTTTTATTTTCAGGGAGACTTTAGAAACCAAATAATATTAAAAAAACCAAAAAAATAAATAGGCTTTCTATGGCCCACTGAATGAGAGAGAGGTGGCACACCCAGGAGTCAAGACTGGCACACAAGCTGAAAGGGCAATATTACTCTCCCACTGTTTTTTTTTTTTTTTTTTTTTTTCAGGGAGACTTTAGAAACCAAATAATAAGAAAAAAAATAAATAAATAAATAGGCTTTCTATAGCCCACTGAATGAGAGATAGCACACACAGCAGTGGCACACAAGCCCTGACTGAGGCCAATATTTTTCTACCACTGATTGATGTAGTGTTTTTGTGTTGAGGTAGATTTTAGAACACAAATCAAGGAAAAAAAAAATGCTTTCTATGGCCCACTGAATGAGAGAGGTGGCACACCCAGGAGTCAAGACTGGCACACAAGCTGAAAGGGCAATATTACTCTCCCACTGTTTTTTTATGTATTTTTTGTTTTTTAAGGGAGACTTTAGAAACCCAATAATATTTAAAAAAAAAATAAATAGGCTTTCTATGGCCCACTGAATGAGAGAGAGGTGGCACACCCAGGAGTCAAGACTGGCACACAAGCTGAAAGGGCAATATTACTCTCCCACTGTTTTTTTTTTGTTTTTTTTTCAGGGAGACTTTAGAAACCAAATAATAAGAAAAAAATAAATAAATAAATAGGCTTTCTATAGCCCACTGAATGAGAGATAGCACACACAGCAGTGGCACACAAGCCCTGACTGAGGCCAATATTTTTCTCCCACTGATTGATGTAGTGTTTTTGTGTTGAGGTAGATTTTAGAACACAAATCAAGGAAAAAAAAAAATGCTTTCTATGGCCCACTGAATGAGAGAGGTGGCACACCCAGGAGTCAAGACTGGCACACAAGCTGAAAGGGCAATATTACTCTCCCACTGTTTTTTTATGTATTTTTTGTTTTTTAAGGGAGACTTTAGAATCCCAATAATATTTTAAAAAAAAAATAAATAGACTTTCTATGGCCCACTGAATGAGAGAGGTGGCACACCCAGGAGTCAAGACTGGCACACAAGCTGAAAGGGCAATATTACTCTCCCACTGTTTTTTTTATGTATTTTTTGTTTTTTAAGGGAGACTTTAGAAACCCAATAATATTTAAAAAAAAAAAATAAATAGGCTTTCTATGGCCCACTGAATGAGAGAGGTGGCACACCCAGGAGTCAAGACTGGCACACAAGCTGAAAGGGCAATATTACTCTCCCACTGTTTTTTTAAGTTTTTTTTTTTTTATTTTCAGGGAGACTTTAGAAACCAAATAATATTAAAAAAACCAAAAAAATAAATAGGCTTTCTATGGCCCACTGAATGAGAGAGAGGTGGCACACCCAGGAGTCAAGACTGGCACACAAGCTGAAAGGGCAATATTACTCTCCCACTGTTTTTTTTTTTTTTTTTTTTTTTCAGGGAGACTTTAGAAACCAAATAATAAGAAAAAAATTAAATAAATAAATAGGCTTTCTATAGCCCACTGAATGAGAGATAGCACACACAGCAGTGGCACACAAGCCCTGACTGAGGCCAATATTTTTCTACCACTGATTGATGTAGTGTTTTTGTGTTGAGGTAGATTTTAGAACACAAATCAAGGAAAAAAAAAAAATGCTTTCTATGGCCCACTGAATGAGAGAGGTGGCACACCCAGGAGTCAAGACTGGCACACAAGCTGAAAGGGCAATATTACTCTCCCACTGTTTTTTTATGTATTTTTTGTTTTTTAAGGGAGACTTTAGAAACCCAATAATATTTAAAAAAATAAATAAATAGGCTTTCTATGGCCCACTGAATGAGAGAGGTGGCACACCCAGGAGTCAAGACTGGCACACAAGCTGAAAGGGCAATATTACTCTCCCACTGTTTTTTTAAGTTTTTTTTTTTTATTTTCAGGGAGACTTTAGAAACCAAATAATATTAAAAAAACCAAAAAAATAAATAGGCTTTCTATGGCCCACTGAATGAGAGAGAGGTGGCACACCCAGGAGTCAAGACTGGCACACAAGCTGAAAGGGCAATATTACTCTCCCACTGTTTTTTTTTTTTGTTTTTTTTTTCAGGGAGACTTTAGAAACCAAATAATAAGAAAAAAAATAAATAAATAAATAGGCTTTCTATAGCCCACTGAATGAGAGATAGCACACACAGCAGTGGCACACAAGCCCTGACTGAGGCCAATATTTTTCTACCACTGATTGATGTAGTGTTTTTGTGTTGAGGTAGATTTTAGAACACAAATCAAGGAAAAAAAAAATGCTTTCTATGGCCCACTGAATGAGAGAGGTGGCACACCCAGGAGTCAAGACTGGCACACAAGCTGAAAGGGCAATATTACTCTCCCACTGTTTTTTTATGTATTTTTTGTTTTTTAAGGGAGACTTTAGAAACCCAATAATATTTAAAAAAAAAATAAATAGGCTTTCTATGGCCCACTGAATGAGAGAGAGGTGGCACACCCAGGAGTCAAGACTGGCACACAAGCTGAAAGGGCAATATTACTCTCCCACTGTTTTTTTTTTGTTTTTTTTTCAGGGAGACTTTAGAAACCAAATAATAAGAAAAAAAATAAATAAATAAATAGGCTTTCTATAGCCCACTGAATGAGAGATAGCACACACAGCAGTGGCACACAAGCCCTGACTGAGGCCAATATTTTTCTACCACTGATTGATGTAGTGTTTTTGTGTTGAGGTAGATTTTAGAACACAAATCAAGGAAAAAAAAAAAATGCTTTCTATGGCCCACTGAATGAGAGAGGTGGCACACCCAGGAGTCAAGACTGGCACACAAGCTGAAAGGGCAATATTACTCTCCCACTGTTTTTTTATGTATTTTTTGTTTTTTAAGGGAGACTTTAGAAACCCAATAATATTTAAAAAAATAAATAAATAGGCTTTCTATGGCCCACTGAATGAGAGAGGTGGCACACCCAGGAGTCAAGACTGGCACACAAGCTGAAAGGGCAATATTACTCTCCCACTGTTTTTTTAAGTTTTTTTTTTTTTATTTTCAGGGAGACTTTAGAAACCAAATAATATTAAAAAAACCAAAAAAATAAATAGGCTTTCTATGGCCCACTGAATGAGAGAGAGGTGGCACACCCAGGAGTCAAGACTGGCACACAAGCTGAAAGGGCAATATTACTCTCCCACTGTTTTTTTTTTTTTTTTTTTTTTTCAGGGAGACTTTAGAAACCAAATAATAAGAAAAAAAATAAATAAATAAATAGGCTTTCTATAGCCCACTGAATGAGAGATAGCACACACAGCAGTGGCACACAAGCCCTGACTGAGGCCAATATTTTTCTACCACTGATTGATGTAGTGTTTTTGTGTTGAGGTAGATTTTAGAACACAAATCAAGGAAAAAAAAAATGCTTTCTATGGCCCACTGAATGAGAGAGGTGGCACACCCAGGAGTCAAGACTGGCACACAAGCTGAAAGGGCAATATTACTCTCCCACTGTTTTTTTATGTATTTTTTGTTTTTTAAGGGAGACTTTAGAAACCCAATAATATTTAAAAAAAAAATAAATAGGCTTTCTATGGCCCACTGAATGAGAGAGAGGTGGCACACCCAGGAGTCAAGACTGGCACACAAGCTGAAAGGGCAATATTACTCTCCCACTGTTTTTTTTTTGTTTTTTTTTCAGGGAGACTTTAGAAACCAAATAATAAGAAAAAAAATAAATAAATAAATAGGCTTTCTATAGCCCACTGAATGAGAGATAGCACACACAGCAGTGGCACACAAGCCCTGACTGAGGCCAATATTTTTCTCCCACTGATTGATGTAGTGTTTTTGTGTTGAGGTAGATTTTAGAACACAAATCAAGGAAAAAAAAAAATGCTTTCTATGGCCCACTGAATGAGAGAGGTGGCACACCCAGGAGTCAAGACTGGCACACAAGCTGAAAGGGCAATATTACTCTCCCACTGTTTTTTTATGTATTTTTTGTTTTTTAAGGGAGACTTTAGAATCCCAATAATATTTTAAAAAAAAAATAAATAGACTTTCTATGGCCCACTGAATGAGAGAGGTGGCACACCCAGGAGTCAAGACTGGCACACAAGCTGAAAGGGCAATATTACTCTCCCACTGTTTTTTTTATGTATTTTTTGTTTTTTAAGGGAGACTTTAGAAACCCAATAATATTTTAAAAAAAAAAATAAATAGGCTTTCTATGGCCCACTGAATGAGAGAGGTGGCACACCCAGGAGTCAAGACTGGCACACAAGCTGAAAGGGCAATATTACTCTCCCACTGTTTTTTTAAGTTTTTTTTTTTTTATTTTCAGGGAGACTTTAGAAACCAAATAATATTAAAAAAACCAAAAAAATAAATAGGCTTTCTATGGCCCACTGAATGAGAGAGAGGTGGCACACCCAGGAGTCAAGACTGGCACACAAGCTGAAAGGGCAATATTACTCTCCCACTGTTTTTTTTTTTTTTTTTTTTTTTCAGGGAGACTTTAGAAACCAAATAATAAGAAAAAAATTAAATAAATAAATAGGCTTTCTATAGCCCACTGAATGAGAGATAGCACACACAGCAGTGGCACACAAGCCCTGACTGAGGCCAATATTTTTCTACCACTGATTGATGTAGTGTTTTTGTGTTGAGGTAGATTTTAGAACACAAATCAAGGAAAAAAAAAAAATGCTTTCTATGGCCCACTGAATGAGAGAGGTGGCACACCCAGGAGTCAAGACTGGCACACAAGCTGAAAGGGCAATATTACTCTCCCACTGTTTTTTTATGTATTTTTTGTTTTTTAAGGGAGACTTTAGAAACCCAATAATATTTAAAAAAATAAATAAATAGGCTTTCTATGGCCCACTGAATGAGAGAGGTGGCACACCCAGGAGTCAAGACTGGCACACAAGCTGAAAGGGCAATATTACTCTCCCACTGTTTTTTTAAGTTTTTTTTTTTTTATTTTCAGGGAGACTTTAGAAACCAAATAATATTAAAAAAACCAAAAAAATAAATAGGCTTTCTATGGCCCACTGAATGAGAGAGAGGTGGCACACCCAGGAGTCAAGACTGGCACACAAGCTGAAAGGGCAATATTACTCTCCCACTGTTTTTTTTTTTTTTTTTTTTTTTCAGGGAGACTTTAGAAACCAAATAATAAGAAAAAAAATAAATAAATAAATAGGCTTTCTATAGCCCACTGAATGAGAGATAGCACACACAGCAGTGGCACACAAGCCCTGACTGAGGCCAATATTTTTCTACCACTGATTGATGTAGTGTTTTTGTGTTGAGGTAGATTTTAGAACACAAATCAAGGAAAAAAAAAATGCTTTCTATGGCCCACTGAATGAGAGAGGTGGCACACCCAGGAGTCAAGACTGGCACACAAGCTGAAAGGGCAATATTACTCTCCCACTGTTTTTTTATGTATTTTTTGTTTTTTAAGGGAGACTTTAGAAACCCAATAATATTTTAAAAAAAAATAAATAGGCTTTCTATGGCCCACTGAATGAGAGAGAGGTGGCACACCCAGGAGTCAAGACTGGCACACAAGCTGAAAGGGCAATATTACTCTCCCACTGTTTTTTTTTTGTTTTTTTTTCAGGGAGACTTTAGAAACCAAATAATAAGAAAAAAAATAAATAAATAAATAGGCTTTCTATAGCCCACTGAATGAGAGATAGCACACACAGCAGTGGCACACAAGCCCTGACTGAGGCCAATATTTTTCTACCACTGATTGATGTAGTGTTTTTGTGTTGAGGTAGAATTTAGAACACAAATCACGGAAAAAATAAATAGGCTTTCTATGGCCCACTCAGTGAGAGATGGCACACACAGGGATGGCACTGTAGCAGAAATGCCAATCTTAATCTCCCACAAAAAAAAACAAAAAAAAAAAAAACAGGGACTGTCCTACAATTACTATCTCCCTGCAGTAATCTAAGCCAGGTATGGCAGGCAGCAATAGGAGTGGACTGATGCACAAATTAAATAAAAAGTGTGGACAAACAAAAAAGATAGCTGTGCAGAAAGGAACAAGAGGATATGTGCTTTGAAAAAAGCAGTTGGTTTCCACAGTGGCGTACACACAGCAATACAGCTATCACGGAGCCTTCTAGGGCAGCCCAATGAGCTACAGCGCTGAGGAAAAAAAAAAAAAAAATAGCTTCCACTGTTCCTGCACACCGAAGGTGGTGTTGGACAGTGGAAATCGCTACAGCACAAGCGGTTTGGTGGTTAGTGGACCCTGCCTAACGCTCTCCCTGCTTCTGACGAAGCGGCAGCAACCTCTCCCTAAGCTCAGATCAGCAGCAGTAAGATGGCGGTCGGCGGGAACGCCCCTTTATAGCCCCTGTGACGCCGCAGACAGCAAGCCAATCACTGCAATGCCCTTCTCTAAGATGGTGGGGACCAGGATCTATGTCATCACGCTGCCCACACTCTGCGTTCACCTTCATTGGCTGAGAAATGGCGCTTTTCGCGTCATTGAAACGCGACTTTGGCGCGAAAGTCGCGTACCGCATGGCCGACAAGCACAGGGGTCGGATCGGGTTTCATGAGACGCCGACTTAGCCAAAAGTCGGCGACTTTTGAAAATGATCGACCCGTTTCGCTCAACCCTAGTTAATTGGTCAAACCAGAGAAAATTATTTAGACATCCTCTAAGCATGCAACGTGCATGCTTTAAACTGCTTTGTAAGTCTTGATGTTTTAGACAACGTTGTCAATAAAGATTATGAAAATAATCCCCCCAAAAATGATCTGCACATTTTGATATCTAAGCCCTTATGCTTTGTTACAGCTAGTCCTGATTGTAGTAGATAGATTGGTGCAGGTTTCTGATGACAGCATGAAGTAGTGATAAAGATACTGATTCTAGCAATGGGCAGTTTTCTTTGAATCAGTTTGCTATATGTAGTGGGACCCAGGGCTGGAGTCTCCTTGCACCTCCCCCTATCACTTGGATAGCAATGTATAAGAAAGCAATTGTCAATCAGAAAATCGAGATTAGCTCAGTTTATTAATGAGTACTTGAAAACACGAGAACTACATTGCAGGGACTTTAGCTCTGACTTCAAGTGTAATTAACGAACAGTGATTTTATGAAAACTACTGTAGGACAAAACTGAGATACTGAGAGCTGGAATCATGGACTCAGTTACTACTTTCTGTTGCCCCCAGTTAAAGCACCATATACAGTATATTGTAACTGATTAAACACATTTCTGATGACAATATTTGACATCTCTTTAAAGGATTATTTTATTATTACTATATATCAGTTAATTATACGAGGGTGCATCAACAAATATCAGCACTCTGGCTGTAGAATTTATTTGAATCAGAAAAGACAAATGTATAATTTTTCTACAGAATTTTGTTTCTTTTCAATGAACTTAGTCCATCTTTCAGCAAGCTTTCGTATTCCATCAAAAATATTCTGTACTGAGCGGCCAGCCTCAAACCTCTTCATTGGACATGAATCTTTGTCCTCATACAGTAGATCTTCTTTAAGGAGATAACACACAGGTGATAATCCAATGGGGCAAAATCAAGGTACAATATTATGGATAAAAACATGCTTCCGACTCCTTCTTCATGGCTAACACTTGTGTGAGCTTCCTTGATCTCCTCTATCCATTCATGTACACTTCTTCACAACAAAACATTTTCTCCATACTGTGCATAAAGCATTAGACAAATATTAGCACCAGATACATCCTCAGACTGCAGAAAACAAATCACTACACAGTGTACTTCTTTCATACAAATCACAACAGGAGTAGCCATTGTTTCTTGTACCATGGTCACACATGAACACATTCAAAGCTGCACAACAGAGACTAGAAAGACAGCAACTTTGTGCAGAAAGTGCTGATAAGTAGTGATGAGCGAATATACTCTTTACTCGAGATTTCCCGAGCACGCTCGGGCATCCTCTGAGTATTTTTAGTGCTCAGAGATTTAGTTTTCATCCCCGCAGCTGAATGATTTACATCTGTTAGCCAGCATAAGTACATGTGGGGGTTGCCTGGTTGCTAAGGAATCCTCACATGTAATCAAGCTGGCTAAGAGTTATAAATCATTCAGCTGAGGTGAGGAAAACTAAATCTCCGAGCACTAAAAAATACTCGGAGGTCACCCGAGCGTGCTCGGGAAATCTAGAGTAATGAGTATATTCGCTCATCACTACTGATAAGACAATATGGCCAACAGAAGTTTTTATATAAATGGAGTGTGGAAAATTTTTTGACTCACCCTTGTAATTTCCTCATCATATTGCAACTAAAAATTAGTGATGGGTGAACCCCTGGATATTCGGGTCAGGCCGAATATTCAAAAAAACTTAGGTTCGGATACCAGAATGGTATCTGAACCTGGACCCCTTTCAGATGAATGGGGAGCCTGAACATCCCTTTTTGCTACGCTAACAGCATGGCAAATACTGTATATGATCGGCGGTAAGATTATTACCATCAGTCAGAGAGCTGCAGCTCCCAAGCTGTCAGATGACAGCGTGAGCCAGCAGCTGTGACCGGTGGTAAAAAGTTTACCGCCAGTAACAGAAGCATCGGCTGATGTGAGTACTACTCCCATCAGCCTATCTCTGCTGTCACTAAAAACAGAGAGAGCAGTCATCATTGATAGGAGTATTCATCAGCCAGTGCCTGTGCTATAAATAAATAAATGTAAAAAAGAAATGACGTGGGGTTTGTTCTAGTTTTGATAATCAGCATGGCAAAACTGACAGCTATGGGCTGCAACCCTCAGCTGTCAGCTTTATCATGGCTGGTTATCAAGAATAAAAGGCCCCCCAGCCTAAAAATAGCAGCCCGCAGCCACCCCAGACACAGCGCATCTATTAGACCAATTCTGGCACTTGCCCAGCTCTTTCCACTTGCCCTGTGGCAGTGGCAAGTGGGGCTAATATTTGTGGGGTTGATGTCACCTTTCTATTGTCAGGTGATATCAATCCCAAATGTTAGTAATGGAGAAGTGTCTATAAGACACTTATCCATTACTAACCCCATAGTCATATTGTAAATAAAAAACACTCAGAACAAAGTCCTTTATTTGAAATAAAAATACAGATCCTGATTTACAAATTTATTTAAAAATAACAAACCAAGTTATACTCACTTTATGCCCATTCCAATGAAGCCCTTGTCCCCTGTAAAAAAAACAACAGAAAATAATAAACAAAACTATTCACCTTACGCCTAATCCACCGATACACATGTCCCCTGTAAAAAAAATCTACTATATTGCTTACCTGTCCGAATTGCAGCTAATCCATGCTATCCCATGACAATTCAAATTATTTTTTAGAGCGGTCACATTGCGTTCCTGTAACTGTGGGTCAGCTGGCGGCGAGAGCGATCACTAATGTGACTGCTCTCTAAATTATCCAAATTGTAGTGGCACAGTATGGATTAGCTACACTTCGGACAGCTGAAGTTGTTTATGACTTTTTTGTTTTACAAGGTACACAGACATTAGTGGATTAGACATAAGGTGAGTATTTTTGTTTATTATTTTCTGGTTTTACAGGTGATAGGGGCTTCAATAGAATGGACAAAAGGTGAGTATAACTTTGTTATTTTAAAATAAATTTGTAAAACAGGAGGTATGGATTTTAATTTAAAATAAAGGACTTTGTTCAGGGTGTTTTTTATTTACAGTATGACTATGGGGTTAGCAATGGATAAGTGTCTTATAGACGCTTCTCCACTACTAAACTGTGGGATTGATGTCACCTCACAATACAAAAGTAACATCAACCCCACAAATATTAACCCCACTTGCCATCTCCACAGGGAAAGTGGGAAGCGTTGGGCTAAGCGCCAAAATTGGTGCGTCTAATGCATGCTCCTTTTCTGTGGCGGCTGTGGGCGGCTATTTTTAGGCTGGGTAGGGCCAATATCCATGGCCCATTACCAGACTGAGAATACCAGCCCCCAGCTGTCTGCTTTTAGCTTGGCTGACTGTCAAAATTGGGGCACACCTTTTTTAAATTATGTATTTAAATAATTTTATAAAACTGCATGGAGACCCCTCTATTCTTGATAACAGCCATGAATAAAGTTTTTACCACCGGTCACAGCTGCTGGCGATCTGACCTCCAGTGTTTCTCACACTGTCATGCAGATGACAGCATGAGAACACCTGATGTTCGGAGTGGTGAACCCAATCAGTGACATAGACTTCCTGGAAAAGTCTGTGCTCGGGGTCCGTGCATGAACAGTAGGTGGCACGGACCCCGAACTTTACTGTGCCGGTTCGCTCATCACTACTAAAGAAGAATAAATCAGAAGCACTACATTACATCTTTTAACATTATACTTGTTTTATAGTAGTCTACATGTCAAGTCAGCTCTAGCAGATGTTGACTGTAGCTACTATTGTAAGGGCATTTCCAGTTACACAGAGTGTAGAGTTTTCCTGCATTGACCAACGTTAACGGAACTAGCTACATGTTAATAAAGCAATTTATTTCATGCATTTTAGCTGCTGCATAATGCATGCTTGAACATGACATTATTTTCATTACTGAATGGCTGATTCTAAAGAAGTTGTCAAACGCCATGGGCCCACTCTTGGTGTCTTTCCTTGAAGCATGTTTAACTAAGCATTTGCAGAAGTCACAGTAGCTCAGATATAAATTGTTAAACAATTAGTGGTGACTAGGCCCTCTAGTCTTTAAAACAAACAATGAAATAACCTTTCATACTTATACTTGAAATGATAAAAAAATTATGATATAACGTGGTTGTCAAGCCTATTTGTTACATTCTGCAATAAAAAAGATAAATTTTTTTTGTGATGCAATAAATGTAAGGACTGATCATGTTTTTTATGGGAACCTGTCAGCACATTATTTGGTATGGAAGTCAATGACGGACATACCGCTGGTTCAACCAGTGCAGCTGCACTGGGGCCCGGAGGCTCCAGGGGGCCCCTGCAGGCAGGGCCGGCATTAGGGGAAGGCACAAGGCAACTGCCTAGGGCCCCCACTCCCCCAGGGGCCCCCAGATAGCGGCACATCACGCAGCTGTTATGGGCCCCGGCCCTGTTATGATGGACGCTTCGCATTTCCAGGGCTGAATTTACAGGTATAAATTTCTGGAGAGAGAGAGAGACTTTTCCCCCTGGTTGGAAAATGCTTCCAGGCATGCTCAGATGTAAAAACTGCATCCGTCACTGGATTCCTGTGTTTCACAGTGTGCGCTGGATCCAGTGTCCATAGGCTCCCATTCTGTGAAATGACGTATGCCGCAGGAGGCGTCGGGGAACGTTTTTCCACTGCAGACAAAAAACGTTGCTGTGAATGTTTTTTCCAAATGACGGTCCATCAAATTCTGCAGGATCCAGTGCACGACGGATGAAACGTGTGGCCATCCGTCGCGATATGTCGCTAATACAAGTCTATGAGAAAATGCAGGATCCTGCAAATTTTTTTGCAGGATCCTGTTCTCTCAAAAAACGACGTATCTCGATGGGGCTAAAAAGACCGAAGTGTGAAAGAGGCCTAAGTGGCTGTGTTACATACTAAGTGGCTGTGCTATATACTAGTACGTGGGCTGTGTTATATACTATGTGGCTGCATTATATAGTATGTGGCTGTGTTATATACTAAGTGGCTGTGCTATATATTAGTACATGGGCTGTGTTATATACTAAGTGGCTGTGCTATATACTAGTACGTGGGCTGTGTTATATTCTTAGTGCCTGTTCTATATACTAGTACATGGGCTGTGTTATATACTAAGTGGCTGTGATATATACTAGTATGTGGGCTGTGTTACATACTATGTTGCTGTTCTGTATACTAGTACGTGGGCTGTGTTATATACTAAGTGGCTATGCTATATACTAGTATGTGGGCTGTGTTATATACTATGTGGCTGTGCTATATACTGTGTGGCTTTGTTATATACTAATTGGATGTGTTATATACTAAGTGGATATGCTATATACTATGTGGACTGTGTTATATACTATGTGGGCTGTGCTACATACTATGTGGCTGTGCTATATACTAGTACGTGGGCTGTGTTATATACTAAGTGGCTGTGTTATGTACTATGTGGGCTGTGTTATATACTACATGACTTTGTTATATATTAAGTGGCTGTGTTATATACTAAGTGGCTGTGTTATATACTATGTGGGCTGTGCTATATACTATGTGGGCTGTGCAATATACTATGTGGGCTGTGTTATATACTATGTGGCTGTGCTGTATACTAGTATGTGTGCTGTGTTATATACTAAGTGGCTGTGCTATATACTAGGACATGGGCTGTGTTATATACTAAGTGGCTGTGTTATATACTAAGTGGCTGTGTTATATACTACATGGGCTGTTATATACTATGTGGGCTGTGTTATATACTACATGGCTGTGCTATATACTACGTGGCTGTGCTATATACTACGTGGGCTTGTTATATACTATGTGGCTGTGCTATATACTACACGGGCTGTGTTATATACTACGTGGCTGTGCTATATACTACATGGGCTGTGCTATGTACTACGCGGGCTGAGCTATATACTATGCAGGTTGTGCTATATACTATGGGGGTATATTATATTCTATGGGGAAGCTGTGTTATATATTATGATATTATGGGGGTATATTATATTCTATGGGGAAGCTGTGCTATATATTATGGGGGTATATTGTATTTTATGGGGGATTCTATGTTATATATTATGGGGGGTATAATATATTCTATGGAGGAGTCTGTGTTATATATTATGGGGGGTATATTATATTCTATGGGGGAGGCTGTGTTATATACTATGTGGCTGTGTTATATACTATGAGTGGTACATTATGCAGTATATTCTTTGGGGGAGGCTGTTATATACTATGGGGGGCTGCATTATATACTATGAGGACGTGGGCTGTATTATATTCTATGGGGGGCTACATTATATTCTATGGGGGGCTGTATTAGATTTTATGAGGGAGGATTACATCATACTCTTTGGGGTTACAGTATATTCTATGGGGAGGTGGGCTGTATCACATTCTATTTGGGGCTGCATTATATTCTATGGGGGCTGTATTATATTTATATAATAATAATAATAATTTAATAATATTCTATGAGGGGTGATTGCATCATACTCTATGAGGGGGCTGCATTATACTATATGAGTGGGGCTGCATTATATTCTATGGGGGGGTTACATTATACTCTGTGGAGTGGTTGCATTATGCTCTATGGGGTGGCTGCATTATACTATATGTGGTGTCATGATCTCCATGGCCAGAGAACTAGCATAAGCCTCTATAGGAACAAGCTCTTGGAAGATGTAACTATACTGACCATGAACTAAACCTACCGCATCATCTAGAAGTAGCCAGGTAGCATGTCCTACTTTTTATCCCTATATGCCCAGCGCCGGCCGGAGAACTAAATAATGCTAGCAGAGGGAAATATAAGACCTGACTCACCTCTAGAGAAATGCCCAAAAAAAGGAGACAGAGGCCCCCCACATATATTGGCGGTGATATGAGATGAAACAACAAACGCAGCAGGAAAATAGTTTTAGCAAATTTGAGGTCCGCTTTCTAGATAGCAGAAGACAGAAAGCATACTTTCATGGTCAGTAGAAAACCCTAACAAAACACATCCAGAAATTACTTTAGGACTCTGGCATTAACTCATAATACCAGAGTGGCAATTCCTGATCAACAAGAGCTTTCCAGACACAGTAACGAAACTGCAGCTGTGAACTGGAACCAAAATACAAAAACAAAACATGGACGAATGTCCAACTTATCTAGTAGATGTCTGGGAGCAGGAACAAGCACAGAGAGGCTTCTGATAACATTGTTGACCGGCAAGCATCTAACAGAGAAGCCAGGTTATATAGCGACACCCAGATCTAATCAGAACAGGTGAACAGGGAAGATGATGTCACAAGTTCAATTCCACCAGTAGCCACCGGGGGAGCCCAGAATCCAAATTCACAACAGTACCCCCCCCTCAAGGAGGGGGCACCGAACCCTCACCAGAACCACCAGGGCGATCAGGATGGGCCCTATGAAAGGCACGAACCAGATCAGAGGCATGAACATCAGATGCAGTGACCCAAGAATTATCCTCCTGGCCATATCCCTTCCACTTGACCAGATACTGGAGTCTCCGTCTGGAAACACGGGAGTCTAGGATTTTTTCCACAACGTACTCCAACTCACCCTCAACCAACACCGGAGCAGGAGGCTCAACGGAAGGCACAACCGGTGCCTCATACCTGCGCAATAACGACCGATGAAAAACGTTATGAATAGAAAAGGATGCAGGGAGGTCCAAACGGAAGGAAACAGGGTTAAGAATCTCCAATATTTTATACGGACCGATGAACCGAGGCTTAAACTTAGGAGATGAGACCCTCATAGGGACAAAACGAGAAGACAACCACACCAAATCTCCAACACAAAGCCGAGGACCAACACGACGGTGACGGTTGGCAAAAAGCTGAGTCTTCTCCTGGGACAACTTTAAATTGTCCATCACCTGCCCCCAGATATGATGCAATCTCTCCACCACCGCATCCACTCCAGGACAATCCGAGGATTCCATCTGACCAGAGGAAAATCGAGGATGGAACCCCGAATTACAGAAAAATGGGGAAACCAAGGTGGCAGAGCTGGCCCGATTATTGAGGGCGAACTCCGCCAATGGCAAAAAAGCAACCCAATCATCCTGGTCAGCAGACACAAAACACCTCAGATATGTCTCCAGGGTCTGATTAGTCCGCTCGGTCTGGCCATTAGTCTGAGGGTGAAAAGCAGACGAAAAAGACAAATCTATGCCCATCCTAGCACAAAATGCCCGCCAAAATCTAGACACAAATTGGGTTCCTCTGTCAGAAACGATATTCTCAGGAATACCATGCAAACGAACAACATTTTGAAAAAAACAGGGGCACCAACTCGGAAGAAGAAGGCAATTTGGGCAGGGGAACCAAATGAACCATCTTAGAAAAACGGTCACACACCACCCAGATGACAGACATCTTCTGAGAAACAGGCAGATCTGAAATAAAATCCATCGAGATGTGTGTCCAAGGCCTCTTAGGAATAGGCAAGGGCAACAATAATCCACTAGCCCGAGAACAACAAGGCTTGGCCCGAGCACAAACGTCACAAGACTGCACAAAGCCTCGCACATCTCGTGACAGGGAAGGCCACCAGAAGGATCTTGCCACCAAATCCCTGGTACCAAAAATTCCAGGATGACCTGCCAACGCAGAAGAATGCACCTCAGAGATGACTTTACTGGTCCAATCATCAGGAACAAACAGCCTATCAGGCGGACAACGATCCGGTCTATCCGCCTGAAACTCCTGCAAGGCCCGCCGCAGGTCTGGAGAAACGGCTGACAAGATAACTCCCTCCTTAAGAATACCTGTGGGGTCAGAGTTGCCAGGTGAATCAGGCTCAAAACTCCTAGAAAGGGCATCCGCCTTAACATTCTTAGAACCTGGTAGGTACGATACCACAAAATTAAACCGAGAAAAAAATAATGACCAGCGCGCCTGTCTAGGATTCAGGCGCCTGGCGGTCTCAAGATAAATCAAATTTTTGTGGTCAGTCAATACCACCACCTGATGTCTGGCCCCCTCGAGCCAATGGCGCCACTCCTCAAACGCCCACTTCATGGCCAAAAGCTCCCGATTCCCAACATCATAATTCCGCTCAGCGGGCGAAAATTTACGGGAAAAGAAGGCACAAGGCCTCATCACGGCGCAGTCAGAACTTTTCTGCGACAACACTGCCCCAGCTCCGATCTCAGAAGCGTCGACCTCAACCTGAAAAGGAAGAGTCACATCAGGCTGACGCAACACAGGGGCAGAAGAAAAACAGCGCTTAAGCTCCTGAAAGGCCTCCACAGCATCAGGGGACCAATTAGCAACATCAGCACCCTGTCTAGTCAAATCGGTCAATGGCTTAACGACATCCGAAAAACCAGAAATAAATCGACGATAAAAGTTGGCAAAGCCCAAAAATTTCTGAAGACTTTTAAGAGAAGAGGGCTGCGTCCAATCACAAATAGCTTGAACCTTGACAGGATCCATCTCAATGGAAGAGGGAGAAAAAATATATCCCAAAAAGGAAATTCTCTGAACCCCAAAAACGCACTTAGAACCCTTGACACACAGAGAATTAGACCGCAAAACCTGAAAAACCCTCTTAACTTGCCGGACATGAGAGTCCCAGTCATCCGAAAAAATCAGAATATCATCCAGATACACTATCATAAATTTATCCAAAAAATCGCGGAAAATATCATGCATAAAGGACTGGAAGACTGAAGGGGCATTAGAAAGACCAAAAGGCATCACCAAATACTCAAAGTGGCCCTCGGGCGTATTAAATGCGGTTTTCCACTCATCCCCCTGCCTGATCCGCACCAAATTATACGCCCCACGGAGATCAATCTTAGAGAACCACTTGGCCCCCTTTATGCGAGCAAACAAATCAGTCAGCAACGGCAATGGGTATTGATATTTAACCGTGATTTTATTCAAAAGCCGATAATCAATACATGGTCTCAAAGAGCCGTCTTTTTTTGACACAAAGAAAAAACCGGCTCCTAAGGGAGATGACGATGGACGAATATGTCCCTTTTCCAAGGACTCCTTTATATATTCTCGCATAGCAGTATGTTCAGGCACAGACAGATTAAATAAACGACCCTTTGGGTATTTACTACCCGGAATTAAATCTATAGCACAATCGCACTCACGGTGCGGAGGTAGTGAACCCAGCTTGGGTTCTTCAAAGACGTCACGATAATCAGACAGGAACTCAGGGATTTCAGAGGGAATAGATGATGAAATGGACACCAAAGGTACGTCCCCATGAGTCCCCTTACATCCCCAGCTCAACACAGACATAGCTCTCCAGTCAAGGACTGGGTTGTGAGACTGCAGCCATGGCAATCCCAGCACCAAATCATCATGTAGATTATACAGCACCAGAAAACGAATAGTCTCCTGGTGATCCGGATTAATACACATAGTCACTTGTGTCCAGTATTGTGGTTTATTATTAGCCAATGGGGTGGAGTCAATCCCCTTCAGAGGAATAAGAGTTTCCAAAGGCTCTAAATCATACCCACAACGATTGGCAAAGGACCAATCCATAAGACTCAAAGCGGCGCCAGAGTCGATATAGGCGTCAGTAGTAATAGATGACAAAGAGCAAATCAGGGTCACAGACAAAATAAATTTAGACTGTAAAGTGCCAATGGAAACGGATTTATCAAGCTTTTTAGTACGCTTAGAGCATGCTGATATAACATGAGTAGAATCCCCACAATAGAAACACAACCCATTTTTCCGTCTAAAATTCTGCCGCTCGCTTCTGGACAGAATTCTATCACACTGCATGCTTTCTGGCGTCTTCTCAGTGGACACCGCCAGATGGTGCACTGGTTTGCGCTCCCGCAGACGCCTATCGATCTGAATGGCCATTGTCATGGACTCATTCAGACCCGCAGGCACAGGGAACCCCACCATAACATCCTTAATGGCATCAGAGAGACCCTCTCTGAAAGTAGCCGCCAAGGCACACTCATTCCACTGAGTAAGCACAGACCATTTACGGAATCTTTGGCAGTAAATTTCAGCTTCATCTTGCCCCTGCGATAGGGACATCAAAGTTTTTTCTGCCTGAAGTTCCAAATAAGGTTCCTCATACAGCAAGCCCAAGGCCAAAAAAAACGCATCCACATTGCGCAACGCAGGATCCCCTGGTGCCAATGCAAAAGCCCAGTCTTGAGGGTCGCCGCGGAGCAAGGAAATCACAATCCCAACCTGCTGTGCAGGGTCTCCAGCAGAACGAGATTTCAGGGACAAAAATAGCTTACAATTATTTCTAAAATTCTGAAAGCTAGATCTATTCCCTGAGAAGAATTCCGGCAAAGGAATTCTCGGCTCAGATACCGGAGCATGAATAATAAAATCTTGCAAATTTTGTACTTTCGTGGTGAGATTATTCAAACCTGCAGTTACACTCTGAAGATCCATTATTAATAGGTGAACACAAAGCCATTCAAAGATTATAAGGAGAGAGAAAAAAAAGAAAGACTGCAGCATAGACAGACTGGCAAGTGATCCAATTAAGAGCACAGAAAAAAAAAAAAAAAAAAACTCTCAGCAGACTTCTTATTTCTCTCCTTTCTCAGCCAAGGATTTTAACCCTTTAGTTGGCCGGTCAAACTGTCATGATCTCCATGGCCAGAGAACTAGCATAAGCCTCTATAGGAACAAGCTCTTGGAAGATGTAACTATACTGACCATGAACTAAACCTACCGCATCATCTAGAAGTAGCCAGGTAGCATGTCCTACTTTTTATCCCTATATGCCCAGCGCCGGCCGGAGAACTAAATAATGCTAGCAGAGGGAAATATAAGACCTGACTCACCTCTAGAGAAATGCCCAAAAAAAGGAGACAGAGGCCCCCCACATATATTGGCGGTGATATGAGATGAAACAACAAACGCAGCAGGAAAATAGTTTTAGCAAATTTGAGGTCCGCTTTCTAGATAGCAGAAGACAGAAAGCATACTTTCATGGTCAGTAGAAAACCCTAACAAAACACATCCAGAAATTACTTTAGGACTCTGGCATTAACTCATAATACCAGAGTGGCAATTCCTGATCAACAAGAGCTTTCCAGACACAGTAACGAAACTGCAGCTGTGAACTGGAACCAAAATACAAAAACAAAACATGGACGAATGTCCAACTTATCTAGTAGATGTCTGGGAGCAGGAACAAGCACAGAGAGGCTTCTGATAACATTGTTGACCGGCAAGCATCTAACAGAGAAGCCAGGTTATATAGCGACACCCAGATCTAATCAGAACAGGTGAACAGGGAAGATGATGTCACAAGTTCAATTCCACCAGTAGCCACCGGGGGAGCCCAGAATCCAAATTCACAACAATGTGGGCTACATTATACTGTATTGAGGACTATGGGAATACATTATACTATATGGAGAAATATGGGGTGCGTTATACTATGGGAAGTGAATTGTACTACATGGATGACTATGGTGGTGCATTATACTATATGGAGCACTATGAGGAGTGCATTATACTATGTGGAGGAATATGAGAAGTGTACAATACTATATGGAGGACTATGAGGAGTGTATTATATTGTGTGGAGGACTATGGGAAGTGTATAATACTATATAATACTATATGGAGGACTATGGGGAGTGTATTATACTATATGGAGGGCTATGGGGTGTGGATTTTACAATATGGAGGACTGTAGTGCACATTATAACACATGGAGGACTATGGGGTATATTGTACTAAACAAGCAAAATGCTGCACATTCATCAAGTGATTGTATTGTTAATGCTGAAACAGAAATCATTGTTCTCAGCAGCACATCGTTGGTGTCAACTGTAGATGTGCTGCTGATAACATGATACGGTATGGTGATCTGTTACTGATCTAGTAGTGGTCCAGTAGTGATCATTTTGTCTCCATCATTCTTTCTCAGTTGGTCTAAAGAGGCCGGGAAACAAGCATTGAACGATTACATTTCATTGAACGATTATTATTGTTGATCACACTCATTTAGCGGCCTTAACTCAGCGCATGTAAATGCAACCAAAATGCTTCTGTGTGATGTGCAATATGTTAGCATTTGGGTCCCCATTTTAAACTTTGCCTAAAACCTGCCTGCAGGGTGGGTAATATTGAGGGCAATCTGGCTAGTTTATCTGGCCCCAACGCTCCATGAGGCCCCTGGCCAGATTGCCCTCATGTGAGGCAGGCAGGGAGCAATCCCTGCAGCTCCGCTGCCTGCAGGAGAAAATGGGAGTGGTGCTGCAGGGAATGGATTCGTCCTGCTTCCTGTCTCACACTAGCGGCTGAATGACATCATCATTCAGCGCTGCGGCTGTGCGAGACAGGAAGCTACCAGCGATGGTGGGGCTTCAGGATACCGTGCGCAGAGGTGAGTGTGTGTGTGTATATGCAGAGAGGTGAATGGTGCTGTGTGTGTCTGTGTGTGTAGGTGTAGGAGAGTGCAATGATGGGGGTGATGTTGCAGAAGACAATGATTGGGTTGACAGAGAGGGCAATGGTGGGGGTGATGGGGCGGAAGGCAATGATTGGGTTGACGGAGAGGGCAATGATAGGGGTGGTGGGGGAGGAGGAAATGATGAGATGATGAATGGGCAATAATGGGGTGGTGGGGAGAAATCAATAATGGAGGTGTTGAAGAGGGCAATAAAGGGATTTGGGGGAGGAGGACAATGAGGGGTCTGGGGGATTGGGATGGGAGGAAAGGGGATTTATAATGGATTTAGGAACGGGGAGGTGGAGGAAGACATTATTATCGATTATTATGTTTAACACAGTCCCTCTGTATATAGTGTACTTACTTATCATGTATAGCACTGTCCCTTAGTATATATGTGTGTGTATGTGTATATATATATATATATATATATATATATATATATATATATATATATATATATAGCTTTGTTGCCTTAAAATGAGGGGGGCCCAGACAGATTGCCTGCACAGGGAACCCAAGCTGTCTATGTCCACCCCTGATGGAAATAATGTTATGGCTATATAGGCCCTACCCTCCACCCCCCAATAAAAATTATACATTTTTTTTCTGTAGAGCTCCACAGTGCCAGTTATGAGAAATATAGCAAGGAAGTCACATGCACTTCAGGTTGGAATTGCACTAATGTATGTTAATGAACTTAGGCTGCTTCTCTCCGAATTTTCCTGATGGAAAAGTCCAATGCCTTGCCTTTTGCCACCCAAACTGTGTCTCCAATTCACTAATGCCTTTCCATACACTATTCTTTAGGGGTCCTACTAGACCTTACCAGTCTGTGCTCTGTATGAAGCCTAGTTAAGACTACGTTCACATTTGCGTTGTTGGGCGCAGCGTCATCGACGGATACCGATGCATGCGTCATGCGCCCCTATCTTTAACATGGGGGGCGCATGGACATGCGCCGGTATGCGTTGTAATGCGTTTTACAACACATGCGTCATATTGACGCACAAGACAGGGCACAGAGGACGCTACTTGTAGCGTTTTCCCTGCGCTGAAACTCCTGATCTTTACTATCTTATGACAACGCATGCGTCGCAAAACGCTGCGTTGTGTACATGCGTTATTGGTTGCGTCGCCGACGCTGCGCCCAACAACGCAAATGTGAATGTAGCCTAAGTCTAACACATCATACAACTTCCTGACCACACATCAGGACTCCACCTCCACCCTCCTCCATATCGTAGGCCCCAGGCAGTACATGCTCATTGAGCTCTAAACTCCTCTCCAGGTTTGCAATGCTCCTGAGTGTTGCAAGCTGCACATTTAGATCCATTATCTGGCCTTCAAAAAATGTAAGTTGCTGACATCAAGTGCTGACTTATTCTCCCTCAAACGGCTGTTAAAGGCATGCATACATCTCACAAGATGAACAACTGATAACATTGTCCATGGAGCACATACTAAATGGGAATAAACAGTACAGATATAAGCAGAAAAACAATAGAAAACTAGTAAGGAAAACACCAAACTATGTTCTCATGTTAAACTATGATAGTTTTTAACTATGCACTTATCGCAGCCTCGCACTTAAAATGCAGCTCCCTCTCTGCTCAGCAGCCTCGTTTACAGTTCCTGGAACTTGTTGTTCTCTACTTTTCAGTCTTTCCTATTTAACATGAGTTTAATTTTGTAAGAAAAATATCTGTAGTCTGTATGTAAAAACTGGAGAATATAAAGCTCACCTTCCTTTTGGTTGGTTTACAGTTGCACCTCTTTTTTACATTAAGCATTGATGTATGGCGCAAATATGATGTGAACATGCAAGCGTCACTCTGCTTCCACAGGATATTCCATGACTACCTTATATTTTCAGGTGCAACCTCTCAGATACTAAGATCTACACAGGTTTGATCATACTCATTCAACAATTCATGATCACCTTGTGCTCCATACACAGCAATAAAAAGTTGACTCCGAAGTCTACAGCCACTTCCATTGAGGTCTATTGAAGTAACTAAAATATCTGAGTGCTGCTTGTTTTACTCTTTTCTTAACTATATTTATCATTTGTATTATTACAGACTCTCAGTCTGATTCCCAGTCCAATAGATTCCTCTAAATTGGCATCAATCAATATTACAAATTGATCAAACAGTACCCTGGTCCAGCAGCCACTTTGGCAATCCCTGGCCGCCAACCACAGCCCTCCTATCCTCCACCTAACTGCTGAAATTACGAATGTTTCTTCTGATTAGTGAACCAAGTATGACATCATTGTTGCAACACACCCACTTGATGTTACACCAGGTCTACTAATCTGAAGTGGCGATGGGGATACAAGCATGTAAAGAGAGGCTCACAGAACTCTGGTTGAAGGCCACAGTCTACTGATGTTGACGCTATACCAGGGTCCTGCAAATCTTTTTTTTTTAATCTTTAATTAATATGTCAAAGAAGTAGCTAGAATTTGTATTCCAAATTTAGTGATTATTTTATTAAACACTTCAGTATCTTCAATCATTAAAATTTCTGATGTAAAGCCTATGCATGTTTACATGCAAGAGGCAAGTACCCAAACTATTACTTGTGGTCCTTGTGATATTAGCATCTTTAAATCCCAGATGTTATCTTTTGCCAATTCATTATTAAATCAATTCATTTTATCGTACTCATCTCACAAAAGGGTGTCTACATTTCTGCACCGCAATAAAAAAAGAGTTTTAACAGTTATAATGAATAAGAATGCTGACACTGTGATTAATCCCTAATGTCCTCTAATTACGAGGCCCCATAAAACCTACAGCTCATTCTAATTGCCGTCAGCTGACATCATTGAGGACTAGCAGGTCAAAAGACTTTATTGGCTTTGAAATGAAACTTGGAAATCACTAGTTGAAAATGTATTTATTAATTATATTTTACATATGTTTCCTCTGAGGAGAACAAGATAATAAATATTCTCTTGAGATTTCGGGTCATGGTAATAAACATCCAGAATTTCAATTTAAAGATTAATCGTAATATTGTAGAGCACAGTAATGGAAGTTTCTGTCTCACTTCTAATTTATGGAACTATAGAGTATTTAAAGTTATCTGAATTTCTAAGCTAAAAATGGATAAGCTCCAATGGATCTTTTCATCTATAAAAATAATGCACCTTGTTTTTTCAGGCTATTTGTTTGGCCTGTCAAGAAGGTGTACACACAGTACCTTGCTAGTCCACTGCATTCTTTTACTTAGGCGTATATAACATGCTGCTTTTAGCCTTAGGATTTCCAAGCAGAGCGAAAATTTGTAAAATAATGACAATTGCACTGTCATCTCTAGTTAGTATATGTAATTCTAAAAATCACAATATAAATTCTCAAAATTTTATAAAGATTACATTTTAAACTCTAAAGTAAAAAATATATAACTATAATTTTAAATGTAACTAGAATAAAGGGTAAAATTTGGGAATTAACTGTAAAAGGCTTTTAATTTTGTTGTGGTGCATACATTTAAAAATTCCAAGATATAATGCCCAGTAAAGGGATTGTTCCCTATTAGTGATGATGAGCGAACATGCTGGGTGATACTTAAATATTGCTAGAGTATGTGGGTGCTTGGATGTGCTTGCCACTTGTCGAGCACTGGCTGGTGCTCGGATTGAATACTCAAATCCCCGGCCCGCATGTTTGGAACCTGTTGCACAACTGAAAAACATGTGAGGATTGCCTGCCAGACATTTCAATGCCATAGCCATCTTAGTAGTGGCATTACTGGGATTGACTGGCAGCATTTCCTCATTAGAGGTTATAAAAGGACTGGCACCGCCGTGCTCAGCTCACTGACACCATTGCACAGCTCAGGGACAGTTGTGACTAGAGGGAGAGAGTAGTTGTCCAGGCCTCTGTGTGGCCAGTTTCATTAATTAGAGTCCTCTAGTGGTGCTAATGGTGCTGATGCTGATCCATCTTAGCAAAAGTCCTTCTAAGGACTCATCTTGTTCTTTTTTCTGTTTCTATGTTATACATTCTGCTTTTAGCCTAGGGACAAATGTTGGAGCAGTGAGAGTGGCTGAATACAGCCCCTAGGTATAGCTTAGGGCTTTGCAGTCCATTGCTATACAGTATATATAGCTGCTGTACATGACCACATTTTTTTTGTGAACAAATTGACTATGTTGTTCACCATACAGTATACCTTGTTTTGTGTAAAATTCCAGTGGTTACATTTTTTTAAAAAAACTGTCCTGCTACAGTTCACACAATTTTTTCTTCCAGAAATTTACTATTGTCTCCCATACAGTTGAGTGTGCTTTGTGTAAAATTACGATGGTTTTAAATTAGTAAAATCCGCTTGGCCTGCTACAGTTCACAACATTTTTTGTTCCAGAAATTTACTATTGTCATCCCTACAGTTGAACATGCTTTGTGTAAAATTAAGGTGAATTGAAATTATTTAAAAAAAACTTGGCCTGATACAGGTGACCACATTTTATTTATTGAAAAATTTAGTTTCACATTTTCAGGAAAACTTGTAAGGCATGTGGTAATGGATGGGGAAATAGACGTGCTAATGATGGTGCATGCAGATGGTGAGGACATGGGGCAGGTGCCCATCCATGACACATGATAACACTTCTGCAGCCACATCAGTGAAAACAGGTGGTTGCTTGGATAGCATAATTGCCAGCACCACTCAGTCTTCCACATGGTCCAATCTCACCTCCCAAGAGTCTGGATCACTTAATCCTCACCCTGATTTTCCTTTCTCCCACCATGATGAAACCCAGGAGACCAGTGATCCCACACTAGGACACTCCAAGGAGCTCTATACATCATCATTTCTTGATTGTTGCCTCTCACCCTGCATGTTCTAAGAGGGACAGGAGGACATGCTGTGTAGTGATGCACAAAACTTAGAGTAGCCATAGTCACAAGAAGAAGACGGTGGGGAACTGCAAATTTTGTCTAAGGAGGCAGATGATATTGAGACATAGTTGCCGATTAGTCAGGTTGTTGTTAAGTCACCAAGTCAGAAGGACCAGGGTGCAGCAGTGGAAGATGAGGTGGTGGATAATAATAATAATCTTTATTTTTATATAGCGCTAACATATTCCGCAGCGCTTTACAGGTTGCACACATTATCGTCGCTGTCCCCGCTGGGGCTCACAATCTAAATTCCCTATCAGTATGTCTTTGGAATGTGGGAGGAAACCGGAGTACCCACGCAAACACAGAGAGAACATACAAACTCTTTGCAGATGTTGTCCTTAGTGGGGCTTGAACCCAGGACTCCAGCACTGCAAGGCTGCGGTGCTATCCACTGCAAGGCTGCAGTGCTATCCACTGCGCCACCATGCTGCCATTGCTGGATGACAATGTCACTGACCCAACCTCAGAAGCTGGCAGAGTGAGGCCAGCAGAGCTGAGGGGAAGGGATCAGCAGCACCAAAACAGTCAGGAAGAGGTTGTGGGGTGACCAGAGGGTGAAGGCAGTCAACTGTTGCGCAGAGCACTGACACTTGTGAATTTCTCTATCAAAGAGTTAGGCGTTCCCCAATTTGGGATTGTTTAAAGAGATTTCTGAAACAAAAAAGGTAATTTGCAGCCTGTGCCATGCCATGATTAGCAGGAGCCTGACCATTAAGAGCCCTACTACCATCAGCATAATCAGGCACATGTCATTTAAGCACCCGATTCGGTGGGCCAAACGCTTGGTTCCATAATTGGTGCCAGTGGGTGACACCACTGCCTCTTCCCCTGTGCTAGGTGTTTGCCAGTCCATCGCCCATTACACTGGTGCAGATGCCTTCTGCCCTGCACATGTCCTTCCAGATTCTGTGGTACCATCATCAGGCACTTCCAAATCCTTCTGTCAGCACTGCGTTCAGCTGTCCCCACCCAAAACCCTGGAACAAAAAAGAAAGTTCCCAGCCACCCACCCTCAGGTCCAAATGCTAAAAGGGCACATTTCCAGGCTGCTTGCAGTGGAAATGTTGTCATTTAGACTTGTAGAAATGGAGGATTCCACCAACTCATGGCGACAGCCGTCCCTTGGTACTCGTTTCCCAGCTGCCACTATTTTTTCTGGTGTGGCATCCCCGCCCCTTTTATCAGCACGTGTAAAGGAACATCACTTGTCCTCTTAATGACCAACACGTGGACCAGCGCCTGTGGTCAGGGCCCTACATTTCCCTACTGGCACACTGAGTGAAGATTGTGGAGGCTGGGGGCAAGTCCTACCCTGGCACAGTACATGTACTATCGACGTCGAGGATTGTTGGCCCTCCTCTCAGGGTTTCCTCCACTTCCTACACCAGTTCCTGAATCCCCTCCTGCTCCTCCTCATCCTCCACCTCCAACATGAGATCTCACAGTACATATAAGCTGAAAGCTCTGCAGCACTGCCTCAGCAAAGCGGCAACAGGTTCTGCTGAAGCTATTTTATCTAGGAGACAAACCACACACCGTGGCAGAGTTATTGAAAGGAATAGCAGACCAGACAGATCTGTGGCTCTCGTCACTGAACCTACAACCTGGCACGGTCATGTGTGAGAATGTTCGTAACCTGGAGGTGGCTGTGAAGCTTGGCAAGCTCATGCATGTACTATGCTTTGCCCACATGCTCAACTTGGTAGCTCAGCGGTTTACTGAAAACCTACCAAGATTTTTCAGAGCTTCTGGTCAAGGTACGCTGCTACATCGCCAATTTACACAAGACAGCTACAGTTGCCGCCGCTCTGGCAGTGCTGCAACAGCACATGTAAGTGCCAGATCACCGAATGGTGTATGACGTGACCACGTGCTGGAAGACCACACTGGACATGCTGGCAAGTCTTTGTGACCAGCAGAGGCCAGTTGTGGAATACCAGCTCCAACACCTCCATTGGCATCCTGGTCATCCTCCGCACATAACAACTGAAGAGTGGGCATCGATGTCTGACATTTGTGTGGTTCTCTAAGTCTTTGATGACTCCATAAAGTTGGTGAATGATAATGATGCCATAATCAGAGCGACAATCCCACTTTTGTGCATACATAAACAGTCACTCACAATTAAACATTAAGCTTTGCTTGTGGACCAGATGGAGATGAAGGAAGACATGAGACAGGGAGATACTATCCAGCCCAACCTCATCTCATAAGCTCAGCACAGATTGGATAACAATGAGGATATGGAGGCTGAGGAGGAGGAGGAGAAACAGGAGCTTAGTTTTCATCACCACAGCTAAATGATTTACAGCTATTAGCCAGGCTGAGTACATGTGGGGGTTGCCTGGTTGCTAGGGAATCCCCACATGTATTCAAGCTGGCTAATAGCTGCAAATCATTCAGCTGCCGCAATGAAAGCTTAATCTCCGAACACTAACAAATGCTCGGAGATCACCCGAGAGTGATCGGGAAAACCCGAGCAACAAGTATACTCGCTCATCCCTAATCCTGAAGGTTCCGTTAGCTCCTTCTGTGAACTCTGAGCTTTAGTTTCTTTCATAAATTTTCTATTGGATTCAGGTCAGTTGATTTTCTGGGCCATTCAAGCACCTTTTTTTCTCTGAAACCAATTGAGAGTTTCTTTGCTCTGTATGTGGGATCATTGTCTTGCTGAAATGTCCACCCTCATTTCATCTTCATTATCCTGGTAGATGGAAGCAGATTTTTATCAAGAATGTCTAGGTAATTTTTTTGTCTATTTATCGTTCCTTCAATTGTATGAAGTTTACAATGCTATATGCTGATAAACAGCTCAACACCATGATATTCTCACCTCCACATTTTGGTGTTGGTAAGGTGTTTTGGGGGTGATGCGCAGTGCTTTTTGACCTCCAAACGTGGTGTGTATTATGGAATCCAAAAAATTAAATTTTGGTCTCATCTGACCAGACTATATTCTCCCAGTATTTCACAGGTTTGTCTAAATGTTGCTGAGCAAACCTTAAATGCATTTGGACATGCATTTTGTTCAACAATGGAATCTTGCATGTTGAGTGTGCACACAGACCATGGAGGTTGAGTGCATGTCTTATTGTTTTCTTTGAAACAATTGTATCTGCTAATTCCAGGTCTTTCTGTAGCTCTCCACAGAAGGTCCTTGGTTCTTGGACCACACTTCTGATAATTATTTTCCCTTGTTTGAAATCTTGCTGAGACCACTTATTCGTGGCCAATTTATGGTGAAATGATGTTCTTTCCATTTACAGATTATGGCCCCAGCAGTACTCACTGGTACTTCCAGTAGTTTAGAAATTCTTCTGTAACCAATGCCATTAATATGTTTTGCAACAATAAGGTTATGAAGGTCTTGAGAAAGCTCACTGGTTTTACTCATCATGAGATGTTTCTTGAGTGGCACCTTGGTAATGATATACCTTTTTTGACCATCAGTTAAACTAGCTGATATTATTTTTCACTAAATGGCAGGATTATGTCTAATTACTGATAGATTTCACATGTACAAGACTTTTAACCTGTGTCATTTCTCATTATTACACAGAATTTACTTTAAGGACATCTATGGTTTGATTTCTTTGCCTATGTGGATTGGATGTGTTGTTACTGACATCTGGTGAGAATTTCATATCAATAGCACCTTTAAAAATACTTATTTTATGTGTTGTATACAGCTACATTTATTGCATGTTAGCTCTATTTTCAAGGGTTTTTTTTATCATTGTTTCGACTCTGATAACTTTCCCCAAACATAACTCCTGCGCCTTCTGGACTTTGACCCAGCTATTCCCTGACTACTTTTTTGGTTCTAATTTTGTCATTGTTCCTGCCTTTCTGATTTTAATCTAGCTTATTCCCTCACCAGACTTTACCAGTCAACAGCTAATCCATGGATGCAGCCCAGGCAATCACTACCTCCCTGTATGGATGCAGCAGGGTGAACACCAGATATTCTCGGGACCTGCTTGTAGGTTTCACAAAGGATATCCATAGATACCTATTTGAGTTGATAGATACTTTTATAGCTGTTAGTTATAATATCGGGAACAACTACTATAAAAAGTACGGAGCTTGCTAAACGATGAAAGAAAGGTGTTGGTTGCTGGAATCCTATATATTTTTTAATCCTATAGCTCCTTCACTTAACAGATCATTAGGGTTATACTGATATTTCACATTGAGGTGAAGTCAGACGACTGTATAAATCGAACTGGAATCGGAAAGCAGTGAAAGGACTGGCCGGCAGCTCTCCCAACTTAAGCATGACAGCTTCATGTATTTCTATGCAGCTGTCACGCTCGGGTTGGGGGAGCCACTGGCCAAACCGTGCACTGATTTCCTATTTCAGTTCGATTTATATGGCCATCAAACTTCGCCCTAATAGTCTACCAAAATTTGAATTCCAGATAATTACTTTGAGTACATCTAACAAACCGAATGGTAACTAAACCTGATTTTTACATAAATATTGTGACAACAGATTTGCATTTTAAAAGTGGAAAGTAAACAAGCTATTTCATTGTAAATCTCAGTTTGATTTGTTTTTAAGTGGCGTAAAATGTATTAGGCAATTAATTTTCCTGTTAACATCAATTTTCTTCTTTTTTAATCTTTGCTGCAAATGAGGACACAGACCAGAAAACTTACTTTATTCAGTTTTCAAAAAAAAAATCTCATTATCTGAAAGCAACTTCTGATGAGTGCAGGGTACAGGCATTGACACGAGCGTAGGGTTAAATTAAACAAATGCTACATATTTTGCTTAAGGGGGTTGATAAAAGCAGAAGTAACTGGTATGTGATGTTCGAAGCAGAAACCAAATTCCCTGTGGGTACCAGAGAGCTGTAGTTGACATATACTAAAAAAGATAAAAGAACTAGAGAAATATTCCAAATATATAAGAATGCTTGCATTGCTGGTGCTTATACAGCTTGACAAGATACCTGAAAGTCAAAATAATAATGCAAACATTGCTAGAATGGTCACAACAGACAAATCATTGTGAAAAAAACAATGAATGTCATGGGCATGCACGCCACTTCCTGTTCATCTTACCAGTTAGCTTTTAGTAATTGTTCTTTGGCTCTCCAATACGGGTTGATTAAATACATTTTTTACAGTAGTTCCAGGCTGTTGAAACACACAGGTACTCTACTGCACATCTGGAAGACATCAAAAGGATGGTAAAGTGTCTCATGTAGTGCACTCTGCATTTTTCCTTTTCCACTTTTCCATTGCTCAAACCTACTTAGTTTACATTTCACGCTATTTATCAGACACCAAACTCAATACATACCACAGCTAAAACAAATATAACCAAACAAAGACATAAGTCACAATTTAAAATTAGGGATGATGCTATCAACTGAAGACCCAATGTAACAATGCACAGCCTATATATAATAAGGGAGGACACTGTATGGAGTCAATGAATACATTATACAACCCCTGGCAAAAATTATGTAATCACCGGTCTTGGAGGATGTTCATTCAGTTGTTTAATTTTGTAGAAAATAAGCAGATCACAGACATGGCACAAAACTAAAGTAATTTCAAATGGCAACTTTCTGACTTTAAGAAACGCTAAAAGAAATCAAGAACTAAAAATGTGGTAGTAATGGTTACTTTTTTAACCAAGCATAAGGGAAAAATTATGGAGTCACTCAATTCTGACATAAAAAATTATGGAATCATGAAAAACAAACAAACAAACAAAAAACACTCCAATGCATCACTAGTATTTTGTTGCACCACCTCTGGCTTTTATAACAGATTGCAGACTCTGAGGGTACCGTCACACATTGAAATTTTCATCGCTGCGACGGCACGATTCGTGACGTCGCAGCGTCGTATAATCATCGCTCCAGCGTCGTAGACTGCGGTCACACGTTGCAATCACGGCGCTGGAGCGATGCCGAAGTCCCCGGGTAACCAGGGTAAACATCGGGTAACTAAGCGCAGGGCCGCGCTTAGTAACCCGATGTTTACCCTGGTTACCAGCGTAAACGTAAAAAAACAAACAGTACATACTCACCCGTCGGTGTCCTTCAGGTCCCTTGCCGTCTGCTTCCTGCTCTGAGTGCAGCCGTACAGTGAGCAGAGCGCAGCACCGCTGTGATCTGCTCTCACTTTCCGGCCGGCACTCAGAGCAGGAAGCAGACGGCAAGGGACCTGAAGGACACCGACGGGTGAGCATGTACGGTTTGTTTTTTTACGTTTACGCTTGTAACCAGGGTAAACATCGGGTTACTAAGCGCGGCCCTGCGCTTAGTTACCCGATGTTTACCCTGGTTACAAGCGAAGACATCGCTGGATCGCTGTCACACACAACGATCCAGCGATGTCAGCGGGTGATCAAGCGACGAAAGAAAGTTCCAAATGATCTGCTACGACGTACGATTCTCAGCAGGGTGTCTGATCGCAGTAGCGTGTCAGACACAGCGATATCGTAACGATATCGCTAGAACGTCACAAATCGTAACGTCGTAGCGATGGAAATTTCAATGTGTGACGGTACCCTGAGGCATGGACTTAATGAGTGTCAAACAGTAAATTTCATCAATCTGGCTCCAACTTTCTCTGATTGCTGCTGCCAGATAAGCTTTGCCAGTTAGAGCCTTGTCAAGGACCATTTTCTTCAACTTCCACCAAAGATTTTCAATTGGATTGAGATCCAGACTATTTGCAGGCCATGACATTGACCTTATGTGTCTTTTTTCAAGGAATGTTTTAGGAATGTTTTCAGAGTTTTTGCTCTATGGCAGGATGCATTATCATCTTGAAAAATGATTTCATCATCAGCAAACATCCTTTCAATTGATGGGATAAGAAGTGTCCAAAATTTCAACATAAACTTGTGCATTTATTGAAGATGTAATGACAGCCATCTCCCCAGTGCCTTTACCTGACATGCAGCCCCATATCATCAATGACTGTAGAAATTTGCATGTTCTCTTCAGGCAGTCATCTTTATAAATCTCATTGGAACGCCACCAAACAAAAGTTCCAGCATGATCACCTTGTCCAATGCAGATTCGCGATTCATCACTGAATATGACTTTCATCCAGTCATCCACAGTCCAAGATTGCTTTTCCTTAGCACATCGTAACCTTGTTTTTTTTCTGTTTAGGTGTTAATGATGGCTTTTGTTTAGTTTTTCTATATGTAAATCCCATTTCCTTTAGGCGGTTTCCTACAGTTCGGTCACAGACGTTGACTCCAGTTTCCACCCATTCATTCCTCATTTGTTTTGTTGTGCATTTCCTGTTTTGAAGACATATTGCTTTAAGTTTCCGGCCTTGATGCTTTGATGTCTCCCTTGGTCTACCAGTATGCTTGCCTTTAACAACCTTCCCATGTTGTTTGTATTTGGTCCAGATTTTAGACACAGCTGACTGTGAACAACCAACATCTTTTGCAACATTGCGTGATGATTTACCCTCTTTTAAGAGTTTGATAATCATCTCCTTTGTTTCAATTGACATCTCTCGTGTTCGAGCCATGAGTCATGTAAGTCCACTTGGTGCAACAGCTCTCCAAGGTGTGATCACTAATTTTATGCAGGTGTTAGTTTTGGGAATGAAAATTTACAAGGTGATTCCATATTTTTTTACCTCAGAATTGAGTGACTCCATAATTTTTCCCCTATGCTTGGTTAAGAAAAGTAACCATTACTGACTACCACATTTTTTATTCTTAATTTCTTTTAGTCTTTTAGTGTTTCTTAAAGGCAGAAAGTTGCCATTTGAAATTACTTTAGTTTTGTGCCATGTCTGTGATCTGCTTTTTTTCTACAAAATTAAACAACTGAATGAACATCCTCCAAGGCCGCTGATTACATAATTTTTGCCAGGGGTTGTATAATAAGGGCTGTTATACATAACAAGAGATGATGTTAGGTACTAAAGTATGCCTCTATACAGTACATAAGACAATATGCTATGTAATATGCTATGTAATAAGGGATAGCACTTTTTATAATAAGGGAGAAAACAATTTAAAAATGAATGACCTATCCACATTAAGGGATGTAATTAAATGATAAAGGAATTGATGGCATTATACATAACAAGGGTGGATCCAACAAAATAAGATGTGGTGATATGTGTATAAATATACATATATACACTGCTCAAAAAAATAAAGGGAACACTAAGATCCCACATCCTAGATATCACTGAATTAAATATTCCAGTTGCAAATCTTAATTCATTACATAGTGGAATGCGCTGAGAAGAATAAAACATAAAAAATTATCAATGTAAATCAAAATTAATATCCCATGGGGGTCTGAATTTGGAATGATACTCAAAATCAAAGAGGAAAATCAGATTACAGGCTGATCCAACTTCAGTGGAAATACCACAAGACAAGGAAATGATGCTCAGTAGTGTGTGGCCACCAAGTGCCTGTATGACCTCCCTACAACGCCTGGGCCTGCTACGTCTGACACATGTGCTCAGTGTGAACCTGCTTTCATCTGTGAAGAGCACAGGGCACCAGTGGCAAATTTGCCAATCCTGGTGTTCTGTGGCAAATGCCAAGCGTCCTGCATGATGTTGGGCTGTGATCACAACCCCCATCTGTGGACGTTGGGCACTCAGACCATTCTCATGGAGTCGGTTTCTAACCGTTTGTGCAGACACATGCACATTTGTGGCCTGATGGAGGTCATTTTGCAGGGCTCTGGCAGTGCTCCTCCTGTTCCTTCTTGCACAAAGGCTGAGGTAGCGGTCCTGCTGCTGGGTTGTTGCCTTCCTACGGCCCCCTCCACATATCCTGGTGTACTGGCCTGTCTCCTGGTAGCACCTCCAGCCTCTGGAAACTACGCTGACAGACACACCAAACCTTCTTGCCACAGCTCGCATTGATGTGCCATCCTGGATGAGCTGCACTACCTGAGCCACTTGTATGGGTTGTAGAGTCTGTCTCATGCTATCATGAGTGTGAAAGCACAACCAACATTCAAAAGTGACCAAAACATCAGCCAGAAAGCATTGGTACAGAGATGTGGTTTGTGGTCCCCACCTGCAGAACCACTCCTTTATTGAGTGTGTCTTGATAATTGCCAATAATTTCCATCTGTTGTCTATTCCATTTGCACAACAACATGTGAAATTGATTGTCAAACAGTGTTGCTTCCTAAGTGGACAGTTTGATTTCACAGAAGTTTGACTTACTTGGAGTTATATTCTGTTGTTTAAGTGTTCCCTTTATTTTTTGAGCAGTGGACTATACGTTCACTGTGAGTTGCCCAATATATGGCCTAGTAGCGAAAACATTCATGGCCTCGTCCTTCAGTCGCCAGTCAATTGCATAATTGTCCTGATGATTAGAGGCAATAAAGTGTGGTTTTTACTTTTGCTGCTATAATTAGTTCCCTTGATCTTTGATATACATGACACTGTCCCTGATTGCCCTAAAGGGATTATGCACTTTATAATTTATTACACTTTTTTTTTCCTGAGGCCATTCAGGGAGAGAGGAACTGATACATGTGTGTGTGATGTATTAAGTATTTTATATCTGTCTTGAGACTCTTTTGGCTATGAGCACCATGCACTTTACTCTGTATTTACCTATATGCAATATTGAACTGTGACTCAAGCGGATGATATTAAATTCTTTATCTTGGATGTAATACACGTGGTATATTTATACCCAGGATACTGTCATCATATGTTCCATCCAATGTATGTTTCTTTCCATCCTGTTTTTTCAGTTTGCTCTTATCTCCTTAAAACATTTTGAAATTTGTATTTTCAATAAAGACATTATTGATTCTTAATGCTGTGTTGGGGGACTTTTGTTGCTAGTTTACAGATTTTGATCTTGGTGAAATGGTTGTAGTTTCATCTTTGTTGAATGTTTTCATTATTTTTATTCATTATTCTAACTTGTAAGTAAAGTTTGCTGATCTTATAGTAGCCTTGACCTGTCTTGTGAAAATAAATTATTTTGATTCTCAGGTCTTGTGGCATTTCTCTTCCATGTTGTGCCATTGCTGATATCATGAATTGGGTTGAATTGGTTGAATTCTTGTTAAATACAATTTGGTAATCTAAAGTTTAACTTTACTTGTAGAACATGGGATGGACTAATACAAATTGAGTCTACTCAATTTTTGCAATACAGTTTTTAATAAATTGGTTAGCAAAATAATTTTTTAGGTTGTCCAAAAAATCAAATCTTGTTTGCAATCAACGTCCCACATTTGTTGGAGTATTTTGTAGTATGGTGTCCCATAGAAAATGACAAATCTGTTGGCGTATGAAGTAGTATTCATTTACAGTGGGGCAAAAAAGTATTTAGTCAGTCAGCAATAGTGCAAGTTCCACCACTTAAAAAGATGAGAGGCGTCTGTAATTTACATCATAGGTAGACCTCAACTATGGGAGACAAACTGAGAAAAAAAAATCCAGAAAATCACATTGTCTGTTTTTTTATCATTTTATTTGCATATTCTGGTGGAAAATAAGTATTTGGTCAGAAACAAAATTTCATCTCAATACTTTGTAATATATCCTTTGTTGGCAATGACAGAGGTCAAACGTTTTCTGTAAGTCTTCACAAGGTTGCCACACACTGTTGTTGGTATGTTGGCCCATTCCTCCATGCAGATCTCCTCTAGAGCAGTGATGTTTTTGGCTTTTGGCTTGGCAACATGGACTTTCAACTCCCTCCAAAGGTTTTCTATAGGGTTGAGATCTGGAGACTGGCTAGGCCACTCCAGGACCTTGAAATGCTTCTTACGAAGCCACTCCTTCGTTGCCCTGGCAGTGTGCTTTGGATCATTGTCATGTTGAAAGACCCAGCCACGTTTCATCTTCAATGCCCTTGCTGATGGAAGGAGGTTTGCACTCAAAATCTCACGATACATGGCCCCATTCATTCTTTCATGTACCCAGATCAGTCATCCTAGCCCCTTTGCAGAGAAACAGCCCCAAAGCATGATGTTTCCACCACCATGCTTTACAGTAGGTATGGTGTTTGATGGATGCAACTCAGTATTCTTTTTCCTCCAAACACGACAAGTTGTGTTTCTACCAAACAGTTCCAGTTTGGTTTCATCAGACCATAGGACATTCTCCCAAAACTCCTCTGGATCATCCAAATGCTCTCTAGCAAACTTCAGACGGGCCCGGACATGTACTGGCTTAAGCAGTGGGACACGTCTGGCACTGCAGGATCTGAGTCCATGGTGGCGTAGTGTGTTACTTATGGTAGGCCTTGTTACATTGGTCCCAGCTCTCTGCAGTTCATTCACTAGGTCCCCCCGCGTGGTTCTGGGATTTTTGCTCACCGTTCTTGTGATCATTCTGACCCCACGGGGTGGGATTTTGCGTGGAGCCCCAGATCGAAGGAGATTATCAGTGGTCTTGAATGTCTTCCATTTTCTAATTATTGCTCCCACTGTTGATTTCTTCACTCCAAGCTGGTTGGCTATTGCAGATTCAGTCTTCCCAGCCTGGTGCAGGGCTACAATTTTGTTTCTGGTGTCCTTTGACAGCTCTTTGGTCTTCACCATAGTGGAGTTTGGAGTCAGACTGTTTGAGGGTGTGCACAGGTGTCTTTTTATACTGATAACAAGTTTAAACAGGTGCCATTACTACAGGTAATGAGTGGAGGAAAGAGGAGACTCTTAAAGATGAAGTTACAGGTCTGTGAGAGCCAGAAATCTTGGTTGTTTGTTTCTGACCAAATACTTATTTTCCACCATAATATGCAAATAAAATGATAAAAAAACAGACAATGTGATTTTCTGGATTTTTTTTTCTCAGTTTGTCTCCCATAGTTGAGGTCTACCTATGATGTAAATTACAGACGCCTCTCATCTTTTTAAGTGGTGGAACTTGCACTATTGCTGACTGACTAAATACTTTTTTGCCCCACTGTATGTTGAGCACTGTACAGTGGCATGTAAAAGTCTGGTCACCTCTTGTCAAAATTACAGTTATTGTGAAGTGTTAAGCAAGTTACAGATGAAATGATCTCTAAAAGGCCTAAACTTATAGATGACACATTTCCTTTGTATTTTAGACAAAAAAATATATGTTTTCATCTTTTACATTTTCAAAATTACAAAAATGAATATGGGATGATGCAATAGTTTCGGTACCCTGCATGGTTAGTACCTAGTAGCACTCTCTTTTGCAAGCATCACAGCTTGCATATGCTTTTGTAGCTATTCAAGAGTCTTTCAATATGCTCTGGGAGGGGGGTGGGGAGGACAATCACTGACATGCTTCTGTGCTTTCAGGAATCTGCTCACTGCACTGTGTGAGGTGTGCGCAGGGAGAATACCTTGTGTACACTGGGGGCGGGGAGTTGAGGGGACATCTTATGATGACAGGTACTGCGCAAACTCAGCCAGCCGATTGGCCACTCAGATGACAGATAAAGCTTGCAGATTAAATTGCAGCGGGGCTAGGAAATTAATAAAACATAACTTTTAATAAGTTTGCCTAAAAAATGATCAGCCAATGTGTACACAGGACAAACAAACATTGATATATCAAAGTGCAAGTGCTCATGTTTAACAGTGCTCTAGTTAAAAGATTGGTTTGATCTCACCAATATAATTTCTAGCTGCTTCTCTCCGCTATAGGTCCACCACTGAAGAGAGGGAGGGGCGGGGGGCCAGGTGATGGGGGATAAAAAAGGAAGAAGGAAGTATCCCAGTCCCCATATTACTTCCTGTCATGCCCCTGCTTTTCTCTCACCCTGAAAACCAGTTACCCATATAAAAGTTGCAGCCTCCCAATGCATTTTCCCCCTGTATAGGGGGTTCCTCAAAAGGGGGGAAAATATCTGATATGGACACCTGCTGTGGCAGGTAATGCCCAAGCTGGCTGACTAGTTGTGTCAATCCCCCTGTCTAGGGAAAATTGGTATCATCCTGTCATGCTATCTGCTTGCAGATGAAATAACCCCAGGGGGCGCCAGGGAGCATACTTAAGCAGATGAAAGCTTGTTATTTTTTGAATGGAGCATAATTTTTAATAACTGTAAATTACAAAACCATTTATTTCCACATGTTCTACTTGGTTAAATGTATTCTTCATGTTGACACAACCCCTTTAACTGTTCAAATAATAGCCATTTTGACCAGAGGCGCACAAACTTTTACATGCCTCTATGTGAATATATATATATATATAGCACCATCTCTAATTAGCCCAAATTTATTCCCATCAAGTTCCCCACCCAATTTATTACTTACTATGTTCACCCCTGACTACTCCTTATCCACTCTTTCGTCTCTATTACCCGCCATGCTCTTACCTTATTGAATAAATAATTAAATTAATTGCTGCAGGGCAATAAAAAATAGTCAATTCCTTGGGTTCTAATGTGGCTCCACTTTCGGAAACAGCCTTGACCTTTGCTGTGTGGACTGCTGATTGATGAAGGCAGCGCAATGACAATAATGGGACGTCTGTACCATAGAGAAGGTGCAGAGGGGACTGGAGTGAGATGTACAAAAAAATGCAACATTTGGTAAAAGTCACGTTTCATGAAACTGTCTAAAACATCTGAATAGGCAAAGTTGTCTGAGAAAAAATAAACTTTAAAAACAAAGGTAACTTAAAAAGTGGTACAAAGCGTAGAGCAAGTAAAGTACAAATATTAAAGTCAGTGTGTGACAGTTGACTTTTCTTGAAGCCTGGCTTTAAAGTGTAGGACTGCTTTGCTCAGCATAGACTCTGACCTCTAGCTATGTGCCAGCTCACTTGTCTAAGGTTGTGTAATGTCTCATTTTTTTTACCTTGTGTGACCAGAAGAGCTGCCAAAAATCCATGTACAGCCCAAATTATATCAGTTCAGCACATGATTTAGCTTGTCAAAGTGGAGCGCCCCCACGTGTAGGGCAATGGGGTACTCGGTACTGGGTCCCTCTCGGTTCTGGGGATGTCACGGTGGCCCGACCCGGTCCGTGGCCCTTCTGAGGGACGTCCAATTAAAGGTGTAGTTTGTACGGTATTCATGACGCCTGTGGTATTCGGTCAGGGTGACCAACGCTGCTTAGGGGTCCACTGGGGTGATGGAGTGGCAGCTAGATGGTATACCTTCCCATAGGTGAAGTATATCCCCAGGGCTTCCCGGATGTGTAGGTGGTGATAGTGGACGATGTAAGGCACAATGAATAACGAGGACACAAGGTTGCAGTCTCTTTACCTTTTACTGAAGACTTCAGCGTCCACAGTCCAGAGCACAGGTCATAGGGCTGGCAGAGTGCAGGTGGAAATCAGTAGCCTTCCTACTAGCGCCTGTGTGTTGTAGTACCTCCCTGCTGAGCACCACGGGATAGTCCTCACAACTTTCTTGGATGTTTCTGATGTTCTCTCTCTCCCTGTTCCTCAGATGGTATGGATAGGACAACCCGTATGACAGGGTAGGCCTGGAGCTATTTTATAGGGACCCTAGAGACGCCCCTCTCCCACAATTTTCCTCTGTGTCTTCATAGGTATTAAGGTCGGGCAGCCAACTTGGAATTGACTGTCCTGCCGGTCTCTGAAGTAATACGTAGAGTCAATTACTCCCTCGGTGTTCCGGCCACCAGCTATGCGCCTCAAAAGGAGGCTGCCAATCTTGGGGCAGAACTCATCCCGGTATTATCTCCTTGTGCTGTGACCTCGTTTCTCACTCTCCACAATACCCTTCACTTCGTGTCCTTTCTTAGGATGCTGCCGCAATGGGTGCAGGCGCAGCTCCGTAGCGTTCTATCTCTTGCTAGGGCTCTGTCAGGATCCCACCCCAAACAGATCCTCTCTGGGTCGAACACAGGCAGCTTCTGACTGACTTCCTATCCAAACCACCAGTTTTACCCGTGTGTGAGGAGTGCCCTAATAGATAGAAGCAAGGCTCCCCCTGGTGGACTGGAGTGTGAAGTGTAGTGTGTGACTGTGATACCTGGCAAGGTGAACTCCTTTAGTACCATCAGACGTAATATCACTCCCCCTGGTGGAAGAATGACATTACTGCAGCAACCAGGACTCTGGGGCGCTGCAAAAGCAGAACAATTTTATAATGAATTTATTAACAATGTATAATGCAGATTTGGTGATTAAACAAATGGAAACCTACCAAGTCCAAAAACCCTACTTACCTGCAGATGTAAGGTTAGCCTGCAGGTAAATAGCATTAATATCATGCTAGGCTACCTTAGTGGAGTAGGAGCTACAAGAAGAAAATGTAATTATACCCTTCCCGTGGCTGCGCGCATCGAATCACAGGAGCTCGTCAAGGAGCTGTTATGTTCGCCACTCACTATAATAGGAGAGCGGTTGTAATCATTCCCCAACACTTTAATTGACAATCTGCTCTGCAGCATGAGTGCAGCATATGGTTTCAGAGCAGGGTGTCAATCAACATACCAATGATTAACTGCTGCACTCATTGTGCAGTGAACCGTGACTACATCTGTTCCCTGCACTACCCCAATGACTAGAAGCAAGTCCCTTTAATCGCGGCTCCAAAGGCAGGCTAAAATTATTTTAATCATATTTACCTACAGACCCTATATCTGTTTGTTTGCTATGTATCCGGATTTTCTGTTAATATTAATTGCTTCTGTGTTTCTCACAGTCTTTTCCGGCACGATTATGGACTTTCGTGCACGCGACCGCACCTGGCGCGCACAACTTAATGAAGTATTCCATTACGGTACTGAAGGGGGTAGTGATGGGCCCACTAGAGAATTACAGGAGGTCATCACACGATTCAAGGATTTATTACGCAAAAGAACGCGTATTTGGTGGAACTATGAGTTCCTGGATAAATACATCCAAAAAGATCTCATCCCTAGGGGACTTCACTTTCAAGTGTTCCCCTCTTTCCCAATTGATGATGAGGAGTTCAGGGGTAAATGGGAAGATCTAACTAACACTTGTTCCAAGGGGTTTATGGTTCTCCTAAAACAGATGAACCAGAAATCCTTGGATCTCATCGAAGCTGAGATTGATGACCTACAGGCCACTCTGCACAAGGATATGACAGGTGATTCATTGAAAAAATTGAATGATGACATCGATGTGGATCTGCAGAGGTGGGCCAAAGAGATACAGGCCACAAAGGCAAAAAAATTTCAGCGAGATGTCCAGGACAAACAAAGTTCTAGAGTTTATCGATGGCAGAATCCATTTGGACGTTCTCGCAATAGATCAAGGAATGGTCCTTATTCTAGATCTAGGTCCACTTCTACTCGGTCAAATAAATCCAGCTACGATGAGGATATTATGACTACCTTGCAACCTAGTGGCTCTGTTCCTTTGGGATCCAGCGAGAGAAGAATGGCCACAAGACAGCACAACAAGGCTCAGATGTCTGGAGGGAGGGGTGCCCAGATTGGTACTCAGGGATGTTTACAAGTGCTCAATCTTTCTACCCATACTCTCTCTAAGGATCAAATTTACGTTCTTAGTAGGGGTCTTAATTTTTCCCCTACTAATTCTTTTAATTATTTTTCAGCGTTGAAGGACCTACATTTATTTATTCGAAAACTCATCCTTAAGAAACTTCATACCAGCAGAGATTGTACTTCAGGGATGAGTGTTCTAGAGAGGGAGACCCTGCGTGATTTGGAGGAACTGCTTGAGGAACAACAGACACCAGATGTAAGTAAATTTCCCCCTTCCACTCGTCCCAGATCGACCAAGTTCCCCCCCTTGTCCCTATCACCGGCAATAGAAGTCTTCACCAAATTGGTTGATGAGGACTTCAAAAAGTTGTCAACACGGCGGGCATATGATAACCTGACTTTCAGACATCGCCAGGCTATACAACAACTTAAGTCTATGCAAGACGTTGTTTTTAAACAGGCGGACAAGGGGGGGAATGTGGTGATCTGGCCGTGTGTTAAGTATGAGCGGGAAGCCTTTCGGCAGCTTAAAGACTCTAATACTTACCTCAAGCTATCCTCCAACCCCATGGCTCCCTTTCTACAGGAATTACAAAACATTTTAGTTGGGGCCCTTGATGACAATGTGATCACTAAGCAGGTATTTGATGGGTTATTGGTAAAATCACCAAGGGTACCAACTTTCTACCTGCTGCCCAAGGTCCATAAGGATGCCCTCGACCCCCCGGGACGTCCCATTGTGTCGGGGATTGACGGAATTTGTGATCCTGTGTGTCATTTCATCGATTATTATCTTAAACCATTGGTGGAGACCCTGCCGTCTTTTATTAAGGACACGACAGCTGTCCTGTCTAGGGTCGATGGCATCCTTGTGGACCAGGATACAATTTTCGTCACGGCCGATGTCGAGAGCCTGTATACATGCATTGACCATTCACAGGGGTTGGCAGCTGTCCGCTGCTTCCTGGGGGCCTCCGACCTGGACGGCCCTATGTGTGGTCTTATCCTCGAGCTGGTGGAGTATATCCTCACCCACAATTTCTTTGTCTTCAAGGACAACTTTTATCTTCAGAAGCGGGGCACGGCCATGGGTGCGGCGTGTGCGCCCTCGTATGCCAACCTCTTCCTTGGCGCCTGGGAGAGGGAGATTTTTGGCGACGAGGGCCACCGCTAGCCACCCATGTGCTGTGCTGGTACCGCTATATTGATGACATTCTCTTCTTGTGGGGGGGGGTCTGCTCGCCAGCTCGGGGATTTTATGATGTGTCTTAATGACAATCCCTTTAACATACGACTTACACATCATTATAGTGAGGCTGCGGTCGACTTCCTGGACATTCGTCTGGAGGTTGATTCTGACCGGCGCATCCAGACGGATGTGTACAGGAAGCCGACTGCTGTTAATTCTTTACTTCATGCATCTTCTGCCCACTATCCTGCCACTATTAGGGCCGTCCCGGTCGGACAGTTCCTCAGGGTTCGACGTATTTGCTCCACCGAGGCTAAATTCGAATCACAGGCTCTCGACTTGAAGGATAGATTTGCGGTTCGTGGTTACAGCCGCAGATCTATCAAGGCCGGTTACGATCGGGCACGTTTTACATCACGTAGTGATCTCTTGCATCCTAGGACCCAACGTCGCATTGAGGGTGGAGATGGACACATCAGATTCATCTCCACCTTCAACCATGAATGGGAGAATATGCGGTCAATTTTGAAGAAACACTGGCCTGTTCTCCAGGCTGAGCCTTCCCTGCGCGCCACCCTGGGTACCTCTCCCCTCATGACTCCCAGAAGAGGCACTAATCTTAGCAATATATTGGTGAGGAGCCACTATATTCCAACTCCTGCGAGAAATGTGTTCGGTACAGTTGGCCCTCGTGCGGGATGCACTCCCTGTGGGCACTGTCTTGCCTGCGCCAATGTCCTGCGCTGCTCCGATTTCGCCTCTAGTGATGGCGCTAAGACATTTCAGATTAAAGAACGTATATCATGTGGCACTTCCAATGTCATATATTATGCTACGTGTCAGTGCCCCAGGATATACGTCGGTCTCACTGCCCGCGAACTCAGAGTTCGCGTACGTGAGCACGTGCGGGACATTGGCGCAGCCAGGACAGTGTCCCCGGGGGTGGACCTCAAAACAATCCCCCGTCACTTTAGGTCACACCATCAATGCAATGAGAAATTGCTCAAAGTGAGGGGGATTGATGTGCTTCACCTGGGTATTAGGGGTGGAGATTATAAAAAGCGATTAGCACAAATCGAGACTAAGTGGATTATTACGCTTGACACCATGACTCCCTATGGTCTCAACGAATCCCTTAGTTTCGCTCCCTACCTCTAATCTGAGCATTGGTTGTGTATGTTTTTATATTATCTCTCTGTGTGGTGACCCATCCTTGATTTTCACCATCTCCCTTCCGGTGGTGCATTGTTTTCTTCGTGTTTTTATTGTTTTTAATCCGTTTTTTCTTTATTTATCTTTTATTGTTATTAGTTACTAGTTTCATGTGGACCTAGCCTTGGCCCCTCTTTTCCTGCTGCATGCCACTTTCTTCTCCTGGGAGCCGCGGCATTCGTCTCATCTATAAGTTTCTGAACCACATTGACTACTCATACATCTGCTGCACACATGAAGAGATCTGCAGCACTTCTGCGACCAACTTGTATCAACAATCAACATGTGTCTATAGAGCAATTCTTGTTATGTTTATTATGTATTGCTGCTATCTTGTGTAGTAGGTGTCTGATTGTAGATAGAGATGCTTGCAGCATATTGTTCCCTGTTAGCTTTCCTCTGTGTAGGTTCTTCACTATCTGTTATTGCAGCATACGCCCCCCTGTGGCTGTGCGCATCGCCCTGTGAGTGGGTGGTTGCCGCGCATGGACGGGTGTCTCTAGGGCCGTGTGCGCAGGTCCGGAGTTTTCTCCTGACCTGCGTGCTCGGTTTGGCGCCAGGTCCTTGTGCGGAGCCTTCCCGCTGCAGTGCGCATGCGCCGACTCTGCCACTGGGATTGGCGGTTGCCAGACATGTGATCAGGGTCAGGGAGGTTATAGGCAGGTCCTTCTCTATCACACACTATTTCCCCTTGAGGAAGCGGCGTGTGTACATCGCGAAACGCGCATCGGGGGCTATCCACCGGCGGGATCCCTTCTCTTCATCCCCCCTCTGCATGGGTAAGCATGGCGCTAACATTTACTGCGGATGTGTCCTGGGCTAGCTAATTAAATGTATTGCCGCACTTGCCGTAAACTTTTCGCTGGTCTCCTACACAGTTATCTTGCTTTTGTGTCGTGTATTTTCCATGCTACGATTACTCTCTGCAAAGTTATGCTTTTTTGTTCATACCACTGTGTGGGACCCTCTTCTTTAGGGGTTACCATATGGGGCTAATTGTCCATCATTTATAGTGTTCTTACCGTGCATAACATTGGGGTGGATTGGTTTAGGGCTGGTTTCTTTCCCCTTTCATGTAGTGCTGTGGAATGCTTGGCACTAGTACTTATTTCCTGTTTTTAATCTCTGTATTAAGAAAGGTTTTTCTATATATTTGTACCTCTGGCTCTTGGTTCTCCTGTTTTTTGAGACCCTATATCTGCAGGTAAATAGCGTGTCTGGACACAAAAAGTTATTTTTAAGATATGGCAAGACAGTGCGGCAGCTGCGCAGCCTAAGCTCTTTCAATGGCTGCATACTGGGCGGACATAGCATTGGTGCAGCCGGTGGGACTGCACAGGGCCCAAGAGGTGAGGGGGCCCATTTCAACCTTCAAAGCAGGTGGGATTGAGCATTATGTTCAGCTAATGGACTGCAAAATGTCCACATATTGATCTTGCACAGGGGACCTTTTCTGTCATGGATCCCAATGGCTGGGGATCGCACTGGACAAGCAAAATAACATAAATAACGGACGAGCTCTAGGGTGATGGAACCTGGGCTGACCGCTGCCCTACTCCTGACAAACACAACTAGAAATAGCCAGGGAGCGTGCCTACGTTGATTCTAGACGCCACGCGCCAGCCTAAGAGCTAACTAGCACTGCAGAGGAAATAAAGACCTAGCTTGCCTCCAGAGGAATGAACCCCAAAAGGTATAGTTGCCCCCCACATGTATTGACGGTGAAATGAGAGGAAGGCACGCACATAGAGATGAAAATAGATTTAGCAAAATGAGGCCCGCTATAACTAGAAAGCAGAATGATACAAAAGGGGTCTGAGCGGTCAGCAAAAAACCCTAATCAAAAACCATCCTGAGATTACAAGAACCCATGTGCCAACTCATGGCACATGGGGAGAACCTCAGCCCACTAGAGCTACCAGCTAGCATAGAGTCATAATTAGCAAGCTGGACAAAAAACCAAACAACTTAAAAACAGAACTTAGCTTATCCTGAGAGATCTGGGAGCAGGTAGTCAGGAACCAAACTGAGCACATCTGAGTACATTGTTAGCCGGCAAGTGAATGACAGAAAAGCCAGGTTAAATAGGAAACACCCAGCCTCTGATGGACAGGTGGAAAGCAGAGACCGCAACCCACCAAAGTCACCCAGTACCAGCCGTAACCACCAGAGGGAGCCCAAAAACAGAATCCACAACAGTACCCCCCCCTTGAGGAGGGGTCACCGAACCCTCACGAGAACCCCCAGGGCGATCAGGATGAGCTCTATGGAAGGCGCCGACCAAATCAGTCGCATGAACATCAGAGGCGACCACCCAGGAATTATCCTCCTGACCATAACCCTTCCACTTAACCAAATACTGGAGTTTACGTCTGGAAACACGAGAATCCAAGATCTTCTCAACAACATACTCCAATTCTCCCTCCACCAGCACCGGAGCAGGAGGCTCAACCGAAGGAACAACGGGCACCTCATACCTCCGCAATAACGACCGATGGAACACATTATGAATAGCAAACGATGCTGGGAGATTCAAACGAAAAGATACAGGGTTAAGAATCTCCAAGATCTTATAAGGACCGATGAACCGAGGCTTGAACTTAGGAGAAGAGACCTTCATAGGGACAAAACGAGAAGACAACCACACCAAGTCCCCAACAAGAAGTCGGGAACCCACGCGGCGACGGCGATTAGCAAACTGCTGAGTCTTCTCCTGAGACAACTTCAAATTGTCCACCACCTGATTCCAAATCTGATGTAGCCTGTCCACCACCACGTCCACTCCAGGACAATCCGAAGGCTCCACCTGACCAGAGGAAAAACGAGGATGAAACCCCGAATTACAAAAGAAAGGAGAGACCAAAGTAGCAGAACTAGCCCGATTATTAAGGGCAAATTCGGCCAGTGGCAAAAAGGCAACCCAGTCATCTTGATCAGCAGAAACAAAAAACCTTAAATAAGTTTCCAAGGTCTGATTAGTTCGCTCCGTCTGGCCATTCGTCTGAGGATGGAATGCAGACGAGAAAGACAAATCAATGCCCATCTTAGCACAAAACGTCCGCCAAAATCTAGACACAAACTGGGATCCCCTGTCAGAAACGATATTCTCCGGAATCCCATGCAAACGAACCACGTTCTGAAAAAATAAAGGGACCAACTCAGAAGAGGAAGGCAACTTAGGCAAGGGTACCAAATGAACCATCTTAGAAAAGCGGTCACACACAACCCAGATAACGGACATTTTCTGTGAGACAGGGAGATCTGAAATAAAATCCATGGAAATGTGCGTCCAAGGCCTCTTCGGAATAGGCAAGGATAACAACAACCCACTGGCCCGAGAACAGCAAGGCTTAGCCCGAGCACACACTTCACAAGACTGCACAAAGGTGCGCACATCCCTTGACAAGGAAGGCCACCAAAAAGACCTGGCCACCAAGTCTCTAGTACCAAATATTCCAGGATGACCAGCCAACACAGAAGAATGGACCTCGGAGATGACTCTACTGGTCCAATCATCCGGAACAAACAGTCTTTCTGGTGGACAACGATCAGGTTTATCCGCCTGAAACTCCTGCAATGCACGTCGCAAGTCTGGGGAGACGGCGGACAATATTACCCCATCCCTAAGGATACCAGTAGGCCCAGAGTCTCCAGGAGAGTCAGGCACAAAACTCCTGGAAAGAGCATCTGCCTTCACATTCTTTGAACCTGGCAGGTATGAAACCACAAAATTGAAACGAGAAAAAAACAACGACCAACGAGCCTGTCTAGGATTCAGACGCCTGGCAGACTCAAGGTAAATCAGATTTTTGTGATCAGTCAAGACCACCATCATGAACCCCCTGACATCCCCAGCTTAACACAGACATTGTTTTCCAATCCAGGACAGGATTATGAGTTTGTAACCATGGCAGACCAAGCACTAGTACATCATGTAAATTATACAGTACAAGGAAGCGAATCACCTCCTGATGAACGGGAGTCATGCGCATGGTCACTTGTGTCCAGTACTGCGGTTTATTCATAGCCAATGGTGTAGAGTCAATTCCCTTCAAAGGAATAGGAACTTCCAGAGGCTCCAGACTAAAACTGCAGCGTTTGGCAAATGACCAATCCATAAGACTCAGGGCAGCGCCCGAATCCACATAGGCATCGACGGAAATGGATGACAGTGAACAAATCAGAGTTACAGACAAAATGAACTTAGACTGCAGAGTACTAATGGCAAAAGATTTATCAACCTTTTTTGTGCGTTTAGACCATGCTGATATAACATGAGCTGAATCACCACAATAAAAACACAATCTATTTTTCCGCCTATAATTTTGCCGTTCACTTCTGGACTGAATTCTATCACATTGCATAGTCTCAGGTGCCTGTTCAGAAGGCACCGCCAACTGGTGCACAGGTTTGCGCTCCCGTAAACGCCGATCAATCTGAATGGCCATAGTCATAGACTCATTCAGACCTGTAGGCGCAGGGAACCCCACCATAATATCCTTAATGGCCTCAGAAAGACCATCTCTGAAGTTTGCAGCCAGGGCGCACTCATTCCACTGAGTAAGCACCGACCATTTCCGAAATTTTTGACAATATACTTCCGCTTCATCATGCCCCTGAGAGAGGGCTAATAAAGCCTTTTCAGCCTGAATCTCCAGGTTAGGTTCCTCATAGAGCAATCCCAGTGCCAGAAAAAACGCATCCACACTGAGCAATGCAGGATCCCCTGGTGCCAATGCAAATGCCCAATTCTGAGGGTCGCCCCGCAGGAAAGATATTACAATCTTAACCTGCTGAGCAGGGTCTCCAGAGGAGCGAGATTTCAAAGAAAGAAACAATTTGCAATTGTTCCTGAAATTCAGGAAGGTAGATCTATCTCCAGAAAAAAACTCTGGAATAGGAATTCTAGGTTCAGCCATGGGAGTGTGAACAACAAAATCCTGTATGTTTTGAACTTTTGCAGCAAGATTACTCAGGCTGGAAGCCAAACTCTGGACATCCATGTTAAACAGCTAAGGTCAGAGCCATTCAAGTGTTAAGAGGAGGTAAGAAGCAGCTAGACAGCAATTAAGGGCTAGGCAGCAAAACTCTGAGGGGAAAAAAAAAAAAAAATTCCCTTAAACACTTCTTTTTCTCCTGCTTCAGCCCAAACAATTAACACTTTGTGGGCCGGCTATACTGTCATGGATCCCAATGGCTGGGGATCGCACTGGACAAGCAAAATAACATAAATAACGGACGAGCTCTAGGGTGATGGAACCTGGGCTGACCGCTGCCCTACTCCTGACAAACACAACTAGAAATAGCCAGGGAGCGTGCCTACGTTGATTCTAGACGCCACGCGCCAGCCTAAGAGCTAACTAGCACTGCAGAGGAAATAAAGACCTAGCTTGCCTCCAGAGGAATGAACCCCAAAAGGTATAGTTGCCCCCCACATGTATTGACGGTGAAATGAGAGGAAGGCATGCACATAGAGATGAAAATAGATTTAGCAAAATGAGGCCCGCTATAACTAGAAAGCAGAATGATACAAAAGGGGTCTGAGCGGTCAGCAAAAAACCCTAATCAAAAACCATCCTGAGATTACAAGAACCCATGTGCCAACTCATGGCACATGGGGAGAACCTCAGCCCACTAGAGCTACCAGCTAGCATAGAGTCATAATTAGCAAGCTGGACAAAAAACCAAACAACTAAAAAACAGAACTTAGCTTATCCTGAGAGATCTGGGAGCAGGTAGTCAGGAACCAAACTGAGCACATCTGAGTACATTGTTAGCCGGCAAGGGAATGACAGAAAAGCCAGGTTAAATAGGAAACACCCAGCCTCTGATGGACAGGTGGAAAGCAGAGACCGCAACCCACCAAAGTCACCCAGTACCAGCCGTAACCACCAGAGGGAGCCCAAAAACAGAATCCACAACACTTTTCTGCCCAGTGAGCTACATGATTGTGAAAAAAAATCATATAGCAATTGGCTGAGTATATGGTCACATGCAGCTAGCTGCATGGTCTGGCCGTAAACATATTGACATCAGAAGTAAGGCTGGGCTCACACTATGTGTTGACATTACATAGTTACATAGTTATTAAGGTTGAAGGAAGACTTTAAGTCCATCTAGTTCAACCCATAGCCTAACCTAACATGCCCTAACATGTTGATCCAGAGGAAGGCAAAAAAAAACCATGTGGCAAAGAGTAAGCTCCACATTGGGGAAAAAAAATTCCTTCCCGACTCCACATACGGCAATCAGACTAGTTCCCTGGATCAACGCCCTATCAAGGAATCTAGTGTATATACCCTGTAACATTATACTTTTCAAGAAAGGCATCCAGTCCCCTCTTAAATTTAAGTAATGAATCACTCATTACAACATCATACGGCAGAGAGTTCCATAGTCTCACTGCTCTAGAATCCGCGTCTGTTATTATGCTTAAACCTTCTTTCCTCCAGATGTAGAGGATGCCCCCTTGTCCCTGTCTCAGGTCTATGATTAAAAAGATCATCAGAAAGGTCTTTGTACTGTCCCCTCATATATTTATACATTAAAATAAGATCACCCCTTAGTCTTCGTTTTTCCAAACTAAATAGCCCCAAGTGTAATAACCTATCTTGGCATTGCAGACCCCCCAGTCCTCTAATAACCTTGGTCGCTCTTCTCTGCACCCGCTCCAGTTCAGCTATGTCTTTCTTATACACCGGAGACCAGAACTGTGCACAGTATTCTAAGTGTGGTCAAACTAGTGACTTGTATAGAGGTAAAATTATGTTCTCCTCATGAGCATCTATGCCTCTTTTAATACATCCCATTATTTTATTTGCCTTTGTAGCAGCTGCCTGACACTGGCCACTGAATATGAGTTTGTCATCCACCCATACACCCAGGTCTTTTTCATTGACGGTTTTGCCCAGAGTTTTAGAATTAAGCACATAGTTAAACATCTTATTACTTCTACCCAAGTGAATGACCTTACATTTATCCCCATTAAAGCTCATTTGCCTTTTATCAGCCCAAGCTTCTAGTTTACATAAATCATCCTGTAATATAAAATTGTCCTCCCCTGTATTGATTACCCTGCAGTTTAGTGTCATCTGCAAATATTGAAATTCTACTCTGAATGCCCCCTACAAGGTCATTAATAAATATGTTAAAAAGAAGAGGGCTCAATACTGACCCCTGTGGTACCCCACTGCTAACCGCGACCCTGTCCGAGTCTGCTCCATTAATAACCACCCTTTGTTTCCTATCCCTGAGCCAGCTCTCAACCCACTTACACATATTTTCCCCTATCCCCATTATTTTCATTTTATGTATCAACCTTTTGTGTGGCACCATATCAAAAGCTTTTGAAAAGTCCATATACACTACATCTACTGGATTACACTCAGTTGGCCCTTTCAAAAAAGATCCACAAAAGTAACTAACATGTTTATAAATGTGTATATCTGTCATTGACTTTCTTTATTAAAAAAAAAGATATAGTTGCATTGAAAACCAATGACAAATTCTGCTTTTTTAGCATCTCGGCCAGTTGTATACCAAAATCATGCTTTTTTAGCATACTTTATGTGTGTGCAACAGGTCTGTGAGCACTTTCATGTACATATGTATCAATCCTTATCTTTTCATGAATGTTGTTAATGACACAGATATCTCACAATACAAATTTAAAGCACCACTCCAGCCACAAGCAGACACTGACAGCTTGGGGCCCCTGTTCAAGAATTGTGTTTGGGACTCCTCCTTTTACGGCGATCAAGCTACAGATATATATATATATATATATATATATATATATATATATATATATATATATATATATATATATATATTACAACGTTTCCTCTCTTAACATGTATATTGCCCCCCTCACTACATAGATAACTCACTTGTTATGTACAGCACCATCCTTTACATATCGGAATATATAGAGCCTTGTTCTTTATTACATACTGTCCTCTCTTCTTAGGCCACATTCACACGTTCAGTATTTGGTCAGTATTTTTCATCAGTATTTGTAAGGAAAAACCAGGAGAGGAACAATCAGAGGAAAAGTATAATAGAAACATATGCACCACTTCTGCATTTATCACCCACTCCTGGTTTCGGCTTACCAATACTGGTGTAAAATACTGGCCAAATACTGAATGTGTGAATGTCACTTTAGATATATAATGCAATAATGGCTGATGGAGCATGGGAAAGCTTATTTTCTAATGGAAGAGGCTGATGGACTGGTTGTCTGGTCAGATGCTGCTCCATCAGCATCCATTTTATTTCTAACAATACAGGACTATGTAATAAAGAGGGCACTGTGAATAACAAAAATAACAAGATTACACTATGTAAGGGATGGTGCTGTATATAGCAAGAGATAATACTATGTAGTAAATGACAATGCCATACAGAACTAGAAAGGATGCTAAGTAATAAGGGAATATGTTATCTTAATATATACACTGCTAAAAAAAAAAGGGAACACTAAAATCCCACATCCTAGATATCACTGAATGAAATATTCCAGTTGCAAATCTTTATTCTTACATAGTGGAATGTGTTGAAAACAATAACATCTAAAAATTATCAACGTAAATCACCACCAATATCCCACGGAGGTCTGGAGTCGGAATGATGCTCAAAATTAAAGTGGAAAATGAAGTTACAGGCTGATCCAGCTTCAGTGGAAGTGCCTCAAGAAAAGGAAATTATGCTCAGTATTGTTATATACTTAACAAAAGCAGTCATCAAAGCAAAAGGTGGCTACTTTGAAGAACCTAGAATATAAGACATAATTTCAGTTGTTTCACACTTTTTTGTTAAGTATATAATTCCACAAGTGTTAATTCATAGTTTTGATGCCTTCAGTGTGAATGTACAATTTTCATAGTCATGAAAATACAGAAAAATCTTTAAATGAGAAGGTGTGTCCAAAGGTTTGGTCTGTACTGTATATTGCATACACATCTTTGTCTCCTGATTAAAAATTCCCCTTCAACGTGCCCCTGACTACAAATATGTACCCCACCATAAACGGATTAGTCAACACTGTGCCCCAATTAAATATAATATTTGCCACCCAGTGAATAAAGATTAATCAGTCTCTGTGACTCTTGCCCAAGTAATTTGTAGAATATGTGCACGCATTGCATTTCTGTTGCTTTTTTTTCTGCACAGATTGATTGTGGAAAATTTGCAGCGTTTTACAGTGTGAGCAAATAGAATGAGATGTTGATCTTACAGTGTTTTTCACCTGTTTTAATGAGTGGTATGTAACAAAACGCATGTAAAAAAAAATGCACAGCGAAAATATGTATTTTACACAGTGTTTTTCCTGCCAACACATCAGGATTTACATTATTTTCTGCCACAAATCTTAAACATGTGCACATAGCCTTGGTCCTTGTCCTGTGTCAAACCCCTCACACACAGATTCATTATAATTCCCGGATAGTGTCAAAATTAATTATTGGGTGGGAGAAGATAGTATCAGGGTCTTATAATGGGAGGAAGAGGATGCTATCAGGTATTTAGCAAAATTTGGACCTGGGCCCCACCTGCATCTTGGTCAGATGTGTTGGCCTTTGTAGCATTTTAGATCCTATAAAGCCCCCCATAAAATGATGTTCCTCATCCTTGCTCCTTCCTGGTATAATGTCCCCCATCCTAGGCCCCTTCCATCAATAATGTCATCCATCTTAGGCTCCTTTTCAGCATAATGGGTCCTTTCCAGTAATAATATCCCCTATTCTGAGCCCTTTCCAGAGATAATAATAATAATCTTTATTTTTATATAGCGCCAACATATTCCACAGGGCTTTGCAGTTTGCACACATTATCATCGCTGTCCCCATCGGGGCTCACAATCTAAATTCCCTATCAGTATGTCTTTGGAATGTGGGAAGAAACTGGAGAACCCGGTGGAAACCCACGCAAACACAGGGAGAACATAAAAACTCCTTGTGTTGCCCTTGATGGGATTTGAACCCAGGGCTCCAGTGCTATCCACTGAGCCAGCGGGGTGTCCTAATGTCTATCAACCTGGACTCCTTCTTGGTATAATGTCCTCCATTTGTGATAATGTGCTCATCCTGGTCCCCTTCCTAGGACATAATGTGCCCCATTTTGGTATCCTTTTGTGGGATATAATGTACCCCATATTGGTCCCACTCCATGTGCCACATCTTTGGCTATTTATTGGTATAATGTGCCCCATCCTGGTCAACTTCCTGATATAATGTGCCAAATCCTGTCCCCTTGCAGAGATATAATGTGCCCTATCCTGGCCCTCTTCATGGGATACAATGTGTCCCATATTGGTACCGTTCCTTTTATAATGTGCCCCATCCTGGGATAATTTGTCCTGTTCTTCTGCTAATCATGAAAAAAAATTCAACTTACCTTCCTCCACTCCCACGATGCATGACGTCCTCCTCTGCAACCAGTGCAGTAGTCGGCAGCTTACTTCAGTGTCCCTGCCGTGGCAAATGACATCATTGTCATGTGTCCCTAGTCACGGGCATGCTGAGGTCAGCTACCGGCCTCTGATTGGCAGCCAGGGTGTATTGCAGTGCAGGGAGCCGATGGGGCCCCTGTGTCAAAATAAATTCAGCTGAATGTGCGTCCGAGGATGCACATCCAGCTGAAATAGTTGTTTGTGTTGGTGGGCTCCTCTCCACCTCTGGGACCCCATGCAGCTACACCGGCTGCACTGGCAATATGTCCTCCCCTTAGCAAACCCCATTAAGCAATATTTACCTTTACATTTTACATACTCATAAACTTACTACAGTATTTTCATACAAAAATAGGGTGTTTTAGCAACTATGGGGAGATTTTTTTGAGACTAGCGCAAGGCAAAATTAGCAGAGTAGTTGCCTTTATCATTGAGCCAGTATATGTCTAAGTATTAAATACACAAATACAGTACATATCAATATCTACTGTTACTCTAAGGTGAAATATGCACATACATAATAGACATATGTACTATATATGTGTACATATTATACATAATTAATATATTATTTGCAGCAAATACAAATGCTCCACTGGAGGAAGGCTCGGGTCAGGGACCACTGTGAGCCTGGATTTATTACAGCAGTAATGACAGGAGGTGTCTGGGGTCAGTGACTACAAGCAGTGAAATAGTTACTGCAACACAGCTTGGTGCTATCTGATCGGTGCATTATAAGGTTTCTCTGCTATTCACAGCACCCACCAGAAAGCACCCAGCACACAGTCACTGACTCACTGCTCGCTCTGGCTCCCATAAACTTAAGTGGTGTTTTAATATATAATACTAGCAAAATCCTTGACAGGCCACAACCAATACCACAACCACTGGGTGGCCACACATAGACACACACACACACACACACACACACACTGTATATTGTAGCCTGTGCCTGCAACTCACCATTATAAAAAATGTAGAGTTTACCTTTAAAACTCTGTTATCCATAATGTTCAGTTAAAAAAGCATAAGACCAAGTGTACATTAATGGCAATGTCTATGGCTGAAGAGCAATAATACAAGTATAACTGTTACCTGTTTGAGGTCAAGAAGCATTAAATGGACCCGGTAACTCTGGATTTTAGTGCATCATTTTGAACCGGTAGGGTAAGCTGCAAATATTAGCAGAAATTTAATAATGCATATCTTGCTTTGAGCAATGTGAGAAGATGCAGCCATACTGAGACAACTGAAATTCAAAAGTGTGGACAACTTAAAATGTACAACTTATTAGTTTAATCAGCCAACACCACCAGAATTTAACTGTACCAATTTTACATACAGGGGTATGTCATAAATACTTGATCTATCCCAAGAGCAGGAGACTGTCTTGCATCATTGGGAATAGGGAGGTGGCATCTGAGAATTCTGAACCTTGCTGCACATGCTTGGGGTGAACAGGCTGGAATCTTTGTTCACAACATGTTTTTGGCCAATGTCATTTGTGTACACATATATATATACATAAGCATTAAGGTGGGGCCTAAAATATTCAATGAATTAGAACATCACTTTTGGGCAGTATTTGTAGTTGAATCATAGGTTTCTATTGTACAAAGGTAAAGATAAAGCAATGCCTGGATAACTTTTTTAGAAAATGAATAAGATGTTAAGCTTTTTTAAACTTCAAAAGATATATTTAGCCGATGGATATGTTAATGGGCTACCCACTTTGTCATTGTATACTAGCTCCAGTACTTTAGACACCTAGTTGTATAGGCCACCAATATCTAGTTGCTGGGGGTCCAAAATCAGAAGCTCTCCAAGAGGTGCTGCATCCCCTTGATTGTTTTCAACAGCACTGTGCATTTCGCTGTGGCTGGGACTGGTACTGCAGCTCTGTCCTTTTCAAGTGGAGGAGCTACAGTACCAGACATAGCCACAACCAAATGCATGGAGCTGTGCCAAGTACACAATGAAAGGGACATAGGGATTGATTTTGTACGTATAGCTTTGAGCATGCCAGTTTAATAAATGGAACCACTTGAGCAAGGTGAAACTAATTCATTAAGAGGTGCATAATACTAAATGAATGAGGTACATCTTAAAATTGGTGTGGTCCAGTGACTGGAGTCAATTTGTGGCTAAATTTACAACTTTAAACTTTTTAATTTTGATGAATTAGACGATGCTTAGACATGCGTCGTCCCACCAAACATCGCAACATTATTGCCCAACTTTGAATTGTGCCAACATTTTGATGCATTTTGCCAGAAAACTGGCAAAAACACCTTAATGACTTGGATCATTAGTGTTGAGATGTTGATGGCTAATCTTAAGGGTAGATTATCAATATTACAAAATTGGAACACAGATGAACTTTCGTTTCCATATGTACAGTATACATACACTGTACAGATAGAATAGATCATCAATGTTTAAGTCCTAGAAAACTTTTTCAAGTAATATTTTACTCCTGCATGTGTTTTTATACTTTTTAAATGACCTCGAAGAGAACTTGTCAGGAATATTCAGCAGAGTAATGAACAAAAGGTAAAGCAAAGATTTTTTTAAAGGCTCAACAAGTTTTGTGGTTTAAAAAACAACTTTCATGTTTTATTTTTACATTCACATAAATGTCTAAAAAAAAAACAAAATGTAAATTAAAATAAGTATGGTACTCTTATATGATTTAATATATTATGCATAATATAGTTTATATTGTGAAATATATATATATTAATTGCTGTTTTTACATTCAGTAGTCTCACAGCTTTATGAAACGGTATTAGGCCTTTAATTAGTTTTTACATAACACTTGCCTATACAATAAAACCAGCCATTATGATAAAACACAGCATTTATTGATTTGCATTGCAGTTAAAGCATGAAACCTACCATATCCAGAACAAGGAAATATATTAGCACCCATGGAAATTCCATGTCCTAAAACTGTTGTTCTCAACATGATCTTTTCTTTAGTGTAGCAAATCTATTTCTACGCTAGTTTGTAAGCAGTCAACATTGGTGTTGTCTTTACGTTCCATGCATGTTTTCTGCTTTGAAAAATGGAGAAAGAACAGATTGCCCTGGTATAATGTGTTCTGGCAATTACGGCGCAGCTCCAACTGAGAGGGAAGCCACTGCTCACTGATGCATAAAACCACCCAGCTATCCAGGCCCCCAAACAAAAGGAGATCTTCTTTTCTGCGTGTGAATTGAAGCATGTATTGACATATTGGCTGGGGTGTTAGCCCATTACAATTCAAGTGGAGGACAAAAAGAGATATAGAAACTGAAAGACAAAATGGGATCTGACAAGTGATGTGGATGAGCTGTTTTGACTACCTGGTCACATAATTCATCACAACATGTTTGGTCTGGTGGGTTTTTGGGCTTTTCTCATCTAAGAAATGATTCACTTCTGTAAGACATTCTCGGTAATGTGAAACTATTTCTTTGAAAAGTCGAAAAATGACAGAGCTTCTGTATCAGTAGAATTATTGAAAGTGTACTGAACTGTGTAAAAGTAAAAACACGAAATAAATAGCTGCTCTTGAGTGACAACTAACTTTTGCACCGGTTCATTTTTTGTGACCGCTGGCATGTAATGTACAATTTATTGCCAGATACATCTTTGTTTTAATGGAATAAAATAAGAGATCCTGTGAAAAGTCTGGAATATTTTTGCATGAGAACAATACAAGAAGCAAAGAACAGCAGTGGCACAATGATAGGACAGGGTCACACTGACACATCATTCTACTAACACCATGATTACTCTAGAAGGCTTCATTAGATACATTAATGCTTCATTATTTTAATATATGCAGAAACTATTCTGTATGGCTAATGAAATATGGAGGTTTATGACATGATGGAGATAAGGTAAAAAAGACCCACAGAAAACTTGGGACTCATAGACTTGTCATTATTCAAAGCCCCTAAAACATTGGATCATAGTTGGCTGAGCCCGATTGTGAAGAAACCAGATTGTATCATAATTTCCCAGACAACCATGTTTTTGCACACCAAGTAGAATTGACATTTATCTTTATATTGGCTTGTTGATTTAAGTGTTTGTCTGGTGGGTCAAGAAGACAGACATTGCTACTTGATCTCATTACCATTGTTTACCTTATCTTGACTTTGGACTGAAGGAAAAATCTATGCGTGTTGTTTGCACACTCCTGCAGTGAGGGATGGCCTCCTACCTCCTTCCCCCAAGCCTGTGGTGGAATGACAGAATGAGAAGTTATGATATGACCTATAAGGGTATGTGCACACGTTGCGGATTTGGCTGTGGATCCACAGTTGATTTGGCTCTGCAGATCCACAGTTTTCCATGCATTGTACAGTACCATGTGAACCTATGGACAACCAAATCCGCAGTGCACATGCTGCGGAAAATTCCGCTTGGAAATGCTGCGGTTTATTTTCCGCAGCATGTCCATTCTTTGTGCGGATTCCGCAGCGTTTTACACCTATCCCATAATAGGAATCCGGAGGTGTAAAAACGCAGGTGAAATCCGCAGATAATCCGCAGTGAATCCGCGTGGAAAAATCCGCAATGGAATCTGCAATGTGTGCGCATTCCCTTAAAAGGAAGAGCTGTTGGTGTTCAGGGAGCATACATTACAGAAGTCATGGCTGTGACACTCTTCAGGATCTCAGCTGAGGGTACATCAGACCCGGCTAAAAGAACACTGGACTGCTCTCGGAAATCCCCCTATGCTTGTCGTTACCTCCTCTCTGCGTGCATACCACAGACGAAGTAGCGACCCTGGGAGCTCTGACGTAACATCTACCATTATCTCGGCGAGTCAGCGGAAGGGTGAGGCCCTGTAATGTGCACCATATTGGGGGTAATTGCTGGGACTGTTCTGTTTGCTATTGTGTGTTGTGGTTCAATAAAGTATTGCCACACTGTTTTACCCTAATCCTGTGTTGTCTGTGTAGTGTATTGCCCACCGGGAGATAGAGCGGGAGTTCAGTGGTATGAGCCCTGGTCCATGCAGTCTTGCTAAAGGCAGCGAGGCCAGGGGAGGAGAGCGCCCACTAACCCCATTTCTCCACAATTGGTGGCAGCAGTGGGACACTACTCAGCCCGATGGACAGGGCCGTATTTAGAGTTTATGCTGCCCTAGGCACTTTTTGTGCCGCCTCCCCTCTTTGTGAGTATGACTAATGCAGACACTGTGGGCAGTGACTTACGCTGCTTTCGCAACAGCGATTTTTACCATTCGCGGCAGATCCGGCAGTTTTTCTGCAGCTGCCACGTAACGCATCACTTACGGCAACACTGCGTTCGGCCTCATTCATTCCCTGTGGGACTTGCGGACATGTGCGACACTTGCGGTTTTGCTGCGATCCAGTAAATGTGGTACTTGCAGCAATGGAAAAAAACACTGCTAGCAGTGTTTTTTTGTCTCATCGTAAGTGCAAAACCGCAAGTGCTGCACATGTTCGCAAGTCCCATAGGGAATGAGTAAGGGGTCCAAATCTATGTATATGCCCATGTAGCTCTTTCAAAGACAATTCCAGCAATATTTTTCAGTCCATTCATCTGAAATCGGTTTGTATACATATGCAAATGAGGGAGCAGATCTGTTACTCCAGCTCTATATCCCCTCAGTGCCGTATTATATAGTATATAGCACAGCCACGTAGTATTTGGGAGCCACATAGTATATAGCACAGCCCACGTAGTATATAGCACAGCCACATAGTATATAGGAGCCATGTAGTATGTAGCAGCATGTAGTATATAGCAGCCATGTAGTATATAGCACAGCCACGTAATATATAGCACAGCCACGTAGTATATAAGAGCCACGTAGTATATAGCAGCCACGTAGTATATAACACAGCCCAAGCAGTATATAGCAAAGCCCACACAGTATATAGCACAGCCCACATAGTTATAGTACAGCCCAAGCAGTATATAACACAGCCCATGCCATATATAACACAGCCCACGCCATATATATCACAGCCCACGTAGTATATATCAGTGCTCACGTAGTATATAGCAGCCAGGCAGTATATAACACTGCCCACGCAGTATATAACACAGCCCACGTAGTATATAGCAGTGTGGGCACCATATCCCTGTTAAAAAAAAGAATTAAAATAAAAAATAGTTATATACTCAACCTCTGTCGTCCATCAAAGCTGTCCCGATGAGCGTGATGCTGTCGCCAGATTCCGATCCCAGTGATGCATTGCGAAATTACCCAGATGACTTAGTGGTCAAGCGAGACCCCTAAGTCATCTGGGTAATTTCGCAATGCATCACTGGGAACGGAAGCTGGAGGCAGCATCGCGCGCATCAGTGGACGATGAAAGGTGAGAATGGCATGATTTTTTATTTTTTTTATTATTTTTAACATTATATCTTTTTACTATTTATGCTGCATAGGCAGCATCAATAATAAAAAGTTGGTCCAGGATAGGGCGACACACTGGCACTGACAGCTCCGCACACACACACACACACACACACACACATACAGCACCCCACAGACACACACATACATACAGCTCCACACACACACACACATACAGCACCGCACACACACGCATACAGCGACACACACACACAGCTCTGCACACACACACATACAGCTCCGCACACACATACAGCTCCACACACACATACAAACAGCTCCACGCACACACACCTACAGCTCCACGCACACACATACAGCTCCTCACACAAACACACACAGCTCCGCACACACACAGCTCTGCACATACACACATACAGCTCTGCTGCCCCCCCCCACACACACACATACAGCCCCACACACATACAGCTCCGCACACACATACAGCTCCACACACACATACATACAGCTCCACACACACACACATACAGCTCCACGCACACACACATACAGCTCCGCTGCCCACACACACACACTGTAATAATTATAGGGAATAACTCAGGAGACTTTGCGTGGAACAAGACAACTACAGGACACAGTTTTATAGGTGTTAAAGTCTATATTATCACACGGTGATTCAAACAGGTGCAGAGAGAAACTCAAGTCCACAACACTTGGTGCAAATATCAAATGCAGCTCAGCAGTCTATAGGAAACTTCAGAGGAAAATGCAATCACGAAGAAAGTCTATGAAGCACAATTATTCTTGAGGATACTTGACACGAATAAGTCCTTGCTTAGTCCAAAACACAGATAGATATGCTTATAAGGCAGTTCAAATAATATCTTAGCTCAACCAGGGAGGTCTGGGTAATAGTCTCAGGTTATTGCAGAGCAGAAACAGCTTACATGTCCAGCAAATGCAGATGGAAGCAAACACGAGCAGCAGATGAAGGAGGATTACTGGAACTGGTGTATGCAGCAGGAACTCAGAGCAGAGTAGCAGGATAACCCCACAGGTTCACAGGAGCAGGTATATAGCCAGGGAGTCACCAGAGGTCAGGAGCTGGATGCAAGGCAGAATACTCTAGCACAGACTGAAGGCTGGGGTGAAGTTTTATAGCAGGAAGACACAGTGCACATGAGACCAAAGACCCCATCTTGGAAAAGGGCAGTAATGCACAAAAAGGTAATAAAAAATGTTCAGAGTCCTGACACACACATACAGCTCCGCACACACATACAGCTCCACACACACGCATACATACAGCTCCACGCACACACACATACAGCTCCATGCATACACATACAGCTTCGCTGCACGCACACACACACACACACATACAGCCCCACACACATATAGCTCAGCACACACACAGCTCCACACATACATACAGCTCCATGCACACACACATACAGCTCCACGCAAACACACATACAGCTCCACGCACACACACATACCTCTCTGCTGCCCGCACACACACACATACAGACCCACACACATACAGCTCCAAACACATTCAGCTCCACACACACACACATATAGCTCCGCTGCCCGCACACACACATACAGCCCCACACACATACAGCTCCACACACACACAGCTCCGTGCACACACAGCTCTGCGCACACACACATACAGCTCCACACACACATAGAGCTCCGCTGCCCGCACACACACACATACAGACCCACACACATACAGCTCCACACACATTCAGCTCCACGCACACACACATTCAACTCCACGCACACACATACAGCTCCGCTGCCCGCACACACACATACAGCCCCACACACATACAGCTCCGCACACACACACAGCTCCGTGCACACACACAGCTCTGCGCACACACACATACAGCTCCACGCACACACACATACAGCTCCGCTGCCCGCACACACACACATACAGACCCACACACATACAGCTCCACACACATTCAGCTCCACACACATTCAGCTCCACACACACACATACAGCTCCGCTGCCCGCACACACACATACAGCCCCACACACATACAGCTCCGCACACACACAGCTCCGTGCACACACACAGCTCTGCGCACACACACATACAGCTCCGCTGCCCACACACACACATACAGCCCCACAGACATACAGCTCCGCACGCACACGTGCACGCATGCACACGCACACACACGCACATACATATATCGCCACACACACACATACATACAGCTCCACGCACAAACACACATACAGCCACACACACACACCAGCACTGGTAATGATTGCTTCCAGGACCCAGATAGAGTGGTGTTGGTGTATTATACCCCACCCACACTACTCACTCTCTGGGTCCGTCTGCCGGGAGCAAAGATCAAACAAACATCAAGCATTCAAGTGCTGCTGTGTTTTCACGGCTTATCCAGCCTCAGGCACTACAGGCAGAAATGAGGCTGAGGAATGTGAGGGAAGGGGTGAGGACCATGAGGTGAGTCACGAACAGAGCCGTGCAGCAGGCAGCACGTTGGCAGGAGCCAGGAGGGAGATCATTACAGACAGAGACAGTACACTACTTACTGTGTATGTAGTGCTCTAAAGTGAGTCCTCCAGGCCAGCAATGTGTGAGTCCAGGACAGGACCCAGGGTTGGAACACAGGGCACCGCTGCTCCACTTCAGCAGTCACAGTCACATTCCGGCAGGGCACCAGTGAGGCTGTGAGCAGGGGCGTCACTGTGTCTCAGCAGGGGGAGTAGGGAGAGTCAGCACTAGCACCACATGTTCTGGCTGCTGCTCTGCCACCCCCTGTCTTCAGGAAGGGATGCACAGGACTAGTATGAAAAAAACCTTTCTCAGGTGCCGCCCCCCCCCCCGCCTGTTCCCGCCCTAGGCACGAGCCCTTAAGTGCCTAGTGGCAAATATGGCCCTGCCGACGGAACCAGGGGAGCTGCAGGGGACTAGTGTTCATAGACACCGTCCAGGGCTTCATAACTAGGGAGGCATACAGACAGACCCAACAGACCATTGATGAGGCATACACAGTAGGTTTCGGATGTCACCATGTACAACCCCACCAACTTAGCCTTGGGAGGCCGTGACAAGAAACGACAACTACAGGAGCTGTGCCAGCTTTGACGTATTGAATACCGGACCACGGATACTCGGTCGGATTTCATCAAGGAATTAGTTTGTTGGGATGCCCAGAATGTTGTGGAGGAAGATGAAAACCCTGCTGAAGTGGACCCAGAGGATTTAAGCTGCTTGCCAAATCCGGGATCCAGTGGTAATTTGGAATCTAATACCGAGTCACCAGCTGCCAGAATCCAGGAATTGTTGATTGCATTGAGACCCGGAACCTCAAGTGAGGAGAGGGCTTGTTTTATTGAATCAGTTTTGGGAGTTCCAGTACCTTTACAACCAACGTCGAACCCTACCTCCATGATGTTCCACCACCAAGGAAATCATTTTCACTACAGAGACGTGCCAGTGTTCAATGAGTCAAGCACAGAGGTTGATGAACATCTGCAAGATTTTGAGACTCTGATGATGATGCACCAGATACCCAGAGCTGACTGGGCTAAATACCTGTGGACTAGTTTGGCTGGTCAGGCACAGGATGCTGCCTGGTCACTTGGGTCTCAGTACTGCCAGGATTATGGAACTATTAAGGACACCCTGCTGGCGCTTTTTACCATCATCCCCGAGAGGTATCGCACCAAGTTCCAGACATTGTCTTGCCAGGGGGGTCTCCTATGTAGAATTTGGCAGTCAACTCTGGAGACACTGCAACCGCTGGCTTGACGGTAGGGCTGCCCAGTCTGTTGCTGCCCTTTGGGTTGTGATCATGCTTGAGCAACTTATGAAGAAGATGGCCCCAGAAATTTGAGAGTGGGTAGCCGACCAGAAGCTCGACACTCCAGAGCAAGCAGCCCAATTGGCTGATGAATTTACAGTCAACTGACCCTGCTGGAAATCCGATATGCCCACCGATCCAAGAAGACCCTTCAACCAAACTTTTGACCGACAACCAGGACCAAGGGTTACCAACAGTACCCATGAATTGCCCAACCCACGGCACTGCTATATATGTGGGCGACTTGGACACCTTGCCAAAGATTGTTCCAAAGGCGAGGGGCCAAAGCCTGGAGCCAGATTGCCAGTTCAGCGAGTCAACATCTGCCAACACGAGCCAGCAGGGTCTGAGGGGCACTACCCCCAGGATACACCAGCAAAGGATCAAGTGATATACCCTGTTCACACTATATGGCAGGTTAACCACCCTACACCAGCCAACCTCCATAGCCAATTCCAGCCAGTTAAGATCAGTGATATCAAGGCCCAGGGACCTCGGAACACTGGGTCTTCCATCACCCTAGCCAGCCCAGATATTGTACCAACAGAGCACCATTTACCAGGCCACCAAGGGGCCTTCTCCAGGACTGAGTTAGCGGAAGGGTGAGGCCCTGTAGTGTGCAACATCTTGGGGGTAATTGCTGGGACTATTCTGTTTGCTATTGTGTGTTGTGGTTCAATAAAGTATTGCCACACTGTTTTACCCTAACCCTGTGTTATCAGTTTAGTGTATTGCCCACCGGGAGATAGAGCGGGCGTTCAGTGGTATGAGCCCTGGTCCATGCAGTCTTGCTAAAAGCAGCTGGGCCAGCGGATGAGAGCACCCACTGACCCCGTTTCTCCAAATCGATGATTTTAGAGGAACGCTCACATTTAAATTTAGGCTATTTTAAATATAATCACTCAATTTATCATCAACAAATTTGTCTCTCTTCCCATTGAAAATACATTAACACCAAGAAGACAGTCATGACGGCTATCAGATGATTGAATGTTTGTCCATCAGGTACCTACGGTAACCTGATTGGGTATTTTCACTCATTGAGTATTTGTAGCAGATCAGTTCTCTGCCCCTACATTTTAGGTGGGGTAGCTAAAGACCTGGTGAAAGATTCCCTTTATCTGATCCATCAAAGAGTCAATGGATAAAGAAAGTTTAGGCAATCTACCTGCTTCAATGAAAAAAATGGATGAAAACTGAAGCAACTAGGATGACATCTGAGAAAAAAATAGGTTTGTTTCTCCTGATTGGAAATAGCACTTCAACTCTCAGGCAGATGTCAACACAAAACTGCACATGTATCAATAAAAAGGTGACATTCATATCAATGTAATACTTGGTTAATCAAGCCATTTAGAGCCCTTGTAAAATCCACCATTGTCATTCATTCTCACTTAAGATTTCATTTCTTATGTGTCTATATTTTCTAAACACTTGAAGACAATATAATTGACAGAGCCGTCTTTCTGGGCCTACACAACCTCAGGCATCATGTGTAAGGACAAGGAAAGGGCTTCACAATTGCAGTCAGTAATTGATTTACACACATCATTCTCCAACCTACATGACATGTGTTGAACTACACAAGACACAATACAGTGGGAGAGAATGTGCTGTGTCCTTAGATGTTAGATCATTTCTATGTTGTAATGTTATGAAACAGTGGTTCAGGCCTTAGCCTTCAAGGACTATTACTAAATTAATAGCAGAATCTGCACATATAGTCAGGGTGACAGAGCCAGCCTCAGTATTAAAGTGCATACAGAACATGTCAAAATCAATAAGGCTAGAGCCAAATCTAGAATGACAACCTGCAAACACACAGTGCCAATAGCCAACAAATTATAAAGCACAATCTGTATTAAGTCACAAGAAAAGCACAGCAAAATAAGTGGCAACAATAGGTCTCCCTAGAATAGACAGTGGTCAAGGGGCATCTAAATTCAAAGACTAAAAACTAAATAGATTGATAATAATATATGTAATAATAAGAATTGAAAGGGATTGTCCAGCCTTCAACTATAAGTCTGCAGTCACTCTATGTGACTGCAGACTTGTGAATCCTCACATTGCATGAGCTTCACGCTATGAGGATTCTCCAGTGATAGTGCTGGGAACAGTGGTCATGAGCAGCACAGTGGCTCAGTGGTTAGCACTGTATGGTGGCTCAGTGGTACTGTTGCTTTGCAGCGCTGGGGTCCTGGGTTCAAATCCCACAGAGGGCAACATCTGCAAGGAGTTTGTATGTTCTTCCCATGTTTGTGTGTTTCAGGTTCTCTGATTTCCTCTTACTTTCCTTAACCATGCTAACATGGAATTTAGATTGTGAGCCCTAATAGGGACAGTGCTAATAATATCTGTAAAGTGCTGAGTAATATACAGTATATAAGCAAAGCATGAAAATAAATGTGACTGCAAGTATGTGATATGCATTCTCCCAGTCACAATCCAACTAGACTGTTTCTTGCTCAATACACTTGCGCACGCCCATCTAGACAAAGTATGGCCGAGAATATACATATCGCATACTTGCAGTCACATTAACCGACGTTCCCGGCTCCTGCATTGTAGAATCCTAACAGTGTGCAGTGAACACGATGCGAGTATTCACAAGTCTGCTGTCACATAAAGTAACTGTAGACTTGTAGTTTAAGACCGGATAACCCCTTTAAAGTGCTCTAATGCATTAAAGTAATCAAACAGGGCATGTGGAGCGCCCCCAGATGCAGAGCCGTGGGGTACTCGGTACCGGGCCTCTCTGTCTCGGTCCTGGGGTTGTCACGGTGGCTAGACTCTGTCTGTGACCCTGCTAAGGGGCGTCCAATGAAAGGTGTGATGGTGGTGCGTGGTGCAAGGCACGATGAATAACGAGGACACAGGGTTGCAGTCTCTTTACCTCTTTACTGAAGGCTTCAGGATCCGCAATCCAGAGTACTGCTAACAGGGCTGGCTGAGACCGGCCAGTCAGAAGGCACATCCAGAGTTTCCTCTGCAGGTGGAAATCAGTGCCTACCTTCTAGCGCCTGTGTGTTGTACTACCTCCCTGCTGAGCACCACGGGATAGTCCTCACAATTGTTGTGTCTGTTTCTGATGTTCTTTCTCACAACTCGTATCTGTTCTGATGTTCTTCTCTGTCCCCCAGATGATATGGATAGGACGCACCAGTATGACGGGTAGGCCTGGAGTTCTTCTGGGACCCTAGCGTCGCCCCTCTCCCACAATTGCCCCCTATGTCTGCTTAGGTGATTTAGGTGAGACAGCCAACCTATAATTAACTGTCCTGCCGCTGTTTGAAGTAATGCTTGGAGCCCAATACTTCCTCGGCGTTCCGGCCACCGGCTACGCGCCTCAGTAGGATGTTGCCACGTTCTTAAGGCACGACTCCTACTGGCTTTATCTCCTTTTTGCTGCGATCTCGTTTCTCACTTCTCCACAATAAACCTCGCTTTGTTTCCTTTCTTAGGATGCCGCCACAACGGGTGCAGGCGCAGCTCCGTAACGTTCTGTTCTGTTCTGTTTGCTAGGCCACTGCCAGGATCCCACCCCTGACAGGGACCCCCCTGAATCTTCCCCCGCAACACCCACTGCCACAGGATGTTGCCTGGATCCAACCCAGTCAGCTTCTGATTAACTTCCTATCTGGCCCCCAGTTTTACCAGATTGTGAGGAGTGGCCTAATACATAGAACCCTTTGCTCCCCCTGGTGGCCAGAGTGTGACGTGTAATGTGTGACTGTGATACCTGGTCAGGTGAACTCCTTAAGTGCCATCAGACGTACCATCACTCCCCTTAGTGGCGGAGCGTCAATACTGCAGTGACCAGGACTCTGGTGCGCTGCACATGGACCACAATAACACTCCCACTGAGAACGGTTAAGGACTACATCCGCTTTGTTAAACAGACCTTTACATTTAATTAAGAAGGGGTGAAGGAACAAAAGAAAAAAGAGCCTGGTTAAAAAAAATACATATTAATAGCAAATGGCGTGTCCTCTTTAAGGCTCATGTACAAACAACTTAAACATGCTAAACATGCATGGAGCCTTAAGACACTAAAACAAAAGTCTATGGGGTAATAATACACTTCTGCAAGTAGGAAGTATTTTTGACAGGTTTATATTGATTCCAATAGAAAAAAATGAATGGTGGGTTTGCCCATGAAGTGCTAAACTATAGAGGTAAGAATCATATATAGATGCATGGTTTGCCATAGTATTTGCTGTATTGAAGTATCATAATGCAGAATATAGGTCGTGCATGGCTCACAACCCTGCTGTATGCCTTTAGACTTTACAGTTTGTTCATACACTGCGTTTTTGCTGCCTTTAACAGTACCAGCAAAGTGTTTTTTAAATCTGCAGCATGTCAATTATTTCAACGGTTTTGCATAATTTTTCACTCATCATATGAATAGAAAAAAAGCAAAAGTAAAAAAAATGCATGAACACATTCTACAAGGCAGCAACATGGCTCAACATGGGACAGTTACTCAACACAAAGAAGACAGATATTGACTACAGCCATATATGAGCAGGACACATTTGAGATGGACGACGATGAATCGGAAGTTGTAAAGAACTTCAACCTGCTTGGATAGATGATCAGTCAAGATGCAGCGACGACACTGGTAATCAACAGGAGAATAGCTTTGAGCCAGGTCTTCAAATAGAGGAACATTTCACTGGCGATGAAGACATGGCTTATACACAGTCTGGTGTTTTATGTAGTAGCTTATGGATGCAGAAGCTGGATGAGAAAGAAACAAGACAAAAGAAATGTCGTGCTGGAGAAGGATGTTATCAATACCATGGATGACAGCAAGAACAAAGAAATCAATTTTAGAACAAATCAAGCCTGATATGTCGCTCAAAGCAAGGATCACCAATCTATGACTTTCCTACTTTGCACTCATCATTTGAAGAGAGCAATCACTGGAGAAGGACATCTTGGTCGGGACATGAGAATAGAAAAAAAAGGCAAAGAGGAAAACCAGCAACCCGATGTCTTGATACTATCAAGATAACAGCGCAGAAGATCCTAATGGACCTATTTAGACTTGCACAAAATCCATCTTCCTACAGAGTGTTCATTCATTGCTGTGGCTCAAGATCAAGCCAAAGGCCGCTAAAAGAAAAGCGGCAAAACATGTGCATATTTTATGCAATATTTTTCCTGCCAACACTATGTTGCAAAAACTAAATGTGGGCACATGTCCTAAGCTTGAAGAAGCACATTCTTGTCTCATTGTTCCAAAATCTAACTATTGTAATTTTTATTGCTTTACTTGATTCCAGCACCAAAACAAATGAACCTTATTGTGATCAGCATGTCTAGCTACCAAATTGAATGGGTGTAAAATATTCCAGCACACATGATTCTACACAGCACTTACGGCATTACACAGTTCTCAGTCTATTACTCCAGTTGACCAAAAAATATAGAAAAGGATATTCAGTATATTGACATGACTCGGAATACCTGACTATTTACCCAGAAAGCTCATATTATTCACTCCGATAATAAAGGCGGCCGGTTTCCTTATCCTTTGTCAAATTTGATAAACCATCAGTGAATTGTTAAACTGTCATCTGCAATCATGTATAGTGCGCTGACATCTCCTCTATCAAATCTTCTATATGTAGAGTCAGTATTTTTGAAACCATGCGTGCTATGACTTATTTTCTGTGTAACTCTGCTATCATTGCCCACCGTTTGCTGTCATTACTTATAGACTACTGCCTTTTACAAAGGTATCCTCCTCACCGCTGGAGGGACATGAAGCTCTAAAGAGCTCAACTCTGGAAATAAGACAAAATAGCTTCTGACAATGCCCCCATTTTGCTATCCCTCTGTGTTCTTTGGCCGTAGGCAACATTATTTTTTTTTTCAAGCATGGATCATAATTCCATAGGATTGTTGAGAAACTTTGGCTGCTCCAATCACAAATTTATCGCATGTATTAAATTGAAATGTGTGCTAGTAATTCATTTCTAGACAGAAAATGTAATATTGTGTTTTTGTCCGTGTATTCTACTTTTTGCTTCAGAAAAGTTTAAACATTACTACAGCTATTCCAGTAGGGTCATATTGATTGCGGGTATTAATAAATAAATTAAACATACATATTTTATTTAGAAGATATGCCTAAAGTCATGTTATTGTATCTTTGTTGAGATTCTGATTACCCCTATAAGAAAGACCTATTAAAGGAAATCAGTCAAAAGTTTTTACTACCTCATTTGAGAGCAGTGTAATGTAAGAAAAGAGACCTTGATTTTAATGATGTATCACTTAGGTTAATTGGTGACGCAGTTGTGATACAATCAGAGTTTTTATATGTAGCATGTAGCAGAGCTTAGAAAGCTAACCCTGCCCATTCCACAGCTTTCTGTGTACATTGGGAGTTGGTGTGGTCGGACCAGGGCTCACGTAACCTGTAGTCCAAGCAGTGATTATCTCCTGGTGATAAGACATTCATTGTATTAAACAACAGATCCTGTAATTCTCTTTAGATGTTTAAGTTCTTTTTTCACATTTAGATATTGGCCTCCAATGATTTAATAGGGACAACAAGGATGCAACATTGGGACAACAAGGATGCAACATTAAGACAACACTGTTCGAAGATGCATGAAATTTTAATCCAGCTTGAGCCACTGTAATATATTTGGCGCAGACGAAGTTTTCTGTGCCTATATGTATTACAGAATTAGTAAATCTGCCCCATTCTGTTATCCCTAGTGCAGCACTAAGGGGTATTGCACAAGACGGGAATCGAAAAATGATCAAACAGAAAATCTCTCTGTCTTGTACCTGTCCATTAACCCTTTTCTGACATTGGACGTACTATCCCATCGAGGTGGGGTGGGCCCGTATGACCACCGACGGGATAGTACGTCCAGCACGATCGGCGGCGCTCAAGGGGGGAGCGCGGCTGATCGCAGCCGGGTGACAGCTGACTATCGCAGCTGACATCCGGCACTATATGCCAGGAGCGGTCACGGACCACCCCCGGCATATTAACCCCCGGCACACCGCGATCAAACATGGCGGTACAGGGAAGCATCGCGCAGGGAGGGGGCTTTCTGCGGGCTTCCCTGAGACGCCTGGAGCAACGCAATGTGATCGCGTTGCTGTGAGGGTCTCTTACCTCCTCCTCGCTGCAGGTGCCTGGATCCAAGATGGCCGCAGCATCCGGGTCCTGCAGGGAGGGAGGTGGCTTACCGAGTGCCTGCTCAGAGCAGGCGCTGGTAAGCCTGCAGTGCTGTGAGGCAGATCGGTGATCTGACAGAGTGCTGTGCAAACTGTCAGATCACCGATCTGTGATGTCCCCCCCGGGACAAAGTAAAAAAGTTTAAAAAAAAATTTCCACATGTGTGAAAAAAAATTTTTTAAAAAATTCCTAAATAAAGAAAAAAATATATATATATTATACCCATAAATACATTTCTTTATCTAAATAAAAAAAAACAATAAAAGTACACATATATAGTATTGCCGCGTCCGTAACGACCCCACCTATAAAACTATATCACTAGTTAACCCCTTCAGTGAACACCGTAGGGAAAAGAAAAAAAAAACGAGGCAAAAAATAACGCTTTATTATCATACCGCCGAACATAAAGTGGAATAACACGCGATCAAAAAGACGGATATAAATAACCATGGTACCGCTGAAAATGTCATCTTGTCCCGCAAAAAAAGAGCTTCCATACAGCATCATCAAATAAAAAATAAAAAAGTTATAGTCCTCAGAATAAAGCGATGCCAAAATAATTATTTATTCTATAAAATAGTTTTTATCGTATAAAAGCGCCAAAACATAAAAAAAGATATAAATGAGGTATCGCTGTAATCGTAATGACCCGAAGAATAAAACTGCTTTATCAATTTTACCAAACATGGAACGGTATAAACGCCTCCCCCAAAAGAAATTCATGAATAGCTGTTTTTTTGTCATTCTGCCTCACAAAAATCGGAATAAAAAGCGATCAAAAACTGTCACGTGTCCGAAAATGTTACCATTAAAAACATCAACTCGTCCCACAAAAAACAAGTCCTTACATGACTCTGTGGACCAAAATATGGAAAAATTATAGGTCTCAAAATGTAGAGACGCAAAAACTTTTTTGATATAAAAAGCGTCTTTTAGTGTGTGACGGCTGCCAATCATAAAAATCTGCTATAAAAAATGCTATAAAAGTAAATCAAACCCCCCTTCATCACCCCCTTAGTTAGGGAAAAAGAATAAAATTAAAAAAAATGTATTTATTTCCATTTTCCCGTTAGGGTTAGGGTTAGGGTTAGGGCTAGGGTTAAGGTTAGGGCTAGGATTAGGGCTAGGGTTAGGGCTAGGGTTAGGGCTAGGGCTAGGGTTAGGGCTAGGGTTAGGGTTAGGGCTAGGGTTAGGGCTAGGGTTAGGGTTGGGGCTAGGGTTGGAGCTAAAGTTAGGGTTAGGGTTGGGGCTAAAGATAGGGTTAGGGTTGGGGCTAAAGTTAGGGTTAGGTTTTGGATTACATTTACGGTTGGGATTAGGGTTGGGATTAGAGTTAGGGGTGTGTCAGGGTTAGGGGTGTGGTTAGGGTTACCGTTGGGATTAGGGCTAGGGGTGTGTTTGGATTAGGGTTTCAGTTAGAATTGGGGAGTTTCCACTATTTAGGCACATCAGGGGCTCTCCAAAGGCGACATGGCATCCGATGTCAATTCCAGCCAATTCTGCATTGAAAAAGTAAAACAGTGCTCCTTCCCTTCCGAGCTTTCCTGTGCGCCCAAACAGGGGTTTGCCCCAACATATGGGGCATCAGCGTACTCGGGACAAATTGGACAACAACTTTTGTTGTTACCCTTGGGAAAATATAAATTTGGGGGGCTAAAAATCATTTTTGTGGGAAAAAAAAAGATTTTTATTTTCACGGCTCTGCGTTGTAAGCTGTAGTGAAACACTTGGGGGTTCAAAGTTCTCACAGCACATCTAGATAAGTTCCTTGGGAGGTCTAGTTTCCAATATGGGGTCACTTGTGGGGGGTTTCTACTGTTTGGGTACATCAGGGGCTCTGCAAATGCAATGTGACGCCTACAAAAAATACATCTAAGTCTGCATTCCAAATGGCGCTCCTTCCCTTTCAAGCTCTGCCATGCGCCCAAACAGTGGTTCCCCCCCACATATGGGGTATCAGCATACTCAGGACAAATTGCACAACAACTTTTGGGGTCCAATTTATCCTGTTAAACTTGTGAAAATACAAAACTGGGGGCTAAAAAATAATTTTTGCGAAAAAAAAAAAAAAAAAAATATTTTTACGGCTCTGCATTATAAACTTCTGTGAAGCACTTGTTGGGTCAAAGTGCTCACCACACATCTAGATAAGTTCCTTAAGGGGTCTACTTTTCAAAATGGTGTCACTTCTGGGAGGTTTCAATGTTTAGGCACATCAGGGGCTCTCCAAACGCAACATGGCGTCCCATCTTAATTCCAGTCAATTTTGCATTGAAAAGACAAATGGCGCTCCTTCCCTTCCGAGCTCTGCGGTGCGCCCAAACAGTGGTTTACCCCCACATATGGAGTATCAGCATACTCAGGACAAATTGCACAACAACTTTTAGTGTCCAATTTCTTCTTTTACCCTTGGGAAAATAAAAACTTAGGGGCGAAAAGATAATTATTGTGAAAAAATATGATTTTCTATTTTTACGGCTCTGCATTATAAACTTCTGTGAAGCATTTGGTGGGTCAAAGTGCTCACCAAACATCTAGATGAGTTCCTTAGGGGGTCTACTTTCCAAAATGGTGTCACTTGTGGGGGGTTTCAATGTTTAGGCACATCAGGGGCTCTCCAAACGCAACATGGCATTCCATCTCAATTCCAGTCAATTTTGCATTGAAAAGTCAAATGGCGCTCCTTCCCTTCCGAGCTCTGCGGTGAACCCAAACAGTGGTTTACCCCCACATATGGGGTATCAGCATACTCAGCACAAATTGTACAACAACTTTTGGGGTCCATTTTCTCCTGTTACCCTTGGTAAAATAAAACAAATTGGAGCTGAAATAACTTTTGTGTAAAAAAAAGTTAAATGTTCATTTTTATTAAACATTCCAAAAATTCCTGTGAAACACCTGAAGGGTTAATAAACTTCTTGGATGTGGTTTTGAGCACCTTGAGGGGTGCAGTTTTTAGAATGGTGTCACACTTGGGTATTTTCTGTCATATAGACCCCTCAAAATGACTTCAAATAAGATGTGGTCCCTAAAAAAAAATGGTGTTGTAAAAATGAGAAATTGCTGGTCAACTTTTAACCCTTATAACTCCCTAACTAAAAAAAATGTTGGTTCCTAAATTGTGCTGATGTAAAGTAGACATGTGGGAAATGTTACCTATTAAGTATTTTGTGTGACATATCTCTGTGATTTAAGGGCATGAAAATTCAAAGTTGGAAAATAGCAAAATTTTCAAAATTTTCGCCAAATTTCCGTTTTTTTCAGTACAATATGTCACGAGAAAACAGTGTCAGAATCGCCAGGATCCGTTGAAGCGTTCCAGAGTTTTAACCTCATAAAGGGACAGTGGTCAGAATTGTAAAAATTGGCCTGGCCATTAACGTGCAAACCACCCTTGGGGGTGAAGGGGTTAAAGCATTCTTTCAATGCCTTCCCACCCTGGGCTATTTACCCTCTGCGGATCCAGTGCTGGCTCCCCATTACTCCAGTTTCAGTGTTTTGGCTGCGGCGACGATGTTACATTGTAATCCATCACTGAACTCTTGCCGTGTACCCCAGTAGAGCCGCTGAGCTCAGAGCCTGGTTACATCGGTGATGCGTGAGATTGACATGATGTCACCGCTGCAGTGAAAACACCAAGACCCGAGCAGTGGTGCAGAGGCAGTGCTGGACCCAAGGAGAGTGAGTTCTTGCTATCTTAGAGCATTTGGGGTCGTGGAAACCCCCTTTTTTCAGATATGAAAAATGGATGCAAAATTTGGCAGACCAACCAAAAAAAGGACTCCAGAAGGCTAGAGAAAACATGGACCATTTTACATTTATGAGAAAAAAAGGATGCATGGAATCGGCCTTAAACACTGAAAAGTTGATTGAATCCCACAAGTGCATTTTGATACATCTTTATGTACTGTGAATAGCTGGCCAAATACCCCTATTACCAGTGCACATCATGTTATGTACCCCAGAATCTGTTAAATCAAGATTAATATTCCCACAAGAGGAAAACTCTGTGACTTGCACTTCCATTATTTAAAACATACGGGGATGTCCAAAACATATTTTATTAGGAGGCCAGATGGTTATATTTGAAAACAAATGGCTCATTGCCGGATCCTCCTCATCTATGTAACAAATGATTTCATGTACTTGAAATAAGCATTAAAAGTCATTTCTCCCGTGTACGGGAAGCTGCTAATTAAGAAATAGAATTAATCAGAGGTATATTAAATATTGCGCGGCAAACAAAAGCACAGTTCTGCTTTCCCCTGGAGAAAAACACGTTACAGAATCGTATCCTCCTGTCTTCATGACTCATCAGGATTAAAGACCCAATAAGTTTCACTCATAAAACTTGCTGCTTAGATGGCAGCCAAGTATCAACACTATAATCTCTTCACAATTAGTAGCCTGTCAGCAGTCGAAAGCAAACGGAAAATGAAGCCAGCGGCATCCAATAATAACAGCGTTCTCCGGGAGTACTGTAATTCCTAATTAATAATGATTTAATAGGCCAGCCCAGATGCATTGTTGATTTACATAAAAGGAGATACAACATTAAAAGTCTGCAGCGTCTAATTAGGGCACATAGAGCGTCCAATTAAAGAGAGAAATGTATAGGAAGGTTGCGGGGATCTCTTATATCGCTGCTTATGTGCATGTTACTTATCGGACTAATTACACAAGCTACTGTACCTATTTGGGAAAACCGGCTTTGTTCTCCATTTTGCAGGATTTGAAGTAGCAGATGCAACGTGGGCTTTGATCAATTTGAAATTTCTTTACCATATTGTAAATTGTGCCGGTGTTTTGGGTTTTGTCAGTATTCTCAGACTTTTACTTATGAATGACTTCTTACGTAAATCTCTCAGGGCTCGTCCATTGAATCAGTGAGATGGGGGAAGGATGGAGGAGGAGGAGGAGGGAGGACAGCAGGCTGAAGCCCAGACACTGATTGGTGTGTCTTTTTAAAATTGTGTTCTTCGCTTCTCAGTGAAAGTTGCCTGCCTCACAAGTGAAAATTGGATGCTAAGAAGTAAAAAAATATTCTGACGTGCTGCAATGTTTTTTATTACAGCAACAGAAGTATCCTGCGTTCATTAAGGATCTCTTTTTCAGCAAAGAAATTGTTCCATAGGAAAAAGGTACGGTAATATAATCTTTACATTAACACATGGGTGGGTAATTGAGGAATGGATAATTTGGGCACTATCTAATGAAAAGATGTAAGCTAAGTGTGCTTGATTGTGGTTTTTACACATGCAGCAGACATGAACTTGACACTTTAATCATTTGACTCGGCTTTTAACAGCAGTTCTATGCAAAACCAGTTAGCTTGTAAAATCACAAACTCGGGTCTGCTACATCTGTAAGTCGTAATAGCTCAAGGCATAGCTTAGAAGATAAAAATGTGTGTGCAATTGGAGAGTGTGATCTCTTCTATTGATTGACACTTGATAAAGTTACACATGGAATTTAATATCTTGTGTCCCTATTTTAGTTTTGACCTAATGTAATGAAACGATTCCCCTTTACAATCGTAGCATGTGTTTTTGTATATTTAGTAAATGTTCCATGTAGTTTTGGCAACACCAGATAATAGACATGTAGTAGAATTAGATGTCTTTTTGGAAAAGCATAGCTTGTGTATTGTGATAACGCTCTGGAGTGTTTTTTTTTTAAGCGAAAAAAGAGCTGCAGTTTTTGGCCAAAGCCAGAAATGGTGTCAGAGGAAAAAAAGGGATTATGCTTTTATACTTATTGACTACTTGTTGCTGGATCCACATATGACTTAAGTGTTTAGTCTGAAACTGCCCTTAGTCACAATGATATTGTAGGTTTACTTGTAGCTCCATGCAATCCACTGATCATAAGTATATTATTATATCATAATAACTAAATGACAACCTCAGCTTCACTTCTCCTGGATAATTAGAGAATATGTATAAAATACTCATCTATTGATGTGTGTGACTAAGTCAATAAGTGTGTGTTACACCAAGCCCCCATACAGTTCACCAGAAAGTTGAGCTGTCCACAAGAGTTGCTAAACTGACTTCTCGACAATAACCAGAGCACCATTGAGCTCCGAATTCTTTAATAAGACATTAAAGAGACTTCTCAGTCTGTCCAGTAGTTTTATTTCCTTGTGTTTAATTTCCTTCTCACCTTTTGTGACAGTATGATGGAAAAGGTTGCTTCTGTTATCGTTCCCAAGCTCGAATAATGAGGCTGATTGTTTTCCATTCATGTACACGTAATGTCGATTTACTATGCTGAGAAGGGAGAAAACACTTCCCCTGAAATACTAATTGGGATTAAAAATGTTGCTTTGCTTGAGGGGATGTTGGAGAGCAGATATCCCACTTAAATTACATCCCATTACATCGGAGAGTCGGCTATATCAAAACGGAATGACTTGTTATGTGTGTACTGTAGTTAAATCAAATAAGCCCTTCATTACTTTCTTTTATGTATATATGTGCTTTTGACTATGAACCCAAGCTCCAAGGCAGAAATTAATGAGAAAGTGTTTCTTCACTTCTATGCTGAAATCCAGATTATTAATTGGATTCATTTCAAATAGCTGGAGGGAAATTGTAATGGGTATCTGTTTTGTATTTCCAACACCCCCTCTAACAAGGTATCAATGAGGTTGTCCCCTTTCATTTGCAGAAGCGGAGGACCCATCTGAATACAGTACAAAGCAGCAATGTTGTTGGTTGTGTGAATAGCGGACTGGGTACTTGCTCGGGGTGATCATGTCACAGCACCTCTTTGAAGCGGATTCACTGTTCCAAAAGAGTCTGGGGCACGTGAAGCGTCATGTGCCAAGTGCCCATTCACACACTGCTGAGCTCGCTCATACACAACTCAGGGAGTCCGTTTTATTTCCTACAGAACAAAAGACTTTGGAGATGCTGGTTATCTGAAAAAAAAGACCCCGTTCCTTGTGTTGCAATATTGGAACAAAGAAACAGCTTTTTCCACTTTTGCTCAGAATTTCAGATTTAGTAATGTACAAAAAGCACATGTGATAAACCTTTCATGTATTTAAAAATACATTATTTTTTTCCCAGATTATACTAAGCTTTCCTAAAAGTAATTACTCTCAGAAGTCAATACTTGCTAATGTCACAGTGCTATACAGTAGCATGTAGTTACTGGGCTCAGAACACAGATTATAATAGCTATGTAAGGAGGCAGACATCGATTTTCCTCTTCAGCTTTCTTAATAGAAATCATTCATATTTATGAATGGACCAAAACACAAAAAGAATCAAATTATGAATTAGCTCACTACTTAAGGAAGCACTCCCTCCAAATTTTGTATCCTCTTAATATATTGCAGTCATCATATTATATGGCACTGTGTACTTACAATTGCTAGTTTTGCCTTTCTATCCAGTTAATTCTTCTCTTTGCTCTGCTCTATATAGGAACAGGAAGTCTCTTTTCCTTGCATGAATCATCTCTCTCATCACCTCCTGGCCCAGCTATTCCACTCCTCCCCTCTGACATAGACTTTTGCAGAGTGGTGCCTTGTGAAGAGAAAATGTACTTCCTGTTTCTACATAGAGCTTAGAAGGATTCAGCTAGTCCATTTTAAATCACGTAATACGACCAGCGGTGGACACCTCGTCGCTGCCCCACTCTGAAATGACACACGGTGTGTGTTACCTCAGGAGCCTAGGGGTGCTTGCAGGGGGTCCGGAACTGAGCGCAGGGAGTGTGAGAGCAAAAGCACGCAGTGTGCACAGGACCTGACACTAAACAGTCATGTGATCCTCAGGGGGCGGAGCTACAACGCACGAGGACAGGGAAGCAGCTGAGAGCGCGGAATACGGGGCACAAAACGTAAACGTAGTCAAATGGAGAGCCAAGGGTCAAAGCCAAATGAGAGCGCAGAACCTAGGGATGAGAGAGCGAGTGAACCAAGATGAGCAGAGGGGTCAGAGAACCAGGAAGGACAGGGCAGTACAGAGCAGAAGTCAGGGGATGAACTGGGTCATACACAGAAAAGCTCACACACACAGAGGCAAAACGATTACAGATGAGAAACCCGGATCAGCAATCCCTAGCCGAGTAAACGGAAGTATCACAGACACTGGACCCAGGAACTGCATTAAATAGCCACCCCAGAACCAAAGAGAGGCTAAGTGTCTTAACCCTGACATGACCAGGATGTGGCCAGAACCACCCCGTCTTGAGTCATGACATACTCATCACAGCAAGATAAGGTATTTTCCTTTTGATACAGACATAGGCCATTCATCACATGCTTAAATATTTTCTATTTGCAGTCGGTTTACTGAGGAAAGTCTGATTGACCGAAACGTTTGTATGTATAATTTTTACAACATGTGGATCATATTAAAATACAACTTATGCAATTTCCTGTGTACAAAGTTTATTCTACTAGTCAAGCACTGTTTGGGAACCTACTTGCGCACCAGTTGACAGTTGTGCTTACAGCTAAATATATTTATTTGTAATCACGTGATGTCATAGACCTAATGGAAAAAGCAGAAGAATTAGTCAGGTAAAAAGGTAAAATGAGGAATTGTAAGTACACAGTGCCATATAATATGATGGCTGAAATATATATTAAGAGGATAAAAACTTTGATAGGAGGCGTGCTTCTTTAGCTTGCTAATACATAAAATCCATTTTAATTTTGTGTCAATAGGACATGATGGGAGCCAGATTAGTAGTGAACCTGCCTGCTTCTATAATTTAGTCATTTAGTTAGAGAAGTTCTTAATTGGTTCTGCTTTGCGTCTTATTAAATTACACAATATTATATATTCTGTTCAAAAAGTGGGACTTATACCAATTTCTGGATTATAGGTTGCTATATTAGGCCTCTTTCACACGTCAGTGTCTCCGGTACGTGTACTGACAGTTTTCTCACGTACCGGAGACACTGACACATGTAAACCCATTCAAATGAATGGGTCTATGCACACGTCTCTGTGTTTTCACGGACGTGTGTCTGTGTTGAAAACACGGAGACATGTCCGCCTATCTCCGGCAGCACGGTCCACAAAGTGTCCCACACACGTGCACATGGAGAACAGTGTGCACTCTCCTCCGTGTGCACGTACCGTGGTAGGAGAGACAGCACTACAGTAAGCACTGTCCCCCCTGCGTGTGGTGCTGAAGGCGGCATTCATCTCTTCTCCCCTGCATGAAAAATCAAGTTTTTGCTTTTTTTTGTTAAAACTAAAGCTTGGGGGTCACCTCCTGCCTCCCATCCCCCGCATGGTACCGCTCATTACAGTGATGAATATGCACATATTCATCACTGTAATGAGTGGTACCACGTGACTGCTCACACAGGACAGGCTGCCGGCACTGAGAGGAGACATCGCGGGAGCTGAGTGAGTATTTCTCTGCAAGCGGGTGGGCACACGGGTGATGGGAGGAGGGAGGTGACCCCCAAACTTTATTTTAAACAAAAAAACTTGATCTTTTATCCCTTCTCTCCTTCAAGCGCTGCTTTCAGCTGAGCAGGACAGAAGGGATGAATGCCGGCTTCAGCACCACAAGCAGAGGACAACTGTTATGAACTGGTGGCCTAGGAGCAGCATGGACGAGCTCTGGAGTAGGTGGCCTCTATACTGACCGCAGACCCTGAACTTAACACATCAACTAGAAATAGCCGTGGGATGTTCCTGTCACTCCCTAGACACCTCGTCACGGCCGGAGGACTAATTACACCTAAAGAAAGAAACAGGAATACTATCTTGCCTCAGAGAAAATTCCCAAAGGAAAGGCAGCCCCCCACAAATATTGACTGTGAGAGGAGAGGGAAATTACAAGCGCAGACTGAAAACAGAATTTAGCAAAGGAGGCCACGCTACCTAGAAAGAAAAGACAGGAAAGAGTACTGTGCGGTCAGTATAAAAAATACTACAAAATCCACCACAGAGAATACTAAAATCTCCACAGCTAACTAAAGGCATGGAGGGTAACACTGTGACTCCAGAGCTTCCAACTTGGCTGAGTAAATCTTAACACAGACAAAGCTGGACAAGAAAAAACATAGCGATTCACAGAACTATTAAGTCCACCGCATGTGGACTGCAAAAACAGAGCCAGGACTTATCTTTGATGATTTGGACAATCCAGAAGGAGAAACCAAGCAGAGATGTGGATCCCTAGAAAACAATGGACAACTGGCACTCAATAAAGGAAGGAGCCAGACTAAATAGCCCCGTCCAAAGTGGAAGCAGCTGATGACTGTTGTGAAGGACAAACAGCAGCACTACCACTTATAACCACCGGAGGGAGCCTAAGAGCAGAACCCACAACAGAATTCACAACAGACAACGCTTACTGTAGCGCTGTCTCTCCTGCATGGTCCATGTGGTCCTCAGGCGGCACATGGGCGGCACACGGCTGCCACACGTGTGCCACACTGATGTGCCACGTGAGCACACGGACACATGGACACGGATAACTCCGGTACCGATTTCTCCGGTACCGGAATTATCTGGACGTGTGAAACCGGCCTTAGAGGAATTTTACTGTTATTGATTTCCTTTAGTTATTGTGACAGGGTCACTGGTGCTATATGTGAGGGGAGATATGTGTCACAGAGGTTATTATCCTGCATGATGTGAGAGTTTTCCTCCAGGATGATATGTGCTGAGAGTAATCCAGTCTTTACCAGGGTCTGGCTTTCATGGTGAGTAGGTCAGACATGGGCAGGACGCCTTCTCCCATATCTCCACCTCAAGGGTGTGGTTGGAATGTCCAGGAAGTTACATGTCCAGCCAGTTGTTTTTTTTTCTGTCGGTTGTGTTTGGAGGAAGGAAATCTCCAGTCTTAAGCTTCAATGAGAGCGACAATGTGTGTTTATGCCAGAAGGTGGGAACCATACTGGGAACGGCTTTATATGGACTTTTTATTTTCAATTGTGCCAGAAAGGTTGCTATTTTTTCTTTATGGTTTATGAAGCAATAAACCACGCAGAGACTTTAGCATAAAGTGTTCCTGTTGGATTACCTTCGTTTAGTAGTGGTTCACATGTGAAGGTCCTTCCAAGAGAATTGAACACGATTCCGTGATCCTAAAATCGTCACTTGTTTACCGCGATCTTTCCAATTAGATGTGGTGATTACCAGATGTTTGGGGCACTGTCCCGGCTGGTGACAGGAGCTCCTCTTAGATACGTCGAGTTGGCGCATATAAGCGGTGATGGCAGTATATCCGGATTGAGGCCAGCAAGGTGCAGTTACCTGCAGGAACTTGCGTGACGTCACAGTCACGTTATAACACACGTGACTGGCTATGGAGCGCAGAGAGGACCAGAAAATCCTACACGTTTCGGAATACACTGATTCCTTCTTCAGGGATGGGCCAGTGTATTAAGTGCGCGTTTATATATCCTGCGGCAAGTGCTGACCCTGCATTATCTGTTAAAGGCAAACAGTTCTATTTCACTGTTTAGGCCATTGGGCCTTAGGGTGTTCATTTCAAAGATCCACCTGCTTTCTTCAAGAGACATTTGATGAATAAAATTGCCCTTTCTCCAACTTTTTTTTACAGTTTTAATACCTGTGACTTTGATGTCTTTTAATGAACTCCCATGATGACTTAAAAAGTGTTGTGATAAGGGATGTCCCGTAAATTTATTCTTAATATTGCGCAGATGTTCTCCAATCCTCACACTCATAGGGCGAATGGTTCGCCCTATATATAGTTTCCCACAAGGACATGTCATGCCATATATTACCCCTTGGGTGGCACAGGTAATATACTCTTTAATGTTGGCTTCCACTGACTGATTAGTAATAATAAATTGCTTTTTAGTGTTTAATTTTTTACACGGACCACATTTCTTACATGGAAAAAAGCCAACAGGAGGTTGTTGTGAATGGGAAACACCCAAGATGGAAGGTTTAGATATAGTTGGGGCTATCATGTTGCCCAGGTTGTTCGCCTTTTTGTAAACAAACTTGGGTTGTGTTGATAATGATTCCCCAATCACCTTGTCCTCCTTTAAAATATTCCAATGTCTACGGCTAATTCTTTTAAAAATATTACTATTAGAATTATATTGAGATATTATCGGGATCTGATTGTTCTCCAGGTAGTTACTTCTTCTTTCTTTATGTTCAAACAGTTTCTCTCGTGGCAAATTTTCTACCAATTTCTTTATCTGTATTAATGAGTTCTTGTCATATCTATAATATGACGCTGGGAGCGTCACTCTGTCCGAAGCCTCTATAGACTGCGCAAACGCAAGCGCCGGCGCAGTCTGGACCCCACAGAGCGACGCTCCCAGGAGATCGCGGTATGCGTAAGCGCTGAACGCACACCGCGATCTCCAACGGAGAAACAGGGACGAGCCAGGAGGCGGAGGGTGAGTATACTTACCTGTCCCGTTCCACCGACGCCATTCCGGGCCATGAATATCCCCCTGCTCCCGGAATCGGCGCCTGCGCAGTCCGCGCTTTCCGGCGCCATTTTCTTGAAGACACATTGCAGTGTGTCTTAAAGAAAATGGCGCCGGAAAGCGCAGACTGCGCAGGCGCCGATTCCGGCACCAGGAGGACACAGAAAATGGCGCCGGAAATGAATAAGGTACCGCAAGTAACAAATTGCTGTGCCATGAGGCTGTGGCACTTCATGCCACAGCTATTTGTTACTTACGCCACTTACGTCCACAGCCGCCGCACCCACCACAGCCACCGCACCCAGCACAGCCACGCACAGCCGTCGCACCCAGCACAGCCACCCACAGCCGCCGCACCCAGCACAGCCACGCACAGCCGCCCACAGCCACGCACAGCCACGCACAGCCGCCGCACCCAGCACAGCCGCCGCACCCAGCACAGCCACGCACAGCCACGCACAGCCACCCACAGCCGCCGCACCCACCACAGCCACCGCACCCAGCACAGCCGCTGCACCCAGCACAGCCACGCACAGCCACGCACAGGCGCCTACAGCCACGCACAGCCGCCGCACCCAGCACAGCCGCCGCACCCAGCACAGCCATGCACAGCCACCCACAGCCGCCGCACCCACCACAGCCACCGCATCCAGCACAGCCACGCACAGCCGCCGCACCCAGCACAGCCGCCGCACCCAGCACAGCCGCCGCACCCAGCACAGCCACGCACAGCTGCCCACAGCTGCCCACAGCCACGCACAGCCGCCGCACCCAGCACAGCCGCCGCACCCAGCACAGCCGCCGCACCCAGCACAGCCAGCACAGCCGTCCACAGCCGCCGCACCCAGCACAGCCACGCACAGCCGCCCACAGCCACGCACAGCCGCCTACAGCCACACACAGCCGCTGCACCCAGCACAGCCACCGCACCCAGCACAGCCGTCCACAGCCGCCGCACCCAGCACAGCCACGCACAGCCGCCGCACCCACCACAGCCACCGCACCCAGCACAGCCACGCACAGCTGCCGCACCCAGCACAGCCGCCGCACCCAGCACAGCCGCCCACAGCCGCTGCCCACAGCCACGCACAGCCGCCCACAGCCACGCACAGCCGCTGCACTCAGCACAGCCACCGCACCCAGCACAGCCGTCCACAGCCGCCGCACCCAGCACAGCCACGCACAGCCACCCACAGCCACGCACAGCCGCCGCACCCAGCACAGCCACGCACAGCCGCCCACAGCAACGCACAGCCGCCTACAGCCACGCACAGCCGCTGCACCCAGCACAGCCACCGCACCCAGCACAGCCGTCCACAGCCGCCGCACCCAGCACAGCCACGCACAGCTGCCGCACCCACCACAGCCACCGCACCCAGCACAGCCACGCACAGCCGCCGCACCCAGCACAGCCGCCGCACCCAGCACAGCCGCCCACAGCCGCTGCCCACAGCCACGCACAGCCGCCCACAGCCATGCACAACCGCCGCACCCAGCACAGCCACCGCACCCAGCACAGCCGTCCACAGCCACCGCACCCAGCATAGCCACCCACAGCCGCCCGCACCCAGCACAGCCAGGCACAGCCGCGCCACATACAGCCGCCCGCACTCAGCACAGCCACCACACCCAGCACAGCCACGCACAGCCACCCACAGCCACGCACAGCCGCCTACAGCCACGCACAGTCGCCGCACCCAGCAAAGCTGCCGCACCCAGCACAGCCGCCGCACCCAGCACAGCCGCCCACAGCCACGCACAGCCGCCCACAGCCACGCACAGCTGCCCACAGCCACGCACAGCCGCCACACCCAGCACAGCCACCGCACCCAGCACAGCCGTCCACAGCCGCCGCACCCAGCACAGCCACGCACAGTCGCCCACAGCCACGCACAGCCGCCTAGAGCCACGCACAGCCGCTGCACCCAGCACAGCCGTCCACAGCCGCCGCACCCAGCACAGCAACGCACAGCCACCCACAGCCGCCGCACCCACCACAGCCACGCACAGCTGCCGCACCCAGCACAGCCGCCGCACCCAGCACAGCCGCCCACAGCCGCCACCCACAGCCGCCCACAGCCACGCACAGCTGCCGCACCCAGCACAGCCGCCGCACCCAGCACAGCCACCCACAGCCGCCCGCACCCAGCACAGCCACGCACAGCCGCCCGCACTCAGCACAGCCACCCGCACTCAGCACAGCCGCCCGCAATCAGCACAGCCGCCCGCACTCAGCACAGCCGCCCGCACTCAGCACAGCCACCGCACCCAGCACAGCCACGCACAGCCGCCCACAGCCACGCACAGCCGCCTACAGCCACGCACAGTCGCCGCACCCAGCACAGCTGCCGCACCCAGCACAGCCGCCGCACCCAGCACAGCCGCCCACAGCCACGCACAGCCGCCCACAGCCACGCACAGCCGCCCACAGCCACGCACAGCCGCCGCACCCAGCACAGCCACCGCACCCAGCACAGCCACCGCACCCAGCACAGCCGTCCACAGCCACGCACAGCTGCCGCACCCAGCACAGCCGCCGCACCCAGCACAGCCACCCACAGCCGCCCGCACCCAGCACAGCCACGCACAGCCGCCCGCACTCAGCACAGCCACCCGCACTCAGCACAGCCGCCCGCACTCAGCACAGCCGCCCGCACTCAGCACAGCCGCCCGCACTCAGCACAGCCACTGCACCCAGCACAGCCACGCACAGCCGCCCACAGCCACGCACAGCCGCCTACAGCCACGCACAGTCGCCGCACCCAGCACAGCTGCCGCACCCAGCACAGCCGCCGCACCCAGCACAGCCGCCCACAGCCACGCACAGCCGCCCACAGCCACGCACAGCCGCCCACAGTTACGCACAGCCGCCGCACCCAGCACAGCCACCGCACCCAGCACAGCCGTCCACAGCCGCCGCACCCAGCACAGCCACGCACAGCCGCCCACAGCCACGCACAGCCGCCTAGAGCCACGCACAGCCGCTGCACCCAGCACAGCCGTCCACAGCCGCCGCACCCAGCACAGCAACGCACAGCCACCCACAGCCGCCGCACCCACCACAGCCACGCACAGCTGCCGCACCCAGCACAGCCGCCACACCCAGCACAGCCGCCCACAGCCGCCGCCCACAGCCATGCACAGCCGCCCACAGCCACGCACAGCTGCCGCACCCAGCACAGCCGCCGCACCCAGCACAGCCACCCACAGCCGCCCGCACCCAGCACAGCCACGCACAGCCGCCCGCACTCAGCACAGCCACCCGCACTCAGCACAGCCGCCCGCACTCAGCACAGCCGCCCGCACTCAGCACAGCCACCGCACCCAGCACAGCCACGCACAGCCGCCCACAGCCATGCACAGCCGCCTACAGCCACGCACAGTCGCCGCACCCAGCACAGCTGCCGCACCCAGCACAGCCGCCGCACCCAGCACAGCCGCCCACAGCCACGCACAGCCGCCCACAGCCACGCACAGCCGCCCACAGCCACGCACAGCCGCCGCACCCAGCACAGCCACCGCACCCAGCACAGCCGTCCACAGCCGCCGCACCCAGCACAGCCACGCACAGCCGCCCACAGCCACGCACAGCCGCCTAGAGCCACGCACAGCCGCTGCACCCAGCACAGCCGTCCACAGCCGCCGCACCCAGCACAGCAACGCACAGCCACCCACAGCCGCCGCACCCACCACAGCCACGCACAGCTGCCGCACCCAGCACAGCCGCCGCACCCAGCACAGCCGCCCACAGCCGCCGCCACAGCCACGCACAGCCGCCCACAGCCACGCACAGCTGCCGCACCCAGCACAGCCGCCGCACCCAGCACAGCCACCCACAGCCGCCCGCACCCAGCACAGCCACGCACAGCCGCCCGCACTCAGCACAGCCACCCGCACTCAGCACAGCCGCCCGCACTCAGCACAGCCGCCCGCACTCAGCACAGCCGCCCGCACTCAGCACAGCCGCCCGCACTCAGCACAGCCGCCCCCACTCAGCACAGCCGCCAGCACTCAGCACAGCCGCCCGCACTCCACACAGCCGCCCGCACTCCGCACAGCCGCCCGCACTCCGCACAGCTGCCCGCACTGATGGGGGCGCAGGATGGAGCAGCACGTGATAGGATGGGGGCGCAGGATGGGAGCACATGACAGGATGGGGATGCAGGATGGAGCAGCACATGACACAGTGGAGCAGCACATGACAGGATGGGGCACAGGATGGAGCAGCACATGACACGGTGGAGCAGCACATGACAGGATGGGGATGCAGGATGGAGCAGCACATGACACGGTGGAGCAGCACATGACAGGATGGGGGCGCAGGATGGAGCAGCACATGACAGGATGGGAGAGCAAGATGGGAGCAGCACATACCAGGATGGAGACCATATACCAATATAAATGCTCGCCACCCGGGCGTAGAACGGGTTCAATAGCTAGTCCTTTATAATGAAATCTATCAATCAAATTGTTCGCTTCCATGTTAAAATGTTCTGGTTTTGAACAATTTCTATGTTCTCTTATTAACTGGCTCTTTGGGACATTTATAAGCCAGCTTGGAAGGTGGCAGCTATCTAAGGCAATATAATTATTGGAATCTGTAGGTTTGTGGTATGTTCGAGCTTGAATAGTATTCTGTTCAATAAAAATATTTAGATCTTAAAAGTTGATTTCTTGATCACTATGTCATCGATAAAACGCTGCCATAGGACCATGTTCGCCCGCAGTGTGCCACTGGAGTAGATGTACTCCTCTTCCCATCTACCCACATATAGGTTGGCATAACTGGGGGCGAACCTGGTACCCATGGCAGTCCCCCACTCCTGGGAGTAGTAGTGCATCCTGAATCTAAAATAATTATGAGTTAATATAAAATCTATACAGTCCACAATAAAGGAGGTTTGGTCCTCTGGTGTAGTGCCATTTTTAGACATGAAGTGTTGAACCGCCTCACATCCCTTTTCATGTTGAATGATGGTATATAGGGAGGTGATATCGAGGGTGCCCATTATATAGTGTTCCTCCCACTTAGTTTTTTGTAAAATTTGTAAAATATGAGAACTGTCTTTCAAGTAAGACGGAAGTTGAGGGCATAACTTCTGTAAATGACAGTCGACAAATCTAGATAAATTGGCAGTAAGGCCTCCTATAGCCGAAATTATAGGCCTCCCAGGTGGATGAACTGGGTCTTTGTGTACTTTAGGCAAGTAATAAAAGTATGGAACTTATTTGAGGTAATTAAACCATTCGAAATGCACCCAGAAATTATTCACCTTTCAAGAACTATACGTAGGAGGATAAGAATTAAAGAGAAAGAAATTATAGACAAAAATAAAAAAAATTTGGGAGGGATTTAATACCTGACAGTGGAAATACATTTGTCCATTCAACCCAGATAAATTCTGGTGATCATCATTATGCAAGAAAGAGTAACTTGCAGAATTATGATAATCCTCATTCCCCAAAAAGAAATTGTCAACTGGTAACGTTAGATGAAATGCAAGTTGATGCAAGTGGTAGTTCATTACTATAATCGAGTGAAAGGTTTTCTATACACCTCACCTCAGAGATGGAAAACCTTACCAATAATGAAGCTATCATCAACATTCCTAATACAGAAATAAATGATAATGCAAATATCCAGGCTATAACACCAGATTTCTCCACTCCCTTACCGTTTGTGGACACTCAAAATAGGTTTTTGACACTACAAAATATTGAAAATTCCCCTTTAACCATTAGGTATAATCCCTGTGCTTCCTCATCAACGAGCAGAAATATCTCTACCCACCCCTTTAAACACTAAAAAGCAATTTATTATTACTAATCAGTCAGTGGAAGCCAACATTAAAGAGCATATTACCTGTGCCACCCAAGGGGTAATATATGGCATGAAATGTCCGTGTGGGAAACTATATATAGGGCGAACCATTCGCCCTATGAGTGTGAGGATTGGAGAACATCTGCGCAATATTAGGAATAAATTTACGGGACATCCCTTATCACAACACTTTTTAAGTCATCATGGGAGTTCATTAAAAGACATCAAAGTCACAGGTATTAAAACTGTATAGAAAAGATGGAGAAAGGGTAATTTTATTCATCAAATGTCTCGTGAAGAAAGCAGGTGGATCTTTGAAATGAACACCCTAAGGCCCAATGGCCTAAACAGTGAAATAGAACTGTTTGCCTTTAACAGATAATGCAAGGTCAGCACTTGCCGCAGGATATATAAGCGCGCACAGAATACACTGGCCCATCCCTGAAGAAGGAATCAGCGTATTCCGAAATGCGTAGGATTTTCTGGTTCTCTGTGCGCTCTATAGCCAGTCACGTGTGTTATAACGTGACCGTGACGTCACGCAAGGTCCTGAAGGTAACTGCACCTTGCTGGCCTCAATCATGATATACTGCCGTCACCGCGTATACGCGGCAACTCGGCGTATCTAAGAGGGGCTCCTGTCACCGGCCGGGACAGTGCCCCGAACATCTGGTAATCACCACATCTAATTGGAAAGATTGCGGTAAACAAGTGACGATTTTAGGATCACAAAATCGTGTTCAATTCTCTTGGAAGGACCTTCACATGTGAACCACTACTAAACGAAGGTAATCCAACACTTCATGCTCTCACTTTGATTAAGATATTTACGACTTCTCAGTGCTTTTGATTTTAATATTGTGGATTCATCTTCTTTGTCCACACATCCCGGACTCACAGCGCAGATATGTAAAAAATTTTAAACTATTTCTATAAATCGGACAAAAAGAGTGGTATTGTCCCACTATCTGCTGCAGAAGACCATGAATTTAGTGCAGCACCATTTGGTGTTGTTTTTATACATAAAGTGTTCCTGTGCCTACCTCAGAGCGCAGCTGAGTGAGCTGACCTTCCACACTATTGTTAAACAAAAAAACGCTAATAATGTTATACTGGAAACCACCCAATATATTCTGCTTCTATTTACATGTGCACAATAACAAAATAGGTGATCAGTATATAACTATTTGAGTCTGACCGCTGAGAGCTGATCACTTTAATGGTGATTGCAAAGCCCCCGTGTGAATGATGCAGTAGTGAGATTATTCAAAAACTGCTTATTCTTTGTCAATAGGAGTGTTCATATAGAGGACTTTGTAATGCCTGTTCTTAGTATTAATGGAGAGCAAAGCTGTGATCATACATTCATCATTCATCCTGTTGTTTATGAGACAACCAACTTAAAGGGGTTTGTACCCAGCATAAGGGAAGTTATCCCCTATCATTTCCTGATCATTGGAGGTCCAGTTGCTGAGATCCAAACCGAGCATGAAAACAGGACTTTGCCAAGTCCTATCTGAAAGGGCCAACAGTTGTGCATGCACACCTCGCTATGAATGGATCTCTGCTATCGCTGGCAATCTCAAAGACAATGAACGGAGCAGAGGTATATGACCTCGGCTCCATTCTCAGGATTGGAGGGTGTCCTAGTGGTTGGAACTGCAGAGTTTAGTAACTTATGCTCTACCCCTCAGGTAGGGTATAGCTTTTAAAAGCGCAAATTCTTTCAGATGACAAGGGTAATCCACTCCTGGAAGACCACAATTGTCCACAAAAACAGTATAGGTCAATTTTAATAGTAAGCCTCTAAGTTCTCCCTGCACTCCTACAAGTTACAATTCTTTTACTAGTAACAGCTTGAATCATTGGTGTCAAGATAGATCATTTAAGATTTATCTCTATTCCACAATCCTTTATGTGAAGCAATTTAATTTTTTTCTCTTCATCATCTTAAAATAAGGTTCCTTCAATTCCAAGATTAGGACTCGGAGGGGTTGAGCTGTCCTGATCCCTCCAGACATAGCATAGTGAGTTGGATGTTCAGGGCTATGTGACAGTCTATATCTTCTCCAGTGCTCTACATACAGTGGGGCAAAAAAGTATTTAGTCAGTCAGCAATAGTGCAAGTTCCACCACTTAAAAAGATGAGAGGCGTCTGTAATTTACATCACAGGTAGACCTCAACTATGGGAGACAAACTGAGAAACAAAAATCCAGAAAATCACATTGTCTGTTTTTTTATCATTTTATTTGCATATTATGGTGGAAAATAAGTATTTGGTCAGAAACAAAATTTCATCTCAATACTTTGTAATACATCCTTTGTTGGCAATGACAGAGGTCAAACGTTTTCTGTAAGTCTTCACAAGGTTGCCACACACTGTTGTTGGTATGTTGGCCCATTCCTCCATGCAGATCTCCTCTAGAGCAGTAATGTTTTTGGCTTTTCGCTTGGCAACACGGACTTTCAACTCCCTCCAAAGGTTTTCTATAGGGTTGAGATCTGGAGACTGGCTAGGCCACTCCAGGACCTTGAAATGCTTCTTACGAAGCCACTCCTTCGTTGCCCTGGCGGTGTGCTTTGGATCATTGTCATGTTGAAAGACCCAGCCACGTTTCATCTTCAATGCCCTTGCTGATGGAAGGAGGTTTGCACTCAAAATCTCACGATACATGGCCCCATTCATTCTTTCATGTACCCGGATCAGTCGTCCTGGCCCCTTTGCAGAGAAACAGCCCCAAAGCATGATGTTTCCACCACCATGCTTTACAGTAGGTATGGTGTTTGATGGATGCAACTCAGTATTCTTTTTCCTCCAAACACGACAAGTTGTGTTTCTACCAAACAGTTCCAGTTTGGTTTCATCAGACCATAGGACATTCTCCCAAAACTCCTCTGGATCATCCAAATGCTCTCTAGCAAACTTCAGACGGGCCCGGACATGTACTGGCTTAAGCAGTGGGACACGTCTGGCACTGCAGGATCTGAGTCCATGGTGGCGTAGTGTGTTACTTATGGTAGGCCTTGTTACATTGGTCCCAGCTCTCTGCAGTTCATTCACTAGGTCCCCCCGCGTGGTTCTGGGATTTTTGCTCACCGTTCTTGTGATCATTCTGACCCCACGGGGTGGGATTTTGCGTGGAGCCCCAGATCGAGGGAGATTATCAGTGGTCTTGAATGTCTTCCATTTTCTAATTATTGCTCCCACTGTTGATTTCTTCACTCCAAGCTGGTTGGCTATTGCAGATTCAGTCTTCCCAGCCTGGTGTAGGGCTACAATTTTGTTTTTGGTGTCCTTTGACAGCTCTTTGGTCTTCACCATAGTGGAGTTTGGAGTCAGACTTTTATCAATCAATAATGCACGTGAAAATAACAAACTTAGCAATACATCTAATTAGAGAAATTTGCTTCTTTCCGGCCAGGACTGATCAAGCATTTTCAATATTTTAAACCCTTTCCGACATGTCCTGTAATAATACGCACATGTCGGATCCCCCCTGACACATTTTCAAAGGCCCCTTTTAGGGTAAGATCCCACCTTTCTGGGCACATTACAGCTGATCTATACAGCTGACATGTGCCCACAACAGCCGCTGGTGGAATCGCGATCCACCCGAGGCTGTTAACTAGTTAAATGCCGCTGTCAATTCTTGACAGCAGCATTTAACTTGCGCTTACAGGAAGCATATCACTGGCTCCACCCTTCGGTGACCCTACCACATGTTCGCGGGTCACCAATGGGTCGGCATGACAACCAGAGGTCTGCAGCAGAAAGGTGTGGTTGTCATTGCCAGATTTCTATGACTAAGGGGCGGCGCTCATAGCAATTGAGCATTTCTGCAACACACAGGCAATCTGATCATCGCGTGTGTAGCAGAGGCGATCAAAGTTCTGCAGTTTCTAGTCTCCCATGGAGACTATTGAAGCATGCAAAAAGTAAAAAAAAACTACTGTGGTGCCCCAGGGTCCTGGTCGTCACAGTAACATTGCTTTCCTCACGGAGAGAGTGATGTTACGCTTGGAAGCGATGAAGGATATCTTTTATCAGGTAATCACCATACACACAACATGTTCACACTCCAGGCCAGAAGGGGGAGCTTTTGATCCTATTCCTAGGTGACTCCCCTATATAGATTGAGGTTTGGAGGGAAAGAGAAGTCAGATTGTCAGAGAGACAGAAGAGAGCAGACCGACATAGAGTGTCAGAAGGTCTGAAGGGGCCATGTAGTCTGAAGTACTACAGCCCCTGGAGAAAGAGACATACAGAAGGAAAGGACATCGTTCAGTGAGAGAGAAGGAGAGCAAGGCACAGGTGAGGACACCAGGGGGAGGACAGCAGTGAGCAGACTGTCTCCCTGGCAAAGCGCAGATAACCAGTAGCCAGCACACCGAGGTTGTAAGGAACTCTAAGACTTACAGCAGAGACTGGCAGGACAGTTGAATTGCAAGTTACCTGTCCACCACACACACCTGAAGACACAGTAACACATAGAGCCCGGGGCATGATAGAGTCCCTGTAAAAAGGCTTGCGTTACCTGTCATACAGGTATTTTCCTATCCTATATGGGGGACAGAGAGAAAAACTGTGAGGACCTTATCTGAAGCCATAGGCAGTAAGGGACTACAACACCACCACGCTAGAGGAAGGCTTTTAACTCCACCTGGTAAAGGGGAACTCTGGATTCGCTTCCAAGCCGGCTGGACCCTGCCTGCCCTGTGATCTGGTACCCTGGACTGTGGTGGCCTGAAGTCTTCAGTAAACCAGGTAAAGAGCCTGCAAACCTGTGTCCTCATTCTTTACTGCGCCATTCACCATCTTCCATCTACACACCGGGAGCCCTGGGGATACACTTCACCTGTGGGAAGTTATACCATCTAGCTGCCATAACATCACCCCAGAGGACCCCTTAAAGCAGTGTTGGTCCCCACTGACCGAATACCACAGGTAGCGTCACGAACATAAACTTTATTCAATTTCCCCTTTTACATGTGTGCCCAGGGCCACGGACTGGGTTGGCAACGTGACATCCCCCTGTGAGTACCGGGTCCCCACGGCCCTGGCAAACAACTCACTACAGGTCGCCCAAAATGGTACCATTTTTTTTAAGCAAATTTTGGATTTTTTTTTCACCACATAATTAAAATTGAACCAATACATATTTGGTGTCTGTGAATTCATAATGACCTGGAGAATCATAATGACAGGTCAGTTTTAGCATTTAGCGAACATGGTAAAAAAAAGAAAACAACAACAACTGTTCACACCACTTTGATTTTTTTCCCTGCTTTCCAGTGAAATATATGTTAAAGCCAATGGTGTTGTTCAAAAGTACAATTTGTCCCACAGAAAGCAAGCACTCACATGGCCATATTGACTTAAAAATAAAAAGGTTAAGGCTCTGGGAAGAAGGGGAGCAAAAATCGGAAATGCAAATCGGCAAATGTCCCGGGGGTTAAGGGGTTAATTCACAGAAAAAAAATCTGTATTAAGCAAAGACGGATTTTTACATTACTGAGCTAGATCGCAGTTACTGCTCATTAGATTCTATGTAGAAGGAAGGAAGAGCTCTGTCCTCCTCCTGCCTCTTCCACCCACCCATCCCTTTCCGTAGATTCTCATCAGTAGTGACTATCATTTCCTATCTCACTAATCAGTCTACACTGAATACAGATTTTACTTGTGAATTGAGAATGAAGCATATCTCTCAGATAAGATATATTGCAAAGTTGCTTATTTTCATGTGTACTATTAATTAATGAAATAAAAATAAAACTGATAGTTACTCTTTCATGATAACAGTGCCATCATTAATGGTCCTTGTAATTTCTGCTTTATGCATAGGAAAATGGGTTCTCAAGTCATTAGTGAAATACTAGGAGTAAGTTCATGCTCAAGCCAAACTAGTTTTTGCTTTTTTGCTAAGACTAATCATTCTCCGGGGGAAACGGTGGACCTATCTGTATGTAGTAGAGTTTGTACATTATAACAACCATTTTACCATATTTGTCATATTCTTCATAGTTGATAAATGCACAGTGAAAGGGGTTGTCTCATTAGACACTGGGAATTCTATGGAAAGGATATATTTTTCTGATGAATTGTGATTTAACCTCTATGGCATCCCTCAATCATTGGAATAAAAGGGCAGGAGTGCTAAGAAAACCTTGTCTACAGATGGCTCCACTCAATATTGTCCTCCATAATTCAAGCAGAGCTGACTGTAGACAATGTGGCACATGCAACATGCAACTTTTTTCTAGCAATCATCAAGGCTTTGGCCTCCCATCAGTTTGATATTGGAGAAATATTTTAGCGATATGTCATCATTGGCTAAGGTGAGACAACTCTTTTTCAGAATTAAAAATGTTGCTCTGAATTAGAAAAATCTGTTTCCTTACTTTTGACTTGCTCACATACTTATTAATTTTCGTTCACAGCATAGGCACCATCCTGTCAGCAAACTCATAATCCAAGGCTGGTTATTCATCTCAGAAGAGATAAATCCCCTTAAACCACTTTCTGCTCTTTTATTTGCGGATTAGGACTTAGCTCTTATAACCGTATGGTTAAAACACTGTTAATTGTCACAGTTTAACACTTATCTTGGTTTTATTACCAATAATCCGCTTATCAAAATACTTGAAAACATAATATAATTGAAAATAATCATGTGGACTGTTTTTAAAGTGTAAACCTTGAATTGCTAGAAAGGGTCTTAGTGTAATAATTCATGCAGCTCAGTGAAATTAGCAGGATATCACTGCTGCTAGGGGAAAAAAATTGTCTTAAAATCAAATGGACTGTAATATTTTAAGTTTACATTTTTTTTAAGTGAACAAACACTAGGCAGCAAAACATCTCTAAGGAGTGCAGGTTGGTGAGATGTAAATTGGAGTCTTTTTTCCTGCTAAGACCACCAACATTTTTTAGTTCATCAGGGTCTTCATGGTAACTTAAATAGTCAAAAGACATGTTTGTACCAAGTGACATGTTTCACTTCACTGCTAATGTATTAGCGTGAGAGTGGGGTCTTACCCATCACATTGAGAAGCAGTAGTATTTGGCCCTTTTGTGTGCTGAAAGGGTAAACAGTCTTTGTTTTGTTCTTGACCAGTTTCCGTCATATTTTTTACAGAAGTAATGAATGAGTCCATGTCCTATTCACACAATTTTTTTCCCACATATTCCAAGTAGTTGTTAATGTGAGTTTTGAGATCAGTATTTTATCTACATACAGAGGTGTACTTTATTACCTTTCATTTTGTAGGCAATAAATTACCAGCTTTAAAGTAAAATTGTAGACAACTGTAACCAGCAAGGTCCATTGTATTTCCTGCCTCTGCTTGAATTGAAAAATGTGTCCATCTCTTCTATATAAATCCCTGGTGAAGGGTAACACTCAAACATTGTTAGTTTAGTTAGTTAGTTTATAATTATAGTTAGTCTAACGTGCATACACAAGTGAAGTATATGTAGATCTGAATATATATCACTTTAAGCCATATTGGCATACTGTTCTGATGATCTTCTGTAATATATTTGGATATGAATGGGTAGTGATCAGCCCACCAGGACCCAAACTCAGAAACACAAGGTTTGGAGTTGTGATGCCAGGCATTGGTTTGAGGGGTTTAGCTACAACAACACAATATCGTATTGAATTTGTTTCACGTGAAACTAAAGTGTTTAAAGGGAATCAGTCAGTTGATTCAGGCTGTCCAAACCATAGGCAACATGAATCAGTTTAACTATGCTATTGCTACCATTTATATTTTACTCTTTTAAGCTACAGTATTGAGACTTTGAAAAGTAGGTTGGTGGCAATGTGTCTCTGCTGACTAGCCCCTGGCGGCTTTTCCCCATCCTGCTCCGTTAGACTGATTGGTCTCTCCTTAAGAGAAAAAAAAACTGTCAGACAAAGGGAATAAAGCAGGCAGAAGTCACCAGGGATTAGTCTCTTGGACTAGATATCCAAGATGCATAGTGCCAGACTGATTTTTCAAAGTATTTTTTTTTTATTTTCTGCAGCATGAAATGTACAAGACTCTTATAACACAAATTCTGGTTTGTGAATCAGAGAGCAGATTTCCTTTAACCAAAATCGACAAAGTATATGGAAGGACCCACCTTCAGCTTTTAAACATTGTAAGGCAGCGGCTTTCTGTTCAGGGCTGAAATTAAGCAGTGACCCAAGAAAGTTCAACATAAACATTATTTTCAAACTTACAAAATAAAGCCAGAACTTTTATACTCCGCTTCATCAAACTTGGGGGTTTGAACACCTGTTACCATACAGGGTGCATGTGTCAGGGTATTTGCATTTCCTTGTGCTTTCCCAGCTTGATGTTCCACCAAGAAGCTAAAGCTTTGCAAAGACAGAAACCATCTGGTTATTCGAGTATTCCTATCCTTGGCATTTCTCATCAAGACCAAGAGTGAATGGTCAGTTACCAAGCAAAACTATCATCTGAGTAAATAATAATGTAGGAACTCCAAGGTCCACTTAATGGCCACAGTACGCTATAATTTTTCTCTGCCGGGGTAAGTTTCCTAGGTGACCGGCTGTTCTTTCTCTGTTCACCTCCTGTGACAAAACCACTCCTAGACCTACCTCAGAGGCATCCATTTGCACGACAAAGCTTTTCTTTAAATTGGGACTAGTGAGGACAGGCTATCCACACAACCCCAACTTCATGGACTGGAATGCTTCCTCAGCCTGACAGTTCCACCAAACCATGACCGATTTTCTTCCCTTTAAGAGATTGGTGAATGTTGCCAATCTCCTTGCCAAATTAGGTATACATAACTGGTAATACCCAACAATGCTGATGAAGGCATGTACTTGTTTCGTAGTAAGAAGCCGGGGTCAGTTTTGAATAGCCTTGATTTTGTTTATCTGAGGTTTGATAACCCCACAAGGAATCACGTTCCCCAAGTACTGTGCTTCCTCAAGACTTATTGCATATTTTTGAGGTTTGTCATCAAATCCACGATTCTGAGTGAATCCACAATTGCTTGCACCTTGGACAAGTGGGTATGCTGTTCGGTACTATAGATGGTAATATAATCTAACTACGCAGATGCATATTTCTGATGTGGCTTTAAAATTGTGTCCATCAGCCTCTGGAACATGGCCAGGGCCCAAGGCTGGAGCCATTGATTTACTAAGTGCAGCAAGTCATATTAGTGAGACCTAAAGGGACGAATCTCCACAACAGATCACTAGTACACTTGTGCCGTACATAAGTATTAACCCGCAGTCGGGCAAGGATCTCACCTTTGAGTTTCCCTTAGTTCTGGGCATACTCCGGGCCTTAGGACAAACGAGGGTCAGCAGTGGAGTGGTCTTTCACAGGGCCGCGATCTGTTGCAGAATCAGGTTGTTAGTCTGCTGCTGCTACAGATCTCTTTGACCAAATCCACACTTTTATTTTGCACTACAGCCACAGCTGTAGTTGTAATTACTAATTACAATGCTCTCCAGCGGGTATAGAATGCTTCTATGCACATCCTGGGGGACACACAATGACCCTCGTATATGATTCCCCTCACTGCCTCACACCATATGCTTGTTAAAGTAACAAAATTAGGGGAAAATGTAAATGATTAGGACTGCAAGGCCAAATAATATAGAGTATGTTCATATTCTGTATCTTTAGAGACACATCTTCATTTTAATTGTAGCCAATGGTAAGATACAACCTTATCAAGACTATTTGTAAAATGTCTTTTTTTATTACAGGAAAGAAATATATCTTGGTACTGTGTGTTAGGGGTCGAGTTCCCGCCTCTGCACAGGGGGAATCTCGGTCCATCTCCACTGTGGTCTCCCATTCTTCTCCTGCCGCAGTGGAGTCTGCTCAGCGGAGATGTCGGTCCCAGCGTCTCGCTCAGTCTGACTCTGTGCAAAGGGTTACTGCTGCTTTTCCAGCTTCTGCCGTTGAAGCCAGTGCTGGGCAGCGGCGAGCAGATGCTTTTGGGACTAAGTCCCGCTTTTCTCCTTCTGAGCATGCCCAGGGTAAGATCTCTCATTGGAGATCGAGGGTCACATGCTTAGATACTGCAGCAAAGGCCATTGGTTCTCCTGGAAGGTCCTGAAGGTGCTCAGGCTTTGTGGCAGCTTCTCATTGGTCCTTCTAGGAAGGTCTTGTTTGTGCTTCAGCTATAAAATGCTCGCATGGCCGCACAGCCATGCGCTAGTATCAATTCAAATATGTGCTTTGCGCCAGTATGGTTATGCATGAATGTGTTCAGGGACCCGGCTGAAATAAGCCCCTAGAATACCGGCTTCTCCGGTGAGGAGATTGTGTGTTTGTATTCAGGGACCCGGCTGAAATAAGCCCCTAGAATACCGGCTTCTCCGGTGAGGAGATTGTGTGTGTGTGCATAACCACTGACTGCTATCAGTTCGGCAGCAAGCTTGCGCTCCTGTGAGGCTAACAGGGCGCAGTGCTTTCCTCTCACAGCTGCTCTGTGAGGTAACAGAGCTAGTCTATACCGCCAAACAGTGCCACCAATCAGTAGCAGCAGGTTCTCCTGTATGGTGAACCCCGGGCTGCGAACGCACCATTTATAATAAACATCTATTTTTACTCGGTGCGTTCTGCTAGCCCTAACATAATACTAGCGCTAGGGTCTGGCTAGTAAATGGCGGATGATCAGCGTTTACAGCGGTACATCTAGCAGCTGGAGGGTAGGTTGGTGGCTCTTGAGCGCACAACCTCAGCTGTGGATGTTACCGCAGTCGCTGTTCAGGCTGCAAGTGTAGCTGCAGCCAGTTTGTCCTCGGCCACCCCTGCTCTGACTTTATCCTATCTCCTGCTTCCAGACAAGTTTGCTGGTGACAGTAAACTATGTCGGGGATTCGAGAGTCAGTGCTCCATACATCTTGAGCTTCTGGCTGCACGTTTTCCTACGGAACGGGCGAAAGTGGGATTTATTTTATCCCTTTTGTCGGGCAGGGCGTTGGAGTGGGCAACGCCGCTATGGGAGCGTAATGATCGTGTGGTGCAGAGTGCTCCTCTCTTCCTGGACGCTCTGAAACAGGTCTTTTTGGGGCCTCGTGTCACCCACGATACCGCGCTCCAATTATTGGCAATAACACAGGGTGCGTCCATGGTCAGTCAGTTCGCCGTCCAATTCCGGACTCTGGTCTCAGAGCTGGAGTGGCCGGATAAAGTCCTTATTCTGGTATTTTGGAAAGGACTGGCAGACCATGTGAAGGACGCCTTGGCCACCAGGGAGATTCCCGTCACACTGGAGGAGCTCATTACTATATCTACCCGCATCGACCTCCATTTTAACGAGCGGAGGTTAGAGCGGACCCAGTGTAGGCAGAGGTTTCGGCTGGCTCCCACCTTCGCCAGACCTCTAGAAACTTCCGTTCAGGTGTCCGACCCCATGAGGCCATGGAGGTTTCTCGAGCGGGACCTAAGTCCCGGGCTGCTCGGGTACCCGTGTGTTGTGAATTCTGCTCTTGGGCTCCCTCCGGTGGTTGTTGATGGTAGTGCAGTTGTCTTGGGGTTGTAATCCGGGCAGGTGTTTCTGCTGATTGCAGCTCTATTAGGTATTTAGGTGTGCAGGCTCCATGAGTCAGTGCCAGTTGTCCATTGTACTTGGAGGGATTGCATCTCTCTCTGGCTCCTCATGCCATGCTGCCAATTCAGATAAGATAAGTGTCTGGTTTTTTGTCTCTGTGCACACATGCAGTGTGCTTTGCAATTCAGTGCAATTTATTGTGTTTTTGTCCAGCTTAGACTTTGTTTGGATTTTTCAGTCATGCTGGATTCTCAGGAGATGCAGATATACTTTCTATGTCTTTAGTTAGATGTGGAATATTTGTATTATCTGCTGTGGATATTTTTAGGATTTTAATACTGACCGCTTAGAATTCTGTCCTATCCTTTTCTATTTAGCTAGAAGTGCCTCTTTTGCTAAATCCTGTTTTTCTGCCTGCGTGTGTCTTTCCTCTTATACTCACAGTCAATATTTGTGGGGGGCTGCCTATCCTTTGGGTTTCTGCTCTGAGGCAAGATAGAATTCCCCTTTCCATCTATAGGGGTATTTAGTTCTCTGGCTGTGTCGAGGTGTCTAGGACATGTTAGGTACATCCCATGGCTACTTCTAGTTGCGGTGTTAGTTTAGGGTTTGCGGTCAGTATAGGTACCACCTACTCCTGAGAAAGTCTCTCATGCGGCTCCAAGGTCACCAGATCATAACACCCGTGGCTTGTAAAAATTGCCAACAAATAGGACATTATGCCAATAAATGTCCACGGCGGTCAGGGGAACGATCGCGTCTAGTAACCATTGGAGGAGGGTCACTAGATACAGTGGCATTTTCCTCCAAGTTGTCCTTTAAAGGGACAATCACGTTAGGCTCATCTTCTCTAACAGTCGAGCTTTTTGTGGACTCAGGGGCGGAGGGGAATTTCATGTCCTCTGCTTTTGCTCTGCGCCATGCAATACCTCAGGTGATGCTCGCCAAACCGGTGACTGTTAGAGTAGTGAATGGGTCAACAATTCCCATACAAATCACACACCAGACTGTCCCTTTCACGTTATTCATGTCCCCTTCCCACCAGGAGTTTATTTCCCTTCTTGTCCTTCCCGAGGGAATGGACGAAATTCTGCTGGGAATACCCTGGCTCAGTTTCCACTCCCCACATATTGAGTGGACCTCTGGGAGGAAATTGGGTTGGAGTGAGTCATGTAAGGGCAGATGTGTGAAAGAGTGCGTTCAGGTTTCCACCACTGAAATACCCGCAGATCTTTCTTCTCTTCCCAAGTCCTATTAGTGCTATGCTGATGTTTTCTCCAAAAGGGCTGCAGAAACTCTTCCACCTCATCACCCCTATGACTGTCCTATTGATATTTTGCCTGGAGCTGAACCTCCTCGGGGAAAGGTATATCCCCTCTCTCTCCCTGAGACGGAGGCTATGTCTCAATACATCCAGGAGAATTTGGCAAGAGGGTTCATTAGGAAGTCAGTGCCTCCTGCAGGGGCGGGATTCTTCTTCGTACAGAAGAAGAATGGGGAATTACGTCATTGCATCGATTACAGGGGTCTTAATGCCATCACCATTAAAAATAAGTACCCATTGCCCCTGATTTCTGAGCTCTTTGAAAGGTTAAGGGGAGCAAGGGTATTCACCAAACTAGATCTGCGGGGTGCCTACAACCTGATTCGCATCCATGAGGGGGACGAATGGAAAGCGGCTTTTAATACCAGGGATGGGCACTATAAATATCTGGTGATGCCCATCGGGCTCTGTAATGCCCCAGCCGTTTTTCAGGACTTTGTCAATGATATCTTCTGGGATATGCTTTCCACCTCGGTCATAGTCTATCTGGATGATATTCTCATCTTCTCTCCAGATATTGACTCCCACCGGAGAAATGTTGGCAGAGTCTTCGAACTCTTACGGGCGAATTCCCTCTATGCAAAGTTGGAGAAGTGTGTGTTTGAGCAGCAGTCTTTACCTTTCCTGGGCTATATCATCTCCGCCCAGGGATTGGCTATGGATCCTGCCAAACTACAGGCTGTGATGGACTGGCAAGAACCCCATTCTCTTAAAGCGGTGCAACGCTTTATGGGGTTCATAAATTACTATCGCCAGTTCATTCCCCACTTCTCAACTTTGGTAGCTCCCTTGGTATCCCTCACCAAGAAGGGAGCGAATCCCAAATTGTGGTCGGAAGAGGTCTCCAAGGCCTTTACTTCTATAAAGTCTAATTTTGTTAGCGCTCCCATCTTACATCGTCCCGATGTGGATAAGCCATTCTTAATGGAGGTGGATGCCTCATCCGTTGGTGCCAGAGCAGTCCTCTATCAAAAGGATGCTCAAGGTCGGAAGCATCCATGCTTCTTCTTCTCAAAGACCTTCACACCAGCGGAGAGAAATTACTCCTTCAGGGATAGGGAGTTGCTAGCAATGAAGTTGGCCTTTTCAGAGTGGAGACATCTCTTGGAGGGAGCTCGGTTTCCCTTCCAAGTCTTCACGGACCACAAAAATTTGGTTTATTTGCTTACAGCTCAGCGGCTGAATTCTCGTCAGGCCAGATGGTCCTTGTTCTTCTCCCGCTTCCACTTCACTCTCCATTATCTCGCCGGGGAGAAGAACATTCGTGCTGATGCTCTCTCTCTCTCCGTTGTGTCAACTGAGGAGGAGGAAGAGGAGCCTCTGCTTATTGTCCCTTCAGAGAGTCTGAGAACCGTAAAACCGTAGCTCCGGTTTCGCTAGAGTCTGTGCCTCCGGGCAAGACTTTTGTTCCCATCAATTTGCGACCGGAGGTCCTCTCTTGGGCTCATTCTTCCAGAGTAGGTGGACACTTTGGGACAAAGAGGACATCTGAACTGCTGGCTAGGACGTACTGGTGGCCAAATATGGTCCGTGACGTCGGAGATTATGTTCGGGCGTGTGTCTCCTGCGCCAAAAATAAGTCTCCTTGACAACGGCCAGCTGGGTTACTCTATCCCTTGCAGGTGGCAGACTGGCCCTGGGAGATGGTCGGGATAGACTTTGTGGTGGGTTTGCCCAAGTCTTGTGGCTGTACCATCATTTGGGTTATCACCGATCATTTTTCTAAGATGGTGCATTTGGTGCCGCTTCCACGGCTACCTTCTGCACGGGCCTTCGCAGCGTTGTTTATTAAACACATATTCCGCCTACACGGTATGCTGGACAAAACTGTCAGTGACCGGGTCCCCAGTTTGCGTCTCGGCTCTGGAGAGAGCTCTGTCGTCTTCTCAGCATTGAGTTGAATCTCTCTTCAGCATATCCTCCCGAGACGAATGGGTTGGTAGAGAGGGCCAACCAGACCTTGGTCACATATCTGTGACATTTTGTCTCAGCCAGGCAGGATGACTGGGCATCCTTTCTACCGTGGACGGAGTTTGCGCTGAACAATGCCGTAGCCGATTCCACTGGACAAACCCCATTCCTTCTTAACTATGGTCAGCATTCGCGGGTACCTGTGCCTATACCCGTGTCTTCCGCTGACTCCAGGGTGGCAGACTGGGCTGTGGAGGCATGGGATATTTGGGACCGCACTCAGGATGCCATTTGGGCCTCCAAGGAGAGAATGAGGTCCTCCGCCGATGCACATCGGTGCCCCGCTCTGACCTTTGCTCCTGGCGACTTGGTGTGGCTCTCCGCCCGTAACATCAGGCTGCGAGTTGAGTCCACTAAGTTTGCACCTCGCTACTTGGGCTCCTTCAAGGTCCTCGAACAGGTTAACCCTGTGGTCTACTGTTTAGCCCTTCCACCACGCTTGGGTATCACCGACACCTTTCATGTGTCCCTCTTGAAACCCGTATACATGTCTCGGTTTTCTGAGTCATCTGCTGGGATATCGGGTTCATCTACGGACGATTACGAGGTGAACGCTATTTTGGGCTACAAGGTGGTACGTGGCAAAAAAATGTATTTGGTGGACTGGAAGGGTTATGGTCCTGAGGACAGGTCCTGGGAGCCTGCTGAGCACATTTGGGCTCCACAGCTCATTGCTGCCTTCGAGCGTAGCGAGGTCCAAGGAGGGGGGCCCTAGGGGGGGTAATGTTAGGGGTCGACTTCCCGCCTTTGCACAGGGGGAATCTCGGTCCATCTCCACTGTGGTCTCCCATTCTTCTCCTGCCGCAGTGGAGTCTGCTCAGCGGAGACGTCGGTCCCAGCGTCTCGCTCAGTCTGACTCTGTGCAAAGGGTTAATGCTGCTTTTCCAGCTTCTGCCATTGAAGCCAGTGCTGGGCAGCGGAGAACAGACGCTTTTGGGACTAAGTCCCGCTTTTCTCCTTCTGAGCATGCCCAGGGTAAGATCTCTCATTGGAGATCGAGGGTCACATGCTTAGATACTGCAGCAAAGGCCATTGGTTCTCCTGGAAGGTCCTGAAGGTGCTCAGGCTTTGTGGCAGCTTCTCATTGGTCCTTCTAGGAAGGTCTTGTTCGTGCTTCAGCTATAAAAGGCTCGCATGGCCGCACGGCCATGCGCTAGTATCAATTCAAATATGTGCTTTTCGCCAGTATGGTTATGCATGAATGTGTTCAGGGACCCGGCTGAAATAAGCCCCTAGAATACCGGCTTCTCCGGTGAGGAGATTGTGTGTGTGCATAACCACTGACTGCTATCAGTTCGGCAGCAAGCTTGCGCTCCTGTGAGGCTAACAGGGCGCAGTGCTTTACTCTCACGGCTGCTTTGTGAGGTAACAGAGCTAGTCTATACCGCCAAAGAGTGCCACCAATCACTAGCAGCAGGTTCTCCTGCACGGTGGACCCCGGGCTGCAAACGCACCATTTATAATAAACATCTATTTTTACTCGGTGCGTTCCACTAGCCCTAATACCGTGTTAGCCAGTAGATAGAAAATATTTAGAATTGAGAGTCATCAGTGGTTGATACCTTTTAATGGCTAACTGAAAAGATGGTAACAAATTGCAAGCTTTTGAGACTACACAGGTCTCTTCATCAGGCAAAGACTAAAAGAAATTCTGAAGAATCACATATTTATGCACTACATAGCACAGAAAAAAACAAACAAAAAAAAAGCAAGGAAAAACCATGGATAAGACAGGTGACATGAAGCAGAATTACCACGAGTGATAAACAGTTATGTCCATAAATATTGGGCCAGTTCTTAGATAAGGATTGTTTTATTGTCCTCTGATTGGGGTCTCGTTCTGTTGTGATGACCTCTCATAGTCTGAGGGGCAAGTTCCTTAGTTGATGTAAAAAGACATAAATCCATGCGACACATTCATTCCTGCAGTGAGAGTGTCAAAGGTCGTCATCAGTTTATTTTCCCAGACTCTTCTGTCTCTCTTAGATTTGAAGCTACCTTTTAACACAAGTAATTTCATGTCCATAATGTTATGATTTGGGAGAAAAAAATGTATTGCCACAGGTAGATCCATTCTTTGTTCTCTTATTGTGTGGCAGTGAGAATTCATTCTTGTTCTAAGATTTTGCCCTGTCTCCCCCACATACAGACCTCCTTTTAGACATTTAGTACAAATAATTAGGTACACCACATTAGAAGTGTCGCAGCTGAAAGTACCTGGGATCTTGTAGTCCTGATGTGAATTGGGGATCTTTATCTTGTCCGTGGTCATTATAAATGGACAGGTTTTACATTTTTTCTGACTGCCACACAATAAGAGAAAAAAGAATGGATCTACCTGTGGCAATACATTTTTGTCTCCAAAATCATAACATTATGGACATGAAATTACTTGTGTTAGAAGGTAGCTTCAAATCTAAGAGAGACAGAAGTCTGGGAATATAAACAGATGACGACCTTTGACACTCTCACTGCAGGAATGAATGTGTCGCATGGATTTATGTCTTTTTACATCAACTAAGGAACTTGCCCCTCAGACTATGAGGGGTCATCACAACAGAACGAGACCCCAATCAGAGGACCAATAAAACAATCCTTATCTAAGAACTGGCCCAATATTTATGGACATAACTGTTTATCACTCATGGTAATTCTGCTTCATGTCACCTGTCTTATCCATGGTTTTTCCTTGTTTTTTTTTTGTTTGTTTTTTTTCTGTGCTATGTTGTGCATAAATATGTGATTCTTCAGAATTTATTTTAGCCTTTGCCTGATGAAGGGTCCTGCATAGTCTCGAAAGCTTGCAATTTGTTACCATCTTTTCAGTTGGCCATTAAAAGGTATCAACCACTGAGGACTCTCAATTCTAAATTTTTTTTTATTACATACATTCTTTACAGAAGATGAATCAATAAAAATAGTTTGCAAAAGTAGGCATTTCCTTTAATATACCAGATTGAGTATCTATTTGATATACTGCAATAAGTGTCCTGAGCTAAATTATAGGCAAGGCAAACAGGACTATTGCCTCAAAGTCTTCACTAGCAAGTGACCTTCTGCAGCTAGTAGCCTTCACTATATTATTTGTCCAGTAACATTCACCAATCTTGATCAGCGCTGTTGATATCCTATGAGAAAGCACAAATGATAATTTTGTACTGTAAGAAAAACTGGAAGTCACCTATACCTCCAAAGTCTGAGAGAATAACTACTCCGCAATAAAGTGTCAACACAATGAGTAAACTCTATAACTTGAGTTTTATTAACAGTTATCCAAATTGGATAACTATGAGTATGGTTTGTAATATTTCAGATCAATATTCTTTGCAACATTCTCTCTTTTTCACATGAGCCAGCACTGATGTCATCACTCAATTGTGCATAATCAAGTGAGGTACAACCTGACATCATTCACTAAGGTGGCAGTTCTTGCTGGCTAGGTACTCAGTAATACTCGCTCTTCTCACACTTTTTCTGAATTGTCCTCTCTTGAAAGCTACGCGATAGATGCTAATGCACAGGTGCAGCTGACGGCACCCTTTTGATGCTGTGATAGTGCACAGGCACCACCAGTTTGATGAAGTGGCATGTTTTTTTCAAATACACACATTAGTATATTCATTATGTAAACTAGGGGCAGGTCAGTGAGGGATCAGTGACCTGTCAACAGTCTGCATTATGAATTTCTAATCAGAGCACCACATGAAGCCACCACCAACAGGCCTGCCCTAGGGCACGAGCATATCATTAACACAAAACTGAAAATAAGGATTAAAAAGAAGCACAAGACAGATTTCTTCAACAAAGGTATCATTTTAATCATTATATTGGCACCGACCTGACACTGTGTGTAGGTTACTATGCACAATCCTGCTGACAGGTTCCCTTTAAAGTACAGTAAAAGTGTGACTCCATTGTTCTCAGCAGCGATCTGTGAGTCAGAGATGCTTCTAGGGGTCTTCCCCATGCTGTTCTCCTTCCATTCAGTACGGTTTCCATCCATTTCAACATTTTCTCTGCCTCCCTAGACTTCCCTGTAGGGTCTGCCAGAAAATGCTCGGTTTTCCCATTGACTCCCATTATACTCATTACTTGAAATAAGCATCTGAACATTAGGAATTGCTTGGTTCAAGTAGCGAGCAGCTGAGCATTCTAGTGCTTGCACATCACTACTCCTGATATATCCACCCTTAGTTATTAACCGGTCATTAGTGATGAGCGAGTATACTCGTTACTCGGGTTTCCCCGAGTATGCTCGGGTGGTCTCAAAATATTAGATTTAGTTTTCGTAGCCACAGCTGCTGGATTTGTGACTGCTAGACAGGCTGAATACATGTGGGAATTCCCTAACAAACAGGCAACCCCCACATGGATAATTCAAATGAGCTTCTCTCTTTCCTGCCTCAGATAATTCAAATGAGCGTCTTACAGGGACCCGAGCACTCAAGCACCACGCAATACTTGGCATTGCTCAATACTCGATCAAGCACCCTGATGCTCAACCGAATATCGAGCAGTACTGAGCATGCTCGCCCATTCCTACTTTCCAATTTGATGGAAAATCTCCATTGGATTGGAGCATATACTGGTGCTGCATATCTCTGTTATATACAGTCTTACTTTGATTTCCAGAGACAGACTAGTGCAGTGCTTACCTATCTGTGTCAGTCTTATAAAGAATGAATGAATGAAGTTGTGATACACATGAGTGGCCACTGCTCCATTTAGTTGGATTGATGGGGTCTCAGTTGTCAGACTCTGATCGAATGGAAAGTTATCCACTATCCTATAGTTAGGGAGTAACTTCTATTCTTGGTTCATACCCTTTAACACAACCAACTACAAGTATATGAAAAGAACAAAGTTCCCAAACTACCATTTTATTATTTTCTATACGACTTTTCTGTGAAATCAGTTTGTAGCAAAATAGTTCTAATCAATACTACAGAATCCTTATTAATCCTTATTAATTATATATTTCTCCTGTACATTGGGATTATTCTGTTTATATGTGTGCTCCCAAAATGCCTTTGGTCTGCTAAGGTTAATCAACATTTTACAACTTGCTGACCCATAGGTACATGAATAGTACATTTAATTGATTTTATGTAGAGAGTGAACTACAAGTAAAACCAGGTGCAGAATCTATTTAACTTACCAAACATCCAGTAGACTAAAATGAAAATTACTATAATATCCCAATGTCTCATGTATGGCTTTGATAAAGCCTATTGATTTCCAATGAGTAATGCCACAAATTCATTAGTGACTCCACATCTGCCAGAAATGATTGCAACATACCACCTTCAACAATTCCCGTGGTCATCAAGTCTTAGAAGAACGCAGCCTTCAAATTCAGCCAGTGCAGTTCTAGTATTGTTTTGTATAGTACAGCAGTTTCAGCAGTTCATCGTCTGAATTCAGCATTTGATCTTTCTTGCGTTTGATCAATGCTGCTTTAGAACCTTATCATTTGATCTTAAAATAATGAATGATAAAAGAAAAAGTATCCCTCTCAAGAACGTGAAGTTGAGTTTCTAAAGATGGAGTATGACAGGTGTAGCTTAGGCTTACCATGTATCCATCCTGGCATACAAGACTTATTTAAGAAGGGGACAACTAATATGGCTGCACACTTTTGAAAACATGCCCATACAATAAAACTGATAAAAATGTATATAAATCTGTAAGTAAAAGAAACATAATTACTAAACTTTAACAATTTCTATTAATTTAACTTATGGATTACCAATACATGACCAAGTTCACATTTTGGGAGGAAATTTTCTTGTAGTTTACACAGTCCTAATTATGAAATAATTCTTGACATTTTATCTGATCCTTTGCCTTTACGGTATCCACTGTTAGGGTATGTGTAGCTGATAAAAAAGGGATTTCTAACTCAGGACAACCTGCAATAGCTATTGCCAAGATCCACATCTGCATCAACTGTCATCTACAAAGGTGCCTCTCTGGTGATAGCAACCAATGCCAGTGCACCTAGGTGATGCTCTCCATTAGGTCAACCATATGAAAAGGCAACATCTAGTTTGACTGAATCAAACTTATGTCCTAACTTCCCTTCCCCCAGAGTCATTAATTCCAGCCTCAGCAATGGAGATTACACCCAACAATTATACATATGTACCTGGCAACAATTTATGAGAACACATATTTCACATATCCATTCAGGTTTTCATTTTTGGCCTGATGTATTCTTTAAGCTTTTAAGGGGCTCCTGCTAATACAGCTATGCATGACACATTGTATGTAACTAGGCTATATTGAACATTCACCAGGAGCAAAACAGAAGCACTTTTGGCTGGAGTTCCACAGAATAATACTGTATTAAACATTAATCTGTATTGTGAATTGTTTTTAGTTCAGTCAGCATTAGCAGGGGACATACCGTACTGAGATTTGAGAGCGGGTATCAGCAGGTAAGAGAGAGCATCAAGAGTCAAAAAATATATTCACGAAAGTTGAAGTGACAAAAAAGTTCCAGAATATTATTGATCAGCAGAGTGCTTGGTTCTCTGTGCTTGCCAGGTTTGTGTCAAGTGACACACACAGATGCTATGAGTGCACTTCATCCAAACGACAGCATTTTAATAATATATCCTCTTACAGGCAGAGGCTTTGTAATTATGTACCAGTTTGCATTGCTCATGCTGATAGTGTAGTGTCCTTGCCAATATATGTTTATATATTATATATATAGATATATACAGTGGGGCAAAAAAGTATTTAGTCAGTCAGCAAAAGTGCAAGTTCCACCACTTAAAAAGTTGAGAGGCGTCTGTAATTTACATCATAGGTAGACCTCAACTATGGGAGACAAACTGAGAAAAAAAAATCCAGAAAATCACATTGTCTGTTTTTTTATCATTTTATTTGCATATTCTGGTGGAAAATAAGTATTTGGTCAGAAACAAACAATCAAGATTTCTGGCTCTCACAGACCTGTAACTTCTTCTTTAAGAGTCTCCTCTTTCCTCCACTCATTACCTGTAGTAATGGCACCTGTTTAAACTTGTTATCAGTATAAAAAGACACCTGTGCACACCCTCAAACAATCTGACTCCAAACTCCACTATGGTGAAGACCAAAGAGCTGGCAAAGGACACCAGAAACAAAATTGTAGCCCTGCACCAGGTTGGGAAGACTGAATCTGCAATAGCCAACCAGCTTGGAGTGAAGAAATCAACAGTGGGAGCAATAATTAGAAAATGGAAGACATTCAAGACCACTGATAATCTCCCTCGATCTGGGGCTCCACGCAAAATCCCACCCCGTGGGGTCAGATTGATCACAAGAACGGTGAGCAAAAATCCCAGAACCACGCGGGGGGACCTAGTGAATGAACTGCAGAGAGCTGGGACCAATGTAACAAGGCCTACCATAAGTAACACACTACGCCACCATGGAGTCAGACCCTGCAGTGCCAGACGTGTCCCACTGCTTAAGCCAGTACATGTCCAGGCCCGTCTGAAGTTTGCTAGAGAGCATTTGGATGATCCAGAGGAGTTTTGGGAGAATGTCCTATGGTTTGATGAAACCAAACTGGAACTGTTTGGTAGAAACACAACTTGTCGTGTTTGGAGGAAAAAGAATACTGAGTTGCATCCATCAAACACCATATCTACTGTAAAGCATGGTGGTGGAAACATCATGCTTTGGGGCTGTTTCTCTGCAAAGGGGCCAGGACAACTGATCAGGGTACATGAAAGAATGAATGGGGCCATGTATCGTGAGATTTTGAGTGCAAACCTCCTTCCATCAGCAAGGGCATTGAAGATGAAATGTGGCTGGGTCTTTCAACATGACAATGATCCAAAGCACACCGCCAGGGCAACGAAGGAGTGGCTTCGTAAGAAGCATTTCAAGGTCCTGGAGTGGCCTAGCCAGTCTCCAGATCTCAACCCTTTAGAAAACATTTGGAGGGAGTTGAAAGTCCGTGTTGCCCAGCGACAAGCCCAAAACATCACTGCTCTAGAGGAGATCTGCATGGAGGAATGGGCCAACATGCCAACAACAGTGTGTGGCAACCTTGTGAAGACTTACAGAAAACGTTTGACCTCTGTCATTGCCAACAAAGGATATATTACAAAGTATTGAGATGAAATTTTGTTTCTGACCAAATACTTATTTTCCACCAGAATATGCAAATAAAATGATAAAAAAACAGACAATGTGATTTTCTGGAATTTTTTTTCTCAGTTTGTCTCCCATAGTTGAGGTCTACCTATGATGTAAATTACAGACGCCTCTCATCTTTTTAAGTGGTGGAACTTGCACTATTGCTGACTGACTAAATACTTTTTTGCCCCACTGTATATATAAATATGATATATATGCAAATAAATAAATACATATTCATATATATACATATATATGTACAGTTGAAAATAGAAATTTACATACACTATATGAAAAGACACATATGCATATTTTTCTCAATATCTGACATGAAATCGTAATAACCCTTTCCCGTTCTAGGTCAATTAGGATTACCATAATTATTAATAATTGCCAAATGCCAGAATAACGAGAAAGACAATGTTTAATGCATTGTTATTACTTACTGCAAAGTCAAAAGTTTACATACACTAAGATTACTATGCCTTTAAACAATTCTGGACTGCCCACATGATGGTGTCATGTGTTTGGAAGCTTCTAAAAGTTTGTGGGTGTATTTTAATGCACACCTGAAACACACTTCTTCTTTGTATAGCATCACTGGAAGTCTCAATAAATCAGCCAAGATATCAGGACAAAAATTGTGGACTTGCACGAGTCCAGCTCATCCTTGGGTGCAATTTCAAGATACCTGAATGTGTCTCATTCATCTGCACAAACAATTATATGCAAGTACAAACAAGATGGAATATCCATCCATCATACCACTCAGGAATTTAGTGAAACACGAGGGTGGCAGCATCATGTTGTGGGGTTGTTTTGCTGAAGGAGGGACTGGTGCACATCACAAAATAGATGGCATCATGAGAAAAGATGATTATCTGGCTATACTGAAGCAACATCTCAAGACACCAGCCAGGAAGTTAAAGGTTGAGCGGAACTGGTTGTTCCAAATGGACAATGACCCGAAGCATACTGCCAAAATGGCAACAAAGTGGCTTAAGGATAACAAAGTCAATATTTTGGAGTGGCCATCACAAAGCCCTGATCTCAATCCTATTGAAAATTTATGGGCAAAGCTGAAAAGGCAGGTGCGAGCAAGGTGACCTACAAACTTGGATCAGTTACACCAGTTTTGTCAAGATGAATGGGCCCAAATTCTGACCAAGTATTGTGAGAAACTTGTGGAATTATATTTCAAATGTTTGACCCAAGTCATTCAGTTTAAGGGCAATGGTACCAAATACTAATGAAATGTATGTAAACTTTTGTCTTTCCAGTAAGTAATAAAATGCCTTAAAACATTCTCTCTCTCATTATTCTAGCATTTGGCAAATATTAATAATTATGGTAATCCTAATTGACCTAAAACAGGAAAGGTTTATTCTGATTTCATTTCAGATATTGAGAAAACCATGCATATGTTTCTTTTTATCTAATGCATATGTAAACTTCTAGCTTCAAGTGTATATACAGTATGTATATTTTTGTATATACAGTTGATTACAGTTGTGCTCAAAAGTTTACATACCCCAGCAGAATTTTTGCTTTCTTGGCCTTTTTCAGAGAATATGAATGATAACACCAAAACTTTTCCTCCCCTCATAGTTAGAGGTTGGGTGAAGTCATTTATTGTCAAACTACTGTGGTAGTGCTTGAAAAAGGCTCACACACAGAGCACAAATGGGCTATTAACATTGCTTTATTTGCACTAAAATGTGCAGCTTCTTTGATTTTTCTTGTATGTATACTGTATATCTAATATATAAAGCTGAATGTGTGTGTGTGTGTATGTATGGAATTGGTATCTGCACCGTTGCAGCTACAGCCACAAAATTTTGCACAGTCACACGTCTGGACCCCGAGAGCATCATAGGCTATGTTGTGAGGCGAAATTTTAACCCCGCGCTTTCCAATTCACCAATTTTGCCCCTATCTACATAATGGGGAAAAAGTGAAAGGAAAAGTGTTGGAGGCAAAATTGACAGCTGCCAGATGTGAACAAGGGGGACTTAAAGAATGATAGTGATGGCGCCAAAGAGTATATACCGTACAGTTGCTAAGGTGGGACCCCGACATGGGATACTCACCACACACGGGGATATGAACACACACACAAAATGCGCCACACACTACCATGTCCTTGAACACATATACCACCCTCAGCACACATTTCACCACACATACACCAACCTCGCTACATAAAAGTCGAAACACAAAAGTCGCTGCTCAAAACTCTCCACATGCAAAACTAGGCTCACGCAAAACTCGCCACGCGAGCAAAACTCACCTCATGGAAAACTCGCCACACGCAAAACTTGCACATGCGGAAAAATTGCCACATGCACAAAAGTTGCAACACATCCAAAAGTTGCCTCTCACAAAACTTGCACATACTCAAAATGCACCACACATAAAAGTCGCCATGCGCAAAACTCGCCATGCGCAAAACTTGCTGCACACAACTTGCTACACTAACCTGTCACATGCAACTCGACACACAAAAAGTTGCTACACGCATGTCGCCACACAAAACTCATCTCACAAAAGTCGCTACATGCATGTCGCCACACGCAACTCAACACACACAACTTGACACATGAAACTCGCCTTAAAACACACACAAGTCAGGTATTATCCTTCAAAAATAAAAATCTTATTAATAAGCAGACACTATAAGAGCAACAAATGTACCATATAGGAAATACGGCAGCTGTCAGTGACATGACCTGTCTATTATGTGTATGTGTGAGCTAATATATACTGCCGGGGGGGCTTCCTGTTGGCTGGGGATTTATCAGGCTGCCAATTTAGCTTAAAAATACTGAGGTAAAAATGCTGACCAAATAACGTGTGAACGAGGTCTAATACAGGAGGAGATTACATACAGGTACATACTATATACAGGAGGAGATGACTTACAGGTATATACTATATACAGGAGGAGATGACATACAGGTACATACTATATACAGGAGGAGGTGACACACATATATACTAAATACAGGAGGAGATGACACACAGGTGTATACTATATACAGGGGAGATGACACACAGGTATATACTATATACAGGAGGAGATGACTTACAGGTATATACTATATACAGGAGGAGATAACATACAGGTATATACTATATATAAGAGGAGATGACATACAGGTATATACTATATAAAAGAGGAGATGACACATAGGTATATAGAGGAGGAGATGACATACATACAGCAGGTATGTACTATATACAGGGGAGATGACATACAGTTATATACTATATACAGGAGATGACATACAGGTATATACTATATATAGCAGGAGATGACATACAGGTATATACTATATATAGCAGGAGATGACATACATGTATATACAATATACAGGAGGAGATGACATACAGCAGGTATATACTATTTACAGAGGAGATGACATACAGGTACATACTATATACAGGGGAGATGACATACAGTTATATACTATATACAGAAGATGACATACAGGTGTATACTATATATAAGGGAGATGACAAACATGTACATACTGAGGGGAAAAGAGAGGTGTGAGGAGAAAATGAGAGGTGTGAGGTGAAAATGAGAGGTGTGAGGTGAAAATGAGAGGTGTGAGGTGAAAATGAAAAGGTGTGAGTGCAAAATGAGAGGAGTGAGGGAAAATAGTGGAGTGATTGGAAAATGACAGATGTGAGTTCGAAATGAGAAGTGTTAGGGGAGAATGAGAGGAGTGAGGGGGGAATGATAGGAGTGAGAGGGAAAATAAGGAGTGAGGGAGAAAATGAGAGATGTGAGGGGGAAAATGAAAGATGTGAGGGGGAAAATGAGAGGCGTGATGGGAAAATAAGAGAAGTGAGGTGCTATAACTAACCACAGATATTTACTATGCCCAGGCAACGCCGGGCTCTTCAGCTAGTATTATATATATAGTGGGGGTCTTGTGGACTGAATCCCACCTGGTACACACCGCCGTCTGCATACTCTTTGGTAAGCGCTGCACAGTTACCGGTATTTACAATGTGGAGGGTGTATTGGTCCCTCCCAGGGTTAATCTAGTGTGCACACTCTGGCTGCTTCCTTACTATTCTTTTGTATGCTGAACACTATTAGAACGGTGCTGTTTACCAGTGGTGACTCACTCTGGTTTTTACCATCTGTCTTTGTTGTATCATTAATATGTACCTATGCAATGTTTGTTAAATTAATAAAATATATTTATATTATTCTTTTGCTCTGGTATACTCCTCTTTTTCTATGGTTCTTATGGAGCTAATTTGTCCTTGGGACTTTGGGTTTTTGCGGTGCTATTTAGTGCTTTAAATCTCCCAATTAATATGCTGCCTAGTTCTGTTATCTAGAATTATATATATGTAGACACTCCTCAAAATGGAAATTGCAACATCAACCATGAAAACTCAGAGAATTATAAAAATCACAGGAAGATAGACATGTTAATAATATGCAAATTATGAAAAAATGGAAGCATAATTTTCAAAATATCTCAACTTATTATCGAATATGAGTGCCACGCGGAGAAATACTTGCGCTTACATGACTTGACATGCTATCAGTGAAGTTACTGTTTGAGGAATATTCTGCTATGCCTGATGCACTTAGGAATACAAATCATTAAGATTTGCTCCTTGCATTTCTCTTTGCAATTGCTGACCAATTATATCTCAGATGTGCTCAAATGTAGACAAGTCCAGGGATGCTGTAAGCCATGGTAGCACATTTAGGCCCTGAAGGGTGCTCACAGTACCACAAGCAACATGCAGCCTGGTGTTGTCATGTTAAAAATTGTTCCTGGGACTCTTTGGAGAAATGGCATCACCGGTGATTCCACCACTAAATCATTGTAACACTGAGTGGTCCAGTTACAATACATTATAATACCTGACACCATAATAGTAGGACAAGACATTCAGTATTTAAGGCCTCATCATGTCATTGATGAAGACTGAATATTGTAATGGAGAAATGGAGGCTGGAATTGAGATATATCCTCTTCAGCAATGAGTCCGCTTGGATACAATGATAGCCAGAGATTGTTCTGGAGTCCACATGGGCAATGCCATGAACAGACGAAGGGATGTAAATGTTTGTATTAATGCGTGTGGCATTTACTCATACTCCATACTGAGTAAATTTAGATGTTTAGAAAATGTGTTTCCATTTTTTCATAATTTGCAGATTATTAGCATGTCTATCGATTCTGTGATTTCCATAATTCCACTATTTTTCCTTCTTGGTGTTGCAATCTCAATGTGTGTGTGTTTGGTAATGGGTGGTAATAATTAGTTACAGTAAAGTATAGATTAATAAGAAAGCAACATAGCAAGATGTTTAAGGGATGTCTAGAGCCAAGTTATATTACTGTGCATCAGATAATGATATGCCTTTTAGGGGTATAACTAAAAATGGCACAGAAAATTCAGTTGCACCCTCATCTGACCTATATAAGGGAATCAATGCTATAAATGAGGCATGACAGATGGGAGACCTATTATGCAGTTAAAGACACAATGAAGTCAAAAGACTTAGGCTTTGTGCATGTCCATGTTAGGCTCCATTCTCAAGTGGGGAAAAAATGAGCGCTTCATGCACCTTGGTAGAACTGAATGGACCCCATTATAAGGCAATGAGGTCTTTGGCATTCTACTGAGGTGACATTTGTTTTGCAATGGATCCAGTCCTGTGTCATGGTTTCCTTTATTAATGTAAATCACCAAGAAAATGCTCCTAACTTTCCAATCTTTAACATGTCATCTCTCTTGGCACAGGAAGCCATGGTACAAATGAATCATTTTGAGTTCTGAAAGTCTACAATCCTAGACAAAAATGTCAGACATTTACCAAATACAAGAACCTCAGCGTGTAAAGCAGTTGTCTAGGGTCCCACCTTGGTGATAACCACGTCTCCTGGAATGTACCCAATATACCATATGTTGTATATCATGTAGAGCCCACAAGTGACCCTCAATTTGCTCAACCAACCCAATGGTTTTAGAAGCGTTCAGATAGCGGACAATAGCCTGGGCTCAAAGTGGAAAAGACAATACTTTCCATGGCAGATAGATACAACCTGAATTCTGCTTTGAAACTGCTTTTGATGCTTCATATACTGTAGAGTCTGTATACTTATAGCAGTTTTACTGTAGCGCTATGTTTTAACATACAGAATAGGTTTGCATTGGTACCTCCAGCACATAAATATTGCATACAAGAATGAAATATGCATGCAAGTAAACCAAGAAAATTACAGCCATTGATAGAGGTTATAACTTTCTCCCAACAATCCGCTTTCTATATAAAAAGGTTTAGTGTTAAAAGCCAACCTGTGACTGATATATTTTAATTACCGCATAAAATTTAGCTCTTTAGTGACACTTTTTTATAGTATAATATCGCCTGAACTCATTTTTAGTATTTTTATTTCAAATCCTATGAGTCTTTGCAGTTGCAGATCCCAAGTGACATGCCTGCATATATAATTGCATTAAATCTGACATTGCCTGAAACGGTACTTGCAAAAATTATGGTGATAATGTTAGCTTATAGCACAAAGAATTAAGATTTTAGAATCATTTTGTTAATGAGGTTGGTAGGAAGTTTTGGAACTTTATATAGTGATCTAGAATCTAGTACATTAAACAAGGGATTTTTAATGAATAAACTGTGACCTTTTAAGCCATCTTAAAGCATCTTAAACCTCGGGGAACTACTACTCTGCTTCTAGCTAGTACTGTCAAATGTCTTCTTATTAAAGAGAAATATTCAGATGGGAAATGGTCTAAAGTTGGTTGAATTAATTAAACAAAGTATCATGGTGCCCTAGCTAAATCAAAATGGAGGTCTGCTCTTTGTGCTGACCTTCACCTGGCAATATTAATTTGTTGATCTTACCCATTCAACTGGAAATATGTGGCAATATGTGGCTTTGGGAAGATGTGGAGGGGGAGATGACCCCCAAAATTCTGTTTCCTAAGTGAAATTTGATGACGAGGGTTTGTGGGGAAACATGCAGGGGGATATGTGAGAAGTCTATCTTTACAGAAGTCTGTAGAATTTTCCCAATGATACTCTGTATTTGTTGGAGGATTTGCTTATAAAGTTTGTGATAGCCTGAAGCAAAGTGTTGGCGTGCGCCTATGTGCTACCACATCGTGTTGAACTATCAAATTAACTGCATACATGTCAGGGAGGATATAACATCAGTGCAACCTGTACAGATGTACAGGGACCCAATTGGTAATGGGGCTCACTAAGAAAATCACTTCTGTCACATATACATTATTGGGCTGCAAAGGGGCCATATATTAATAAAAATTGTAGAAGAAAAGAAAATGTGGCACTCACCAAATGATGCTTTAAAAGTCCTTTTATTCTCACACTTAGTGGGGTGAGGACATGCCTCAAGGGCGGCTGGTATACACGAGGGTGCAGGGAAAAAACAAGACGACGGCCGTTTTGCACCGACTACGCTTCAACGGGTCCAAGTGTCACGCGTTGACACCTACATCCCATTTGCACTCTCATAGAGGCTTTGTAATATATTACACAGTATCTGGAGATTAACAGACTATGGGCCATTAAAAAAGAGGAGAACATGACTCCAAAATTTGCTGTATCGACAAACATTGCTGTATAAAACATTGAAATTAGGGACCAATTGTTTGGGCATGCATTGGTGTCCTGCGTTTGTCAGTCCCATAGCTGTTACAATGGACATTGCGCAGGTCAGATGGCATTTTGTGGTGCTAAGGACCATTTTTCAGTAAGACCATCATGGCACTAAAGCAAATACAATGCAGTGGTTGACCGTGGGTCATATTATGCGCATTTCAAGATATTACCTTTTAAGAACCTTTGGTTCTGGTCCTACTAAATCTGCGTGAGCAATTTCAATATACATTATAAATCCGAACAAGATAGACTTTATACATGGTTTTGTTCCTCTATTGTTTCACAAGATCACATACACGATTACTTCTTTTTTCTTTTATCGAAGCCTACTGAGCATTGACATCCTAAAGGGATATATAAAGTAAACTTGAATTAAAACTCCAAAAATAACCAGTTTCTGATAACAGTCCTTCTCTGAAGTTTCAGTAGAGGCTCTAAGTCTTCATGATGAGTTTTGTTCAAAATTTTACTCAGATTCCTGCCTGGCAGGAGACAAACAGATGCACATACGATTGGAAAAGGAGGGGGCACAATTCAGTACCCAGTGGCATACAAAGAGCAGCATATTACTATGGCAAGAATAATGTGTCCCTTTCAGATCTCTATTAAATGTCCAGGGTTCAATGAACACAAGAACTTGTCTCCAGTGTTTCAGGGCATTAATACAATAAGTTAATTCACAGCATTATTTCTCATATTGACTACACAAATTTGCACAACAATTGGTAGACATTCTGTTAGATTCCATCAGGAAACAAGCTACAGAATTTCATAGCATAGGGGATAACAAAGATGTGAAACAGATGGGGATGGTAGGTGCTTTAGGACAGTCTACCAGGCTGACACCACTCTACATCACACCAGCTTCACCTATTGCTGGAAATATATTTAAGGCATATTTGTAATATGTATTTATATCATGTAATAAATCTTAGGGTAATTCTTAATATGAATTAGACCATAATAGTAATTTATAGTGGTTGAATGTGTGTTTAATGTGCACTCAATACCTAATTAAATGAATATATAATGCATAACTGGGGAAAATCTATTTTGAAGGAAAGAAGTTAATTTAACTACAGGACTATAATTTTTATATTTCTTTTCTGATTATTTTTTTTATTTTGACTAGTCATTTGTTAATCAAAAAATGAATACATTTGGTGTCCATGTATCTAGTGCATAATAGTTCAATGGCCCAATCAGTGTTTTTCGATGGAAAAGCACTAATGTGAGGAAAGTTAGCTTCTCACAGTTACTATCATCAGAAGGGAGACTCCACGTAAGCGTCTCTATCCATTGTCTCGGAGGAAGTACTACAAAATAACCAAGCAGCCATACATGCAGATGCAGCTGAGTTACCTCAGGAAATGTTTCTTACTTGTGGTAATAGGATTAATCTGTACATTGATAGTGCTACAATGCTGCCCAGCTGCTTTACTGAAAGTTTGGCTACCTTATTGACACCGCTCAGTGGTGTTGTGAGCAGTGTATGTCACCATGACTGAAAGGCGGCAGCTCACAGGTGGAAAGAAGTTATTTTTCTCCTGGCAGCCTTAAGGTACCTTCACACTGAACAACTTAACAACGATAACGATAGCGATCCGTGATGTTGCAGCGTCCTGGATAGCGATATCGTTGTGTTTGACACGCAGCAGCGATCAGGATCCTGCTGTGATATCGTTGGTCAGAGCTAGAAGGCCAGCACCTTATTTCGTCGCTGGATCACCCGCTGACATCGCTGGATCGGTATGTGTGACACCGATCCAGCGATGTCTTCACTGGTAACCAGGGTAAACATCGGGTTACTAAGCGCAGGGCCGCGCTTAGTAACCCGATATTTACCCTGGTTACCATTGTAAATGTAAAAAAAAAAAACACTACATACTCACCTTCTGATGTCTGTCGCGTCCCCCGGCGTCCACTTCCCTGCACTGTGTCAGCGCCGGCCGGCCGTAAAGCACAGCACAGTGGTGATGTCAACACTCTGCTTTAGGGCCGGCGCTTACACAGTGCAGGGAAGCGGATGCCGGGGGACGCGACAGACACCAGAATGTAAGTATGTAGTGTTTGTTTTTTTTACATTTACACTGGTATCCAGGGTAAACATCGGGTTACTAAGCACGGCCCTGCGCTTAGTAACCCGATGTTTACCCTGGTTACCCGGGCACTTCGGCATAATTGGTCGCTGGAGAGCTGTCTGTGTGACAGCTCTCCAGCGACCACACAGCGACGCTGCAGCGATCGGCATCGTTGTCTATATCGCTGCAGTGTCGCTTAATGTGACGGTACCTTTAGATTTAGTAAGGCGGCAGGGCACCATTGTAACGAGTAATCCTTTATCTGCAAGTAAATAGTAGTTTCTGAGATATCAGGTTCCCTTTAACATTGGGCTTTTCTTAGTTCTCTGCGACTGACTTATATACCAGGAGATGAAAGAAATAGCCATGCTGAAATTGATCATGTCAGATCCTTGTTTCTCAAAAGGACATTTAGGCACGTGCACACGTTGAGTATTTGGTCAGTATTTTACATCAGTATCTGTAACCTAGAACCAGTAGTGGGTGATAAATACAGAAGTGGTGACGTGTTCCTATTATACTTTTCCTCTGCCTATTCCATTCCTTCTTATTGCTTACAGATACTGATGTAAAAAACTCACCAAATACTGAACTTGTGCAAGTGGCCTTAGTGATTTTAGGATAGCCCAGAACATTGAGTTCACATAGAACTCCATGTCCTGCATTGTTCTGATTATAAGAAGCACCCTTCCCCCCCAAATTTGGGGGAAAAATGGGGGTGCGTTTTTTAATCTGAATTGTAGCTACGTTGGAGCTTACCGGCTACAGAGGAGCGGGGTAGGCCACTGCTGCGGAAGCTTCTGGCAGCAGCAGAGGCAAGAGTCGGGCGATGGCTGTGGGCCCCAGTTTGGTACAATGAGGTGTTTGGTGGTGCAGGGGCTCTGTCAACATTTTGTGAAAGCCGAGAGCCCCGAACTTTCTGTAATTTTCTATGCAGTGGACTACGGGAAGATGGCCGCCGGAAGTGGCGCATGTGCAAATTGAGATCTTGTCACCGAGATCTCAGTTCCTGAAATTTCAATCATACATGTACCGCCTCCGGCAGCCACTTTCCTGGATTTCACCTCAGTGAAATGTATGTAAGTAAGTATGGTGTGGGGCTATGAGTTTTCACAAAATGTCGGCGTAGCCTCCGCACCACTAAACACGTTGTCGCACCAACCTGGAGCTTGCAGCATCTCCTGCCTCTGTCAGCAGCGACCCTACCACTCGAGACCCCGCTCCACCAATGCTGCCTCCCAGGTAAGCTACCGCAAAAGCAGAATATATCACGCAGCATTTTATGAAAAAAAACAACTTTATTTTCCTCCCCAAAATTTGAGATGTGTTTTATAAACCGGTGCGTCTTATAATCCGCAAAATCCGGTGCATAGAGACTGATATAGGAGGTAATACTGAGATAGGAGATGGCAGTTGCTACTGATAAGATTCTACCTAGATAGGAGGGGAGAAGGAGGGAAGAGCTCTATTTCTAGCTCCCTCCTTCAATCTACTTAGAAGTGTATCCATAGCAGCTGCCATCTCCTATCTCAGTAATGGTATAGTCTGTCTTCACTGAATGCAGATTTTTCACTCAGAATTGAGAATTTTTATAATGACTGATCAATTTTTTCTAACATTTATTACAAAGGTGCTTATTTTTATATGTACTATTGATTTATGGAATCAAAATTAAAACTGCGGACATGCTTTAAATGTGAGATTGGTTTGGATATTCCATGCAGACACTGAGAAACACTGTGAACTGTGGGCAGACAGGTCAATGTATGAGGAATGCTCAGCATGTGGGTGGGAACTCACTAGTTGAACTGGACAAGATGTCACTAAGAGATGGAAACTACAACACAAAGCACTCAATGTCCCATGGCAGTCCTGTGCAAGCAACTGGATTACCCATTTAATCTGGAAAAAAAGCAGCATGTAAGAGGTCACTGTTTAATGCAGTCTATTCAAAGCCAAATTCTGTGCAAAACATGTCACCCGCAACACTGCTGCAATTGTAATGCTAGATCTTTAAAGACTTTCTTAAGATTCTATTTCTAGAAAGAAAATGCATGTACATATGCTCTATAGAAATATTTTTATTTTTACTGTAAAAATAGAAAACAAATAAAATAAAATTGTATAAAAGAGAATATTAGGCATCATTGCCCAGACATCACTGAGCTAGGTGTAATAAAGATATAAAGATATATTCAGTCTTTATCTGTTTTTATCGTATATAAAAGAGAAGATTGCTACTACTAAGATACAACAAACATGAAATCAGCCGCATATGTAAACTGATTCTAAATGGTAACTAATGGGCGACATCTGTTAGGAAGAATAAAATGTATTGAGCGTGGATGACCACATGTATACACTGATTCATACAGTCATATTGTTCAGCCTAGTCCAACTGGGCAGCATGAATCCTGAATTACTGACTTTGAAATATGGCTACATATGTTCATACACAAAAACAGCATGAAGGGAAAATCGGCCTCATTGACTTCATTGATTTCTTCTCTTTATACCCAAAACACCTGGTTGGTGTAATGTTCGTACCTTCTGTATAATTTCAGTATATGGTCATATATAAGAAAAAATATTCCCTTTACATACAGGGTCTGTCTAGCTATGTGTCATTGTTTGATGTCTCTTTGTCATTGTACTTTATGGCTATTCTACTAATCGGAAAGCTCTGTAAAATACGTTGGTGTTCTATAAAGTAACACCATAAGAGGAAAGACCTCCACTATTCTAGACAAAAAACCACCAGTATACAGGCAGAGATGCTTACCTGTTCAAGGCCTCCAACAATTGCACTAACCAAGGTGCGGCGGACCCAAGTTAAGATGGCAAATACACAGGTGCAATAATACCGATAATGCAACCACCCTACAATCAGGAATTGGCCGCTTGGTGCACCTGTGCAAACAAATAGTCTGTATGTGTCGTGTTCACACAGGAATGCAAAGTATATGGCTCTAAGCCTATTAATGACGCCATGTAGCGGGCTCACCATAATGCATCCTGCGTGAACAGAGGCCACAGTGTACAGAGCCATCTAGGGCCCAGCCGCACCCTGGAAAAATATACAGTGCACCAAAAACATAACAATGTATGCAAGGTATTGGTCGATATTATGGCCACAATATTTAAGCTGCCAACCCACGTCAAGGTTGGTCTATAAACTAAGGTCATTAGGATCACTATGAATATCATTAATGTGTCTAGAATATACAATACCTGGAAGAGTGGAAAAGCCTCACAGTGAATTTACCAACCATTATATTTAGACATTTTGGGCAATCTTACCTTCCCAAAAACCACCAAGATGAAGTTTATGTCTGATTGAATATTGGTTTATAAATTTTTAGCCTATATAATAAAAATTTTATTTCTATAGCGCCGATATATTCCACAGCACTTTACATTTTATAGGGGACTTGTACATACAATAGACATTAATGAAAACAATACTTACAAAAACGATCAGCATGATACCATATCAAAAGAAAGATATCTAATATATAAAGCTGAATGTGTGTATATGTGTGTGTGTGTGTATGTCCGGGATTGGCATCTGACCCGTCGCAGCTACAGCCACAAAATTTTGCACAGTCACACGTCTGGACCCCGAGAGCGTCATAGGCTATGTTGTGAGGTGAAATTTTAACCCCGCGCTTTCCAATTGACCAAACAATTTTGCCCCTATCTACATAATGGGGAAAAAGTGAAAGGAAAAGTGTTGGAGGCGTCGCAGCTACAGGCACAAAATTTTGCACAGTCACACGTCTGGACCCCGAGAGCGTCAAAGCTATGTTGTGAGGTGAAATTTTAACCCCGCGCTTTCCAATTCACCAAACAATTTTGCCCCTATCTACATAATGGGGAAAAAATTAAAGGAAAAGTGTTGGAGGCAAATTAACAGCTGCCAGATGTGAACAAGGGGGACTTAAAGAATGAGAGCGATGGCGCCAAAGAGTATATACTGTACAGTTGCTAAGGTGGGGCCCCGACATGGGATAATCACCACACCACCACGGGGATATGAACACACACACAAAATGCGCCACACACTACCACGTGCTCGAACACATATACCACCCTCAGCGCACATTTCACCACACATACACCAACCTCGCCACATAAAAGTCGAAACACAAAAGTCGCCGCTCAAAACTCGCCACGCGCAAAACTCTCCACATGCAAAACTCGCCACACGTGCAAAACTCACCTCATGGAAAACTCGCCACACGCAAAACTTGCACACACGGAAAAAATGCCACATGCACAAAAGTTGCAACACATGCAAAAGTTGCCTCACACAAAACTTGCACATACTCAAAAGGCACCACACATAAAACTCGCCACGCGCAAAACTCGCCATGCGCAAAACTTGCTGCACACAACTTGCTACACTAACCTGTCACATGCAACTCGACACACAAAAAGTTGCTACACGCATGTCGCCACACAAAACTCATCTCACAAAAGTCACTACATGCATGTCGCCACACGCAACTCAACACACACAACTTGACACACGAAACTCGCCCTAAAACACACACAAGTCTGGTATTATCCTTCAAAAATAAAAATCTGATTAATAGCAGACAAACTACAAGAGCAACAAATGTACCATATAGGAATCCGGCAGCTGTCAGTCACATGACCAGTCTATTATGTGTATGTGTGAGCTAATATATACTGCCAGGGGGTGGGCTTACTGTTGGCTGGGGATTTATCAGGCTGCCAATTTAGCTTACAAATACTGAGGTAAAAATACTGACCAAATAACGTGTGAACAAGGTCTAATACAGGAGTAGATGACATACAGATATATACTATATACAGGAGGAGATGACACACAGGTATATACTATTTACAGGGGAGATGACACACAGGAATATACTATATACAGGAGGAGATGACACACAGATATATACTATATAGAGGAGGAGATGACATACAGGTACATACTACATACAGCAGGAGATGACATACAGGTATATACTATATACAGGAGGAGATGACACACAGGTAAATACTATATACAGGAGCAGATTACCTACAGGTATATAGTATATACAGGAGGAGATGACATACAGGTATATACTATATACAGGAGGAGATGACACACAGATATATACTATATATAGGTGAGATGACACACAGGTATATACTATATACAGGAGGAGATTACATACAGGTATATACTATATATAGGAGATGACATACAGGTATATACTATATACAGGGGACATGACACACAGCAGGTATATACTATATACAGGGGAGATGACATACAGGTATATACTATATACAGGAGATGACATACAGGTGTATACTATATATAAGGGAGATGACAAACATGTATATACTGAGGTGAAAATGAGAGGTGTGAGGTGAAAATGAAAAGGTGTGAGTGCAAAATGAGAGGAGTGAGGGAAAATAGTGGAGTGATCGGAAAATGACAGATGTGAGGTCGAAATGACAAGTGTTAGGGGGGAATGAGAGGTGTGAGGGAGAAAATGAGAGATGTGAGGGGGAAAATTAAAGATGTGATGGGGAAAATGAGAGGCGTGATGGGAAAATAAGAGAAGTGAGGTGCTATAACTAACCACAGATATTTACTATGCCCAGGCAACGCCGGGCTCTTCAGCTAGTGAGTAATAAAATTATTAGTAATAACAAATAATTAGCTGAATAAACCGGACTTCTCAGATATGGACTAGTCGCTACATACAACACTGAAAGAAAACGTGCACGCATTCCAGGATCCTCCACATTGGTGCCACCTATCAATAAGGTAGTATTTCCTATTTCTTATATTGTCCATCTTTCTAGTGGCATAGCATGTGCTCTGATTTCTTTTTGGAGCATTATTTATTCTCCTAGTTTTATGATTATTTTCTGCTTGGGCACTTTCTCCTACACCGCCATACTGTGACGGGGAGAGAATTTTTTCTTCTGGTATTACCATTTTGTGTTGAGTAATCTGGTATGCGTGCACACTTGCCGTTTTTCACCATTGTCATGTTGGTTTCATGTATTGCATGTCATCTCTTGGCCTGATGGCTTTCATTTTGTCCTTTTACCACTATGTTCTAATAAAGTATTTTTCACTTTTATACGTATATTGGACTATTTTGGTCGTTTTTTCTTGGCATTTTTCATGCCATGTGTAATCTATACAATAGACATTACAGCATAACAATAAGCACATAGATCAAAACAGATACCAAGAGGAATCAGGGCCTTGCTCAAAAGCTTTCAATCTATGAGGAAAAGGGGAGACACGAGAGGTGGATGGTATCATTTGCTTTCGTTGTTCGGACCAGCCATAGTGTAAGAATCGAGTGTTCATGTAATGCTGCATTATCAGCCTAAGTATGTAACAGTACAGACACAGAGGGATATTAAATGCAGAAAGCATGTGAGAACATGATGAGAGACCCTTGTTATGGTGAAAATTTGAATGGGCAACACAGGGTTAGTTAGGTTAAAGCACGGAGTCAGTAGGCCAGTCTGGACAAATGCGGTTTAGGCCACGCTTAAAACTGTGTGGATTGGGGATTAATCGTATTAACCTTGGTAGTGCATTCCAAAGAATTGGCGCAGCACGTGAAAAGTCTTGGAGACGGGAGTGGGAGGTTCTGATTATTGAGGATGCTAACCTCAGGTCATTAGCAGAATGGAGGGCACGGGTAGGGTGGTAGACAGAGACCAGGGAGGAGATGTAGGGTGGTGCTGAGCCATGGAGGGCTTTGTGGGTGAGGGTAATAAGTTTGTACTGGATTCAGTACATTGTAAATTGTAATAAGTAAAGATGAGCAGATATGGCAAAATTCTAATTCATCAGCTCGCACATAACTTACCTGAAAAATTTAGAGCAAAGTTGTTCTCCAGACCACAGAACATAATTAACGTAACATGTCAAAAATTTTAGAAAGAAAAATAATACATCATTGCTCATCTGTTACAGCATCCCTGCTGGCTTAGGTGTTCAGCTATCCAATTCTCTGGACCTCTTCACTCCAGTGTCAGTGTTACAGTGCCAGTGTCTTCACTGTAGAACAGAACCTCCATCTGCAACAAGGCCTCAGTGGTCAGGGTGTGTCATCACATCACAACATTATGACATTACCATTACCTGCTGTCTTTAGTCAAGAACAGTGCTACAGGCCACAACCCAACCTCAGAGGTCACAGTGAGTTGTGACGCTGCAAAGTACCATGACTTCTAATGCCTAGTGTCTTTACTATAGATCAGGGCTTACGGCCACAACCAGGCCTCGAAGGTAATGGCTCATGGTGACGTTACGATGTTACAATGCACTGTGACCTTTGAGGCCTGGGCTTGCTCTTTAGAGCTTGAAGGAAAAAATACACAAACGTATGGGTACAACAGGTAAATTGGATACAGACATTGCTCATAATTGGTGTCAAACAAAAATGTATCAAGTTAACAGTCTTATTGTGAAGGATACCCTTTGGTGTGGATATGTCTGTCCAAAGAAATTAGGGGCCAATTCAGCAAACATTTTTTTCTGAAATTTTGACATAAAATGGTTTCAAATGTTGCAAAATTTGTGCACAAAGTATTGTTGTGATTTTTTTTTTTTACCTCTATGTCAGTCCCAACAAACTTTTTTGAAAACTGGGACTAGCCCCACGAAAATGGGGGAGTTGCTGTGTGCGGCCAGAAAATGTATGATAATTTACACCACAAAATTAGCAAAAATTTAAACTGGCTGGAGTACATTTCTGGTGGTGGCGCACGGCAACAGAAAAATACTTCAAATTCATTAAGAGGCATGACACATCCAGAAAACTCTTCACTAAGGCTGGCAAAGATATACATAATCACTGTACACGAACTGAAATCACTCACATCTAGTGTTGAGCGATACCGTCTGATACTTGAAAGTATCGGTATCGGAAAGTATCGGCCGATACCGGCAAAGTATCGGATCTAATCCGATACCGATACCCGATACCAATACAAGTCAATGGGACTCATGTATCGGACGGTATTCCTGATGGTTCCCAGGGTCTGAAGGAGAGGAAACTCTCCTTCAGGCCCTGGGAACCATATTAATGTGTAAAATAAAGAATTAAAATAAAAAATATTGCTATACTCACCTCTCCGACGCAGCCTGGACCTTACCGAGGGAACCGGCAGCGTTCTTTGCTTAAAATGCGCGCTTTTCCTTCCTTCCGTGACGTCACGGCTTCTGATTGGTCGCGTGCCGCCCATGTGGCCGCGACGCGACCAATCACAGCAAGCCGTGACGTAATTTTCAGGTCCTTCTAGGCATTCAGTATTTTAAAATTACGTTCCGGCTTTGTGATTGGTCGCGTCGCGGTCTGTCATGATTCTCAATGGCTAGAGAACATAGCCCAGCATATATAAGAACTAGCTCTTGGAAGATGGAATCTAAACTGACCATGAACTAAACCTGCCGCACAATTAACAGTGGCCGGGTAGCGTGCCTACGTTTTATCCCTAGACGCCCAGCGCCAGCCGGAGGACTAACTAATCCTAGCAGAGGAAAATACAGTCCTGGCTCACCTCTAGAGAAATTTCCCCAAAAGGCAGACAGAGGCCCCCACATATATTGGCGGTGATTTTAGATGAAATGACAAACGTAGTATGAAAATAGGTTTAGCAAAATCGAGGTCCGCTTACTAGATAGCAGGAAGACAGAAAGGGCACTTTCATGGTCAGCTGAAAACCCTATCAAAACACCATCCAGAAATTACTTTAAGACTCTAGTATTAACTCATAACACCAGAGTGGCAATTTCAGATCACAAGAGCTTTCCAGACACAGTAACGAAACAGCAGCTGTGAACTGGAACAAAATGCAAAAACAAACAAGGACGAAAGTCCAACTTAGCTGGGAGTTGTCTAGTAGCAGGAACATGCAAAGAAAGGCTTCTGATTACATTGTTGACCGGCATGAAACTGACAGAGGAGCAAGGTTATATAGAGACTCCCACATCCTGATGGGAACAGGTGAACAGAGAGGATGATGAACACAAGTTCAATTCCACCAGTGGCCACCGGGGGAGCCCAGAATCCAATTTCACAACAGTACCCCCCCCCTCAAGGAGGGGGCACCGAACCCTCACCAGAACCACCAGGGCGATCAGGATGAGCCCTATGAAAGGCACGGACAAGATCGGAGGCATGAACATCAGAGGCAGTCACCCAAGAATTATCCTCCTGACCGTATCCCTTCCATTTGACCAGATACTGGAGTTTCCGTCTGGAAACACGGGAGTCTAAGATCTTTTCCACAACGTACTCCAACTCACCCTCAACCAACACCGGAGCAGGAGGCTCAACGGAAGGCACAACCGGTACCTCATACCTGCGCAATAATGACCGATGAAAAACATTATGAATAGAAAAAGATGCAGGGAGGTCCAAACGGAAGGACACAGGGTTAAGAATCTCCAATATCTTGTACGGGCCGATGAACCGAGGCTTAAACTTAGGAGAAGAAACCCTCATAGGGACAAAACGAGAAGACAACCACACCAAGTCCCCAACACAAAGCCGAGGACCAACACGACGACGGCGGTTGGCAAAAAGCTGAGTCTTCTCCTGGGACAACTTCAAATTGTCCACTACCTGCCCCCAAATCTGATGCAACCTCTCCACCACAGCATCCACTCCAGGACAATCCGAAGATTCCACCTGACCGGAGGAAAATCGAGGATGAAACCCCGAATTACAGAAAAACGGGGATACCAAGGTGGCAGAGCTGGCCCGATTATTGAGGGCAAACTCCGCCAATGGCAAAAAAGCAACCCAATCATCCTGATCCGCAGACACAAAACACCTCAAATATGTCTCCAAGGTCTGATTAGTCCACTCGGTCTGGCCATTAGTCTGAGGATGGAAAGCAGACGAAAAAGACAAATCTATGCCCATCCTAGCACAGAATGCCCGCCAAAATCTAGACACGAATTGGGTCCCTCTGTCAGAAACGATATTCTCCGGAATACCATGCAAACGAACAACATTTTGAAAAAACAGAGGAACCAACTCGGAAGAAGAAGGCAACTTAGGCAAGGGAACCAAATGGACCATCTTAGAGAAACGGTCACACACCACCCAGATGACAGACATCTTCTGAGAAACAGGCAGATCCGAAATAAAATCCATCGAGATGTGCGTCCAAGGCCTCTTTGGAATAGGCAAGGGCAACAACAATCCACTAGCCCGAGAACAACAAGGCTTGGCCCGAGCACAAACGTCACAAGACTGCACAAAGCCTCGCACATCTCGTGACAGGGAAGGCCACCAGAAGGACCTTGCCACCAAATCCCTGGTACCAAAGATTCCAGGATGACCTGCCAATGCAGAAGAATGAACCTCAGAGATGACTCTACTGGTCCAATCATCAGGAACAAACAGTCTACCAGGTGGGCAACGATCCGGTCTATCCGCCTGAAACTCCTGCAAGGCCTGCCGCAGGTCTGGAGAAACGGCAGACAATATCACTCCATCCTTAAGGATACCTGTGGGCTCAGAATTACCAGGGGAGTCAGGCTCAAAACTCCTAGAAAGGGCATCCGCCTTAACATTCTTAGAACCCGGTAGGTATGACACCACAAAATTAAACCGAGAGAAAAACAACGACCAGCGCGCCTGTCTAGGATTCAGGCGCCTGGCAGACTCAAGGTAAATTAAATTTTTGTGGTCAGTCAATACCACCACCTGATGTCTGGCCCCCTCAAGCCAGTGACGCCACTCCTCAAAAGCCCACTTCATGGCCAAAAGCTCCCGATTCCCAACATCATAATTCCGCTCGGCGGGCGAAAATTTACGGGAAAAAAAAGCACAAGGTCTCATCACGGGGCAGTCGGAACTTCTCTGCGACAACACCGCCCCAGCTCCGATTTCAGAAGCGTCGACCTCAACCTGAAAAGGAAGAGCAACATCAGGCTGACGCAACACAGGGGCGGAAGAAAAGCGGCGCTTAAGCTCCCGAAAGGCCTTCACAGCATCAGGGGACCAATCAGCAACATCAGCACCCTTCTTAGTCAAATCACTCAATGGTTTAACAACATCAGAAAAACCAGCAATAAATCGACGATAAAAGTTAGCAAAGCCCAAAAATTTCTGAAGACTCTTAAGAGAAGAGGGTTGCGTCCAATCACAAATAGCCTGAACCTTGACAGGATCCATCTCGATGGAAGAGGGGGAAAAAATGTATCCCAAGAAGGAAATCTTTTGAACCCCAAAAACGCACTTAGAACCCTTCACACACAAGGAATTAGACCGCAAAACCTGAAAAACCCTCCTGACCTGCTGGACATGAGAGTCCCAGTCATCCGAAAAAATCAGAATATCATCCAGATACACAATCATAAATTTATCCAAATAATCGCGGAAAATGTCATGCATAAAGGACTGGAAGACTGAAGGGGCATTTGAAAGACCAAAAGGCATCACCAAATACTCAAAGTGGCCCTCGGGCGTATTAAATGCGGTTTTCCACTCATCCCCCTGCTTGATTCGCACCAAATTATACGCCCCACGGAGATCAATCTTAGAGAACCACTTGGCCCCCTTTATACGAGCAAACAAATCAGTCAGCAGTGGTAACGGATATTGATATTTAACCGTGATTTTATTCAAAAGCCGATAATCAATACACGGCCTCAAAGAGCCATCTTTCTTAGACACAAAGAAAAAACCGGCTCCTAAGGGAGATGACGAAGGACGAATATGTCCCTTTTCCAAGGACTCCTTTATATATTCTCGCATAGCAGCGTGTTCAGGCACAGACAGATTAAATAAACGACCCTTAGGGTATTTACTACCCGGAATCAAATCTATGGCACAATCGCACTCCCGGTGCGGAGGTAGTGAACCAAGCTTGGGTTCTTCAAAAACGTCACGATAGTCAGACAAGAATTCAGGAATCTCAGAGGGAATAGATGATGAAATGGAAACCAAAGGTACGTCCCCATGAGTCCCTTTACATCCCCAGCTTAACACAGACATAGCTTTCCAGTCGAGGACTGGGTTATGAGATTGCAGCCATGGCAATCCTAGCACCAAAACATCATGTAGATTATACAGCACCAGAAAGCGAATAATCTCCTGGTGATCCGGATTAATACGCATAGTTACTTGTGTCCAGTATTGTGGTTTATTACTAGCCAATGGGGTGGAGTCAATCCCCTTCAGAGGTATAGGAGCTTCCAAAGGCTCCAAATCATACCCACAGCGTTTGGCAAAGGACCAATCCATAAGACTCAAAGCGGCGCCAGAGTCGACATAGGCGTCCGCGGCAATAGATGATAAAGAACAAATCAGGGTCACAGATAGAATAAACTTAGACTGTAAAGTGCTAATTGAAACAGACTTGTCAAGCTTCTTAGTACGCTTAGAGCATGCTGATATAACATGAGTTGAATCACCACAATAGAAGCACAACCCATTTTTTCGTCTAAAATTCTGCCGCTCGCTTCTGGACAGAATTCTATCACATTGCATATTTTCTGGCGTCTCCTCAGTAGACACCGCCAAATGGTGCACAGGTTTGCGCTCCCGCAGACGCCTATCGATCTGAATAGCCATTGTCATGGACTCATTCAGACCCGCAGGCACAGGGAACCCCACCATAACATCCTTAATGGCATCAGAGAGACCTTCTCTGAAAATCGCCGCCAGGGCGCACTCATTCCACTGAGTAAGCACAGACCATTTACGGAATTTTTGGCAGTATATTTCAGCTTCATCTTGCCCCTGAGATAGGGACATCAAAGCTTTTTCCGCCTGAAGCTCTAAATGAGGTTCCTCATAAAGCAACCCCAAGGCCAGAAAAAACGCATCCACATTGAGCAACGCCGGATCCCCTGGTGTCAATGCAAAAGCCCAATCTTGAGGGTCGCCCCGGAGCAAGGAAATTACAATCCTGACCTGCTGTGCAGGATCTCCGGCAGAGCGAGACTTCAGGGACAAAAACAATTTGCAATTATTTTTAAAATTTTGAAAGCAAGATCTATTCCCTGAAAAAAATTCAGGCAAAGGAATTCTAGGTTCAGACATAGGTGCATGAACAACAAAATCTTGCAAATTTTGTACCTTCGTGGCGAGATTATTCAAACCTGTAGCTACACTCTGAAGATCCATTTCAAACAGGTGAACACAGAGCCATTCAAGGATTAGAAGGAGAGAAAGAGAGGAAGGCTGCAGTATAGGCAGACTAGCAAGTGATTCAATTATGAGCACACTCAGAACTAGAGAAAAAAAAAATAAAAAATTTCAGCAGACTTCTTTTTTCTCTCCTTTCTCAGCCAATAATTTAACCCTTTGCGGCCGGTCAAACTGTCATGATTCTCAATGGCTAGAGAACATAGCCCAGCATATATAAGAACTAGCTCTTGGAAGATGGAATCTAAACTGACCATGAACTAAACCTGCCACACAATTAACAGTGGCCGGGTAGCGTGCCTACGTTTTATCCCTAGACGCCCAGCGCCAGCCGGAGGACTAACTAATCCTAGCAGAGGAAAATACAGTCCTGGCTCACCTCTAGAGAAATTTCCCCAAAAGGCAGACAGAGGCCCCCACATATATTGGCGGTGATTTTAGATGAAATGACAAACGTAGTATGAAAATAGGTTTAGCAAAATCGAGGTCCGCTTACTAGATAGCAGGAAGACAGAAAGGGCACTTTCATGGTCAGCTGAAAACCCTATCAAAACACCATCCAGAAATTACTTTAAGACTCTAGTATTAACTCATAACACCAGAGTGGCAATTTCAGATCACAAGAGCTTTCCAGACACAGTAACGAAACAGCAGCTGTGAACTGGAACAAAATGCAAAAACAAACAAGGACGAAAGTCCAACTTAGCTGGGAGTTGTCTAGTAGCAGGAACATGCAAAGAAAGGCTTCTGATTACATTGTTGACCGGCATGAAACTGACAGAGGAGCAAGGTTATATAGAGACTCCCACATCCTGATGGGAACAGGTGAACAGAGAGGATGATGAACACAAGTTCAATTCCACCAGTGGCCACCGGGGGAGCCCATAATCCAATTTCACAACAGCGGTCACATGGGCGACGCGACCAATCACAAGCCGTGACGTCACGGGAGGCAGGAGACGCGCGCATTTTTAAAATTATGTCACGGCTTGTGATTGGTTGCGTGCCGCCCATGTGACCGCGACGCGACCAATCACAGCAAGCCGTGACGTAATTTCAGGTCCTGATGCCTATTTCTGCATTCAGGACCTGAAATTACGTCACGGCTTGCTGTGATTGGTCGCATCGCGGTCACATGGGCGGCACGCAACCAATCACAAGCCGCGACGTAATTTTAAAAATGCGCGCGTTTCCTGCCTCCCATGACATCACGGCTTGTGATTGGTCGCGTCGCCCATGTGACCGCGACGCGACCAATCACAAAGCCGGAACGTAATTTTAAAATACTGAATGCCTAGAAAGACCTGAAAATTACGTCACGGCTTGCTGTGATTGGTCGCGTCGCGGCCACATGGGCGGCACGCGACCAATCAGAAGCCGTGACGTCACGGAATGAAGGAAAAGCGCGCATTTTAAGCAAAGAACGCTGCCGGTTCCCTCGGTGAGGTCCAGGCTGCGTCGGAGAGGTGAGTATAGCAATATTTTTTATTTTAATTCTTTATTTTACACATTAATGTTGTATTTTACACATTAATGTTGTTTCGATACCGATACCCGATACCACAAAAGTATCGGATCTCGGTATCGGAATTCCGATACAGCAAATATCGGCCGATACCCGATACTTGTGGTATCGGAATGCTCAACACTACTCGCATCCCATTTGTCTTTCAGTGTGACAAATAATTGAATGCACACTAAAGCTTGAACCTCATAGGTAACCAATTACATTGGACATGCAGTTCAATCTGTGGACACTATGGTATAGAAGGAGATGCTGTGTGGAGTGGTGTATACAGTAGGTTTCTTGGAAAAGACTCAGCTTCACTTGTATTTTATTCACTAGTATCCATGGATTTTGTAAGCATAAAATACATATAAACAATAATAATTTAATTTCTATAGTACAAACATACTCCTCAGCACATTACAATTAAGAGGGTACTTGTGCAAACAATGTAAGATATTACAGAGTAATACATATTACTACAATTTAAAGAGTAAGGGCCCTATTCACAAGTTTACAATCTATAAGAAAATAGGAAAGGCACAAGAGGTTAACAGTGCTTGTCACTAGTGTTGAGCGATACCGTCCGATACTTGAAAGTATCGGTATCGGAAAGTATCGGCCGATACCGGCAAAGTATCGGATCCAATCCGATACCGATACCCGATACCAATACAAGTCAATGGGACTCAAGTATCGGACGGTATTCCTGATGGTTCCCAGGGTCTGAAGGAGAGGAAACTCTCCTTCAGGCCCTGGGAACCATATTAATGTGTAAAATAAAGAATTAAAATAAAAAATATTGCTATACTCACCTCTCCGACGCAGCCTGGAGCTTACCGAGGGAACCGGCAGCGTTGTTTGCTTAAAATTCGCGCGTTTCCTTCCTTACGTGAAGTCCCGGCTTGTGATTGGTCGCGTGCCGCCCATGTGGCCGCGACGCGACCAATCACAGCAAGCCGTGACGTAATTTCAGGTCCTTCAGGATTTTAAAATTACGTTCCGGCTTTGTGATTGGTCGCGTCGCCCATGTGACCGCGACGCAACCAATCACAAAGCCGGAACGTAATTTTAAAATCCTGAAGGACCTAAAATTACGTCACGGCTTGCTGTGATTGGTCACGTCGCGGCCACATGGGCGATGTGACCAATCACAAGCCGTGACGTCACGGGAGGCAGGACAAGCGCGCATTTTAAAATGCGCGCGTGTCCAGCCTCCCGTGACGTCACGGCTTGTGATTGGTCGCGTCGCCCATGTGACCGCGACGCGACCATCACAAAGCCGGAACGTAATTTTAAAATCCTGAAGGACCTGAAATTACGTCACGGCTTGCTGTGATTGGTCGCGTCGCGGCCACATGGGCGGCACGCGACCAATCACAAGCCGGGACTGTTGTGAATTTGCTTTTTGCTCCCTCTAGTGGTTACTAGTTTTTTGACTCTGGTTTTTCTGTCATTCCTTTTATCCGCACCTGGGTCGTTAGTTAAGGGTGTTGCTATTTAAGCTCCCTGGACCTTCAGTTCAATGCCTGGCAACGTAGTTATCAGAGCTAGTCTGCTGTGCTCTTGTCTACTGATCCTGGTTCCAGTTATATCAGCTAAGTCCGCTTTTTGCTTTTTGCTATTTTGTTTTGGTTTTGTATTTTTGTCCAGCTTGTTCCAAATATATATCCTGACCTTTGCTGGAAGCTCTAGGGGGCTGGTGTTCTCCCCCCGGACCGTTAGACGGTTCGGGGGTTCTTGAATTTCCAGTGTGGATTTTGATAGGGTTTTTGTTGACCATATAAGTTACCTTTCTTTATTCTGCTATCAGTAAGCGGGCCTCTCTGTGCTAAACCTGGTTCATTTCTGTGTTTGTCATTTCCTCTTACCTCACCGTTATTATTTGTGTGGGGCTTCTATCCAGCTTTGGGGTCCCCTTCTCTGGAGGCAAGAAAGGTCTTTTGTTTTCCTCTACTAGGGGTAGCTAGATTCTCCGGCTGGAGCGTGTCATCTAGAATCAACGTAGGAATGATCCCCGGCTACTTCTAGTGTTGGCGTTAGGAGTAGATATATGGTCAACCCAGTTACCACTGCCCTATGAGCTGGATTTTTGTATTCTGCAGACTTCCACGTTCCTCTGAGACCCTCGCCATTGGGGTCATAACAGTTTGCCAGGCCAGTATTAAATGTTTAATGCATTGCAGAAGAGGGATTATAAGAAAGAAGATTCTGAGTTTTTTTTTTTTTTTTTCTTCTTCCCCTTTACCTCAGAGTGGCTATGCTTGCTGCAGACATGAATGTCCAGACCTTGATTACAAGTGTGGACCAGCTGGCTACTCGTGTGCAGGGCATACAAGACTATGTTATCAGTAATCCTAGGTCAGAACCTAAAATACCGATTCCTGAACTGTTTTCCGAGACAGGCTTAAGTTTAGGAATTTTGTGAATAATTGTAAATTGTTTTTGTCCCTGAGACCCTGTTCATCTGGAGACTCTGCTCAGCAAGTAAAAATTGTTATTTCGTTCTTACGGGGCGACCCTCAGGATTGGGCTTTTTCGCTGGCGCCAGGAGATCCGGCATTGGCTGATATTAATGCGTTTTTTCTGGCGCTCGGTTTACTTTATGAGGAACCCAATCTTGAGATTCAGGCAGAAAAGGCCTTGCTGGCTATGTCTCAGGGGCAGGACGAGGCTGAAGTGTACTGCCAAAAATTTCGGAAATGGTCCGTGCTGACACATTGGAACGAGTGTGCACTGGCCGCTAATTTTAGAAATGGCCTTTCTGAAGCCATTAAGAATGTTATGGTGGGTTTTCCCATTCCCACAGGTCTGAATGATACTATGGCACTGGCTATTCAAATTGACTGGCGGTTGCGGGAGCGCAAAACCGCAAATTCCCTCATGGTGTTGTCTGAACAGACACCTAATTCGGTGCAATGTGATAGAAAAATCGCAAATTCCATCATGGTGTTGTCTGAACAGACACCTGATTTAATGCAATGTGATAGAATCCTGACTAGAAATGAGCGGAAAATTCATAGACGCCGGAATGGCTTATGCTACTACTGTGGTGATTCTACACATATTATCTCAGCATGCTCTAAACGTATAGCTAAGGTTGTTAGTCCTGTCACCGTTGGTAATTTGCAACCTAAATTTATTCTGTCTGTAACTTTGATTTGCTCACTGTCGTCTTTTCCTGTCATGGCGTTTGTAGATTCAGGTGCTGCCCTGAGTCTTATGGATCTGTCATTTGCTAAGCACTGTGGTTTTACTCTTGAACCATTAGAAAATCCTATTCCTCTTAGGGGTATTGATGCTACGCCATTGGCAGCAAATAAACCGCAGTATTGGACACAGGTTACCATGTGCATGACTCCTGAACACCGCGAGGTGATACGTTTCCTGGTTTTACATAAAATGCATGATTTGGTTGTTTTAGGGCTGCCATGGTTACAGACCCATAATCCAGTCCTGGACTGGAAGGCTATGTCAGTCTCAAGTTGGGGCTGTCGTGGTATTCATGGGGATTCCCTGCCTGTGTCTATTGCTTCTTCTACGCCTTCGGAAGTTCCGGAGTATTTGTCTGATTATCAGGATGTCTTCAGTGAGTCTGAGTCCAGTGCACTGCCTCCTCATAGGGACTGTGACTGTGCTATAGATTTGATCCCAGGCAGTAAATTTCCTAAGGGAAGACTGTTTAATCTGTCGGTACCTGAACATACCGCTATGCGTTCATATATCAAGGAGTCTCTAGAGAAAGGACATATTCGTCCGTCTTCTTCCCCTCTTGGTGCGGGATTCTTTTTTGTGGCAAAAAAGGACGGATCTTTGAGACCTTGTATTGATTATCGGCTTTTAAATAAGATCACTGTCAAATTTCAGTATCCTTTACCGCTGTTGTCTGACTTGTTTGCCCGGATTTAAGGTGCCAAGTGGTTCACCAAGATAGATCTTCGTGGTGCGTACAACCTTGTGCGCATTAAGCAAGGTGATGAATGGAAAACCGCATTCAATACGCCCGAAGGTCATTTTGAGTACTTGGTGATGCCTTTTGGGCTCTCCAATGCGCCTTCAGTTTTTCAGTCCTTTATGCATGACATTTTCCGGAAGTATCTGGATAAATTTTTGATTGTTTATCTGGATGATATTTTGGTTTTTTCTGATAATTGGGATTCGCATGTGGAGCAGGTCAGGTTGGTCTTTAAAATTTTGCGTGAAAATTCTTTGTTTGTCAAGGGCTCAAAGTGTCTCTTTGGTGTACAGAAGGTTCCCTTTTTGGGGTTCATTTTTTCCCCTTCTGCTGTGGAGATGGACCCAGTCAAGGTCCGAGCTATTCTTGATTGGACTCAGCCCTCGTCAGTTAAGAGTCTACAGAAGTTCTTGGGTTTCGCTAACTTCTACCGTCGTTTTATCGCTAATTTTTCTAGCATTGTGAAACCTTTGACGGATATGACCAAGAAGGGCTCCGATGTAGCTAACTGGGCTCCTGCTGCCGTGGAGGCTTTCCAGGAGTTGAAACGCCGGTTTACTTCGGCGCCTGTTTTGTGCCAGCCCGATGTCTCACTTCCCTTTCAGGTTGAGGTGGATGCTTCAGAGATTGGAGCAGGGGCCGTTTTGTCGCAGAGAGGCCCTGGTTGCTCTGTTATGAAACCTTGTGCCTTTTTCTCTAGGAAGTTTTCGCCTGCCGAGCGAAATTATGATGTGGGCAATCGGGAGTTGTTGGCCATGAAATGGGCATTTGAGGAGTGGCGTCATTGGCTCGAGGGTGCTAAGCATCGTGTGGTGGTCTTGACTGATCACAAAAATCTGATGTATCTCGAGTCTGCTAAACGCCTTAATCCGAGACAGGCCCGCTGGTCATTGTTTTTCTCCCGCTTTGATTTTGTTGTCTCGTATTTACCAGGTTCAAAGAATGTGAAGGCCGATGCTCTTTCTAGGAGCTTTGTGCCTGATGCTCCTGGAGTCGCTGATCCTGTTGGTATTCTTAAAGATGGAGTTATCTTGTCAGCTATTTCTCCGGATCTGCGACGTGTGTTGCAGAGATTTCAGGCTGATAGGCCTGAGTCTTGTCCACCTGACAGACTGTTTGTCCCGGATAAGTGGACCAGCAGAGTCATTTCCGAGGTTCATTCCTCGGTGTTGGCAGGTCACCCGGGAATTTTTGGCACCAGAGATCTGGTGGCCAGGTCCTTTTGGTGGCCTTCCTTGTCAAGGGATGTGCGGTCATTTGTGCAGTCCTGTGGGACTTGTGCTCGAGCTAAGCCTTGCTGTTCTCGTGCCAGCGGTTTGCTCTTGCCCTTGCCTGTCCCGAAGAGACCTTGGACACATATCTCCATGGATTTCATTTCTGATCTTCCGCTATCCCAGGGCATGTCCGTTATCTGGGTGATATGTGATCGCTTCTCAAAGATGGTCCATTTGGTTCCTTTGCCTAAGCTGCCTTCCTCTTCCGATCTGGTTCCTGTGTTTTTCCAGAACGTGGTTCGTTTGCACGGCATCCCTGAGAATATTGTGTCAGACAGAGGATCCCAGTTCGTTTCCAGATTCTGGCGATCCTTTTGTAGTAGGATGGGCATTGATTTGTCGTTTTCGTCTGCTTTCCATCCTCAGACTAATGGACAGACGGAGCGAACCAATCAGACTTTGGAGGCTTATTTGAGGTGTTTTGTCTCTGCTGATCAGGACGATTGGGTGACATTCTTGCCGTTGGCTGAGTTTGCCCTTAATAATCGGGCTAGTTCCGCCACCTTGGTTTCGCCTTTTTTCTGCAACTCTGGTTTCCATCCTCGCTTTTCTTCGGGTCATGTGGAGCCTTCTGACTGTCCTGGGGTGGATTCTGTGGTGGATAGGTTGCAGCGGATCTGGAATCATGTGGTGGACAACTTGAAGTTGTCACAGGAGAGGGCTCAGCGCTTTGCCAACCGCCGCCGCGGTGTGGGTCCCCGACTACGCGTTGGGGATTTGGTATGGCTTTCTTCCCGCTTTGTTCCTATGAAGGTCTCCTCTCCCAAATTTAAACCTCGTTTTATTGGGCCTTACAAGATATTGGAAATCCTTAATCCTGTATCTTTTCGTCTGGATCTTCCTGTGTCGTTTGCTATTCACAATGTATTTCATAGGTCCTTGTTGCGGCGGTACATTGTGCCTATAGTTCCTTCTGCTGAGCCTCCTGCTCCGGTGTTGGTTGAGGGCGAGTTGGAGTACGTGGTGGAGAAGATCTTGGATTCTCGCCTCTCCAGGCGGAGGCTTCAGTACCTGGTCAAGTGGAAGGGCTATGGTCAGGAGGATAATTCCTGGGTGGTCGCCTCTGATGTTCATGCGGCCGATTTAGTTCGTGCCTTTCATGCCGCTCATCCTGATCGCCCTGGTGGTCGTGGTGAGGGTTCGGTGACCCCTCACTAAGGGGGGGGTACTGTTGTGAATTTGCTTTTTGCTCCCTCTAGTGGTTACTAGTTTTTTGACTCTGGTTTTTCTGTCATTCCTTTTATCCGCACCTGGGTCGTTAGTTAAGGGTGTTGCTATTTAAGCTCCCTGGACCTTCAGTTCAATGCCTGGCAACGTAGTTATCAGAGCTAGTCTGCTGTGCTCTTGTCTACTGATCCTGGTTCCAGTTATATCAGCTAAGTCCGCTTTTTGCTTTTTGCTATTTTGTTTTGGTTTTGTATTTTTGTCCAGCTTGTTCCAAATATATATCCTGACCTTTGCTGGAAGCTCTAGGGGGCTGGTGTTCTCCCCCCGGACCGTTAGACGGTTCGGGGGTTCTTGAATTTCCAGTGTGGATTTTGATAGGGTTTTTGTTGACCATATAAGTTACCTTTCTTTATTCTGCTATCAGTAAGCGGGCCTCTCTGTGCTAAACCTGGTTCATTTCTGTGTTTGTCATTTCCTCTTACCTCACCGTTATTATTTGTGGGGGGCTTCTATCCAGCTTTGGGGTCCCCTTCTCTGGAGGCAAGAAAGGTCTTTTGTTTTCCTCTACTAGGGGTAGCTAGATTCTCCGGCTGGAGCGTGTCATCTAGAATCAACGTAGGAATGATCCCCGGCTACTTCTAGTGTTGGCGTTAGGAGTAGATATATGGTCAACCCAGTTACCACTGCCCTATGAGCTGGATTTTTGTATTCTGCAGACTTCCACGTTCCTCTGAGACCCTCGCCATTGGGGTCATAACACGGGACTTCACGTAAGGAAGGAAACGCGCGAATTTTAAGCAAACAACGCTGCCGGTTCCCTCGGTGAGGTCCAGGCTGCGTCGGAGAGGTGAGTATAGCAATATTTTTTATTTTAATTCTTTCTTTTACACATTAATGTTGTTTCGATACCGATACCCGATACCACAAAAATATCGGATCTCGGTATCGGAATTCCGATACAGCAAATATCGGCCGATACCCGATACTTGCGGTATCGGAATGCTCAACACTACTTGTCACATATGATCCAGCCATCATAATAGGAAATAGGAGTATTCAAGTAAAGCTGCACAAATAAGCCTTCATCCTGTACAAAGTGCTACTGAGTGCATTGAGGGCAAAGAAGCAGATGATATTAATAAGGACCAGACTCTAAGGTAAATTTAGTAAACAAGAACATGGACCAGTTAGACTAGTCAGGTGTTGTGATAGGCCAGTTTAAAATGATGTGTTCTTAGGGCACCCTTAAAACTGTGGATACTGGGAAATAATCAGATTGTCTGGGATAATTTACTCCAGATGACTAGAAAAGGCATAAAGATGGGAGTAGGAGGTTTGGATTATGGAGGACATTGGTCTTAGATCATTAACAGAATGAAAAACACCAAAAGGGTATTGCAAGACGGTGAGGACAGAGATCAAAGACGGTGCAGAACTGTGGATAGCTTTGTGGGTGAGTGTGATAAGTTTATGTTGTTTTCTGTAGCAGATGGGCAACCAGTGCAATGACTGACATAGGGTTGAGGCACTGGTGTAGTCGCTGGAAAATATGACCCTGACTGCTGCATTCAGAATAGACTGGAAAAAGGAAAGCTTAGTAAGAGGGAGTCGGATATATGACATGCATTTTTACATTTACATGTATTTCACACAGGGAAGACTGTCAATCATTGCATAGGATCATCCACTGGACTCATGTGCTTACGAACACCAGGGATTTCAGTAAGCAAAACGCAAGTTATACTGAAATTGTCTTACAAAAATATGTATCAATCTGATCAACTGCTCCTGCTCTACAGTATATTATTCTGTCTGCAGAACAGTAACCATTTTCAACATGACAGGTTCCCTTTAATATTATTTTCTGTTATTTGCAGTGCAGCTGTATTGAATTCTTTAGAAGTGGGAATTAAAGGGAAATTGTATACCTAATGCCTTTCTTGGAGACATGCAGCTGTTCAGTTGCTGCCAATAAATTAAAGTACAAAAAAAAGTTGTAAAATGTATTGCCACTAAGTTGCCAAATCATAAATAAACATTGCTATAATTGCTTGTGCGAGCCAGATGGAGAGAGGACAAGAGAGGAAGCAGAAGGAGAATTGACTTAAGGGCCTTTAAACTGAGCATCGCAACGCTATTGCTATAAAAGATGATCAGAGTGTTTTGACAGAGTAACTTGAGCGCAATGCCACCTCATTAAGTTTCACAAAACTGAGAAAGAAAAAGTTTCCCTCCTCAATAGCTCCAAGTGAGGTCACCGGCTAATCTGACTTCAAGACGACAAAAGACCCTTGACTGATGAGAGAGCTTCCTGCATTGGAGGTCGACATTCCTTTACCTAAACAAGGCTTTCAGACTAAAGAAAGAAAACCTGTTCGTCTGACTGGCACAATATCGTACAATGGCATATGACTGTCAAACCCCCAATCTCCCATGTGGATCACATAATGATTAACTGACCATTCAGATCTGGGCTGTGTCCCTGCATTATCTGTACGGATGCACGTCTCCGGAAAACTGCGATTCATGTGACATTCAATGCCACAGCAAGCGGAAAATAGTAATTAAGGTCAGGAATGATACAGATTTGCCATAAAAATAACCGCTATATGCTTTTGTGTCTCAACAAAATATATATTTAGAAAAAAGAAAAAAAAAAAAGCAGATGCCCTTGGAAATTGCTTGGTAGGTATTCTATTTTCTGGAAGCGAATGCTTATATTCAGCAGTTTCAAAGGGCTTCTCAGATCATAAATACTGTATTTGTGAGAGCACGCTGTTAACTCCAGCAAATCAATAATACAGTGGAACCCTGTTGTAATCAAAGTAAGCAAAGTGAAGTAATCCTCCCCACTAACTACAACCCCCAGTGTGCCTGTGTCCAAAGGTACTTTGTTGTATATAGGAAGATAACAGGCCTCTTTGTTCCTAAACATACTGTTCATATTTTATTATCATGCTACCCATGCGAAAGACTCTGCATTTTGTAGCAGAAAATATCATTATTTCCACTGATGATATCATTTGACTTTATTCTACTTTATTCTTTCTCAACTTCTTAGGTATCTGCTGTTAGGACTACTTTCAAAGACAAAGGATCAAACAACTTTTTCCTACTGTATTTATTTGATATCGACTTGTACCGCACTTTTATTAATTAAAACTAAAAGAGATCACAAGAGAATGCGACATTTGAAGAATTATCCCGGACAAGGCGTCTACATTTACTACATGATGTTGTTGGACTTGACAAATGGAGTTTTTGGCTCTTCCACTCATCATCTAATCAGAGAATTGGATGATAAATCCCTGAATAAACAGTTGCAGCACAATCGGCTGAAGAGAAGCTGGGTGTGGAACCAGTTCTTTGTTTTGGAGGAATACACGGGAACAGACCCTCTCTATGTTGGAAAGGTAAGACGCTCGAAAGAGCATAAAAAAAAAAGATGTGGAAAACACACTTCTCTACTGTGGGACAATGGTCCTGTACTGCAGTAATTTATGGCACCTATATTGGTGTCACCTTGAGATATCTGGAAAGCGTTTTAACTGCTTTACATCCAATGAATGAATACAAATCTTGCATTAACTAGGCAGCTCCCTATATTAAGGTGCCAACACATCAAATGTTCCATAAAGTGACAAGCTATTATAGTTTTACAGCTATTCCAGTAGTGAATGATGATAATCCCACCTCTGAATAAATTCATTATCCGGTTGTTTTGTCCTTCCACAATTCCATGCCCTGAAGCACAGACCAGGCACAGTGCCTTCTCTGCATGACGTACAGCATATAGAGCTAACCTGCTTTTACAGTGTTACCCAGGGTCTGTGGGAAGCTCAGAAAATGACTTACATTTTAAATCAGGTTTTTTTTATGTAAGATGTATTTTTTTTAATTTTTGGGGGGCCAATTTTTTTTTTTCCATATCACAATCTGAATTAAAAATAAAAATTAGACATCTTAGAATTTTCACGTTGTCCACTGGTGCCTTTTTAGACCATAACTTCCTGTTGTTTCAGGTTCCTAACCAAAATTAACAGAACCTGACACTATCGTTTGCACTCAAGTATCTAATGAGCTTGTGCAAAGGTCATTGTGAAACGAGTGGAGCAGGGACAGCTGTGACATCGCCTATTGTGAAAGGTGGACCCTGTGTCCTCACCTGTCACTGTAATCCTGCCTCTGATGATAAGGAGTTTGCTGAAAACTCTTCCTGAAAGTATGAATCAGAGTGGACAGTGTTAAAATTGCAAGATTATTATTATTATTATTATTATTATTATATAAAGATATGCAAAAAAAGACTAAATGAATATAAAACAGATTTAAATGATAATTTTGTGATGATTGCTTCCCTCTAATTATGTCCCAATGAACACTGTAATAATGTCACCCACCATCTGGTATCTATAGAGGTGATAGCGATGACCAATCATATATTGGAAGCACTGCCTTGCCTTAGTCTCTCTCATTTACAGCTTATACAAACCATTAGATCAAGGACTCAGTACATTATAGTATAAGAACTTTATGCCTTGATAATTTGAAGTGTTCAAAAATTACCTGACACACAGTCACCCTTTAAATTAAAGGGGTTCCTCACCACTATTACTACACATTAATCGGTCCCTTGTGTTTTAAGAAAAAAAATTATATTCAATATAATGAACAATGCCAATTCTATAGTCTGTCTGAAGATTCTGCAGTAATGTAAAGGCTGCAGCCAATCAGCAGATACTCATTGGCTGCAGCAGTCACAGGTTACAGAAAATGGCACCACACTGCCGGGTTTGGTATTATTTTATTAAATAATGTACTTTTACATGGAATCGGTCACCTGGTTTTTGCTACCTCATCTGAGAGCAGCATGATGTAGAGGAAGAGGCCCTGAATCCAGTGAAGTATCACTTGCTTTACTTGGTGCTGCAGTTTTGGTTTAAAACTGTTTCAGATGCTGCAGATTTAGCATGGGTTAGAATTCTGAGCTCTGTATAACCCCGCCCACACTACTGATTGGTGTGTTTTCTGTGTACACTGTGCATAAGCAGAAAGCTACCAATCAGTGGTGGGGGAGTGGTTAGACTACCTGGCAGCTGGCCCAGTAGTCCTCTAGTGATAATCTCCTGCTGATTTTATAATAACTTACTAAGCAGCCGAGTAAGTGACACATCACTGAAAACACGGTCTTTACCCCTACATTATTCTACTCTCAGATTTGGTAACAGATTCCCTTTAAGGGTTTGCACGAGGTTAAGAAAGGAATCTTTGTTTTCCAAATGTTGGGTCATTCTAGTCGATGGCCTATGTCTAGTGCTGTCGCTCATCAACATTCACTTTAAGGCCTGTTCACATGTTCACTATTTAGTCAGTATTTTACGTCAGTATCTGTAAGCCGAAAACCTAAATAGGTGTAAAACGCAGATGTGGTGCACTGTGAACGTGGCCTAGTGGGTGAAGCTGCAACATCAGCCGGTGAACACCATCCTAGTAAATTTTTTACTTCTACTCTTGTTCCCTTTTCGAGACCATTAACCCCATCCCATTTCAGCCCATTATACAGAACATTTACATAGATAATTAAAAAAAATGGACTGAGGTTAAACTTCTAGGAAAATGGTTTGGTGTGTCACGCCAGTGGTTAATGAGCCATCTTCTCTATGTCCTGCCATGGCCGACTCAACAGTCAGTGTTGGTACGATGGAAGCAAGTCAATGGTCATGATCACTATCCTTTGGTAGATGTCCCATGCTCTACAATTGGTTCGTATAAGACCAGTTATACCGCATTTGTGATGAATGATTGCTTAGATTTCGCATAAAGAAATGTTTCCTTAGTGCATCATATACACCGTGATTCCCCAGTATAACGATGCAATTATAGTGTCTTCTTCGGAGGCTCCACAATGTCTTATGGTATGCAGCAGTGGCTATAGTTTCAGGCTATTTGTATATGACAGTTGCTAATTACAACCGTGGTAATTTCAAACTAGTGAAATGTCAGCGTAGTTCCTCTTGTAATAATGAAGATGTTTCCAGCAGAGAAGGATTAATTTGTTGGTTTACTTTGTGAAAGGCGATTTTTTTTTTTCCTGAGCGCATAAATTAATGAAAAAAAATTCAGCTTTGTATTTCTTAGCGTGTTGTTTAGAAACGGATCTTAATCATTGCAACACGCTAATTAAAACCTTCACTTAATAAGCCACACACCACAGAAGGAAGCATTGTTCTCTGGGTAATTTCAAGTGACTACCCAAAATGCCAGCCGAAAGAAGTGACAGCAGAGACGTTTACTAGGCCGACACCGCTGCACCTGCTGCTTTGTTCAAGTGCAATGGCGTACATGATCTGTTCCTTACTGTCCTGGACAGATTCTGTACCAAGAATGTTGTAGATTTTAAATAAATCACTGTTTTGTTCCTTTAGGGTTGAAAAAGTGTATTTGTACAAAACTGGTTCAGGATGTGCACAGATGTGTTCATCCCAACCACTCCCCAAATTTTCTTAAGAACTATCATTTCTTATTAAACAAATTGAAGAAATTATTGTAACATACCAGGAAAATCCTTGACAGACTGCAATTCACATCATTACCACTGGGTGGCCTCATATAGACACATATAGTGTAAACATATCCCAACAGAGTACTGGAAAAGCATATTTTTGTGAAAGCTAGTCATGTCTCATCTCTTATCTCAGAATCGGCCAAAAGGAAAGGTACAAAAGATCACAGCTATACAGTCTTACCTCTTTTTTATGTACTGTAGTTAAAAGGTTTTTTTTTTATTATTTGGAAATAGCCTGTCATTTAGTTCATCCCTGGGATCCAGCTTTATTAACATTTCTTAAAGGAGTGGTCCGAAACTAATTTATTTTAATTCTAAATGTCTGTCTGTTTAATGTCATAAGCTAATTTCTTTTCCAATATATTTAGAAATGAGATGCGCTGGAATTCTCAAATGAAGAATCTCATACATGATTCAGTAAAAAAAAAATAAAGCAATTAGATAGCATAGTGTGGAAACAATAGGGACTTTTTAATTATAGTATATCGATAGGGCAGCATGGTGGCTCAGTGGTTAGCACTGCAGCCTTGCAGCGCTAGGGTCCTGGGTTCAAATCTCACCAAGGGCAACATCTGCAAGGAGATATGCTCCCCGTGTTTGTGTGGGTTTCCTCTGGGTTCTCAGGTTTCCTCCGACGCTCCAAAGACCTACTGATACTGAATTTAGATTGTGAGCCCCATCGAGGACAGCGATGATAATATGTGCAAATTGTAAAGCGCTATGGAATATGTTAGCGCTATATAAAAATAAAGATTATTATTATTAGAAAAGAGATTTAGATTATGTCATTAAAAAACAGACATTTAGAATTAAAATAAATGTTAGTTTCAGACCATCTTTTTTGGACCAGCAACAGAGCGCACTGTCAGTGTGCATTGTAAAGAACAAATTCTGCAAACAGAGACCAGCCCTGCTACTGCATCTGTTGTCACTTATGGAGGCGAGGCAGGTTGATTCCTGCAGGATTTTCTTCTTACAATGCGCACTGACAATACGCTCTCTTGCTGGTCCATCACTTCAGATCGGAGCCGGCGACCGAGTGCACTGTTATTGTGCATTAAAGAGAATATTGTACAATGAAAAGATCCTACTGAACATACATCGGAATTGACCACCAATGCATGCTTAGTAGAGCAGGGACTAGCCCAGCCCTGAAATGCCAGTCATTATTGATGCTTCATATCAGGCTGGGAGCAGAGGCTGTGGCAGTGACCACAGCCTCTACCCCTTCAGTAGTGTTGGAACGATAGTGACTTTTTAATTAAAGTATATCAGGAAAGAGATAAGATTATGACATTAAATAGACAGACATTTAGGATTAAAATAAATTTTTGTTTCGGGCTAACCTTTTATTCAATTGTCACACCAAGGAGGAGCAGTGACAAACATATATTTCTCCTGCAGTGGTCAACCGAGAAGACATTCTAGGCAGTCTGATATTTCAAAAGTTCATTTTTAGTGCCTAACGCCCACCAGACTTAGATGCAGAATTTAATGTTGTAAAATCATTTTTTTCTTGCAGTACAACTCTAGAAATATCAATAAATGAATATACATTTCACAAAAGCATAAAGCTATGATGATCTAATAGCAGAGGGATCTAAAAAACATCAAGGACTTCATTCTTCCACTGCCCCCACAGGCCCTGCACTAGACACAGCACATTGTACCAATGTTTCTTGGAGCGTTTGTGTAACTGTGACCCTCATAGACATGTGAACATATGTCTTAAAAGCATATATTTCATCCTTTTTTTCTGTGACCTTCAAAAAAAAGCATGCACTAAAATAGGGAACTAATTAAATATGCTGCATGTTAAAAAGTTCAAGCTATTTATGACTAATGTTCCTTTTTTCACATTTAAGTGCCTATATTACTAATAATGTATTATTAGTGAGACTTTCAGTTGGTAAATTACCTGCATATTTTTTATTTAAAACTAATTACCTATCTGATAAATAAATTATAATATATAATAAGAATTTTTGTTTTTTTAGCTTGATTCTATTCCCATTATTTGTTTAATTATATGGCGAAAGCCAATATTTTGCAGTAATTGTGTTCATAAGATTCATGCAATCAGCCAAATTCCTCCCATGCCTTTTAAGTGGGAATATGACTAGAATACATTGTTGATAAAAATGCAAGAAAAATGTTAATGTTGCTATTTTACTTATTGCTAATATTTAAAGAGAATATTTCATTTGCTATAAATACAGGTGCTTCTCACAAAATTAGAATATCAAAAAGGTAATATATTTCAGTTCTTCAATACAAAAAGTGAAACTTATATATTATATAGATCTGCAAATTGCCTCTTCAGAGAAAAAGAGGATTTGAATGCTATAGCGCCAGCTATTGGAAGTAGTGATCCTACAAGTCACAATCAACCCGAGTCTTGCAATATGACTTAGACATATATTATATAGAGTCATTACAAATAGAGTGATCTATTTCAAGTGTTTTTTTTCTGTTAATGTTGATCATTACAGACTTACAGACAGAGCTTAGAGAAAATGAAAACCCAAAAGTCATTATCTCAGTAAATTAGAATACTTTATAACACCAGCATGAAAAATGATTTTAAAATGATGGCCTACTGAAATGTATGTTCAGTCAATGCACTCAATATTTGGTCAGGGCTCCTTTTGCATCAATTATTGCATCAATGTAGCGTGACATGGAGGCGATCAGCCTGTGGCACTGCTGAGGTGTTATGGAAGCCCAGGTTGCTTTGATAGCAGCCTTCAGCTCATCTGCATTGTTGGGTCTGGTGTCTCTCATCTCTTCCTCTTCACAATAACCCATAGATGCTTTATGGGGTTAAGGTCAGGCGAGTTTGCTGGACAATCAAGCACAGTGATACTGTTGTTTTTTAACCAGTTATTGATACGTTTGTCAGTGTGGACAGATGCCAAGTCCTGCTGGAGAATGGAATTTCCATCTCCAAAAAGCTTGTCGGCAGAGGGAAGCAAGAAGTGCTCTAAAAATTTCCTGGTAGATGGCTGCTCTGACTTTGGTCTTCATAAAACACAGTGGACCTACACCAACAGATGACATGGATCCCCAAACCATCACTGATTGTGGAAACTTCACACTACATCTCAAGCAGCTTGGATTGTGGCCTCTCCACTCTTCCTCCAGTCTCTGGGACCTTGGTTTCCAAATGAAATACAAAATTTACTTTAATCTGAAAACAACACCTTGGACCACTGAGCAACGGTCCAGTTCTTTTTCTCCTTGGCCCAGGTAAGACGCTTCTGGCGTTGTCTTATTGGTCATGAGTGACTTGACACAAGGAATGCGACACTTGTAGCCCATGTCCTGGATACGTCTGTGAGTGGTGGCTCTTGAAGCAATGACTCCAGCAGAAGTCCACTCCTTGTGAATCTCTACCAAATTTTTGAATGGCCTTTTCATAACAATCGTTTCAAGGCTGCGGTTATCCGGTTGCTTGTGCACCTGTTTCTACCACACTTTTTCCTTCCACTCAACTTTCCATTAATATACTTGGATACAGCACTCTGTGAACAGCCAGCTTCTTTGCAATTACCTTTTGTGTCTTACCCTCCTTGTGGAGTGTGTCAATGACTGCCTTCTGGACATCTGTCAAGTCAGCAGTCTTCTGTATGATTGTGGAGCCTATTGAAACAGACTAAGGGACCATTTTAATCCCGTCATGACCTTGGGATTTTCCGTTTTTCCGTGTTCGTTTTTCGCTCCCCTCCTTCCCAGAGCCATAACTTTTTTATTTTTCCGTCAATTTGGCCATGTGAGGGCTTATTTTTTGCAGGACGAGTTGTACTTTTGAAAGACATCATTGGTTTTACCATGTCGTGTACTAAAAAACGGGAAAAAAATTCCAAGTGCAGTGAAATTGCAAAAAAAGTGCAGTCCCACACTTGTTTTTTGTTTGGCTTTTTTGCTAGGTTCACTAAATGCTAAAACTGACCTGCCATTATAATTCTCCAGGTTAGTACGAGTTCATAGACACCTAACATGACTAGGTTATTTTTTATCTAAGTGGTGAAAAAAAATTCCAAACTTTGCTAAAGAAAAATAAAAAAAAAAAAAAATTGCGCCATGATCTGGGGTCGGTTGAGGGCTTATTTTTTGCGTGCCGAGCTGACGTTTTTAATGATTCTAATTCGGTGCAGATACGTTCTTTTGATCGCCCGTTATTGCATTTTAATGCAATGTCGCGGCGACCAAAAAAACGTAATTCTGGAGTTTCAAATTTTTTTCTCGTTACGCCGTTTAGCGATCAGGTTAATGCTTTTTTTTATTGATAGATCGGGCAATTCTGAACGCGGCGATACCAAATATGTGTAGGTTTGATTTTTTTTTATTGATTTATTTTGATTGGGGCGAAAGGGGGGTAATTTAAACTTTTATGTTTTTTTTATTTTTTTCACATTTTTTTTACCTTTTTTTTTTTTACTTTTGCCATGCTTCAATAGCCTCCATAGGAGGCTAGAAGCAGGCACAGCACGATCGGCTCTGCTACATAGCAGTGATCTGCTGTTCGCTGCTATGTAGCAGAAAATCAGGTGTGCTGTGAGCGCCGACCACAGGGTGGCGCTCACAGCTGCCGAGGATCAGTAACCATAGAGGTCTCAAGGACCTCTATGGTTACAATGGAGAAGCATCGCCGACCTCCGATCATGTGACGGGGTCGGCAATGCGCTCATATCCGGCCGCCCGGCCGGATGCGGTAGTTAAATGCCGCTGTCTGCGTTTGACAGCGGCATTTAACTAGTTAATAGGCACGGGCAGATCGCGATTCTGCCCGCGCCTATTGCGGGGACATGTCAGCTGTTCAAAACAGCTGACATGTCCCGGCTTTGATGCGGGCTCACCGCGGAGCCCTGCATCAAAGCAGGGGAGCTGACCTCGGACGTACTATCCCCTCCGAGGTCAGTAATGGGTTAAACACTTAGGAAGCCTTTACAGGTGTGTTTTGTTAATTATTCTAATTTACTGAGATAATGACTTTTGGGTTTTCATTGGCTGCATGCCATAATCATCAACATTAACAAAAATAAACATATGAAATAGATCACTCTGTTTGTAATGACTCTATGTAATATGAGTTTCACTTTTTGTATTGAAGAACTGAAATAAATTAACTTTTTGATGATATTCTAATTTTGTGAGAAGCACTTGTATGTGATGTTTTTTTACCTGGTGTCAATGTCACTATTCACCCAAATGTGGCTTATTTCCTTATTTATTATTCCCCTTAATCTAGATGGTAGGGGTGCTATGTAAGCTCAGGACACTCTCAAATAATCATATAACGCCAAAAAAGAAAAAAGAGCACAAAAAGTCCCAGATAAAATCTAGATAATAATTTATTCAACAATACAGGTAAACACCATGAAAAATCCAGTGAAGAATCAAAGTAGGCAAAGTGAAGTAGCTGACTTAACAGGTATAGCCCCCCCCCCCCCCCCCCGAGGAAGCCCACGGCGAAACGCGCGTTGGGGCTGCACTACTCAGGTGACAGCAGTGGAGACAATGGGTAAGGATACTATTTGATACCCCTAGCAACATGAATGTATCTTAAAGTGATATATACCCCATTTTTTTAGATAAGTAATATTGTGACTGGTTTGGTTTACCTTATATATGGATATTACTCTAATGATATACTACTTTAGAAGCTGCATTAACTTAATATTTTGAGCACCTTGATACCCTCTACCAGCGACTTTTCTACTTTATGTGATAGCATTGTTTCTGTGATTGATATTTTGTGTCCTCCCATCCACCTTGATATATGCAATCCCTGGGTTTTATACCTGTTAAGTCAGCTATTTCACTTTGTCTACTTTGATTCTTTACTGGATTTTTCATGGTGTTTACCTGTATTGTTGAATAAATTATTATCTAGATTTTATCTGGGACTTTATGTGCTCTTTTTTCTTTTTTGGCGTTATATCAGATCGTTGTGAGCATCGTTTACTTTGGTCTACTGCTGTAGGCTATTAAACATCCGCCGATTGGTAAAGATTCCTCAATCGGCGGTTGTATTGTGCTGCCGGTCGATCTGTATAAACGAACCTTTATATTTCCATTCTCTGCAGGAACTTACACAGTATCTTTGCTGCCATACTATTGCTCCTATTTGTATGCAAACCACGCCAAATGAGGGAACGACATTTTTGCTTGCTGCCATCCAAAGGTGTTAAACCTGAACAAACCTGACCCTCTCCACTGCTTCACAAATGTATCCAACCTAGACAGTCCTCTGTGACCTACAGACATCTGCAGAACATATCTACATCATGTCCTGATAACTTCTACAATGTATTAGTGTAGCTCGTAGGATATTACCTAGACAACTGAGGAGGTGAGGACAGTTTTTTGCCCTTTGGAACAGAAACTTCTACACCTCATGGCAAACCTCAGAATGGGTCTCAAGCACAACTATTTTTTCAGGTTCATTTTTATGATGATTTCAGGAAAACCCATTTAGTGTAAAATATTCGAGGTTATTCAAAGCCATCCATAAACTCAATTGTGTACATACTGTCATGTGTTAGAGTTCAAAGCAACATCATCGAAATAGATGATATACGCATAGTAAGTGCATGTTTTGTAATATTTTTACTTCTTTTTATAGCTTCATTCAGATATGGATGAAGGAGATGGCTCAATAAAATACATACTAACTGGTGATGGAGCAGGAACCATGTTCACAATTGATGATTCGACAGGTGACATCCACGCCATACAAAGACTGGATAGAGAAGAACGAGCTCAGTATACTCTCAGGGCCCAAGCTCTGGATAGAAGGACTAATAGACCCATGGAACCTGAGTCTGAATTTATTATTAAAATCCAAGACATAAATGACAATGAGCCAAGGTTCCTTGATGGACCCTACACAGCTTCTGTACCGGAGATGTCACCAGTTGGTAAGCAAAAAGAAAAGGTCTTTATAGTCTTGCTGCAACTTCATTTTTTTCTTCATTACTGGTGATATGTTTTCCCATTTCTTAGAATTCTGTAATTAATTGTACGCCTTTAGTTTATGTGAGATATTAACAGGCAGAGCCGAATGGAGAAGCATTAGCTATATCACATAAAGTAAATGCATGGTGAGGCACTTTGCAAGGCTAAAACACATCTATTTCATAAAGAGTATAATAATCACACCACAGACAGCTGCATAATGGTACTTTGTGGTAATTACTATTGCAATGGTAATACATCTGACAGCACAAGGGATTAGACCACCATGGCTTTCCTTTGTCTTCCAGCAGGTTAACCTGATGCATATCATTATCTTCATATAGCAGGATTCACTCTACAGCAAATATTTTTCTTTACTGATATCCAAGGATTTTTCCCCCCGGAATAATGTAATGTAATAAAAAGGTTTTATTCTGAAATAAACACAAGTAGACTATATTTACTACACCATTACTTCCCATTAGATGCCTTTTTTCCACTTCATGTATACGTATAGAGCATTGGTGTTTTGAGAATTTCAATGGTGGGATACCGATTTCTGAGAATCAGCAACTAAAGTATTGTAGTTACAGATGCAGCATCATACAAGGTCAGAATGGGATAATTAGATCCATCAAAAGTAGCGATCGTGAGCCAAAGTACAGCTATAAAGAACATGTCCATCTTTAATTGCCTTGTAAACTGGGCTATTATTTCACATACAGCACATACAGTATCATACATTAAATCGAATAGATTATATTAGCATTAACCCATCAAAATATGTTTTACAGTTAAGTTATTTGTGCCAAAGCAATGGTTAAATGAGTTGTCTCCTGTTGAACCTTAGTGGCTTTTCTTATGTCAGAATGGGAGGGGGCAAAATCGCTAGTGTTCCCATCCAACTCTGGGATCATGTACAAAATAGGTCTCGTGATGGCCCTTATTGCTTGTGGACCCAGAGCTGTCTTAAGGTAGCGATCAACATTAGTCTAAAGGTGATCTGAACAGATCATTTCAACCAAACAATCATTTATTGGGTAAAACCTAGCAATTAACGATCTTTTTAATCAGAGAATGTAAAGTATTTTTCCATGTTTAAACCTTTCTTCCAATAACTTCTAGTCCACATAGGATCTTTCCATGAGAGAATGTTCCTAGAATGATCATTGTTTATTTACCCAGTGTCTTTGAACACGAATGGCTGGTTGGCTGGTGAGGTGACTAATGGACTAAATGTACATTTACGCTAAAAGATTGTCATGAATGGTCATTCCTAGGAACGCTAATTACATGATAATCTTTCAGTGTAAACAGGTTGGCAATCACGTGATGAATTAGCAAAATGCTCATTCATCAAGTGAAATTATATTTTGTGTTGCACAAAAATTATTGCTCTCGACAGCATATTGTTCTTTGTTAACAGGACTCGCGCTGTTGAGGACAATGGCAGCTTGTGCAAAATGACTGATCTTTTATAGCTTATTCAATTCTCATACATAATTGTGGTCTGCTTGTTTAAACAGGCTATTAAATGACCACATGTTGGTAAGTATTTATCTATCTGGGGTAGTTTAATGCTGAAAATTAGTAATGTAAACCTTTAGTGCTGCAACAGCGCACCAATGATTCACCAGATGATTGTTCAATGCTTGTTCAACCACAAGCAGTGGGTATGAGTATGGCTACCTTTACTCCAGATATGTCACCATGAACTCATGTGGCTTTCAAAAATTATATCTACAGTTTGGAAATGGATGTCAACTATATAGTGTTGTAAAACAATATAGACCTTGCCAATAGACTGGCAAGGAAGCCTCGGAGATGTGAATACCAGTGACCATACTAGTAATATAGCGGGTGAAACAACTGGTCAGTTATCACACCTCCATCTATGTAACTGGTTGTGCTTATGAATGTAAGATGAGTGAATTGATAATTGGAGCACACACAACCTATAGATCAGATTTACAGTATATATCTTTACTAGAGATGGGCGAACCCGAACAGTAAAGTTTGGCATCCGTACCAAACACCTACTGTTCGGGCACGGACACCAAACACGGACTTCACCTGAAAGTTCGTGTTACTGTTTGGGTTCGGCTACCCAAACACCGGGTGTTTGTCGCGCTATCATGTGCATGTCAGCGTGGCAAATATTGCTTCTGTACGGCGGTGAAATCATCCACACCGGTCAGAGAACTGTGGTTCCCACGCTGTCAAATAACAGCATGAGCGCTCAGCTGTGATCAGAGGTAAAATGTTTGCCTCCGGTCACTGGTGTCAGCTGATGGGACTACAGTTCCCATCATCCAACACCTGCTGCCACTAATAACAGCAAGAGCAGGAGCGGCTGATGGGTGTATTTATTAGCTGGCTCCTGCACTGTAAATAATTAATTTAACAAAAAACTGCATGGGTTCCCCTGTATTTTTGATAATCAGCCAGGCAAAACTTACAACTGGGGGCTGCAACCCTCAGCTGTCAGCTTCAACAAGGCTGGTTATCAAGAATAGAAGTTTCCCCACCCCGTGTTTTGTGATTATTTAAATAAATAATTTAAAAGAATGGCATGGGGTCACCCTATTTTTGACAACCAGCCTTGCTAAAGCAGACAGCTGGGGGCTGGTATTCTCAGGCTGGTAAGGGGCCATGGATATTGGCCCCCAGCCTAAAAATAGCCACCAGCAGCTACTCAGAAAAGGCACATCTATTAGATGCGCCAATTCTGGCGCTTTGCCCGGCTCTTCCCACTTGCCCTGTAGCGGTGACAAGCGGAGTTTATATTTGTGGGGTTGATGTCACCGTTGTATTGTCCATCTCTAGTCTTTACCAGTGCTAGGAGTAAACCTATTATGACTATATCTTGCTGGAAATGGTGAAAGAAATCTTAGATATAGCATGAAATATTTACATGCATAGCACACAAAGAAATAGAGAGCAGTGAAATTAAAGACGTCCGTAGTCTAGAGAACAGGTGGTTAAAGCAGACATCATGGTGCCCATGAATGGTGAATCCAATATACAAGAGGACAGAAGAGCATTAATAGCCTTCTGTAGCTTATCTCTAAAAATGGTTTCTTCATTATATTGTTAGACTACATTAGTGGAATGGAAGATGTGTCTGGCAATTAATCTTCCACTGACAGGTGGTTAAATACTTAGTGTTGCTGTCATTATGCAAAGTTTGCAAGTTTTTTTTATTTTTATTGAAGAGGCTAAATTAGATTTTCAGCTCTTAATTTAAAAAAGGTCAATGTTTTCTCTTTTTGTCAGGTACCTCTATTATCCAGGTGTCAGCAACAGATGCAGACGATCCTACTTATGGAAGCAGTGCAAGGGTTCTGTACAGTATTTTGCAAGGACAGCCATATTTTTCGGTGGACTCTAAAACAGGTAATTACTGAGGATGCTAAATTTACATGGTGACATTGAAGGCAGCTCGCTGAGTGTTAAGACAGAATTGAAAATTGGTTTATTGATCTAAAAAAGGCATGCTTAAATTTCCATTAGTCACATGAAAACGATTTATCCAGTTTCATATGTATATTAATATTTAACTATGTCTGGTTGACTGACAGATAGTGAAATATATATAGATTTCAGCTATAAAGTATAGTCTATACCACAGTAATGTATTTCAAAATTCATATATGTAGGTCAAAATTCATATATTCATTGTTTGCATATATCTTGGCAACCGCAGTATGGTGCGACAATTCTTTTGTAGGTTCAGTATATATGCCAGTCATTGCAGCTTGCACCTGCTCACTTTTGCTTCCTTCCGTTTGGTGGTGCTGGTCAGTAATGTTTTCTGTAGACAGACATATGGGCAGACAGTTAGAAAGTCAGAAGAGTCAAATAAGATTTTGGAATTATCAAGCAAATCAAATAGGCTTCATACAGACGTTTTTCACGTATGTGACCTATCTGTGGTTTTGAAAGATAGAATACACACCCATTATAGTCTATGGGACTTGTTTTTTTGAAGACCCATCTAAAAATTTCAGAGACATGTCCATTTTTTCTTGTATGATGGATAAATAAAACCAATACAAGTCCATAGGTCCGTGAAAATCACACAGATTGCATATGTTTGCTGTCAGTGGTTAACATTGCAGAGATAGGAGAAGCTTTTCAATTTGTTTATTTTGTTATGCATGCATGAAAAACGCTGATGAAACACTGAAGGTAAAACTAACACACTCAATTAACACTGTTGGTACTCACATCCATATTTTTCTTACAGTATATGTAAATGAGCTGAGCACTGATCTTCATGAGAATCTGCCTCCAGAGCTTATTTTTAATAAATGGGGGATGTTACCAGTGTGAGACAAGTAACTAACACAGAACACAAGAACTGAACTTTGTCTTCTTATAAACAAATTTTTTTGCTTCTCTCTGAGCCCTGCTGTATTACCACCCTCTCTGCCTGTGAAATGGAAGCTGAAGCTGAGATGAACCTGCAGATGTGTCAGGTATAATCACACACAGCTCTGCACTGAGATCCAGAGAGCCGAGAGCGACCATTACCCTTCACATATTAACGCCTCCTTTCATGTACAATATGCTCTGGAGGCAGATTCTCATGCAGATCTATGTCCGGCCCATAGTCCTGAACAGCTTATTTACATATAAGAAAAACGTGGATTTCTCTGGAATAAAACATCAGATCACAGAAGCTAACATTTTATTTATCTTCCTATGACCTACATTCCCATGTAGACGGCTTAGGAAAGTTGATCCTACTGACAGATTCCCTTTAAGCTAATAAAATAGTAAAAAAAACTATACATGTTTGGACTCTCCTTACTCATGCTGACCTGGAGAATCATGTTTCTAGGCTATTTTCACAACACAATGTCCATATACTATATGGTAAAATGAATGGTGTCATATTCAAAACTACAACCTGTACAGCAAAAAAAAAAGCCCTCATACATCAATATCAGAAAAAATAGCAAAAATAAAAAACATTATGAGTATTTTAAAAAGACTAAAAAAAAAAAAAAGAAGAAGAGGAAAAAATGAAAATGTAAAATCAAAAATTGGCAGCAAAGAGAAGAGGTTAAGCTTGTGTGTCATTTACTAAACCAAAAACTGGAAGCCAGTTGTTGATGATGTTAGTTAATCTTAGAACTATAAATTATGTAATGCCTCACAATGTGAAATGAATGATTTTATGTATTACAGGCCTATAACTCAGACACTTTTCAGGGTATTTACCAATATATTGTTGTACCAGAGTTTTGTAACATCCACCCTCTATAATATTAAACTGTTCTTAAAGGGATTTCCTTGCATGTGACATTTAGAATATATCTACAGTACACCATGGATGATAAATATATGATCCATTAATACCCATTATAGGGTCCCAAAATCCCTGCTCCTTTCCACGTTATATAGATTTTTAATTACACGGCCAATTATCATCTGTTCAAACTGCTCCTTATTACAGTCACGCAGTGTGGGGGGCTCTAATCCCTGTTCTACTACTCATAGGAGTCCCAGCAATAAATAAATCACCTATATTTTGCATAGATGATAAATGTCAACTGTGGGAAAACTAATTTTAAACATGTATTTATGTTTAACGATTTTTTTTAATTTTATTCCAGAGACCCTAGATACACAAGTACCACTAGGCGTGCTGGCCCTAATCCAGTATACAACGATTGACAGAAAATCTATACATCCTTTAAGACACTTTCAACTCAAAAGTAATTTACATTCCAACTTATAATGGATGGGCAGAGTAGCAAACATTTTATACTTGGCTGCAGTTTTATAGGCTGTTTTATTCTGAAACCACCACTGGCCCATTCATAGTTAAAAATAGTAGCTGCAATCATTTATGCCATCACATTTTCATTAATGAAAAGTACATTTTGCAAAACTTCAAACTTTAATATATAAGATAACTACCTGAAGAGCCCAGCATAGCCCGGGCATAGTAACTAACTGTGGTTACTTATAGCACCTCACGTCTCTCATTTTCCCCCTTACATCTCTCATTTTCCCCCCTCACATCTCTCATTTTCCACCTCACTCCTCTCATTTTCCCTCCTCACCTGTCATTTTCCCCTCAGTATACTGTATACCTGTATGTGATCTCCCCTGAATACAGTATATACCTGTATGTCATCTCCTGTATATAGTATATACCTGTATGCCATCTCCCCTGTATATAGTATATATCTGTATATCATCTCCTCCTGTATATAGTATATAACCATGTGCCATCTCCTCCTGTATATAGTATGTCATGGAATATCATGTATATTTCAGTCATGGAAATCCAAGTTGCTGATTGGTCATGGCAAAACAGCCTCGACCAATCAGGGACGGGCACAGTCCGGAAGAAAATGGCCGCTCCTTCCTCCCCGCAGTCAGTGCCCGCTCCGTACTCCCCTCCGGTCACAGCGCCCGCTCCGTACTCCCCTCCGGTCACAGCGCCCGCTCCGTACTCCCCTCCGGTCATAGCGCAAGCTCCGTACTCCCCTCCGGTCACAGCGCCCGCTCCGTACTCCCCTCCGGTCACAGCGCCCGCTCCGCACTCCCCTCCGGTCAGCGCTCACACAGGGTTAATGGCAGTGTTGTCCGCGGTGTAACGCACTCGGTTAACGCTGCTATTAACCCTGTGTGACCAACTTTTTACTATTGATGCTGCCTATGCAGCATGAATAGTTAAAATATGTAATGTTAAAAATAATAAAAAAAGTTACATACTCACCCTCCGGTGGCCCCCCCCGGATCGAAGCGGCCGGTTACCGATGCTCCTCGCAACGCCCCGGTAACCGCTGCATGCAGTGCGGTCTCACAAGATGATGACGTGCGGTCTCGCGAGACCGCTATGTCATCATCTCGTGAGACCGCAATGCAATCTTCAACCGGACCACGCGAGGAGCCTCGGTAACCGGACACTTCGATCCGGAGGCTCCAGAAGGTGAGTATGTAACTATTTTTTATTTTAATTCTTTTTTTTAACAGAGATATGGTGCATACTATGTGACTGGCCAATATACTACGTGACTGGGCAGTATACTACGTGGCTCTGTGCTGTACACTATGTAACTGGGCAATATCCTATGTGGCTGGGCAATATACTATGTGGCTGGGCATTATACTACGTGGCTGGGCAATATACTACGTGGCTGGGAAATATACTACGTGACTGGGCAATATTGTGACTGGGCAATATACTATGTGGCTAGGCAATATACTACGTGACTGGGCAATATACTACATGACGGGGCAATATACTATGTGGCTGGGCAATATACTACGTGGCTGGGCAATACACTACATGGCTGGGCAATATACTATGTGGGCTGCGCAATATAGTACGTGGCTGGGCAATATACTACGTGGGCTGCGCAACATACTACGTGACTGGGCAATATACTACATCACTGCGCAATATACTACGTGACTGGGCAATATACTACATAAATATACATAAGCGGAGCACTCCTGCGCAGATCATGAAAAATGGGGTGCAAAACCTGGCCAGTAAAGTAGAATGCATAAGCAAGGAAGAAAAAGACTAGACCAATAACGGTATGCACACCCATAAAATATACAAAATATCAAAAACTTTTATTACACCTGAAAAGGACAAGTACACAGTAAAACCATTTAAAAAGGCCTGGATACAGAACCATAGGCCGCCACCCCTGAATACATGTTACAAAAAAATGATAATAACACACATGGATAAAGTGCCTAATATTAAATATATACAATGTCTCTTGTTTATGCAGATAGTATTTCAAATCACAAAATAATACATGCCACAACCAATGAACATACACTGACCAGTAATCAATTTGCTGAGATTCTATAGACAGAACATATCAGTATAGAGTTTTAAATGAGCATGCTCACTGTCCTGTTCAATGTGAAGAATATAAAGGCATAAAGTGTTAAATGGGCATGCTCTTTGCCCAGAATAGTGATCACAGAATAATAATACATGCCACAGCTAATGGTGATACACTGACCAGTCATCGATTTACTGAGACTCTATAGACGGAACATGAAAGTATAAAGTTTTGAATGAGCGTGCTCACTGTCCTGTTCAATATAGATAGAATAAAGGCATGAAGTGTTAAATGAGCATGCTCTTTACCCAGTGTATTGATAGCATGAATAATACTATCTGAGCATGGGCATAGACCATACGCCCAAGACCTTAATCAGGCACATACCAATCACCCCCTATTAATTGAAACACACAGAGAGAGATCTATCACAAGTCTGGCACAATAGCCTGCATGGAATTGAATGAAAAAAGGGAGAAAAGGGAGAAAGGAATGTGCCAAAAGATACAGCACCAATGCTAAGTAATGGTATACCATGAAGCAGGATGCTTGGAAAAAGCAGGAGACAAGCTCAGGGGTGAGGCGAGAGTGTCATCTTGTTCATTGTGTTGGGTAGCCTCATCAGTCTGGGATTGGACATTATTATATGGAACTTGGACCTGAATATGGAGGAACACGGCCTCACTATGAGGAGCTTTGTGTTCCTATCGTCATGAAGATTGCACATAACGTGCGGATACCAGCAACACTACAATTATGTGCCCATATTCTTTGAATTACAGACTGGGCCATTGGCGATGCAGTGATGGAGGCCCACATGCTCTATGACTATTTTTCATTTTTTATTTTTACTTTTTATTGTGTATATGTATGTATGTGTGTGTGTATGTGTATATATGTATATATATATATATATATATATATATGTGTGTATGTACTGTATGTATATATGTGTGTATATATGTGTATATATATATATATATATATATATATGTATATGTATTATTATTATTTTTTTTATTTTTTTTTATTTATTTATTTTTCCTTCCATTTTTTGTTTTATTTTTTCTTCACTATTTGGGCTGCAGGATTGAGAGGAGTTGGATACATATATCGACGGGGATCTGTCTGGACTTGTTGTAACATATGGATTTGGCCATTGTGAAGTGTAACACGATTCTGTTCAACCTAAGTACTCACATGAACTGACCCATAGGATTTGGCGCGTGTTACTTACCGACCAGGAACTAAAATATTTATGGATCCCATTGCTATCAAGTTATGTGGATGTATACTAATAATTGTACTCCTTGTTATGGGCTATGTAGCGAGCTATGTATCTGCACCATGATGCGAGTTTTTGTGGCTGTATACAAGGTCGGACACCCGTTCTATGGGTGCTCCACTATAGCCCTATTTATATAGATAAAATGGTTGTGCATATACTTTTTTGGCTATCACTATCCATTGACCTGACAGTCCATCTGGAGATATTATCACAACACGCTTTTCCGTGGATATTCGGTTATCAACATAGTAGTGGTTTATTCCACCTTATCTGGTTTGATACCTCTGGGGCTCTAGGAGTCTTTACTCTACCCCGAACGGCATCCTAATCTTTCTGCTGGATATGGGTACTTTTGGGTCTGCTATGATGGCTGCCCCTCTGTGACTGATTCCTCCGTTGGTGTCATCCTTCTGAGTATGCGCTTGTATGGGCCTTACTCATAGTGCTAATATAGCATCACTGCTTTTTCTAATATAATATTTCGTTTATTTGTTGCGCCCGGATGCATTTGTAACATATAGGGTCTCCTGTCTGTATGCATTGACCGGCACTCAGGCTCTGCCCTTCAGTAAATGCCGCCTACCATGTTGTAATGACTCTGCGCATGTGTGTACTTCTCCCCCAGTGTTGCCATTTTGCATGTGCATCAGCACCGTCACAATGGCACACATGCGGTGGCTTCCACTGACGCGATGCTCCAGGGCTACACACCAGTTTGTATTTTATTCATTATGAATACTTGTATATTAACCTCAGAGGAGGCGTACTTCCTTCACTTCCCCTGACGAAGCTGCGCTTGCAGCGATACGCGTGGGGCTCTCGCCTCACCCCTGAGCTTGTCTCCTGCTTTTTCCAGGCATCCTGCTTCATGGTATACCATTACTTAGCATTGGTGCTGTATCTTTTGGCACATTCCTTTCTCCCTTTTCTCCCTTTTTTCATTCAATTCCATGCAGGCTATTGTGCCAGACTTGTGATAGATCTCTCTCTGCGTGTTTCAATTAATAGGGGGTGATTGGGATGTGCCTGATTAAGGTCTTGGGCGTATGGTCTATGCCCATGCTCAGATAGTCTTATTCATGCTATCAATACACTGGGTAAAGAGCATGCTCATTTAACACTTCATGCCTTTATTCTATCTATATTGAACAGGACAGTGAGCATGCTCATTTAAAACTCTATACTGATATGTTCTGTCTATAGAATCTCAGCAAATTGATTACTGGTCAGTGTATGTTCATTGGTTGTGGCATGTATTATTCTGTGATTTGAAATACTATCTGCATAAACAAGAGACATTGTATATATTTAATATTTAGCACTTTATCCATGTGTGTTATTATCATTTTTTTGTAACATGTATTCAGGGGTGGCGGCCTATGGTTCTGTATCCAGGCCTTTTTAAATGGTTTTACTGTGTACTTGTCCTTTTGAGGTGTAATAAAAGTTTTTGATATTTTGTATATTTTATGGGTGTGCATACCGTTATTGGTCTAGTCTTTTTCTTCCTTGTTTGGGCAATATACTACGTCACTGGGCAATATACTATGTGGCTGGGCAATATACTATGTGGGCTGCGCAATATAGTATGTGGCTGCGCAATATACTACGTGACTGGGCAATATACTACATCACTGGGCAATATACTATGTGGCTGGGCAATATACTACGTGGCTGGGCAATATACTATGTGGGCTGCGCAATATAGTACGTGGCTGGGCAATATACTACGTGGCCTGCACAATATACTACGTGGGCTGTGCAATATACAACATGGGCTGCGCAATATACAATGTGGGCTGCGCAATATACAACGTGGGCTGGGCAATATACAATGTGGGATGGGCAATATACAACGTGGGCTGCGCAATATACTATGTGGGCTGGACAATATACTATGTGGGCTGCGCAATATACTACGTGGGCTGCGCAATATACAACGTACGCTGGTTGGTAGAGCATTCGTTTTTTATGAATTTGGCGATCATGTTGTTCCTGTCGTACAACAGTTTGTTGTGGTGTCTCCGGTTGGCGACAGTGTCTGTGAGATTCCGCATCCTGGGCTTGTCTAGCAGCAGTTTGTTGTGGTGTCTCCTGTTGGTGACGTTGTCTGTGAGATTCCACATCCTGGGCTTGTCTGGCAGCAGTTTGTTGTGGTGTCTCCTGTTCCCGATGTTGTCATTTTCTTGCTGCTGCTGCTGCTGCTTTTCTGTCATCCTCATGGGCATATTTTTGTTTACGACCCATTCTAAGATAGAAACACAGGGAGATGCCGCCCATACAGGGAGACGCAGGCACACACCCTACACAATGGCGGCACTTGACAGCAGTGGAGGACAATGATGATTCCAGAATTCACGGCAGACTGTGCCCGTCGCTGATTGGTCGAGGCCGGCTGGCCTCGACCAATCAGCAAGGCGGGATTTCCGAGACAGACAGACAATTAGACCCTTAGACAACACAATGGCGGCACTTGACAGCAGTGGAGGACAATGCCCGTCGCTGATTGGTCAAGGCCGGCTGGCCTCGACCAATCAGAGACTGTGCCCGTCGCTGATTGGTCAAGGCCTGGTGGCCTCGGCCAATCAGAGACGCGGGATTTCCAGGACAGACAGACAAATAAACCCTTAGACAATTATATATATAGATTTAAAGTTGCCATAAAGCACCATTTAAGATAGTTTTCATTTAGTGATGAGTGACCGCGCACGGATAAGTTGTTATATTCTGGTGCTAACAGAGTGATTTCTGCGTGCTCGGATATGTTCAAAGCACTTTTGGCATGGCCAAACATTAAAGTGCACCTTCCCATCTACTGTACTTATTAACCCCTCTTTGAGGTGGGCTCCGGCGGTGACCAGAGTGCAGCACCGTGACACTTGGCTAATGCTCGAAGCAGAGCTGGAGCCGAGTGTCTTTAGTATATTGCATCCAATGCTCTCACATCGGATGGTATACACTGATGTGACCCCAGCCTAAATGTAAACCTGTGAGAGTCTTGTACGAGCCTTGTTGACTCACATTGAGAAATCACATAAGACGCCAGTTAAATTGAATGGTTCTGAAGAGGAATAGAACTACCGGAAGCCAGAGCAGCTAGGAATCCGTTAGTATTTAAATATCAACACATGGCACTAAATACACACTGATAAAGGATTAGAAAATAACATTATTGCTGGGAGTACATCTCATTCCAGGTTTGTTCATTTCTTTCTTATGTCTATAAAGGATATTGTTATTCTTCCTACTTATTTTTTAAGTACGACGTCCTTCAGATCGTGATTTCATTCTAACATATTATGATCTCTATCTCATCTAGTGTATGTTCCTCTTCACTACACAAAACACAACAATATGGTGCAGATCACACTCCTCACATAATAGCTCTTCTCCCATTATCATCAAAGACTTCCATATCATTTGCTCAGTTCTTCACTATTGTTTTTCGCTCCTTCTCTACTCTAATGACTTTCCTGGCATTGCATGCTACTGGCAGCCTCATCCCTGTAATTAGAGTCCCGCTTCCCTCTTACAATCCATTTATAAGTCTCTGCTTTAATTCTATAAATAATCTGTCTCATAATCATTAGCTAAAAACTGACATAAGTATATCAAATCCCTGAGTGCACTTCTCTGAAAAGCTGCAGCTGTAAAACCTTGAGGGAAAGCATAAAAAGTTATCCTGAGGAACCTGCAATAAAATAGGATAATGGTTCATTGTTAAAAAAATACATTTTTGGACATACTTTCATGAGAGGAGCAGAGATAGAGCGTGCACCCCAGCATCTGGGGACCAAAACTCCCCTTCCACATAAGTAAACACTAGAATCATGAATGGCACATGGCAGATAATGGGGAATATTAAAGGGAACCTGTCACCTGAATTTGGCGGGACCGGTTTTGGGTCACATGGGTGGGGTTTTCGGGTGTTTGATTCACCCTTTCCTTACCCGCTGGCTGCATGCTGGCCGCAATATTGGAATGAAGTTCATTCTCTGTCCTCCGGAGTACACGCCAGCGCAAGGCAAGATTGCCTTGCGCAGGCGTGTACTCCGGAGGACAGAGAATGAACTTCAATCCAATATTGCAGCCAGCATGCAGCCAGCGGGTAAGGAAAGGGTGAATCAAACACCCGAAAAGCCCGCCCATGTGACCCAAAACCGGTCCCGCCAAATTCAGGTCACAGGTTCCCTTTAAAGATTTTGTATTGGTGTTGGTGAATTTCAAATTACATCTCTGCACATTGTTTATGGACATACGTTTTCCTAATAGCAGATCATGAAGCTATACGATGAATTACAAATAAAATATTAATGATTTAAAAAAAAAAAGTTGTAAAGTTTAGCGTAAAAGTCAAAGAAAAACTTACAATTCAGGCTTCCCTGGTTATTCTCCCATATCAACAAGATATGTAAATAATTCTCTGTGGGACAATTAGTGTTGTAAGATGGTATCTTCTAATATGTTAACTAGGTAAATACATTACAAATTATTTGACATTGCTAAACTCCTTAAGGACGCTGCCTAGTTTGGTACTTAATGATGCAGTGGGATTTTTTGTTTGTTTGCTTTTTCAACTCTATGTTTTAAAAGCCATACTTTTTTAATTCAACATAGCTTTATTAGATCCTTTTTTCTATGGATGAGGATATCCCTCACAGATTTGAACAGGGTGGCTTATTCCTTTGAGTTATAATAAGTGAGTATTAGCAGCCACAAAGAACGAGGAAATAGCCACAACCGAGGGAGTCTGTGTGCTGATGTCTATGAGCCACAAGTGAGAAAGCCCAAGAAAATGTCATATTGTCAGATAAGCAGTGAATTACTGTCAATAGAGGTGACTTAGTGTGGCAAAATCAAGACTGTTCTGTGTTATATTGGGAGTGGCATAGGGATTGTGGTAAAATAAAGGAGTAGCTGCTGAAGTGGTTGCCAGCAGGCAAGTGTTGCAAGTGCAAGGTCATAGTTGTTGTGTATACACACATTTTTCAGGTTATTGACCATTGGGGAAATGTTTGTAATCATCAAGGGCTACGATGTCATGCTCTTGGATTCAAGCCACAGCAGACACAACTTATCTCTGTGTGTGTTTAGGTTCTGTTATTCTGGCTGCAGTCTGTTTAACATAGCCCAGGTGTTTTCATTTGTCTGTACCCCTGCTGGCATTTCCTACTAGTGATACTTTGTTGCGGTTTAGCCATTCTGCTATAGCTTAAAGCCAGTCAGTGAAATTCCAGCTGGGGTGCTAGGGTTTATCTCCTTGATGTTTCTGTTCTTTACTTTGCACTTACCTTCAGTTTCTTTTTTAGAAAGTAGGCAGCATATAATCTAACAGTACATACTTTATGCTGTATTTTGTATTTTGTGGTTTACTTTACTCACTCTGGGATCTTTTTTCAGCATACTTTCACTTCTGTAGGTATTTTACACTCTGCCCTGCCATCCAGTTCTTTAGGAGGAACATAAAGCTCCTGACAACCTTTCAAACAGTTTAGGCGCAAGCTGTCACTTCCAGTTTGTGGTTAGGACTATCTGGGACTGTTGGTTATGATCTAAAGTCTGTACAGGAACCGGCAGGGTCATTTGCAGTTTTTTTATATTTCCAGTGAGTTGCTACACTATCATAAACAAAGGGTTTTTCAGGTTATAGAAACCCCCTTGTCTCCTGGATACAGTTTAGAGTCTCAGCCACTGCTCTTTGTGTTTGTTATTGCAGGCAGTGCTGACATCACGTTGACAGCACTACAGCCAATTACTGAGGTCAGCGACTCTGCCAAAGTTGATAGCACAAGCCACTCAGAGCTGCTTAGCTTTGATACTGACTGCAGCACTTTTGACATTATGTCAGCACTGCAGACAATATCAAACACGAAGAGCAGTGGAAGTGACTCAGCACTGGACTTGGGAGGGTAAGCAAAGTACTTTTTTTTTTTTTTTTTAAACAAACTTCAGCTGGGGGACATGTTTGATGAGGCAACATGATGATTACACACAATCCCCCAAGTAGCAACAATTTGAACAAAGGTAGACAGAACACCCTCTTAAAGGAATTTGTCACCAGGTTTTTTCTATGTAGTCTGACAGCACCATGATGTAGTGGCAGAGACCCTGATTCCAGTGATGTGTCACTTACCGAACTGTATTTTGCTGTTCCAATATATTTAGTGATTTATCAGGAGGAGATTATCACTAAACAATAAGCTTCCCGAGTGCATTTTATTGTAACTATGCCCCACCACAGATTATCTGCTTCCAGTCACTATACAATGTACATACAACCTAGCTAACCAGTGGTGTAGGCGGGTTAAATGAGGCTCAACAGCTGAGCTTTCCTAGATCTGCCCAGAGAAAACTGTGATTCTATCTCATTGACTGCATCCAGTAAACTAAGGCTACGTTCACATTAGCGTTAAGCTAATGTGCGTCGGGTTTGCGTCGGCGACGCAGCGGCGACGCATGCGTCATGCGCCCCTATACTTAACATGGGGGACGCATGCGTTTTTTTTGTTGCGTTGTGCGACACATGCGTCTTTTTTGACGCAAGCGTCGGACCAAGAAAACGCAACAAGTTGCATTTTTCTTGCGTCCGATTTTCGGCAAAAAACCGACGCATGCGTCGCAAAACGCAGCGTTTTTGCGTGCGTTTTGACGCGTTTTTGCGTGCGTTGTGCGTTGCGTCGCCGACGCAGCGGCGCACAACGCTAGTGTGAACGTAGCCTAAGCGATACATCGCTAGAATCAGGGTCTCTGCCCCTACATCATACTGCTCTCAGATTGCATAGCAAAAACCTGCCGACATATTCTCTTTAAGAGACACTGTAACCAACTAATTAAAAATAAAGCTATTCTTGACTTGTTCTTCTATATTGTTGCATTGATGTCCTATCCTCACAATAACTAATCAATTTCAAAATCCAGGGAAAAAAAATTCAATCAAATATCCACCTGCTTGTTTTGCTGCTTTTACATCTTATCTCAACAGCATGTAAATTGATTGACATTGGATTCCCAGATATAAATGCTTCTGTTGCTCAGTTCTAAGCTAAAGATTATGTCCTTGCATGAGTCTGACACTTATTTCATAAAATCTGCTTGCTTTGACATGAACGTTTCCAAGATCATTCCAGTGTAAAGGAAGCTTCAGTCATGCCATTTAGTCGGAATGGAGGAGGCATTCTTATTTCATAGGCATAAATTGTTTGATTTTCAATTGCGTTTTACAAATCTCAGGAGACGTCTCCCTACTGTGTTGCCCTTGACTCTAGCTTTTGGAGCAGCACCTCTCCACGGCTGCACGTTGTTAGTATGGTGAATGAATCGTGTGGAGAGGTGGGTTGTTTTAGGACATGTGAGATTGAAGATGGAGCACATATTTGTGTCTTTGGCTAAATGCAGCGAAAATCCTTTATGAACGCAGACCTCTCTTCTGTATCATCATGTATCACTTATGGTTTGTATACATACAGAGCCAGAAACATCTGTTCTCAGGTACCATGGAAACTATGCTTCCTCTCCAGAACATTATTGTGATGGAGCTAAAAGCTTGCCTAATTAACCAGCCTGGCCAACCAGGCTTACATGATTTCAATCATTTTTGGAACATGACTAACTTATTGCTTAGGTACTTCATTGAGTGTGTACTGACCCTTAAGTAAAGTCTGATTTATTTTTCTGCCAGAAACATAAGATAATTACCGACTAAAAGATCTTTGGCCAGCAATTAACACCATCAAGTCGTACATTAACATGCATGGTAGACTTGGCCAAATGTGCATATTAATCTTTTTACAGGTGGAAAAGGACTGGCGGAAGCAGCTGCCAGACACCTATAGGGAATGCAACAGAACTGAACATGAAAATTCACACCTGATTGTCTGACCCGGGAAACATGTTCACTAACGATGTGTGAATTTATTTGAGTGGAATTGAATTCTCCTCGAAGTTCACAAGAATTCATATTCTACAGAATATGGATTTTTTTATGATTTGCGCAATGCAAATTCAGCAAAATAGCAGCCAACGGTTGCCACCATTTTGCTTAACCGTAGAGGGCTGGCAAAAGGTTAAAAAAAAAATAATACTCACCTTATCGTTCACCTGTGCCGCCAACCCCACAACCTGCAATCTGGTCCTCCTGGAAGCTGCAGCAGGTCAAAGAGGATGTGTGTGATGGAGAGAAGCCAAGAGAAGAGGTGTAGAGGACCAGATGGCGGGCTGTAGCAGTGACAGGTCAGCAGTAAGGTGAGCATTATTTTTTTATTTATTTTTTACAGTCTATGCTGCTGATTTTTTCTCTTTTTTTATATCCAAAAGATCTAAATCTATAACATAGACACTGAAGATTAAAAAATAAAATTCTGCCTACTTGCACCTCCTCCAGAGGAATCATATGTCAGTGATCTATCTGGTCGCGATGTGATTCAGAGGCCCTAAACACTAAATACATGGGTCCATAGGTGTGTGTGTGATGTTCCTCTGCTTGTTTTTACTTTCAGACCACAAACTGCTAGATGACATAGTAGACCAGGACCCTCTGACCTCATAAGAAACTCTTGGATGCCAAAATAAACCGTTCTTTACTGAATGAAGAACATATATACATTAGGTAGCAGGAATCGAAGTTTTCAATCATGTTCTGCACAATAGAGGTTCAAGCTTTACAGTTACACAAGTCGGCCCATAACTTGTGAACAACATTACATCGAAGCAGCATACTTAGATGGGGGACTCCATCTTCAATTTGTAAGGGTTAACATGGGTCGAGGTGTATCGCCACATCTCCTGAACAATCTTTCCTCTTCTCAACTCTCTCTCCTTAAGTACAGGTGCCCCAGCCTGGCAAGCCCAGTATTTATTCACTGATACTCTCAGGACTGGCTTACATGTCACCCCAAGTCACACTTCGCCTGTTGTTATCTCAATGCTATCCACAACACATAGTTGTCTCCTAGACTTCCCGCTGTGCTCCTGAAATCTAAGCTATCCAGACTAGGGTTGAGCGAAACGGATCGGAAAAATTCAAAAATCGCTGACTTTCGGCAAAGTCGGGTTTCATGAAACCCGACCCGATCCTAGTGTGGGATCGGCCATGAGGTCGCCAATCTGCGCGCAAAAGTTGCGTTTCATATGACGCTTTCAGCGCCATTTTTCAGCCAATGAAGGAGGACGCAGAGTGTGGGCAGCGTGGTGACATAGGTCTCGGTCCCCACCATCTTAGAGAAGGGCATGACAGTAATTGGCTTGCTTTCTGCGGCGTCACAGGGGCTATAAAGGGGCGTACACGCTGACCGCCATCTTACTTCTGCCGATCTTAGCATAGGGAGAGATTGCTGCAGCTTCATCAGAAGAAGGGACATAGTTAGGGAGGGAAGATTAACCCCCAAATTGCTTGTGCTGTAGTGATTTCCACTGTCCAACACCACTTTTTGCAGGGACAGTGGAGGCTATATCTTTGTGCATCAGCTCTGTAGCTTATTAGGCTGCCTTATAAGGCTCCCTGATAGCTGCATTGCTGTTTGTACGCCGCTGTGCAAACCAACTGCTTTTTTTAAAGCAAAAATCCTGTTGCTCCTTTCTGCACAGTTATCTTGTTTATTTGTCCACACTTTTGTGTGCAGCAGTCCTTTTTATTGCCGCCATACTTGTCCTGAGATCATTGTAGGGAGATTGAAATTGTACTACAGTCCTTGTATTTTTTCATACATCTTCCAGCCACTTTCTGCCACTTACATTGTGTTGTTTTATGCACAGGGCCTGAGTTTTGGTTCAGTCTCCCCCCAAAAAAGTGAGATTCAAATTCTCAAAAAGTGGATATACTTCAGTCCTGTTAGTTTGTCGTATATCAGCCAGCCACTTTCTGCCACTTACATTGTGTTGTTTTATGCACAGGGCCTGAGTTTTGGTTCAGTCTCCCAAAAAAAAGGGAGATTTAAATTCTCAACAAGTTTATATACACCTTCTACCTTGTTTTACAGTACCATATAACGGTTGTTATTTTGGTTAGATTTTCCAAAAAGTGAGGAAGTCTGGTGGAAGAGCCCATGGGCGGTGGTTGCCAGCTGGTACTGATGGTGGTGGTGCATCTGGTGGTAGTGGCAAAAGCACAATAGCACCTAAGGCCTTAAGGCTGGAGGTGTTGAGCCAGCGTCATCGTGATGATCTAACCTTCATTAAAATGAACCAATCATGGATTTCAAATTATTTTGCCCCACCTTCCCCTGCTGACACGTAGTTTGCCTGAAAAATGTCTTGCTTTTGGCCTCCTCTTACTGACTTCTCCAATTCCTCCACTATTATTATAAAGTAAATTAAGAGTGACAAGCTTAAGTAATAAGAATTGATGTTTTTGGCATTAAAATGGGCACTGTAGGTGTTTTCCTGTCCTCCACTCACTGCCGACTTTGATTCCCCATTGACTTGCATTGGGTTTCGTGTTTCAGTCGGCCCCCGACTTTTCGCAATAATCGGCTGATTTCACCCGACCCGACTTTTGACAAAGTCGGGTTTCGCTAAACCTGGCTCAATCCGAAAAAAGTAAAAGTCGCTCAACTCTAATCCAGACTTTACTTCTCACACAAAGTCTCCCCAAATTGCTTGCTGTCTTAGATGCTTCTGCGACTGGATCAAATTCAGTTGCTGGCTTCCTACCTGCTTTCCAAGTCTCTTCTTAAACACACATACACCCAGTATGGGGGTTTGACAATATGACTTATTTTCTTCATTAAAAAATATCCTACTACCAGAATTAGGAATTGCCTTCCTCCCTAGCTTTGTTATATCTTCTCCCACAATCTGGACTGGCCAGCAATAAACCCTGTAGTCCCCAACAATCACCTGCTTCAGCCCACACAGATAAACACACGTAATTATAGCATGTCATTAAATTGTATGACAAAAAGTCATCAGAGGGGTTGTCAGACGGCTTCTACTCCTTTACACATATACGATTACAGTGTACAGCCATACACTGAACAGTATGCAGTAAGCAGGGACGTTGTGCTTCCTCTTCATGCTAGGTCTACTAAGGAGTAGGACAGGAGTTGTCCCATTGACGGCCAGAAATGGACACCCACAATGCCTTCAGTCAGCCTGACTTCCCTCTTTTCCTGTTGTAACCCTGACCTCATATACTTGGCTATCAATGACAACATTTTGTCTGTGATTTTTTTCTCTATACCTGGCTCTGACCAAGCGCATTTACATTACATACTCAACTCTATCCACCTGCCAGCAACTACTCTGAGAAATAATGCAGATTCCTGTGTAAGGGTGAATGAATAAAAACTACTCTGTTTCTGAGATCTGCTGAAAGGAGTGGCTAGGACCTTGATTGTCCATGATAGTAGATTTAAAGAAGCACTCAAATTAAACCTTTTATTGACTAAACTTGTGTAAATGTGTATGTAGTGTAGTGTAAGTGCGGCAATATTCTTACTGATTGTCAGTTTCCACTACCACTCCAGTCCTCTTCTGGGTCATGACTTCAATTTCAACTCAACAGAAGCCAGAAGTTTTTACAATGTAAATCTATGGACAGTCAGAAGGCTACTTCATAGTCTTACATTGTAAAAGCAACTTCCAGCTCACACATAGACCCCAGTGTAATCCAACAAGTCAGAATAGTAGTCGCATGAGTAAGAAGAGGACCAGAAGAGCGGTGCTGGAATCCAGGGAAGACAGCGATTGGTAAGTATATTAATGCACCTAATACTGAATTATATATACATTTACACAGATTTATCCACTACAAGTCATCATGTTAGTGCTTCTTTAAGTTGAAGAACTGTTACTCACAGCCTGTAACAAGCAGCCACTAGCCATCAAGCAGCATTGATCATACAGATCTTGTATTATGGTGCAGCTGGAAATCAGCACTCCCCACTGTTGTGCCCAGACTGTGGGGGTTCATTTTATCTAAAGTCTCTATATATCATCTCTATACTGAATGTGTACACAGAACTATGCAGAGATGTTCTTCACACCCAGTTCATAGTGACTGCCTGTTTTGATGTGAGAAGGAAAATACCCCCCCACCGCCATTCACCAACACCTACACCCCTATTGTTAGGGGTCACTGCTTTTGCATTGCATGTATCACAAAGCATGACCTGTAGATCTGGTCTAAAACTTGCATTTTATTTTAATCTAAGGATCCTAGGATGTATTGTCAGACGTATTCATATTTTAGAAAGTATGACTATCCCACCTATAGTAAGTGCAATATTTTATTTGTGACCATTTTTAATTATACAATAGCATTTGTGCTTGTACTATCACTATTTTTCAGACGAATGGGTTTGCGCTCTCAGACATTCTCCTTTTATCATAGTGGGGAGCAATCTAATTGAAATTCTCCACAGTCCAGGATGTCAACGCAGAAACTAGTTTCATGTTCTTATACAAAACGAAAGTAGAGATTCCAAAAAGTCTCGATCTTTGGGGAAATATCCTATGAAGAGGTCAGGCTCATGATAGTCTATTCAGAAAGAGCAAACGCATCTCAGTAGCTTTAGTGTAAATCAAGCAATTCAGTCATGCACTAATTATATGGCCAATGTTCATCCACAGTTCTTTCAAGAAGCATTGCTGCCACCTATTGGCAGAATCTGGTATAGCAGGTTCAAATATCAGTTATTTTCAGCAAAGAATTACCTGTTACTCACACAACTGGAAAGTCTAAAGATTTGTGGACATGAAACTAATCTGTGCGCAGCCTGTCATTACAGAACTGATAATTATTTTCAAAATGATGTGAAATGTCTTTATGACTCTATAGCCGTACTTTAGTACACAGCACTGTAAGTTGTTTAATTGGATATAGTACAGAAATTACATTGATTGGGTAATTTTAGCATCTGGACAATTACCTCTGCCAATCTAAATGAAATACTTACTGCCATATGGAAGGATATCAATAGAATTTCCGCAGGACATTTCTACAATATCAACATTTTTTTTTCCTGTCTTTGTCCATTGTAAAAATGCACTCTTTCATTAAACAGATAAATTAACTTTTCTGTATAATATATTGCCTAAACTCATGCTGCATTTTTTCTCCTTCAGGAATAATTAGAACAGCTTTAACAAACATGGACCGAGAAGCAAGAGAATATTATGAAGTGCTTATCCAGGCCAAAGACATGGGTGGACAGATGGGGGGCTTAGCTGGAACGACCACTGTTAATATCACTCTCAGTGATGTGAATGACAATCCACCCAGATTTCCTCAAAGTAAGTACATCAGTAGCAGTTTATAGTTTATTCAGTACAGCTTGTTTCTAACTTGGAACTATAATCTTTCTCCAGACATTGCAAGGTTATGATATGCCTCATTACGTTATTTTACTTCCTTCTCTCTGTGCTGAAGTACTGGTTCGGTGCCCGGTTGATGCCTCTTTAGAAGCTCCTTTTACCTGCTGCTCAGCAATCAAAAAACTACTCATTCTGTGTATAAAACTTTCCCTTTCTGAGCCTTACTGCTCCACATACTTGTACTAAGAGAGGAACATTTCCATGCACAGGCTGTTTGAATATAGTTCATTGATTCTTGCTGAACTGCATTTGAAGGGATATTGAGACAGAAGAAAGAAAAAAAGTAAGGAAATCTATTACAAAAATTCATTATTTTGCCATGGCTGGTGGATAATATTAAAAAATATATATATGCTTTATAGTTACTCTTTAATTGCCAAGTTAACACTCTGATATTAGACTTCAGTACTGAGTAGAAACATTACAATAGTGTTTTATACTTCATTTATTTTCTGAAGCCTTGAAATCTGAAGTTTATAAAAAAAATTCCAACATTTTTCATTTCTCCTCTTCCTCTCTGAAGAGACAATTTGCATATTTCCCAGAGGAGCATTGCGGCTTTAAGTCTCCTCACCTCGACATGCTTATCATGTCACTCTCCGCAATGAGAAACGATACTTGGATCCCGGTCAAACACGTCTGACACAGCCAAACCAGATCTCCACTTTGCACTGACGAGGGGCAGTACCCCGAAACACAGTGTCTGCAAATTGAGATTCTGGTTTGGCCATTATCCTAAGTCATGTGACAAGGCTCGTTAAAGAGTCGACATTGACTGTTAGGATTGCTACTTCCTATAGGTGGCACTAGAGTTCTAGTCCTCTTCCTCTCTGAAGAGACAATTTGCAACATTTTTCATTCTAACTTATTGATGAGAGCAAGTTCATAAGTTACTGGACTAAAAACTTTACAAAACTTTACTTATCAAATATCAGTTTGTACAAAATGAACAATACAGGGCTGTGCTCCCTTAAGTGTCTTGTTATAAAGGGAATCCATGACCAATTGCAGAATTCACGTCCCAAAAAAAACTGGTGACAGCTGATGAAGACCATTCAATTTCAGTTTGGATCACCAAGTTCTGTTTGGTATGTTGGGTAGGCAAGGAAACACAGATATGACCAAGGCTCCAAATTGCCTTTGAACGTCTCCAATGCAAATGGGGACATCCTAGTACAATATGTAAAAAAGATGGTTTGTCCTTACGTCCTAATTGTACAAAAGGACATCCACATTTTTGTGCTGGTCTATTCCTGTTAGGCTACTTTCACACTAGCGTCGGGCTCGGCCCATCGCGGTGCGTCGGGCTGAGGTCCCCGACGCTAGCGTTGTCTCCGCCGCACAATGGGTGCAGCGGATGCATTTTTCCAGCGCATCCGCTGCCCCATTGTGAGGTGCGGGGAAGTGCGGGGAGGTGGGGGCGGAGTTCCGGCCGTGCATGCGCGGTCGGAAAAAGCGGACCGTCGGGAGCAAAAAACGTTACATGTAACGTTTTTTGCTCCCGACGGTCCGTCCGCCACAGCACGGCGCAACCGTCGCACGATGGTTGCGACGTGTGTCATTGCGTCGCAAATGCGTCGCTAATGTTAGTCAATGCAGAAAAAACGCATCCTGCAAGCACTTTTGCAGGATGCGTTTTTTCGGCAAAACGACGCATTGCGACGTAATGCAGTTAACGCCAGTGTGAAAGTAGCCTTAATCAAAATAAACACATAAAATAAAGTAATAAATAAAATAACTAAATGATAATTAAAAGATTATCAAACTGAATAATCCCATCTGCGACTTTACATTGGCCTCTTTTAGAGGAGTCCCTACTATGCAATGGTTGCCACAGAGCACCGCACAACTTTATTAGATCACAAAAGCTTACTTTTCCATATGGTCTCAGATAGCAGATGAAGAACAAATTTAACTCAGTAAAGTCAAAAATTGTTAGAGGTCTTACAGACGGATACAGAACTCTTGAAATTGCTAAGATTATGGAGCCTGATCACAGAACCATTAGTGTTGTTGTAAATAGTCAAAAGGGTCACAAAAAATATGGAAAGAAAAAGAGATACACATTAACTGCCAAAGATTTGAGAAGAGTTATAGGTGAAGCAACCAGGAACCCATGGCCACGGTATGGGAGGCTGAAATCCAACCCCCACTTATCAAGACACAGAAGTGGAAAAGTCAAGAAATATCTGAAGAGAGATTTTTCAAAGGTTTAATGAACTGATAAGATGAGTGACTCTTGCCAGACCGTATGAATGGGCCCTTGGCTGGATCAGTAACGGGCACAGACCTTCACTTTGACTCAGTCTCAGAACTTGTGGGCCCTTCTTAAACGGGAGATTTATGGAGAAGAAAAATAGTAAAGCTCTCAGGACAGGTTCTGAGAGGCTCTGGTTGGTGCTTCCCAAAAAGATGATCTTCAACAGATTAAAAAACTGACAGACTCCATGGATAGAAGGATTACGCTGGTTATTAAAAAGACGGCTGGCTATATTGATCACTGATATTTTTCGAATTGTTGGAAATGTCTTTTTGGACATTTTCAGTTGCTTGGCTATTATTCTTACATTAACAGATGAAAATTTAAAAATGAGATGGGAAAATGAATAATTTTCATTTAGTTGTATAATAAATCTAATTGTTGCCCAAAAATTATGCACACATAGATATTCTCCTAAGAAAGACAAAACCTCACTTTTAGGGCACAGTCAGATGACAGTGTATCACGGACGACGATTGCATCGTAGTGCATGGACTTGCTAATGGCTCTCCTGACCTGAGCGTGATAGTATGTATTTCTTTACAGCAACAAAGGAAAGGCGTTCCAGCTCCATAAAACAATGTCTCTTTATTGATACCTTAAAAATCTTTCAACTTCATAATTCCTTGCATACATGCAAATGCTTAGGTACAGGAGATATGCGACGCGTTTCGATCAGGTCAGATCTTAATCAATGCATAATGCTGGAACGCCTTTCCTTTGTTGCTGCATTACTTCTCGTCTTGGTCCTGGACGAAGTTCCGAGCACCTGCCTCTGATCGGTGAGCTGGCTGTGGTTGCATTCACCACAAACATTTTCATTATTGCTTATTTGTATTTCTTTGCAGCTATGAAATTCAGGTCAGAAGAGCCACTGGCAGTCTATGCACTACAATGCGATCGTCATCCGTGTTAAACAGCCATCTGACTGCGCCCTTACTCTTTTTAAATATTAAGGCTTTAGGTTTATTATCTTTTGAATTGATTGTCAGCACTGTAGTAGTTCAAAACTAAAATTGATAATCAAAAATACAAACTGATAAATAATAAAATTCACAAAATTTAAGCAAAAAAGAACATGCAATTTTCTGAATTTCCTAAAATAGGCTGATCATAGAATATTTCACAACTGGGACCCTCAGCAATCAGTTGTAAGCTATGGGTGAACCCTACAGCAAGCTAAACAAATCATTACACAGTATGCAATGCATGATAATGCTAGTGCTGGAAATGAGGGTCCAGGATCACCAGAATTTCCTATTTTCAAAAAAATATAACCTAACAGGCCCTTTTGTCACATAATTACTATATATTTCCTTTCTCAAACCTTACAGCTATTGACCAGACATGCCATGCTGACCCTTGCTAGTGTACTTGTCCTCCAGAGCTGATTTCATATTGTGAACTTTAATGATATGTAAGGGATTTACCTGGCGTTAGCATAGCAATCAAGCAATGTTGCAGGGGAAGTAATCAATACAAATGTATAGACGAATGACCTAATTTGTGTTTCTTCTAGAATCACTTGTAATATGCTGTCTTATTTTTTTCACCTGCTCACCTTCTTTCTTTCTTTCTTTTTTTCTTTCTTTCTTTTTCATCTTTTTCCTCTCTTCCACTGACTCTTTTTTTCCCTCTCTATTCTTTTTCCCTGCTCTCCCATTCTCTTTCTCTCTTCTTCTGCTGTCTTGTCATTCCCTACTCATTCATTTTCACTTCACTTTTACCTCTTACTCCTCTTTCCTAACTCTTGTTTCTCTCTCTGTTTCAATTGTAATGTTTCTTTTTACTATTTGTCCTTTTCACTCTTCTTCCATTCTCTCATCTATCTTCTTTTCTTTCGCTTCCAAATCTGATCATCTTTTTTGTGTCTTGAGTTCTTCCCCTCTCTTTCTCCCTCCTCATGTTTATTCTTTTTTTACTTCTCTTTTCGCTTTTTTTTATTCTCCCTTCTACCTTTCTCCATTCTCTTTCCTCTTCACTTATATTTGTCTCTTATCTCTCTCAGAACACTACCAAATGAATGTTTTAGAGTCATCTCCTGTGAACTCCACTGTTGGTAGAGTTCTGGCAATGGATTTAGATGAAGGAGTGAATGCAGAAATGAAATACACCATTATAGACGGAGATGGTCCTGATATGTTTGATGTTACAACTGACCCAACATACCAAGTTGGAGTTATCACAGTCAAAAAGGTAACTCTCACTTTCATAGAAACATGCAGAACTTTCATATGTAACCAGAAACAGTATGAATTATATGTTATTCAGTGTCAACCCTACCAACTATTGAGGATCTGTCCTTCAGGTAATGGATAATTAGAATATTTAGTCATGCAGCTCACCATCATGATATAAGCACGGACACATCCAGAACAGTCAGCAATTCATTTAATGATAATGATCCATCATTCAACCAACTTAAGAGGCATCTCATCATCAAGTACAAGTTTTTACTGACATTGTTATATTAATGAAACACTCCAGCAAATGTTACTATTATTAAAAAATAACGTAGATGATCTTGAGTATTTTTTCTTTTACCTGTTGTCTCTCATACATACACTGTGTGTAGAATTATTAGGCAAGTTGTATTTTAGAGGATTAGTTCTCAATCAACCCAAAAGACTCATAAATATCAAAGCTTTATATTTTTGGAAGTTGGAGTGTTTTTTTTTTTTAGATTTGGCTATCTTAGGGGGATATCTGTTTGTGCAGGTAACTATTACTAAAAACCAAATATATTCCCATCTCACTTGTTTATTTTCACCAGGTAAACCAATATCACTGCACAAAATTTAGAAATAAACATTTCTGACATGCAAAAACAAAACCCCCAAAAATTAGTGACCAATATAGCCACCTTTCTTTATGATGACACTCATCAGCCTTCCATCCATAGATTCTGTCAGTTGCTTGATCTGTTTACCACCAACATTGCATGCAGCAGCCACCACAGCCTCCCAGACACTGGTCCGAGAGGTGTACTGTTTTCCCTCCCTGTAGGTCTCACATTTTATGAGGGACCACAGGTTCTCTATGGGGTTCAGATCAGGTGAAAAAGGGGGCCATGTCATTATTTTTTCTTCTTTGAGACCTTTACTGGCCAGCCACGCTGTGGATTAGTTGGAGGCATGTGAGGGAGCATTGTCCTGCATGAAAATCATGTTTTTCTTGAACGATACCGACTTCTTCCTGTACCACTGCTTGAAGAAGTTGTCTTCCAGAAACTGGCAGTAGGTCTGGGAGTTGAGCTTCACTCCATCCTCAACCTGAAAAGGTCCAACAAGTTCATCTTTGATACCAGCCCATACCAGTACCCCCACCTCCACCTTGCTGGCGTCTGAGTAGGAGTGGAGCTCTCTGCCCTTTACTGATCCAGCCTCTGGCCCATCCATCTGGCCCATGAAGAGTCACTCTCATTTCATCAGTCCATAAAATCTTTGAAAAGTCAGTCTTAAGATATTTCTTGGCCCAGTCTTGACGTTTTATCTTATGTTTCTTTTTCAAAGGTGGTCGTTTTTCAGCCTTCCTTACCTTGGCCATGTCCCTGAGTATCGCGCACCTTGTGCTTTTTGTTACTCCAGTAACGTTGCAGCTCTGAAATATGGCAAAACTGGTGGCAAATGGCATCTTGGCAGCTTCACGCTTGATTTTCCTCAGTTCATGGGCAGTTATTTTGCGCCTTTTTTGCCCAACACGCTTCTTGCGACCCTGTTGGCTATTTGCCATGAAACGCTTGATTGTTTGGTGATCACGCTTCAAAAGTTTGGCAATTTCAAGACTGCTGCATCCCTCTGCAAGACATCTCACAATTTTGGACTTTTCAGAGCCCGTCAAATCTCTCTTCTGACCCATTTTGCCAAAGGAAAGGAAGTTGCCTAATAATTAAGAACACCTTGTATAGGGTTTTGATGTCATTAGACAACACCCCTCCTCATTACAGAGATGCACATCATCTGATTTACTTAATTGGTAGTTGGCTCTCAAGCCTCAACAGCTTGGAGTAGGACAACATGTATAAAAAGTATCATGTGATCAAAATACAGCTTGCATAATAATTCTGCACACAGTGTAGTTCCATGAAAATCCAGACACTTCCCATGCTTCTGACATTACAGTAGAGGCAGAGTCTCAAGGCTCCTCACTTGTTCAGCTGTGAACCTCATGTAAGGGCAGGAGCAGGGGACAAAATACCATTGGTGCAACCTGGACACAAGACGCCCACTTCCACTTCAAAGGCAGCAAGGAATTTCTGTCACAAACACATTATTGCATTGTAAAGGGTCAGTTTACTGTTTTTGCACAGGGGGCCCTCTTCTGTCTGCTCCTGAGCAGCAGTGATAGTTTGGTGACATAGAATCGCTGTCCATGCCCATTGTTTACATGGAAGAAGTTCTTGGGATTTATATAACATTGAAAAAAGTATATTTTACCGCTTTATAGTATTATTTGCTTTTCAATTGCTCCCTATTTAAAGATTTTTGCTGTCAGAGAATGAGAACATTCTTGTTTACATTCATGGGTAACAAATGAGTCCATATTTAAGCTAGGTTCACACTTTCATCAGAGCCTTGGTTAGAAGGCTACATCTCAAAATTCATCAGTTTTATCAGGGGAAAAAAAAGCTCAGTATTACTCCACTACTTTTTCCAGTAAGCCACCTGAACATCATCCAAATGGATCCAATTATAGCTTTTGTGATCCATCTGCTATATGAGTCCATCATAGAATACAGTAGTTTCTTGCAGGAGTTTTATTTCTTTGTTCGCAGCCACCATACCAAAAGCTTAAAGTTGTTGACTATAATAATATGCCCGTTATACACCTTGGTCACAATTTCTACAAAATTAATGTAAATGTTGAACTTTAAATTTGTGCATAGTATTTTTAAACACCAATGCCTTACCTGGAAAACTGAACTTGGAGTTATTTGTTAGTAATCCTCCAGAAGCATAAATCCAACCTTAGTTAGACACGGGCTTTTTGTAACCAAAAATATAGTGGAAACACTGGGTCTCTTTAAAGAGACCAGCTAAGTATGGGTTATAATCAATGCTCTATGGAAAAAGTATCAATATTAGCGCTCTCGCAGAAAAAAAATAAACTATCTTACAAGCATGGGCAGACATGGATAGTGAATTGTTCATGTGCAGAACTTTTCTTTGTACCCTACCGTCTTCCCCACCTCAGGCTTGTATACATACATATTTACATTCATATTCATGTTAAGCACAATATAATAAAATATGCTCAGCTAATACATCATACATTCAAATTTATATACATTACACACATGCACACAATCATATATGAAATATATACATACACATAACACATGCAAATACCCAGTGATATTTTTGGAAATATATACGTAGCTTGCCTTAGCTCCTGAAACCACCCTCAGTCTGTGCTCTTCCCCCACCCAGGGAAGAAGGGACTAGTAGTGTACCATAGTGCAACAACCAAACTAACAAGGTAACGCGAACAGAGGTAACAAAAAATACCAAACATACAAATACACTCACACATACACTACCGTTAAAAAGTTTAGGGTCACCCAGACAATTTTGTGTTTTCCATGAAAACTCATACTTTTATTAATCAAATGAGTTGCCAAATGAATTGAAAATCTAGTCCAGACATTGACAAGGATAGAAAAAAAGATTTTTATTTGAAATAATAATTTTCTTCTTCAAACTTTGCTTTCGTCTAAGAATGCTCCCTTTCCAGCAATCCCAGCATTGCAGACCTTTGGCATTCTAGCAGTTAATTTGCTGAGGTAATCTGGAGAAATTTCACCCCATGCTTCCAGAAGCCCCTCCCACAAGTTGGATTGACTTGGGCACTTTTTGCGTACCATTCGGTCAAGCTGCTCCCACAACAGCTCAATGGGGTTGAGATCTGGTGACTGCGCTGGCCACTCCATTACAGATATAATACCAGCTACATGCTTCTTCCCTAAATAGTTCTTGAATAATTGGGAGGTGTGCTTTGGGTCATTGTCCTGTTGTAGGATGAAATTGACTCCAATCAAGTGCTGTCCACAGGATTTGGCATGGCGTTGCAATATGGAGTGATAGCCTTCGTTATTCAATATCCCTTTTACCTTGTACAAATCTCAGGATTTGGATGTTTCGCCCCCGGGGACATTTTGCCCCCACACATTTCATCCCCAGCATTTGGGGACAAAATGTGCGGGGGCGAAATATACCCGGGAGCGAACTGCTGGGGGCAAACTGCTGGGGGCGAACTGCTGGGGGCGAAACATTCTATAACCACAAATCTCACACTTTACCAGCACCAAAGTAACCACAGACCATCACATTACGTCCACCATGCTTGACAGATGGCATCAGGCACTCTTCCAGTATCTTTTCAGTTCTGTGTCTCACAAATATCCTTCTGTGTGATCCAAACACCTCAAACTTGGATTCGTCTGTCCATAACACTTTTTTCCAATCTTCCTCTGTCCACTGTATGTGGTCTTTTGCCCATATTAATCTTTTTCTTTTATTAGCCAGTCTCAGATATGGCTTTTTCTTTGCCACTCTGCCCTGAAGGCCAGCATCCCGGAGTCTCCTCTTCACTGTAGACGTTGACACTGGCGTTTTGCATGTACTATTTAATGAAGCTGCCAGTTGAGGACCTGTGAGGCGTCGATTTCTCAAACTACAGACTTTAATGTACTTGTCTTGTTGCTCAGTTGTGCAGTGGGGCCTCCCACTTCTCTTTCTACTCTGGTTAGAGCCTGTTTATGCTCTCCTCTGAAGAGAGTAGTACACACCGTTGTAGGAAATCTTCAGCTTCTTGGCAATTTCTCACATGGAACAGCCTTCTTTTCTAAGAACAAGAATAGACTGTCGAGTTTCACATTAAATTTCTTTTGTTTTGGCCATTTTGAGAGTTTAATGGAACCAACAAATGTAATGCTCCAGATTCTCAACTAGCTCAATGGAAAGTCAGGTTTATACCTTCTCTAATCAGCCAAACTATTTTCAGCTGTGCTAATATATTTGCACAAAGGTTTTCAAGGGTATTCTAACCATCCATTAGCCTTCTTACACAGTTAGCAAACATAAAGTACCATAAGAACAATGGAGTGATGGTTGTTGAAATAGGCCTCTATACACCTATGAAGATATTGCATTACAAACCAGACGTTTGCAGCTAGAATAGTCATTTACCACATTAACAATGTATAGAGTGTATTTCTGAATCATTCAATGTTAGCTTCATTGAAAAAAACTGTGCTTTTCTTTAAAAAATAAGGACATTTCTAAGTGACCCTAAACTTTTGAAGTGTAGTTTATGACAAAGGAATGCACCGGGGAGTGGAGGATGGGGTTAAATCAAAGTAGGAGAAGAAAGGGAATTAACACACACTCAAAACCTAGCAACAGTTAAATCCACCAAACACCTTATCCAATAACAACCAGCGACATTCAGCCATGCAGCATAAACAATCTCTGACAATCAGTGCTAGCTAGGACACAGTTTATATAGGAGATGGGAGTGGCTAACAGTGCACAGCTGAGAGCTTTAACACTCCAGGAGCTCTCAACTGTGCAGATTAGCCCCTGCAAAAGAAATTTGCACTGTTTGATATGAAGGTGAATTGCTTTTAATCAGTGCAGGAGTAGGATAAATCAGACGCTTCGGTCGTCTGGCTCCTCTCTGTCATGGTAAACCCGTGACATCACAAGTACCCTCTGGGAGAGTTAGCTAACCTATAATTCCATCTGCAACCTTTGCAACATGATGAATGTAAAGTGAGAAATTAATCTGAATACATTCTCCGTGCTGGAGTTTTTCCTGTTAGACTCCATGCTTACCTGGTCTCCTTAAGGAGTTTCTTGATCATGTTGAAAGAATCAGAAATTGACATGTAGGGCAGCCATTTCTACTAGGTGATACCTGCAAGATATTTTCTTTTCTTCTGCAAGAGAACTAAACTATAAAAAAAAATGAAATAGCAATGTTTACATTGGACACTAGTTAAGCAGCAGTAATAGGCAGTGGTTAATGAGAAAATAACTACTGAGCCAAGATAAACATCTTTCACACTTCCACACTTGAATATTATCAGTAAGTTTATATAGTTAACACATAGCAGGTAAGCGAGTAAGGAGTTGGGGTTGCTCTGTCAAAGCAATTAAATTAAGGAATTATAATTGATCATAATAATTCATGGTTTGCCTAAGATTATCTAAAAATGGGCCTTTAAATGAATATATTAGAAAGTTTATTGACTAATCTTTGAGTCTTTTCCTAGCATTAGGTAGTATAATTGCTATAAAACCCATTATAGATTCAACATTCAATGTATTAGTTTGTGGGTCCCTAAATAATAAATGTCACTTTTGCTTATGTTGGTAGACCTACATATTCGGTAAGATTCTAATCGAAAGTGGCGTCTTTATACTTGTATTTTAGCACCTTTTTAATGATTGACAACATTCTCCATATGGTGAATATAAATTTAATAGAAATTGCACTAACATGCTAACTAGGACTCCAGAGGAAAGATACTTGTCACAATAGTTTATTTAAAGGTGAATTATTTAAATGTGCTAAATAAAACAAAAGTTAGTTTTTGAGCGGCAGCAAAAGTTTATTTAACAACCAAGTGGACTACTACAAATTATAAGCTATACTCTGCACACCAGACCCGAGTGCTAGTTTTGTATATTTATGCCAATTTATTTTTAGTATGCATAGAAGTAATTAGAAAATGTACATAAATATTGACGACCCCTAAATTTTCTCCAAAAAATAATTTGACTGAGTCGATACGAGTCACAAGACATAGGCACAGTCACAGAAGGACATACCCCCCAATTTTTAAGAACAGGGAAAGAGACATATATTACGGCATGTACACAGTAATGTAGTCCCTTAATATTCTCACTCACTACGATAGTGCTTTCACTGCCCTTATTAAGTATGATTTCTCAAAAAAAACCACACAGTATAATACAGTGAATTCACTCACAATATTTCCCTTGTTCACAGTATGATCACCCCAGAATGTCTCCAACACAGAGTGATGCTGCTACAGTGTCCCCAAAACAGTATTATGATGCCACAATGACCCCAAAACAGTATAATGCAACCACAGCCCTCTTTTCACAGTATTATGGCCCCACACAGATTTATGCCTCCCACATTCCCCACCGCAAAGTACGATGGCCCCAATACATTTTAATGTCCCTTTTTGTCCCCACCACACAATATGATGCCCACACAGCCACACACCCAATATGATTATAACACACAGTGTAAGGGCATCACATACAGTTGAAACCAGCTTACTACATACACTGTATAAAAAGACACACATGTATGTTTTTCTCAATATCTGACATGAAATCAGAATAAACCTTTCCTGCTTTAGGTCAATTAAGATTACCATAATTATTAATATTTGCCAAATGCCAGAATAATGAGAGAGAATGTTTTAAGACATTTTTATTACTTACTGCAAAGTCAAAAGTTTACATACATTTCATTAGTATTTGGTACCATTGCCCTTTGTTAGAATCTGTTTAGTTTGTTACTATCTCCATTTTCTTGTGGAGTTCTGGCTGGTGGTCTTTTTCCTCTGATGCTGGGTTTGTCTTGGGTCAGGTGTTTGTTTCACTCTTTATTAACTGGCACCTGCCTCCCAGTCCTTGCTGGACAACAGTGTTTATCTGCTTGAGCTCTAGCTTGGTGCTTTGCTTAGTGTTCTGTGCGTGTTATTTGTGCAGTACTGGTACCTCTGGTTCTTCTAGCCTTAGTTTCTGTTTTCTATTGGTTTCTGCAGCCTTCTCTGTTTTTTTCTACTAGGAGGTGACCCGTTTTTGTACCCAGTCCTTAGTTCTTTTAGGGTACTCCTTCCCCTTATCTATAGGTCTTCCTTGAGATTAACTTAGGATCGTCGGTGGGTCTATTCGCAATGAATGGGTCACCCACTCCGTCGTAGGGTTTCAGCTTAGTCATAGTGTAGGGTCAGTTTTCCCCCTTCTACCTTAGTCCTGTGTTGCAGATCCGTAACAGTTTGTCCAGCCAGAAAGAAGTATAAAAATAAAAAAAAACCCTCCCGGATTTCTGCAACATGAACAGCGTTCAAGATCTAGCTCAGCGTCTGCAAGGGTTAACGTTGAAAGTTTAGCTTCAGCTTACAGCAGCATATGAGTAATGGCCCTGGAATCCGCTCTGAAGAACCTAAGGTGGGTTTGTCTGAATGTCTTTCTGGTAAACGGCAGGAATTTTTTTCATTTAATAATGCATGTTTACTTTATTTTTGGCTTAGACCCAGGTCTTCAGGGGCTGAATTACAGCGTGTGGGGATTATTATGTTGTTATTGCGAGGTGAGCTGCAAGTTTGGGCATTTTTATTGCGTCTGGATGACCCTTGTTTGATGTCAGTAGAAGCGTTTTTTCTGCTATGGGGGTATTATGATCCTGATTGGGTCACTACAGCCGAGGCAGAACTCAGGCAGCTGAAACAGGGTTCTGGCGACGCTGAGAGATATTGTACCCAGATCAGACGATGGTCTGCAGAAGTTAGCTGGAATGATCCAGCACTCAAGAGTCAATTTTTAGCAGGTTTGAATGACAGGATTAAAGATTTGCTCATTGCATATCCTGCCCTGCTACGCTTGAGGCTGCTATGCAATTAGCTATCCGAGTGGATAGAAGATTAAAAAGTAGACAGAATGAGGAGAAGGTTTCAATTTTGCTGGAGAGCCCCGTTGACTGTGGGGAGCCGATGCAACTTGGGGCGATGTCCTCTCGTTCCCAGGAAAGGCAGAGAAGATTCTCAGAGGGGCTATGTCTTTATTGTGGTATGGCTGACCATTTTATTAAGCAATGTGAAGGACGCATAGACAAGGAAAAGAGAAAAAAAAGGTCAATCAGAACAACCCTCCCTTTCGCATTTCCTTTTTATGGTCGGCAGGAGTTTATTTTTCTGGTAGTTCTACCTGTCGTGACTCATGGTCATTCGATTGATTTTCAAGTGATGGTGGACTTTGGTTCTGCACTTAATTTGATTGATCAACAATTTCTAGACAAGTATAAGATTGAGTCTGTAACTTTATCATGCCCTTTTCCTGTAGTGGCGATTGATAACACTCCTCTAGAGCATGGGTGTGTTTCTCGAAAGGTCACTGGGTTTCCACTCACTGTGAATGTGGAACACCAGGAATCTTTAAATTTGTTTGTACTTGATAAATTGCATTTTCCAGTTGTCATGGGGTTACCATGGTTAAAAATGCACAATCCTGTACTGGTCTGGTCTTCAAGTATGATAAGATCCTGGGGTCAGGAGTGTTATGGGAAATGTTGTGATGTACACATTATGCTGTTGTGAAAAAAGAGCTACCTGAAGCTATTCAGGAATTCTGGATAGTCTTTTCAGAAGTGGAGTCACAAGCTCTCCCACCTCATAGAGATTACGATTGCGCTATTGAGTTTGTCCCAGGTGCTACTCTCCCTAAGAGTCATTTATTTAATCTGACGATTCCCGAGAGGGAGGCCTTAAAAGAATGCCTGCAGACTAGTCTTGCTGCAAATCCTATAAGACCCTCTAAGTTCCCTGTGGCAGTGGGGTTCTTTTTTGTCAAAGAAATAGATGGATGTCTTAGGCCATGTCTGGATTTCAGTGAGATTAATAAGATCACTGTGTGCAATCCTTACCCCTTGCCACTAATTCCGGAATTGTTTAACCAATTAGTTGGAGCCCAGTGGTTCTCTGAGATCGATCTCCATGGGGCATATAATTTGCTGCGGGTTAAAGAAGGCGATGAATGGAAGACAGCATTTAATACCCCAGAAGGTAATTTTGAGTGTCTAGTTATGCCTTTCGGCCTTACAAATGCTCCGGCGTTCTTTCAAAATTTCATTAACGACATCCTGTGGCCGTTGGTAAGTAGGAGTGTGATTGTTCATTTGGATGATATTTTGATCTATTCGCCCGATCTGGAGTCGCATTGGCAGATAGTCCATGAGGTTCTGCAGATTCTGAGAGAAAACATACTCTTTTCTAAACTGGAGAAATGCGAGTTTGCAGTACAGAAAACTAGTTTTTTGGGGTACTTTGTTTCCAGTGATGGTTTTGAGATGGACCCGGCGAAGGTTCAGGCGGTATTGGAGTGGCCTAGACCTGAATGCTTGAAGTCGATTCAGAGATTTTTGGGGTTTGCTAATTATTATAGAAAATTTATAAAGGATTTTTCTGTTATCGCAAAACCCCTTACTGATCTTACTAAGAAGGATTCCAATACTGTCCAATGGTCCCCTGAGGCTGTTAAGGCTTTTGAGCATCTCAAGGAGAGGTTTAGCTCTGCTCCTGTTTTGATCCAGACAGATGAGACTAAGCCCTTTCTGGTAGAGGTGGACGCCTCATCAGTAGGAGTGGGGGCTGTTCTGTCCCAGGAGGGGGAGGATGGGGTGCATCCCTGTGCTTTCTTTTCTAAAAAAATTTCTGAGGCGGAACTCAACTACGATGTTGGGAACCGAGAATTGCTGGCTATTAAGCTTGCATTTGAGCTTTGGCGACATTTTTTGGAGGGCGCCAGACATCCTATACAAGTCTTTACTGATTATAAGAACCTGATCTACCTGGATGCTGCTAAACATTTGAATGCCCGTCAAGCTAAGTGGGCATTGTTTTTTGCCCAGTTCCATTTCTCTGTGATATACTGCATATCCCTGGGACAAAAATTTTTAAAGCTGATGCTTTATCTCGAAGTTTCTCCCCAGCGGTTAATACTGAAAAGGAAGAATCTATTCTGCAAAGAGGGGTGGTCATGGGAGCATTAGGTTCTGAGTTGGATAATGGCATTCTTAAAGACCAGGATGTGGCACCAACTAACAGTCCATATGGGAAATTATTTGTGCCTAAAGCCCTGAGGAGATCTTTGTTTACGGAATGTCATGAGTCTTGTATGGTGGGTCATCCAGGGATTGCCGAAACAAGAAAGTTGATCAGTCGGAGTTTCTGGTGGCCGGGGTGGCTAAGAGAAATTGTCAAGTGGGTGTGTAAGTGTACCGTGTGCACTAGGTCTAAGGCTTCTCATTCTCCGGCGGCAGGGTTGCATTGCCCGTTAGAGGTTCCTAGTTCTCCATGGATGCATCTTGCAATGGATTTTATCACTGACCTGCCGGTCTCTGAGGGTTTTTCTGTTATCTGGGTCGTTGTGGACCGGTTTAGTAAGATGTGTCATCTGGTCTCGATCAATAAATTACCCTGCGCTAAGACACTTGCCAGGGCATTTGTGAAAGAGATTGTCAGACTCCATGGTGTTCCAACGGACATTGTCTGCAATAGGGGACTACAGTTTGTGGCTCGCTTTTGGCATGCCTTTTGTGACAGACTTAAGGTTCATTTGTCTTTTTTGTCTGGCTATCATCCGCAGTCCAATGGACAGACCGAGAGGAAGAACCAGGACATTGAGCAGTTTTTGAGATGTTTTGTAGCGGACAATCAGGAGATGTGGTCGGAATATCTACCATTAGCTGAGTTTGCTCTCAATAATCATATATCTTCTTTGGATGGGTGTTCTCCTTTCTTTTGTTGTACTGGGAAGAATCCATCTTTTGGTCCTTTTTCTAGGATTGGGGCAGCGGTGCCTGAGGGGGAGAGTTTTTCTGGAAATTTGGAAAAGGTTTGGACCAGTGTGCGCCATAATTTTAAACAGGCTACTAGGAGGTCTAAGAAATTTTTTGACAAGAGCAGAAGGGAGGCGAGGTTTGTTGTTGGGGACATGGTTTGGTTGTCCTCTAGGAATCTGCATTTGAAGATCCCTTCTAAAAAGTTGGGGCCAAAGTTTGTAGGACCTTTCAAAGTGGTTCACATTGTCAATTCAGCAGCGGTGAGATTAGACATTCCTTCGTCCTGGAAAATTAATTCAGTTTTTCATGTATCTTTGCTGAAGAAGGTTGACATGCCAGATAAGGTGGCTATGCCGTCTGCTCCTCCAACTGATGAGAACTGCGAGTTTGAGATTTCACGCATTCCTGATTCCAGGTGGCATAGAGGAGGGTTACAGTATATTGTGTCCTGGAAGGGTTTTGGTCCCAAGGACAATTCCTGGGTGAAAGCTGTGGACGTCTCAGCCTCAAGGTTAATTAAGGCTTTTCACAGGAGATTTCCGAATAAGACCTGGCCTAGAGGATCCGGGGGATCCTCGATAAAAAGGAGGTACTGTTAAAATCTGTTTAGTTTGTTACTATCTGCCATTTTCTTGTGGAGTTCTGGCTGCTGGTCTTTTTCCTCTGGTGCTGGGGTTGTCTTGGGTCAGGTGTTTGTTTCACTCTTTATTAGTGTTGAGCATTCCGATACCGCAAGTATCGGGTATCGGCCGATATTTGCTGTATCGGAATTCCGATACCGAGATCCGATACTTTTGTGGTATCGGGAATCGGAATCGGAAGTTCCCAGTGTATGGTTCCCAGGGTCTGAAGGAGAGGAAACTCTCCTTCAGGCCCTGGAATCCATATCCATGTAAAAAATAAAGAATTAAAATAAAAAATAGGGATATACTCACCCTCTGACGCGCCCTGGTAGTAACCGGCAGCCTTCTTTGCTTAAAATGCGCGCGTTTACTGCCTTCCATGATGTCACGGCTTCTGATTGGTCGCGTGCCGCCCATATGACCGCGACGCGACCAATCACAACAAGCCGTGACGTAATTTTCAGGTCCTGAATGCTGAATTCTAGGCATTCAGGACCTGAAAATTACGTCACGGCTTGTTGTGATTGGTCGCGTCGCGGTCACATGGGCGGCACGCGACCAATCAGAAGCCGTGACATCACAGAAGGCAGTAAACGCGCGCATTTTAAGCAAAGAAGGCTGCCGGTTCCCTCGATAAGGTGCAGGCTGCGTCGGAGAGGTGAGTATATCAATATTTTTTATTTTAATTCTTTATTTTACACATTAATATGGATCCCAGGGCCTGAAGGAGAGTTTCCTCTCCTTCAGACCCTGGGAACCATCAAGGATACCGTCCGATACTTGAGTCCCATTGACTTGTATTGGTATCGGGTATCGGTATCGGATTAGATCCGATACTTTGCCGGTATCGGCCGATACTTTCCGATACCGATACTTTCAAGTATCGGACGGTATCGCTCAACACTACTCTTTATTAATCAGCACCTGCCTCCCAGTCCTTGCTGGACAACAGTGTTAATCTGCTTGAGCTCTAGCTTGGTGCTATGCTTAGTGTTTTTTGTGTGTTATTTATGCAGTGCTGGTACCTCTGGTTCTGCTAGCCTTAGTTTCTGTTTTCTATTGGTCTCTGCAGCCTTCTCTGTTTTTTCTACTAGGAGGTGACCCGTTTTTGTACCCAGTCCTTAGTTCTTTTAGGGTACCCCTTCCCCTTATCTATAGGTCTTTGATTGAGATTAACCTAGGATCGTCAGTGGGTCTATTCGCAAGGAATGAGTCGCCCACTCCATCGTAGGGTTTCAGCCTAGTCATAGTGCAGGGTCAGTTTTCCCCCTTCTACTTTAGTCCTGTGTTGCAGATCCACAACACCCTTAAACTGAATGACTTGGGTCAAACGTTTGTGTTATCCTCCCACAATTTTCTCACAATAGTTGGTCAGACATTTGGGCCCATTCCTCCTGACAAAACTGGTGTTACTGATCCAGGTTTGTAGGTCGACTTGCTCACACCTGCTGTGATGCAGTAACCCATGTTACAGCCAGGGGGTGCTGTGTGTGTACTCTTTAGGATGCGCTTGGAGGCATAATTATAGTGATGAGACAAAGTCTGGCAGGATTTTAAATAGCCGGCATGTGTCACAGAGGTGCTCTGCGCTGTAAGCTCAAAATGATATGGTTATGCTGGGACTTATAGTTCCACAATAGTTTGTTGTGTTTACTTATAAGGGCGGGCTTATAGGGTTAGCTGGTGAGCTGGGCAGGACTGGCTAACCACACACACTCCCATCTAGGGGAGTGGTCACAACCATATAATGTGACTCAGGTCTGGTCACATGGTCAGAGTGTATGGATCTGTTTGGTCCATGTGCAAGGTCCTGGTGTTTGAAGCTCCTGTGAGTGGAGTCTTCCTGGAAACACCTGAGAGACCGTTGACCTGGTGGTCGGTGTTGGAAGCTCCTGTGAGTGGAGGCTTCCTGGAAGCACCTAGAGAGACTGTGGACCTGAATGCTCAGGGTGTTGGATTGTCCTGGCATGGACTGGAGTCCTGCAAGCACCTGGTGGGAGTATGAGTCCTGAACGCTCAGGGTGTTGGATTGTCCTGAGATGGACTGGAGTCCTGCAAGCACCTAGTGAGAGTGTGAGTCCTGGAATGGTCAGGGTGTTGGATTGACCTGGGATGGACTGGAGTCCTGTAAGCACCTGGTGAGACCATGGACTGATGGCCTGTGTGTTGGAAGTGCCTGTGACTGGACTTCTTGGAAGCACATGGAGAGGCTGCATCTACAGAGCCTGTGACGGCTTCTGTGTTGGGGAAGCTACAGTTCCTACTGTGGGTCTGGACTATCTGAGGTGCCCTGGTCACAAGGACGGTGATCCCAGTGAGGCAGCTTTCCCCTGTGAACCAGCACTGGCAGGAGTCAGTGTGTGGAGCCGGAGCTCCTGAAAGGTAACCCCGGACAAGGGGATTGTAATATATGGCAGAGAAGTTTATCTGCTGCATGAACAGACTGGTGGTTCATGGATGTAATGAAATAGACTGTGTGTCATGTGGATTATGATGTTTAATAAACTGGATTAGACTGTTTAAGTGGAGAAATAGTGCCTGAATGCTTAAATACCGTGCCAAGCGAGTGTCCCCAACCAACTCAGGTAGCGTTTCACCACATTTGGTGGAGGATGCGGGCAACGGTCCAGAAAGCACGTGTGGATGAAATTGCTGTGGCTCGCCTGGACCACGAAGATTGCAAGCATCTGGCTGTAACTCGGCGGGGTTATGAAGTTGACAAGCGTCTTGCGGTGGATCAGTGGGTCCACGAAGCTGACAAGCATCTTGCTGTGGATTGGGGGGTCCACGAAGTCTGCGGTGCCGAGAGCCTTGTGGAGAGTAGTTGCAGTTGCAGCAAGAGGTTCCACAGGAGCTTGTGATCAGCACACGGAGGTGCTGGTGGTGTGTGACTGCAGCAGGAGCTGTGATAGCACCAGCAGGTGCTGGTGAAGTGTTGTGAGAGGACATTGGTCCAGAACGTGCAAATTCTTAAAGGGCCAGTGCCGACCTGGAAAAAAAAGAGACTTTTTTAATGTGTCAACTGGTGCCTGAAAGTACTGTGACGAGTCCACGGGGGGTATCCCAGGGAAGGGGTGGTGTCCCTAATAGGGTGGTGTCCCAAAAAAAGGGGCAGTAACCCAAAAATGGATGGTTGCTAAAAAGGGGCGGCGTCCAAAAAGGGGGCGGTATCCCAAAAGAGCATAGTTGCCCAAAAGGGGGTGGAGTTCCAAAAGGGGGTAGTGACCCTAAAGGGGGTGAATTCCCAAAAGGGGCGGTAGCCCAAATAGGGGTGGTGGCAAAAAAGATGGCGGCGAATGCACCATTGGACTGTAGCTGGGAACAACGTAGTTCATGCTATACAGGTCCATGCTATACTGTGAATCGCTCAGCCAATGTTTTATCACCACAGTGCTCCTTTTTCGTTGGATGGAGAATGTGTGATGGGGCTGATAGACCCAGGGAGTGGAGTGTCTTGGACGAGGACCCCTCCTGAATGCACTGTGTCGCCTGGGATAGGGACAAGAGTAAATGACACAGGTGGGGACATTAAAGGACGTTTGACAGCCTGCCTCTACATTGACTGTGACGTGTCATTGCCAGTAGCAACCGCTATGGCTGAGTATAGTGGTGTGCTGACCGAAGCACTGACGCAGTGGAACGATAGTGCTCCACAAGGTGAAGTCAGGATGACGATGGTAGCCATGCTAGAACGTATGACCAGACATAAGTGTGGGTCTGACCAACTCTCGGACTTGGCAGAGGTGAGCAAAGGTGTGACTGTTGAAGATGGGTCAGACTCGGACCAGACAGTCGGCTCAACTGTAAGTAGGACTTGTGACCGTACCAATCGGGGAATCCGGCCAGACTTGGAAAGTGGGTTGACTAAAAAGGGTCTGGTGACACAGAGGGATAGTGACTCGGGTGCTGAAGTCGCAGGGCCGACATACTGACCGCTGGGGGTGGGAAAGGCCTAACAAAGGTGTAATGCTGAATGATGCCCAAAACTGACTGAGACGTTCCTCTCGACTTGCAGGGCAAGGTGACATAGGTACCCAGTATCGGGACCCATGGTTTATGTCATGTGTTCAACCCCGTAAGTTTGAACAGAGGGAGAGGGTATGTGGTGCGGTAACCCATGTTACAGCCAGGGGGCCCTGTGTGTGTGCTTCATGGTTCGCTTAGAGGCATAATTATGATGATGAGACAAAGCCTGGAAGGACTGTAAAAGGTCAGTATATGTCGCAGAGGTGCTCTGCGCTGTAAGCCCAAAATTACATGGTTATGCTAGGACTTATAGTTCCACAAGAGTTTGTTGTGTTTACTTATAAGGGCGGGGTTGTAGGGTTAGCTGGTGAGATGGGTGGGACTGGCTAACCACACACACTTCCATCTAGGGGAGTGGTTACAACCATATAATGTGACTGAGGTCTGGTCACATGGTCAGAGTGTATAAATATGTTTGGTCCATATGCAAGGTCCTGGACGGTCGGTGTTGGAAGCTCCTGTGAGTGGAGTCTTCCTGGAAGCACCTAAGAGACCGTGGAACTGGTGGTCGGTGTTGGAAGCTCCTGGGAGTGGAGGCTTCCTGGAAGCACCTACAGAGACTTTGGACCCGAATGCTCAGGGTGTTGCATTGTCCTGGGATGGACTTGAGTCCTGCAAGCACCTGGTGGGAGTGTGAGTCCTGAACGCTCAGGGTGTTGGACTGTCCTGGGATGGATATATAATAGCGGGTTCTTGGGTAATCCATATATATAAAACGTAACTTTTACTATAATCACTTAAAAAGTGCAAGCATATAGTGCAAACAAAGTGCTGGTGCAGACAGTAACAAAACACAAAAACAAATAGCCAATAAAATATCTCACTGCCCTAATTTTTTAAAACAGAGCCAATTCTGGTCTCTATTTAGTTAGATCAAAACAAGGAAATGTTGCTCTTGACAGGTCTACCATACCCAAGAAGACAAGGGGGTTCCCCCCAAGTAACTGATTAAACAGTTTGACTCTGTACACTCTCAAGCAGCGATGGGGCTTTACCTCAGACAAGAGGAAACCACACACCATTCAAACAATACACAAGGGTTGGGGGGTGTCCTTTACAAAACCTCCCTGTTTGGGGTGTAGTTTAAACCTATTATAGATCTTAGTAATGGTGGCAGTATGTTTAAGCGATATGCTTTATAAAGAAATGCAGGATCTTAAATAAATATGTCCTGAAATAACAGAAATTCCCATTAACACAGCTAGAATACACCTATACCGTTTCCAACACAGAAAACACCTTATGGTATACATTCACAGCGGCTGTTGTATAGGGTTTATAATAAGTTAGATCATTTTATACTTATCTGCTCTTTCTGGTTACTTTCCCAGTCTTAATGCAGGTTGAGTTCACCCGGACCATCTTACGGCTTTCATAAAGTTCCGCATACTTTCACTCAGGTCCTATCTTATCAAAGAATGCCTCCCAATGTGTTTCATCCTGTATAGATTCATCAGGGGATTATGGCAAAGGCTCTGTACAAATGAGCAATCGCTGGCATACCTTCATCTCATCAGCCTTATATCTGGTATCAACCGGCTTACAGGGCCACATGCTTCCGGACGCCGCATATCGGACTTCCGGTCTGCCGGAGCGCGTTCACCTTGTGGTGACGCGCAAGCATGTGACCAGCTGCGTGTTACCCGAAATCCCACACTGGGATTCCGGTTTGTTAGGGCGCGTGCACCATGGGATGATGCGCACATCACCCTCGGCAACCGAGATACTCATCCACTATGGCGTAATGTCAGATCCGGTTTGCGGACACTCTACTAGTATTGCCGCTTCTTACATGATCGTGCGCACCATGTCCATCACAGATGAGGCGCAGATTCTAATAAACCAATCAGGAATAACATTTCATCCTGCTTCCTCATCTTACAATCTAGACGGGTAAAAACCTTTACCCTAAGCCACCAAATGGTATGTGCAGGCAAATCTAAACATATTTACATTGAATCTCTATTGGTTCCTCTGTCCATGGGGGTATAACAAACAGACAGAGCCAAAACTCAAAAAAAAGCAAAAATCAACGAAAAATCACTATACTGGGCAACACAGCAGACCTTCCGCAGAGGAAATGATAGACAAAGGGTGCCACTATAATATCCCCTGATGTGCCCTCCCTATCTTATTTCCTACCTGACGCAGAGGTTGGCACCCTAGTCCTGCGCAGTGGCGCCCCCACTCGGCGATGGCTGTCCCTATTGTATATGTACCCTATTACACCCTACCTCTATAAGAAAGAAGAAAAGCTCAACTGATCGTTAAGACTCTGTGGTGCCGTAGTTTGTAGATGAAATATCCACTTGCTTTTTGCAAGATATTCCTGTCCCAATCTCCACCACTTTGGGGCTGGTACACTATCAATCCCCATGTAACTCACAACCTTGAGGTTGCCTTGATGTACCCTATTGATGTGATTTGCCACCGTGGTGTCTCTCCTATTGACCGTATCTCTGTGGTGCTCTCCCACCCTCCTTCTCAATTCTCTACTGGTTTTTCTGATGTACTCCACACCACATTCACATGTCATTTTGTAGATAACGCCTTTTGCTTTGCAATTTATAAAATGATTAATGTGGAAAGTTCTACCCGTCACGTTACTCATAAATTCTTTCCCTTGGCATAATGCTCCACAATATTTGCAGCTGCCACATTTATAACATCCTTTCACTCTACCACCCAACCATGTGGGGTTCCCTTGAGGGAGGGGGGAGGTAAAATGCCTGTGGACTACTCAATCTTTAATGGAACAACCATTTCTGAATGTGATTTGTGGGGCCCGGGTGAGAATTTCTTTCCGATCACCGTCCATCTGTAGGATGGGCCAATGTTTTTTCAGGATCTCCCTTAGATCCATTGCTCGATTTGAATATCTGGTAACCAATCTGATGCTGTTACCACCTTCCTTTTTTGGGGTTGGTGTTAATAGGTCTTTCCTCTGTTTCGTTAAAGATGATCTAAATGCTTCCCTTAAAATCTTATCAGGTTCTCGGAAGCGCACCCTAAGATCATCCGCCTGTTTTTGGTATGCAGAGTACTCTCAGAGCAATTTCTTCGTACACGGAGATACTGCCCTTTCGGGATGCCTCTCCTTAGTGGAGCAGGATGGTTTGATTCCCATCGCAGGAGGGAATTAGACGCTGTTGGTTTCCTGTAAGTACTAGTGGCTAATTGACCATCCCTTCCCCTCTCAATCAGGACATCCAGGAATGGTAATTTCGCCTAATCCATCTCATAGGTGAAGTGTAGACCTAATTCATTATGGTAAAGACCAGAGACGAAGAAGATAAAACTGGCCTCACTCCCTCTCCAAATGACAAAAACGTCATCTATATAGCGTAGCCACATAATGATGTTCTTATCGGCCGGTGAAGTTTCGCTAAAGATGACGTTTTCCTCCCACCAGCCCAGGAGCAAGTTGGCATACGAAGGGGCACAGGGGCTCCCCATCGCAGTGCCCCTGAGCTGGTGGAAGTACACATTATCGAAAAGGAAGTAGTTTTTCGTAAGACAAAATTCAGGGGCCTGTAAAACAAATTTGTTATGTTGACCATACTGCCGCCCTCTCATACTGAGAAAGTGGTCCACAGCCATGATGCCCTTATTGTGCAGGATTGAGAAATATAACGCCTCCACATCTATAGAGCATAACAACATATCTGCATCACGTTTTCAAGTTTCAAAGGAAGGTCTGCTGTGTCACGTGTATAGGAGCTCAGTGAGACCACAAAAGGTCTCAAAATATGGTCCACATATAGTCCCAAATTTTGTGTCAGGCTACCAATCCCGAGACTATGGGTCTTCCCTTGAGTGGATTGGTACCTTTGTGTATGTTTGGTAGGCAGTAAAATGTTGCGACAACCGGGTGCGCAGGTATAAGAAACTCCTTCTCTTTGGCATCTATCAGCTTTTTCTTGAATGCCTCCATTACCAACTCCTTTAATTGGCCATAGTACATCATGGTTGGATTTGCCTCAAGTCTCTCATACCCCATCTCTTTCTGGAGGAGGGAGCATTGAAGATGGGTCAGACTCGGACCAGACAGTCAACTCGACTGTAAGTAGGACTTATGACCGTACCAACTGGGGAATCCGGCCATGGAAAGAAAGGTCATGTGAAAGGGTACACAGTGGGTTGACTAAAAAGGGTCTGCTGACACAGACGGATAGTGACTCGGGGGCTGAAGTCGCAGGGCCGACATACTGACAGCTGGGGGCGGGGAAGGCCTAACAAAGGTGTGATGCTGAATGATGCCCAAAACCGACTGAGACATTCCTCTCAACTTGCAGGGCAAGGTGACATGGGTACCCAGTATCGGGACCCATGGTTTATGTCATGTGTTCAACCCCGTAAGTTTGAACAGAGGGAGTGGGTATGTGGTGCGTTAACCCATGTTACAGCCAGGGGGCGCTCTTCACGGTTCACTTGGAGGCATAATTATGGTGATGAGACAAAGCCCGGAAGGACTGTAAAAGGCCAGTATATGTCGCAGAGGTGCTCTGCGCTGTAAGCCCAAAATTATATGGTTATGCTAGGACTTATAGTTCCACAAGAGTTTGTTGTGTTTACTTATAAGGGCGGGGTTGTAGGGTTAGCTGGTGAGATGGGCGGGACTGGCTAACCACACACACTTCCATCTAGGGGAGTGGTTACAACCATATAATGTGACTCAGGTCTGGTCACATGGTCAGAGTGTATAGATCTATTTGGTCCATATGCAAGGTCCTGGACGGTCGGTGTTGGAAGCTCCTGTGAGTGGAGTCTTCCTGGAAGCACCTGAGAGACCGTGGACCTGGCGGTCGGTGTTGGAAGCTCCTGGGAGTGGAGGCTTCCTGGAAGCACCTAGAGAGACTGTGGACCTGAATGCTCAGGGTGTTGGATTGTCCTGGGATGGACTGGAGTCCTGCAAGCACCTGGTGGGAGTGGGAGTCCTGAACGCTCAGGGTGTTGGATTGTCCTGAGATGGACTGGAGTCCTGCAAGCACCTAGTGAGAGTGTGAGTCCTGGAATGGTCAGGGTGTTGGATTGACCTGGGATGGACTTGAGTCCTGCAAGCACCTGGTGGGAGTGTGAGTCCTGAACACTCAGGGTGTTGGACTGTCCTGGGATGGACTGGAGTCCTGCAAGCACCTGGTGAGAGTGTGAGTCCTGAACACTCAGGGTGTTGGACTGTCCTGGGATGGACTGGAGTCCTGCAAGCACCTGGTGGGAGTGTGAGTCCTGAACACTCAGGGTGTTGGACTGTCCTGGGATGGACTGGAGTCCTGCAAGCACCTGGTGAGAGTGTGAGTCCTGGAATGGTCAGGGTGTTGGATTGTCCTGGAATGGACTGGAGTCCTGTAAGCACCTGGTGAGACCATGGACTGATGGCCTGTGTGTTGGAAGTGCCTGTGACTTCCTGGAAGTGCATGGAGACGCTGCATCTACAGAGCCTGTGACAGCTTCTGTGTTGGGGAAGCTACAGTTCCTACTGTGGGTCTGGACTATCCGACGTGCCCTGGTCACAAGGACAGTGATCCCAGTGAGGTAGCTTTCCCCTGTGAACCAGCACTGGCAGGAGTCAGTGTGTGGAGCCGGAGCTCCTGAAAGGTAACCCCGGGGATTGAGGAGATTGTAATATATGGCAGAGAAGTTTATCTGCTGCATGAACAGACTGGTGGTCATGATAAGTTCATGGATGTAATGAAATAGACTGTTTAAGTGGAGAAATCGTGCCTGAGTGCCTAAATCCCGTGCCAAGTGAGTGTCCCCATCCCTCTCAGGTAGCATTTCACCACACTGCCTTTTCAGCTTTGCCCATAAATTTTCAATAGGATTGAGACAGGGCTTTGTGATGGCCACTCCAAAACATTGACTATGTTATCCTTAACCACTTTGTTACCATTTTGGCAGTATGCTTCGGGTCATTGTTCATTTGGAAGACCCATTTCCACCCAAGCTTCCTGGCTGATGTCTTGAGATGTTGCTTCAGTATTGCCACATAATCTTCTTTCCTCATGATGCTATCTATTTTGTGAAGTGCAGCAGTCCCCCCTGCTTTTACAGTTGGGATGGGTTGGTAGGCTTCCAAGCTTCTACCCTTTTCCTCCAAACGTAACGATGGTCATTATGCCCAAAAGGTTCCATTTTAGTTTCATCAAACCACAGGACATGTCTCCAAAAACTAAGGTCTTTGTTCCCTTTTGCATTTCCAAACATTAATCTGGCTTTTTTATGTTTCTTTTGGAGTAATAGCTTCATCCTGGCAGAATGGCCTTTCAGCCCATGTTGATACAGTACTCTTTTCACTGTAGATATTGACACAATCTTACCAGCTTCCACCATCATCTTTACAAAGTCTTTTGCTTTTGTCCTTGGGTTGATACAGTATATACATGTCGGACCAAAGCACATTCATCTCTGGGATACAGAACTTGTCTCCTTCCTGAGCGGTATGATGGCTGGACATTCCCATCTTGTTTGTACTCGTGTATAATTGTTTGTACAGATGAATAAGATACCTTCAGATATCCTGAAATTGTACTCAAGGATGAGCCAGACTTGTGCAAGTCCACAATTCTCTGATATCTTGGCTAATTTCTTCAGACTTTCCCATGATGCTAGACAAAGAAGTAGTGTGTTTCAGGTGTGCATTAAAATACATCCACAGGTGTGTCTCTAATTAACTCGGATTTTGCCATAAAGCCTATCAGAAGCTTCCAAACACATGGCATCATCATATGGGCAGTCCAGAATTGTTTAAAGGCATAGGAATCTTAGTGTATGTAAACTTTTGACTTTGCAGTAAGTAATAAAAATGCCTTAAAACATTATCTCTCTCTCTCATTATTCTGGCATTTGGCAAATACCGTATATACTCGAGTATAAGCCGAGATTTTTAGCCCAAATTATTGGGCTGAAAGTGCCCCTCTCGGCTTATACTCGAGTCATGATCGGTGGTGGGGTCGGCGGGTGAGGGGGAGAGGGCGCTGAGACATACTTACCTAGTCCCGGCGATCCTGTCGCTCCCCCTGCCCGTCCCACGGTCTCCGGGTGCCGCAGCCTCTTCCCCTGATCGGTCACGTGGGACCGCTCATTAGAGAAATGAATAGGCTGCTCCACCCCCCATAGGGGCGGAGCCGCATAATTCATTTCTCTAATCAGCGGTGCCGGTGACCGCTGATAGAGGAAGAGGCTGCGGCACCGAAGACCAGCTGTCCGGGGGAAGGAGCGGGAGCAGGTAAGTATCGCATATTCACCTGTCCTCGTTCCACACGCCGGGCGCCGCGCCATCTTCCCAGCGTCTCTCCGCACTGACTTTGCAGGTCAGAGGGCGCGATGACGCATATAGTGTGCGCGGCGCCCTCTGCCTGATCAGTCAGTGCAGAGAGACGCTGGGACGGGACGCTGAGGAGCTGCAAGCAAGAGAGGTGAGTATGTGTTTTATTATTTTATTGCAGCAGCACCGCTATGGGGCAATAATGGACGGTGCAGAGCACTATATGGCACAGCTATGGGGCAATGGTGCAGAGCACTATATGGCACAGCTATGGGGCAATAACGGTGCAGAGCACTATATGGCACAGCTATGGGGCAATAATGGTGCAGAGCACTGTATGGCACAGCTATGGGGCAACGGTGCAGAGCACTATATGGCACAGCTATGGGGCAATGGTGCAGAGCATTATATGGTACAGCTATGGGGCAATGGTGCAGAGCACTATATGGCACAGCTATAGGGCAATAACGGTGCAGAGCACTATATGGCACAGCTATGGGGCAATGGTGCAGAGCACTATATGGCACAGCTATGGGGCAATGGTGCAGAGCACTATATGGCACAGCTATGGGGCAATGGTGCAGAGCACTATATGGCACAGCTATGGGGCAATAACGGTGCAGAGCACTATATGGCACAGCTATGGGGCAATAACGGTGCAGAGCACTATATGGCACAGCTATGGGGCAACGGTGCAGAGCACTATAAGGCACAGCTATGGGGCAATGGTGCAGAGCACTATATGGCACAGCTATGGGGCAACGGTGCAGAGCACTATATGGCACAGCTATGGGGCAACGGTGCAGAGCACTATATATATGGCACAGCTATGGGGCAACGGTGCAGAGCACTATATATATGGCACAGCTATGGGGCAACGGTGCAGAGCATTGTATATATGGCACAGCTTTATGTGGAGTATCTATGGGGCAACGGTGCAGAGCATTATATATATGGCACAGCTATGGGGCAACGGTGCAGAGCATTATATATATGGCACAGCTATCTATGGGGCAACGGTGCAGAGCATTGTATATGGCACAGCTTTCTATGGAGCATCTATGGGGCCATAATGAACGGTGCAGAGCATTATATATGGCACAGCTTTATGTGGAGCATCTATGGGGCCATAATGAATGGTATGGAGCATCTATTTTTAATTTTGAAACTCACCGGTACCTGCTGCATTTTCCACCCTAGGCTTATACTCGAGTCAATAAGTTTTCCCAGTTTTTTGTGGCAAAATTAGGGGGGTCGGCTTATACTCGGGTCGGCTTATACTCGAGTATATACGGTATTTATAATTATAAAACGAGAAAGGTTTATTCTGATTTCATGTCAGATCTATTTTATATAGTGTATGTAAACTTCTAGCTCCAACTGTTCCTACACTGCGTGATGCCCCACAGAGACTCCACACACAGTATAATGGCCTAAACCATGCACTATTATGCCCCCTGCAGCTCACCCACACAATATAAAATAAAAAAATAAATTACAACTGCTCATCTATATTTGTTTTCCATTTGCGTCCATCTAGCTTGAAGGAAATTTTGACTCTGAGTTCTGTTTACTATCACATACCTGGTAGAATTCAGAAAGAACTGCCTTGCAACTCCCACCATAAACAATTGAACATATAGATTAAAGGGAATCTGTAACCACATGTGACCTATCTATACTATTAATATGGGCATACAGGTTATAGATTGCTGAAAACGTCATCCCTGTATGTATTCCTCATATCAGATGTCTTGATGTGAATAAATCATCTTTTATCACCTTATGTAAATGTCCTCTTCCAGGCTCTGGGGAGGATGGTGCCTGAAGATATCTCTGCCTCCAGAGCTTGTTTTACATGAAGAGGGAGTTACCAGTGTGATGTGTAACTGTTACCAGTGTTATCAGTCCCATTTTCCCCATTCTGTTCTTCCCGCTTGTTTGAATTATTCTTGGAAAACCAGTGTTACTAGTGTAATGTGTAATTGTTCCCAGTGTTGCCAGTGTGATATGTAATGGTTACCAGTATGATGTGTAATGGTCGCTCTCTTGACTTCACTGCAGAGCTGTGGGGAATTATACCTAACACATCTGCAGGTTCCTCTCAGCTCCAGCTTCCATCTCACATGCAGACAGGGTTGTAATAAATACAGCAGGGGTGACAGAGATTAAAAAATGCGTTTGCAAGAAGACAAATTTCATTTATAACAAAGTAGAGAAAAATAAATCAGCTCACCATGTCTTTTACCTTGACCTCCTGTGTGATCACCAAACACCTCGCACGGACCAGGGTGAGGTAGCCACAATGAATCCAACAGAAAAGCAGGTGTGTCCAGCAAGTGGTGAAGGTAAAAAATAACTTTTAATGAAAATTAAATTAAATAAATTAAAAAGATATCCATATATATGGTATCCAGCACTCAGTACACACTAGCTATAGAACCTAATGACGATCTACGCGTTTCGACCTGGTGGTCTTAGTCATGATCTGCATTAGAAGCAAGGTATTACAATTAAGTAGTTTCCTCTGAGACTTTCATTGGTTGATATTTGCATACAAGCAATTCCACCTGCCCATATACAATGCATATACATAGTTAAAAACAACATAAAAATAACATTATATACATTTTATACATCTAATCTGTCTCCCATTGTATTGCCAATGCCCATACTATACAGTACATAGATGGATGAGGGGAGCAAGGAACAAGAATAGCAGCTGTTGGGTTCAAATTGCTTACAACTGATTGGAATAGGCATACCCTGAGTATTACTTAGTTTTTTCTTTTTAAATAAATGTTTAAAACAGGGTGTCTATTTTTATTTCAAATAAAGGATTTTATTCTTTCTGTGTGTTTATTTCAATACTTAAGGATGAGCCATTTCTGGGGCGGCTGCGGGCTGATTTTAGTAGACTGGGGGGGCAATATCTCTGACCCCTTCCCGGGCTATTAATATCTCGGATCAACGCAAACTGTACTGCTTTTCCCAGGTGCCGGTATACGTCACACAGACACATGGACAGCACACAGATGTTAAACATGGGCACTGACACACTTATGTCACAAGGATGTCACATACGTACATACGGATGACACACAGACACGGACCACAGATCTCACCAGTACTGGTTTTTCCTGTACAGGAATCACCTGGATATGTGATGGAGAGCTAAACCACAGTCAATATGAATCAGAGCCTGATTGCACGATTGCAGACAGGTATGTTTTTCTCAGGAATGCTGCCATGTTTCAGAAAAGCATAGTTTGGAGAGCCAGCTGAGAACCATAGGAATAGACAGTTGCTTCCAGTTGGTTTCTTCCTGCCCTGCTTTAGTTCATTGACAGGTCTCTCACATGTGTGTGGAGCGCCCCCCAGACGCAGGGCCGCGGGGTACTCGGTACCGGGCCTCTCGGTCTCGGTCTTGGGGTTGTCACGGTGGCCTGACCCAGTCCGTGACCCTGCTAAGGGGCGTCCAATTAAAGGTGGTGGTGCATGGTGCGATGAAATAACGAGGACACAGGGTTGCAGTCTCTTTACCTCTTTACTGAAGGCTTCGGGATCTGCAATCCAGAGCACTGCTAACAGGGCTGGCTGAGACCGGCCGGTCTGAAGGCACATCCAGAGTTCCCTTTGCAGGTGGAAATCAGTGCCTACCTACTAGCGCCTGGGTGTTGTAGTACTTCCCTGCTGAGCACCACGGGATAGTCCTCACAACTGTCGTATATGTTTCTGATGTTCTTTCTCTCTCCGTCCCCCAGATGATATAGATAGGACGCACCCGTATGACGGGGTAGGCCTGGAGCTATTTTATAGGGACCCTAGAGACGCCCCTCTCCCACAATTTGCCTTCATAGTCTTCATTAGGTGAATTAGGTGAGACACCCAACCTATAATTAACTGTCATGCCGTTGGTTTGAAGTAATGCTTAGAGCCCAATACTTCCTCGGCGTTCCAGCCACCGGCTACGTGCCCCAGTAGGATGTTGACAATCTCGGGGCACGACTCCTACTGGTTCTTTCACCTTTGTGCTGTGATCTCGTTTCTCACTTCTCCACAATAAACCTCGCTTCTTGTCCTTTCTTAAGATACCGCCGCAATGTAGTGCAGGCGCGGCTCCGTAACGATCTATCCTGTTCACTAGGCCACTGTCAGGATCCCACCCCTGACAGGGACCCCCCTAAATCTTCCCAAGCAACCTCTTCTCTCACTAGGTGTTGCCTGGGCAAAACCCAGTCAGCTTCTCTCTCACTTCCTATCCAGCCCCCAGTTTTACCAGAGTGTGAGGAGTGGCCTAATACATAGAACCCTTTGCTCCCCCTGGTGGCCAGAGTGTGAAGTGTAATGTGTGACTGTGATACCTGGTCAGGTGAACTCCTTTAGTGCAATCAGACGTACCATCACTCCCCTTAGTGGCGGAGTGACGTTACTGCAACGACCAGGTCTCTGGGGCGCTGCACTTTCCCCCGGTTAAATCCAGTACTCCCGGACTGGGAAGAAGAACAACAATACATGTTAGTAAAAGACATAAAAATTTTTTAAATGCAATGAACAAGTAAATTTAACAGTGCTTCCCATTATGGGAGGTGAGGACACTTGAACGTTACAAACAGAAACATATTTAAAGTTTTTTAAATAACACTTATTAAATGACTGACTATAAATAACCATCTTTACCCAGTCGGGTATTCTATCTACTAAGTGCAAATTCTGGAACAATAATTTAACTTTTCCTTTAAGCGCGTATAGGCTGAACCCACTAAAGGCTTACTATAAAACTCTAAAATATAAATCAACTTTGTCTTTATTTTTCTTTTCTAAATGCAATATTTTCTCTTTACTCTCTGATTTTGGAACATGCGGGACCGCCTGGCTACTCGTCTGGGCCTACTGCCTCTCTTTTCTTCTATAAGCTCAATTTTTATTCACAGTATAAGATCAATCAACCATCTCTCTATGGTTCCCAGGAGGACTCACTAACCCCTACGGGTTCACTTCCATTGAAATTCGGCTTTCAATTCTATCCTGTCCTCAATCTCTAGTAACATCATTGAACATTTTCTATTTTAAATAACTACACACTATCTATTACCATTCAACATTCTCAAAGTAACATTATACTTAAGTGCAACATATGAACATCCCCTTTAAGAGGAACACCAAGTCTCTTTGATGTAGTGCAACTCTCAAGTTGCAAGTCCGTTTAAAGCAGGAACTCCTGCGCTGTTTTCCAGGAACAGCCTCTTCAAAAAGCTCCTTCTTTTGTAAAACCAGTAGGGGGCACCTTTAAGAAGGTGCAAACTATTTACAGCAACAGTTTGTGAACCATTCACCATCCATGATTCGGCAGTCTTTAAAACAGTGATGAACAAAAAGCAGAAAAACCAAAAAGCAAAAACAATAGGGATCCCGGGTAAACAAAGGGATCCCTTTAAGGATAACCCTGGTCGAGAACGGGTGGGACCCAAGGTCACACGATGGGCTTGGGCAGCCTGGTGGTCCATTACAGAGGCTTCGGTCATCTTTCCCGCAATGGGTACGGTCCCGTGAGTCTCCATTGCAGCCTGAAGAGTTGCGCACCACTGGATGCCCCGGGCCATCCAACCGGTCCCTCTTTGCCACCGGGTGTAGGTCACGGCATCCCCGGGTTCCAGGTCGCGATCCGCATCGATCTCTCCATAGCAAGGCTCCACCTCGCTCCGGGTGACGTGGACCTTTAGTGGCTCCCCAATCTCCTGGATGACTCCCCTTCCTTCCTGGGAGTTAAAGATTACCACCACACCCCACTTCGATGGTAGGATCTCCACATCACCCGTTAGGTCGACCGTGGCCACAGGTCGGGGCTGTTTCCTCCACGCCGCCACCAGGCATCGTCGGCGTTCCGTCACTGGCAGGATCCTCAGGTCCGGCTCCCGCGGCTCACGATCCACTGGCAGGGTTCGTGGGTCTGCCGCGGTCGGAGCGGGTAGAGTGGGGGACACGGGGGACAGGCGGATCTCTGTAGGATGGCCCAACCGGGAATTCACACGAGCGTGGGCCTCTCGGCAGCGTACCAGCTGCGGGCTTCAGCTGCGGCTACCCAGTCATCAGGTGACTGTCTGCTGGGCCTCCCCATAGGCAGCTCCACGATGGTCAGTCCCTGCAGCAACGGTGAATCTGGGACTGCTGCGGGTGATGCAGCCCTGCGCCGGGATGTCCCCATGCGGTGTCATGGAAGTCGCCATCTTTGTCCCCTCCTCTGGGTCTTCTTCCCACGCTCTTTTTCGGGGGCGGACCCGTCTCCATGGTCTCCATCCTCCATAGAGAATGAGGAGGCATACCTCAGCCGCTGATGGACACGTCCTCAGGATACAGTAATACTTAGACTGGGCGGCCATTGTCTTTCGCGCTCTTCAGCTTGCGTACGCTCACTTCCACACCCTTCTTCTTCTCCTGCGCTCCTCTTAGCGCTAGGGTTGAGCGAAACGGATCGGTCATTTTCAGAAATCGCCAACTTTTAGGCAAAGTCGGGTTTCATGAAACCCGAACCGATCCTAGTGTGGGATCGGCCATGCGGTACACGATCAGAGCGCCAAAGTCGCGTTTCGTATGACGCTGTTACCGCCGTTTTTCATCCAATGAAGGAGGACGCAGAGTGTGGGCAGCGTGATGACATAGGTGTCTGTCCCCACCATCTTAAACAAGGGCATGGCAGTGATTGGCTTGCTGTCTGCAGCATCACAGGGGCTATAAAGGGGCGTGCACGCCGACCGCCATCTTACTTCTGCCGATCTGAGCATAGGGAGAGTTTGCTGCAGTTAGTCAGAAGCAGGGACAGAGTTAGGGAGGAAATATAAACCCCCAAACCACTTGTGCTGGAGCGATTTTCACTGTCCCACACCACCTTTTTGTGCAGGGACAGTGGAGGTCGTATTTTAGTGCAGCAGCTGCATAGCTGTGTGCACGGTGCTGTGCAAACCAACTGCTTTTTTGAAAGCAAAAATCCTGTTGCTCCTTTCTGCACAGTTACCTGTCTTGTTTATTTGTCCACACGTTTTTGTTCTGAAGTCCTTTTTATTGCTGCCATACTTGTCCTGAGATCATTAAAGGGACTAGGGAGCGTGTTATTGCAGTACCTTTTTTTTTTTCTTTACAATAATTCCAGCCACTTTCTGCCACGTTCATAGTGTGGTGTTATACCACAGGGCCAGAGTTAGGATTCAGTGTCTCCCCCCCCAAAAATGGAGATTCAAATTCTCACACAGTGTATATTCAGCTGTACTGCTAGTGCGTCGTATATCAGGCAGCCACTTTCTGCCACGTTCATAGTGTTGTGTTATACCACAGGGCTAGAGTTAGGGTTCAGTGTCTCCCCCCAAAACATGGAGATTCAAATTCTCACACAGTGTATATTCAGCTGTACTGCTAGTGCGTCGTATATCAGGCAGCCACTTTCTGCCACGTTCATAGTGTTGTATTATACCACAGGGCCAGAGTTAGGGTTCAGTGTCTCCCCCCAAAAAATGGAGATTCAAATTCTCACACAGTGTATATTCAGCTGTACTGCTAGTGCGTCGTATATCAGGCAGCCACTTTCTGCAACGTTCATAGTGTTGTGTTATGCCACAGGGCCAGAGTTAGGGTTCAGTGTCTCCCCCCAAAAAATGGAGATTCAAATTCTCACACAGTGTATATTCAGCTGTACTGCTAGTGCGTCGTATATCAGGCAGCCACGTTCTGCCACGTTCATAGTGTTGTGTTATACCACAGGGCCAGAGTTAGGGTTCAGTGTCTCCCCCCAAAAAATGGAGATTCAAATTCTCACACAGTGTATATTCAGCTGTACTGCTAGTGCATCGTATATCAGGCAGCCACTTTCTGCCACGTTCATAGTGTTGTGTTATACCACAGGGCCAGAGTTAGGGTTCAGTGTCTCCCCCCAAAAGCAAGTCATCTTTCAGGCAAGCTACGTGTCAGCAGGGGAAGGTTGGGCAAAAGAACGTGAAATCCATGATTGTTTAATTTAAATGAAGGTTAGCTAATCAACATTTTTGGTAGCAAGACGTGTCCTTTTTTCGGTCAGTATTGAACCAGCAACACTGAACATGAACACTCTTTCTGAAAGCACACTGACAGCAGGGCAATCGAGGTCCTGTAATCCATATTCTGGCAATTCAGGCCAGGTGTCTAGTTTAGATGCCCAGTAATCAAAGGGGAATGACCTGTGAGGGAGAACATCGATAAGGGTGGAAAAGTATTTTTTTTTTTTTTTAATTGATGCAGCTGTCCCTGTCGTGTCAGCGGTCATTGCAAAATCATTCCACAACCTTGTCATAAAACCCCTCTGTCCAACGCCACTCCGGATTTCTGCACCTCTAGCACCTCTGCCATGTTGCCCTCTGCAGCTCGTGTGAGAACCATCACCGCTGCTGTGTGCTGGGAATGCCTGAACCAAACGGTCTACAAGAGTTGCTTGTTTGGTAGCCAATATTTGACCTAGGTTCTCATGTGGCATGATATTTTGCAGTTTTCCTTTATATCTTGTATCCAGGAGGCAGGCCAACCAGTTGTCATCATCGGTCATCATTTTAACAATGCGGGGGTCCCTTTTTAGGATACGCAAGGCATACTCAGCCATGTGGGCCAATGTTAAAGGTGTCAATTAACTGTTTCTGCTGGGTTGAGGACCACTTTCTTGCAAATCAACATCACAAGTGTCCCGCAATAAACCTGTACCAGACCTTGCAATGCCACCAGTTTCTATTGCCACCTGAGAATCATCCTCCTCCCATACATATTCATCCCCATCCTCCTCCTCCTCATCCTCTTCGTCCGCCAATTCGTCCTGGACAGTTCCCTGAGCAGACAATCGCTGACTGTCATCAAGGTTTCCCTCCTCCTCGGCTGCAGATGCCTGCTCCTTAATGTGCGTCAAACTTTGCATCAGCAGATGCATAAGTGGGATGTTAATGCTTATGATGGCGTCGACCACTGCACACCAGACAACTCCATGTCTGCCATCCAAGTGCCTGCCCGTGTATCCTCTCACAAATTAATTACAGCACGCCTCTGTTCGCACAGCCTCTGAATCATGTGCAGTGTGGAGTTCCACCTTGTTGTGACGTCGATTATTAGGCGGTGCTGGGGAAGATTCAGCGATCGCTGATGGTTCAGCATACGGCTGGAGTGTATGGGCATCCGGCGAATGTGCAAGCAAAGTCTTTACACCTTCAGGAGCAGGGCTGGTAACTTTGGATAATTTTTGAGGAAGCCCTGCACCACCAGGTTAAAGGTGTGAGCCAGGCAAGGTATGTGTTTCAGTTCTGAAAGGGTTATGGCAGCCATAAAATTCCTTCCGTTATCACTGAATACCTTGCCTGCCTCAAGATGTACACTGCCCAGCCATGACTGAGTTTGTTGCTGCAAGTACTCCACCAGTACTTCCGCGGTGTGTCTGTTGTCGCCCAAACACTTAATTTGAAACACAGCCTGCTGACGCTTACCACTAGCTGTTCGATAATGGGACACCCCATGTGCAACACTGGCAGCTGCGGATGGAGTGGTAGAGCGACTGCGCTCTGTGCACGAGCTTTCACTTCTGGAGGAGGAGGAGGAGTGGCGAACGCCTTATGCCAACTGTTTCCTTAGACTGTGGGATAGGCTGAACTGTCCCACTATGGCTGCCCCCTGTGGACCGTGCATCCTACACATTAACCCAGTGCGCCGTGATGGACAATTAATGTCCCCAGCCATGCCTACTGGTCCATGCATCTGTTGTGAGGTGCACCTTTCCACTGACTGATTGCCTCAAGGCATGGAGAATGCGGTCTTTGACATGCTGGTGGAGGGCTGGGATGGCTTTTCTCACAAAGAAGTGTCGACTGGGTAGGTCATAGCGTGGTACTGCGTGGGCCATCAGGTCTTTGAAAGCTTCGCTTTCAACCAAACGGTAGGGCATCATCTGTAATGAGATTAGTATAGCAATGTTGGCGTTCAAATCCTGTGTTCGCGGATGAGAGGATGAGTACTTTCTTTTCCTAACGAGAGTCTCTTGTAGGGTGAGCTGGACTGGAGAGCAGCATATGGTGGAACTAGCGGTGGTGGTGGTGGACATGGCAGATTGAGAGAGAGTTTGTTATGGTATTCTTGTTGTTGGCCTACATACAGTCTTTCCTACCAATAACCTTGTGATTCCCTGACTGCTTTGGCCTTACGACGATCCCTCCACATTTGCTGCTGGTGGTGTCCTAACCGGTGGGCTTACAGTGAGGGAAGCAATGTAGCATTGCTGACTACCTTCATTCTGAGCAGGTGCACCAACGGTACGGGACGTTTGGTAGTTAGTCCAGGCTTGCAAGTGCATGCTGGTTAAATGTCTAAGCATGCACGTTGTATTTAAATTTTGAAGATTCTTCTCTCTGCTAAAGGTGATTGAGCATTTCTTACAGATAACTTTTGACTGATCATTCTGATCTTGGTTAAAAAATTGCTACACTACACTCTTCCTACTATCGAACACCTTTTCAGGCATTGTGCGCTGTGCTACTTTCACTGAATGGCCACGCTCTCCTAAAACTGTTTTTGTTTTTCGCAAACATTTTTGGCCTGATACGGGCCTGCCAGATGACAGCTGTTGCAATGTAGATGGCTGCTGCGGATCATCCTCCTCCGCTTCTGAGCTAATGGCAGCGGCACCCTCTTCCCCCAATGGCTGCCAATCTGGGTCAACAACTGGGTCATCTATTACCTCCTCCTCAATGTCATGTGCACCTTCCTCAGTGTCACCGTGTAAGGTGCTATAGCTTTCGAGACAGGGCACCATAGTCTCATCAGGGTCACATTCTGGCTCAGTAAACTGCGAGGGCAATGTAGTGATCAGAGTCAATGGAACAGAATCACAATCTAGCTGTGGCTGTGCATCAGTGCACTCCATGTCCGATTCTTCTTGTAATTGGCAGTGTACAATTTCCCTTTCTAACCCAGGCACGGTATGTGTAAAGAGCTCCATGGAGTAACCTGTAGTGTCACCTGAGGCATCCTTCACTTTTGGTTTGGGAGAAGGACACAAGGAAACGTATTTTTCCTGACCGGGAGCATCCACTGACGACTGGCTGCTCTTACATTTAGAACTTTGGGAAGAGGAGGCGAAAGAGCTAGAGGGTGAGCCAGCAAGGAAAGACAACACTTTTTCCTGCTTCTCTGGCTTTAAATGCTGTTTTCCTACTCCCTGGTGAGGGAGCCTTGGAGGCCTTGTGTAGCCAGACAATGACGCAGGCTGAACACCTCCAGTCTTAGGTGCTACTGTGCTTTTGCCACTAACACGAGATGCAGCACCACCAGCACCATCAGTACCAGCTGGCAACCCCCGCCCACGGCCTCTTCCACCAGACTTCCTCATATTTTGGGGGGAGACACTGAACCACAACTCATATTACACCGTTGTAATATGAGGGGCCCTGTGCCAGTACCGCCGCCCACGAGAGAGTGTTCCCCCCCAGCTTGAACAGTGCTCTACCACTTGCAATACTACCTCTCCCAGCTCCACCACTGTGTAGTCTGTGCAGTTAAAACCTTAAATGGCACTGCCAATACGAATTATTTGAAATGATCGATGATAGTTAAAATATACAGGGGCCCTGGCCTCCATTTAATACTTTGCGCCTACTACCACTGTCTTTATTATTTGGGCGTAATAACGGTGTCTACCGCTGCTTCTTTTTTTTCCTTCACTGAACAAAGCTGAACTTCAACTGTTGTCCCTTTTCAAATATTAAACTGCATTTGGCCTACTTGTTGGCTTGGGGCCTACTAACGGTGTCTGCCGCTCCTTGGTGTTCTCTTGGTTTATTTTTCTTGCGCTTCAATCTTCAGGCTTTCGTTTAAATATTTTTTATATTAAACTGCATTTGGCCTACTTGTTGGGTTGGGCCTAGTAACATTGTCTGCTGCCGCCTCTTGTTTTCCTCTACTAAACAAAGCTGAGCTTGAAGCTTCAGGCTTTCGGCCTGTAACAACAATATGAAACTACATTTGGCCTAGTTCTTGGTTTGGGCCTAGTAACGTTGTCTGCTGCTGCCTCTTGTTTTCCTCTACTACACAAAGCTGAGCTTCAAGCTTCAGGCTTTCGGCCTATATTTAGAATATGAAACAGCATTTGGCCTACTTGTTTGGTTGGGCCTACTAACGGTGTCTGCCGCTGATTGTTGTTCTCCTCCACTGAACAAACCAATGCCGCCTGTTTACTCCTGTTACCAAGTTTTAACAGCTTTTAGCCTACTTTTTTTTATTTTGGGCCTATATCTGTGTTTCCTCCTCATTCCTGCCTATTGCCCAGCCACTGCTAGATGAGTCTGCTGGTACATTGACACAGACCACTACATTCCCCTTCCACTCTACACAGCCTGAATATGACCCTGCTGAAACTCAGGTTCCCCTTCACTGACAAGCTTAAGTAACAAGAATTGATGTTTTGGGCATTAAAATGGGCTCTGTTGGTGTTTTCCTGTCCTCCACTCACTGCCGACTTTTATTCCCCATTGACTTGCATTGGGTTTCACCCGACCCGACTTTTGACAAAGTCAGGTTTCGAGAAACCCGACTCAATCCTGAAAAAGTAAAAGTCGCTCAACCCTACTTAGCGCTGTAATGGCAGCGGTTTTGGCGGGAATTTCTGGCGACAAATGGCAATACACAGTCTTTGCAATAAATCACGGTTCAAGCACAATTCTGACACAGTTCCAAGGCACACATGACCTGATTCTTCAGGCTTAAGTAGATCCTGTTCGTAACGCCAAGTTTTGGAGCGCCCCCCAGACGCAGGGCCGCGGGGTACTTGGTACCGGGCCTCTCGGTCTCGGTCTTGGGGTTGTCACGGTGGCCTGACCCGGTCCGTGACTCTGCTAAGGGGCGTCCAATTAAAGGTGGTGGTGCGTGGTGCGATGAAATAACGAAGACACAGGGTTGCAGTCTCTTTACCTCTTAACTGAAGGCTTTGGGATCCGCAATCCAGAGCACTGCTAACAGGGCTGGCTGAGACCGGCCGGTCCGAAGGCACATCCAGAGTTCCCTTTGCAGGTGGAAATCAGTGCCTACCTACTAGCGCCTGGGTGTTGTAGTACTTCCCTGCTGAGCACCACGGGATAGTCCTCACAACTGTCATATATGTTTCTGATGTTCTTTCTCTCTCCGTCCCCCAGATGATATAGATAGGACGCACCCGTATGACGGGGTAGGCCTGGAGCTATTTTATAGGGACCCTAGAGACGCCCCTCTCCCACAATTTGCCTCCGTTGTCTTCATTAGGTGAATTAGGTGAGACAGCCAACCTATAATTAATTGTCCTGCCGTTGGTTTGAAGTAATGCTTAGAGCCCAATACTTCCTCGGCGTTCCGGCCACCGGCTACACACCTCAGTAGGATGTTGCCGATCTCGGGGCACGACTCCTACTGGTTCTTTCGGCTTTGTGCTGTGATCTCGTTTCTCACTTCTCCACAATAAACCTCGCTTCTTGTCCTTTCTTAAGATACCGCCGCAATGTAGTGCAGGCGCGGCTCCGTAACGATCTGTCCTGTTCGCTAGGCCACTGTCAGGATCCCACCACTGACAGGGACCCCCCTGAATCTTCCCAAGCAACCTCTTCTCTCACTAGGTGTTGCCTGGGCAAAACCCAGTCAGCTTCTCTCTCACTTCCCATCCAGCCCCCAGTTTTACCAGAGTGTGAGGAGTGGCCTAATACATAGAACCCTTTGCTCCCCCTGGTGGCCAGAGTGTGAAGTGTAATGTGTGACTGTGATACCTGGTCAGGTGAACTCCTTTAGTGCAATCAGACGTACCATCACTCCTCTTAGTGGCGGACCGACATTACTGCAACGACCAGGTCTCTGGGGTGCTGCATGTGCATCTAGAGAGAGACCTGTCAATCAACTAGAGCAAGGAAGGTAGAAGTCGGCTGGGGGTGGTGCCGGACCAGTCACATCTATTTTTACAGTCATGGTTTGGGCAGCATGAATCGAGTGACAGGTCTCCTTTTAACAAAGTTTGCTAAAAGTTAAGTCTGGACAAATTTCTAGCCAATTCATTCAAAACCTTTCACATGCGTTACAAGCATCTACTTTTTTTTTTTTTTTTTTCATATGTTGTTCCTTCATATAATGAATTTGCTTTAAGCCAAAAAGCAAAGCCAGTGTAATGAGAAAGCATAATGCTGAACGCATATTATTTCCTTTAAAGTCTTTCATTTCTCTGTGTATCTCAGTAGATATATTCTGTAAATGAATTGCGCCCTGATTGACTGATTCTTTCAATAGCTGCATTTGTTCAGGACACATTTCTCACTCTCCTCTGCCACAAAGAATACTGAAAAAGAGCATGGATTATTTATAAACCAATAAAACGTATGTGTTTTTTTTTTAAATGGAGCTCGAAGATCCATAAATGCTAATTATGCTTAGACAAAGCTGCCTTAGATAAGGCAGATGGAGAATTGCTTGTGCATAAAGTATAAAAGTAAGTAAAGTATTGTGTGTGATAAGACCGTCACTCTTCCCGCACTAATAAATTGTCCTTCATTAGCCAACAGTAAAACCACAAACATGTATATTGTTCTGCTAGAACAAGTCACAAGGTAGCAAACAGCGACAGCTTGAAGCAATATATCACACAGGCAGATTCACACTGAGAATATTTAGAAGTAAATTATGTAAAATGCTATAAAAATAGTGCAATTATGACTGTCTCGTTTTAACCATCTTTCCGTTAAAGTCCTTTGGAAGTTAACTTTTTTCTGCTTTTAAAACTTCTTTTATGGTGGTTTCTAGGAAAAAAATATATATTTTTACATAATTGCATAGGTTAAAAAACATAGGTCCATCAAGTTCAACCTTTCTCCACCAAATTATATTTTACTACTAAAATATCTAAAACCCAGAATGTTAGCTTGATGATTTCCTCAATACATATATTTTTTAAAGGCTGTTATACTGTCTGTCACTGCTAACTCTTGTGGTAGGGCATTCCACAGTCTAACTGCTCTTACTGTAAAGAAACTTTCCTACTTAGCTGCCAGAAGGAATAAGTCATGTGCCAGTCCTTTATATTGACCACAGATGTATTTATATATATAAATGAGATCTCCTCTGAGAAGTCTTTTTCTAAGCTAAACAAGCCCAACTTTTCCAACCTCTTGTCATATGAGGTGCCTTCCTTCCCTTGTAATAATCTAGTTGCCCTCCTTTGACCTGGCTCTTAACTTCTGAATATCCTTTTTAAAACTTGGAGCCCAAAACTGGATCCCAATTTCTAGATACATATATATTTAAAGTTAACCTGTCACTAGGTGAAAGGTGACCAATTTTTGCCCTTAATTTAATCCTTCTCCTCTCTTGAATATTCACTTTATGTTTCTCCAAAATCCACTATATGGTTCCTGAGATATGGACATTTTTATTTAGACTTACTTTTTTAGTCTTTATCAAGGAGGAATACTGCAGAGCAGCCTAAAATCACGCCCTAGAGGATCCATTGAACAATGATCCCTTGGTAAAGACCATAAATATTAGCACAAAATTAAAAGGCCTGTATTTCTGGACCCATATTGCAGATTATAACAAAAAAATAACCAAAAATATAAATATTCAGGGAAACAGCAAGAATAAAATAACAGCAAAAACTGGTCACTGTTGCCCTAGTTCCAGGAAATCTTTCTGATGATTCATTATGTGCTAAAATTCAATGTTAAAGTTACACTCACCGGCCACTTTATTAGGTACACCATGCTAGTAACGGGTTGGACCCCCTTTTGCCTTCAGAACTGCCTCAATTCTTCGTGGCATAGATTCAACAAGGTGCTGGAAGCATTCCTCAGAGATTTTGGTCCATATTGACATGATGGCATCACACAGTTGCCGCAGATTTGTCGGCTGCACATCCCAAAGATGCTCCATACAAGGCAGGATGGATCCATGCTTTCATGTTGTTTACGCCAAATTCTGACCCTACCATCCGAATGTCGCAGCAGAAATCGAGACTCATCAGACCAAGCAACGTTTTTCCAATCTTCTACTGTCCAATTTCGATGAGCTTGTACAAATTGTAGCCTCCGTTTCCTGTTCTTAGCTGAAAGGAGTGGTACCCGGTGTGGTCTTCTGCTGCTGTAGCCCATCTGCCTCAAAGTTCGACGCACTGTGCGTTCAGAGATGCTCTTAGGCCTACCTTGGTTGTAACGGGTGGCGATTTGAGTCACTGTTGCCTTTCTATCAGCTCGAACCAGTCTGCCCATTCTCCTCTGACCTCTGGCATCAACAAGGCATTTCCGCCCACAGAACTGCCGCTCACTGGATTTTTTTTCTTTTTCGGACCATTCTCTGTAAACCCTAGAGATGGTTGTGCGTGAAAATCCCAGTAGATCAGCAGTTTCTGAAATACTCAGACCAGCCCTTCTGGCACCAACAACCATGCCACGTTCAAAGGCACTCAAATCACCTTTCTTCCCCATACTGATGCTCGGTTTGAACTGCAGGAGATTGTCTTGACCATGTCTACATGCCTAAATGCACTGAGTTGCCGCCATGTGATTGGCTGATTAGAAATTAAGTGTTAACAAGAAGTTGGACAGGTGTACCTAATAAAGTGGCCGGTGAGTGTATATTGAATAGTATGCAAATCGCCTCTTCTGCAAAAAGAGGACTTAAACGCTATAGCGCCACCTGTTGGAAGTAGCGATCCTACAAGTCACAATCAACCCTTTAACAAGTCATGCAATATGACTTAGGATAAAAGCCAAATCCATATCTCAATTAGCAGACACAGTGTTTCGGGCTGTTGGCCCTCGTCAGTGCGAAGCATGAGAACTGATTTGGCGAGGTGAGAGGCTCTGGACTGGGGTCTAAGGGGTAACGCTTCTCCTTATGGAGAGTGACATACCAGCTGGCTTGTCAAGGTAAGGAGGCTTATGCAAAGGGTCCCATTTATCTAAGCATTTGCCAAAAGTCCCTTCTGGCATCTGTTATTCGGCTGTATATTAATATATGTTTTTGCCAACTGTGTTGAATAACAATGCCAAGGCAGTGGGTAAAAAAATGTATAATGCATAGTAATTGTTTCTTTTATACACTGGTGAAGGTATGCAATGTGCAGTATGTGATCAATGTATGAAAAATTATATTCTTGAAAACGTTTTTATGTTTCGCTTTCTGTAGATTATACAGTTTTATTAAAATATTTTTTTTTCAGCCTTTGGACTTTGAAAGTAAGAAAAGCTACACCCTGAAAATTGAGGGTTCAAACCCACACATTGAAGTACGTTTTTTTAATCTTGGTCCATTCCGTGACACCACGACTGTACACATTAGTGTTGAAGATGTTGATGAGCCTCCCGTGTTTGAATCCAGTCATTATTTTGTGGAAGTCTCCGAAAATGTAGATATTGGTACAACAATACAGATTGTTTCTGCTAGGGATCCGGATGCAACTAATAATTCAGTTAGGTAAGTAACTATAAGTTACCAATTCCATTGGAATTTACAATGATGAGAAACTTACATCTAGTGATCCATCTTAAAACAAAAAAAATTATATATTGAGGAAGTAGAAGTTTCTTATCTAAAATTAAAAGTCAAGTGCTTTGTGCTATTTATTAGCTTCATTCACTTGTAGGCTACATCAGGGCCATCATCAGCACTTGCTGGAGCTCTCTGACACTCTGCATTTAGGAGCACCATGGAGGCCTCTTCCTAATGGACTTCTATCAAGCCTCTATTTTTACCAAGTGTCTTTACCGTGAGTTAAACACAGGACCTGCTGTGTGGAAAGAAAAATATTCAGAGTGAGCTAGAGGCTATGGCAGGATTTTCTCTGCCTAAAAATCTTCATGATTCTTGGACACAGGTATAATGTCCAATTAGAGAAAAAAGAATCCATCACTCACCGAGCTGCAGAAAAATATGAGGTTTATTAGCAAAACAATCCAAAAACAATGATGTTTCGGTCGAAAGGACCTACTTCAGACAGATTGCATATGGTCCACTGCATGTAACAGTGCTGTGGGGAATAGGGATTCAATAACCATGGGATTTGCGCAGTTACTGATGCAATCTGTCTGAAGAAGGTCATTTCGACCGAAATGTCATTGCTTTTGGATTGCTTTGCTAATAAATCTGATATTTTTCTGCAACTCAAGGAGTGCCGGATTCCTATCTATATAGTGCTATAATTAGAGTTGGGGTGGTGCGAATTGATTTACGCTATCCAGTTTATCTGGCATGTCAGTAAACTGAGGTAACTGAACGGGAGCCCTGTGAACCGCCTCTTACCTCCTGGCGTTTACAGAATTTCTTTTGATTAGCCAGTCTGATATGACATCACATGCACATCACAACACAACAATGACATTGTGCCAGGCTAAATAATCAAAAGAAGAGCATTAGATGCCGTCAGGTAAGAATTGGTGTCTGTCAAATGGCCACAGATTGGTTACTGACATGACCAATGGATCAAGTCATAAGAATCGATTTGTACCAGCTCTGCTTATGTATATCTTCATATGGATTACATTATAAACAGAAAACAAAGATGAATAGGTCACTGTTTTATCCAGCAAAGTTGCTATAAAATAATAGAGCAAAACCAATTACAATAAACTTACTTTAATACACTTTAATCAATAAACATCAGAACAAATAACCTGGACACTTTTTATATTCCAGGAACCGTAACAATTTTTACAATACAGTAAACTTGTTAATTTATGGTAATCAGTAAATTACATTAAAAATGGTGTTATTGTATTTTTCTTCTATTTTATGCTAATGTTAGTATGCTAGATGGATGTTATAACTTGAGGCTATAGTGGAGCAATTGTGGCCATATGGTCCAAGGCCCTCCTAAACCTGAATCTGGCCTTATGCTGCCTTGGTCTGATAGAACAGAGCAGGTAGTGACTTACAGGGGTGATGCCAGAAGAGAAGGAACTGCTCTGTCTTCCCCAGGAGTAGAAGAATTCCAACAAGGAGCAGTCCATGACCACTCTGTGCCAGATTAGATCATTCATCACAGAGCAGAACAGGCAGGTAGTTAGCCACTAACTGCCAGTAAGTTCTAAGCCCCCAGCCAAAACAACACAAAGGCCTGAATCACTACTTCAAATCACTGCAGCCCCTTATAAGAGAAATAGAAAGTGAACGAGATGTACATTTACAAAAAAATAACATAACTATTTGCTTTTTGATCATGGTATACATGTACAGTGTATTATTTTTGCAGATCTTAATTCTGAAATTCATGCAACTGTCTTGAAGTATTATTTGGCCACCATATGGCATTGTTACTCATACTGTATATATTTATATACTATATCTGTTTACATGCACACATTCAAATTTTCTAGTTTCTTTCCATCAATCCTTTAAATTGCAAATAAAACTAAGTAGGAAATTGATCAAAGGTTTTATGCCAGAAAACTGGAACAAAAGCTCTGAAAAGTTGCAAAATTTTTGGGCAACGCATAGTTCCGCAAAATGTTTTGCAACTTTTGGAGTTTTCACACCAGTTTAAATAAATTCCATTGGAATGGGAAGAGCCAGGGCGGGATGATGGTTATGGTATGGCCACCCCCCCCCCCCCCCATTAAGTTCAACACAATTGCAGCTGCTTTGTATGCAAGAAGTGTTACTCCAATCCCTGACTGGAGCAGCATTTCTGGAACAACGTATGGAGGCACACGCCACTCAGCAGAGGCATCAAATTCATTAAGTGGCATGCGCAACTTAAAGCTCTGCAGCACTGAAATAAAAAAAACGCTGGAGTGGTGCTACTAATCTAAGTTCCCTCACCCTAGTCTTACACTTACCAGACACCATCTTCACCTGTTCCTCACACAGCCACCTTGTACCTGCAACTTTTGACTGCCCAGAAGTCAAAGGTAACCTTCACAAGCTCTCAACATAAGTTAATGAGAGCCTCATTCTGGCCCTTATACAGTGGGTATGGAAAATATTCAGACCCCTTTAAATTTTCACTCTTTGTTTCATTGCAACCATTTGGTAATTTTTTTTTTCTCTTTAATGTACACTCTGTTCCCCATCTTTTTGCAAACTTAATAAAAAAGAAAAACTGAAATATCACATGGTCATAAGTATTCAGAACCTTTGCTCAGACACTCATATTTAAGTCACATGTTGTCCATTTCCTTGTGATCCTCCTTGAAATGGTTCTGCTCCTTCATTGGAGTCCAGCTGTCTTTACTTAAACTGACAGTACTTGATTTGGAAAGGCACACACCTGTCTATATAAGACCACACAGCTCACAGTACATGTCAGACCAAATGAGAATTATGAGGTCAAAGGAACTGGCCAAGGAGCTCAGAGACAGAATTGTGGCAAGGCACAGATCTGGCCAAGATCTGGCCAAGGTTACAAAAGAATTTCTGCAGTACTCAAGGTTCCTAAGAGCACAGTGGCCTCCATAATCCTTAAATGGAAGAAGTTTGGGACCACCAGAAGTCTTCCTACACCTGGCTGTCCAGCCAAATTGAGCAATCGTGGGAGAAGAGCCTTGGTGAGAGAGGTAAAGAAGAACCCCAAGATCACTGTGGCTGAGCTCCAGAGATGCAGTAGGGAGATGGGAGAAAGTTCCACAAAGTCAACTATCACAGCAGCCCTTCACCAGTCAGGCCTTTATGGCTGAGTGGCCCGACGGAAGCCTCTCCTCAGTGCAAGACATATGAAAACCCCCATAGAGTTTGCTAAAAAATATAGGAAGAACTTCCAGACTATAAGAAATAAGATTCTCTGGTCTGATGAGAGGAAGATCGACCTTTTTGGTGATAATTCTAAGCGGCACTTCTCATGACCTGCCCAATACAATCCCAACAGTGAAACATGGTGGTGGCAACATCATGCTATGGGGGTGTTTTTCAGCTGTAGAGACAGGACAACTGGTTGTCATAAAAGTAAACATGAATGCGGCCAAGTACAGAGATATCGTGGATGAAAACTTCTTCCAGAGTGCTCTGGACCTCAGACTTGGCCAAAGGTTCACCTTCCAACAAGACAATGACCCTAATCACAGAGCTAAAATAACAAAGGAGTGGCTTCAGAACAATTCTGTGACCATTCTTGATTGGCCCAGCCAGAGCCCTGACCTAAACCCAATTGAGCATCTCTGGAGAGACCCGAAAATGGCTGTCCACCAACGTTCACCATCCAACCTGACTGAACTGGAGAGAATCTGCAAAGGATCCCCAAATCCAAGTGTGAAAAACTTGTTGCACCATTCCCAAGAAGACTCATGGCTGTACTAGCTCAAAAGGGTGCTTCTACTCAATACTGAACAAAGGGTCTGAATACTTATGACCATGTGATATTTCAGTTTTTCTTTTTTAATAAATTTGCAAAAATTACTATATTTCTGTTTTTTTCAGTCAAGATGGGGTGCAGAGTAGACATTAATGAGAAAAACAATGAAATTCTTTGAATTTACAAAGAGTGAAAAATTTAAAAGGGTCTGAATACTTTCTGTACCTACCATAGACTAGAATTGAGTTGTGGCCTCTGGATCGCTCCAGTAAACACTGGAGAGATCCGTCATGTCACAACCTGCTGGAGACCGATCAGAGCAGTGCCGATAAAAGAGGAAGACAACAGCAAGTAAGTATGAAACTGGGGCATGGAACTTTGATTAGTGGCACTACTACAGCGCTGCAATAAATAAAAATGCTGGAATGGTGCTTTAATGAATTTGGAGCCTCATGTTCTCCATCAAGACTGGTGCAGTGTGCGCTATGCCAGTCTTGATGAAACAGTCTTTATGTTTCGTCTAGTTGGCACAGAAAATGTACATTAAACTAAATGGCTAATTTCAGTTTTTGAAAACTTTTAGTTAAAGTGAAAGCCTTGTCCTGTAGTCTGTAAATAAGGAGTAATATAAGTTCAAAGCTTGGTTATTAATTTAAAACATGGAGAATTCAGAACAAAGGTATTGCCTGCGAAGCTTAGCATTAGTGATTAATGGAGCACAATGATCATAATCTTTAATGCTAATCTGACCTTCAAATGTCAAGAAAATGAGAATGCGTTGAAAGGACTTGCAAGAGGTTTCTAACAAATCAAACCCTGAAATTCATTTTTTAGATGGGTGTTGAAGTAGCTGAGGTTAGCTTATAAAGAATTAAGAAGAATGTTTCCACGTGCAATAGTGCACAATAGATGTTGTTTAATTCAGATGGTAACGATGAATGTCATCATCATTAATATTCTGCACTTTGTATAAGGCAAGCTGCACATAGAAAACTTTAATGCATACCCTTAAACCTAAAGCAGAGCTGCGTACAGCAGAAACACTCCATGTGCAGCTGCATGGTGACCATATGGTGCTGTATTTTGACCATACATTTTATAGGGGAGAATACATAACACATTATACAAACATATATGGTGTGAGCTAACAGGTCTGTCCAAATTACATATTCTGTGCAATATTTTGTTCTGATTCATTTTCTGTTTCACTCTTAAAAATGTTGTTACTCGTGAAATCATTTATATTTTTCATGATTCCTTATAAAGTTTAATGCTTTTTTTAATAGAATTTCAGTATATTTAATGTATTAAAAAAAGCTGCTCCTACCACTCCATGTATCAATGTGTTCTACTTCTCCATGCATCCATGTGTTCTACTTCCCCATATATCAGTGTGTTCTATTTTCCTAAGAAACAATGTGTTCTCCTACCCCATGTATCAATATGCTCCACTAGCACAAAGACCAATGTGTTCTACTACCCCCAAGAGCAATAGGTTCTACAGGTAACGCCAGATGCACTATGCTGTCCTGCACAGTACAAGGACCCTCCCTCCATTCATCATCATTTGCTCACCCCCACCCTAACATCATCTCCATTTGTGTTCTTCACCCCCTAATGTCAATTCATAAGCATACGCTGTTCCCACCCACCTTTCTCAATCATTATTTGCTGTTCCCACACCTTTTCTCAATTATTCATTATTTACTGTCCCCACTCCCCTGGCTCAATTTATCACCATTTGCTGTCCCCACCCCCAAGTCTCAATTATTTATTATTTGCTGTACCCCATCCCCAGTATAAATTAATCATTATTTACTCTCCCATACCCCCCAGTCTCAATTCATCACCATTTTCTATACCTGACCCCCAGTCTCAATTCATTACCATTTTCTGTACCCTACCCCAGTCTCAGTTCATCTACATTTGCTGTACTGCACCCCCCAGTCTCAGTTCATCATTATTTATTCTCCCCACCCCCCAGTCTCAATTCATCACCATTTGTTGTCCCCACCCCCAGTCTCAATTCATCATTATTTGCTGTACCCTGTTCCCCATTCTCAATTCATCACCATTTTCTGTCCCCATCTCCCAGTCTCAATTCATCACCATTTGCTATCCTCACCCCCCAGGCTCAATTCTTCACCATTTGCTTTAGCTTATCCCCAGTCTCAATTCATGACCATTTTGCTGTACCCCATCCCTCAGTCTTAATTAATCATTATTTGCTGTCCCCACCCCCTAGTTTCATTTCATCATCATTCACTGTACTCCATGCTCATTCACAATTCATACTCATTTTCTCCCCCTTTCCACACTCATTTAATTTAATTTATAAAAAAAAAAGCACTCGTACATTCTAGTGCGTATGCAATGATATAATCCAGGATGCACAGTCACTAAAGCGTCACAGAAGAGGCGGAGGGAGCCCTGGAGCTGCGGGGCTGTTCTGTATTGATGGCTCTGCAGCACCAGGCAGGGGGCCCCGTGAGCTCTTACTGCTATATGGAGACTGGGAACCCCCTCTTTCCTTCTGCTCACCAGGCTCCATACAGCAGTAATGGCTGTAATGTCCTAATGGCGGCCCTGACCCCCATGTATTAAGTATCAATAAACTCTACTACCACAAAGACTAATGTACCTCATGTAGAGTCTTGAAAAAGTATTCATAGCCCATGAACTTTTCCACATCTTTTCACATTATACCCACAAACTTAAATGCATTTTATTGTGATTTTATGTGATATACCAACACAAAGCAAATATGTGTGAAATGTAAAGGTAATGATACATGATTTTCTTAATATTTAAAAAATATAAATCTGAAAATTATGACATGAATTTATATTAATCGTTCCTATCCCCCTGAGTGAATACTTTGTAGGACCACCTTTTGCTGCAAGTCCTAGGGGTATGTCTCTACCAGCTTTTCACATCTACCGGCTGACATTTTTGCTCATTCTTCCTTGCAAACTAGCTTTAGCTCAGTGAGATTGGATGGAGTACATCTATGAACAGCAATTTTCAAGTCTTGACACAGATTCTTAATGGAATTTAGGTCTGGACTTTGACAAGGCAATTCAAACAGATAAATATGCGTTGATCTGAACCATTCACTTGTAACTCTAGATGTTTGTTTAGGATCGTTGTCTTGCTGGAAGGTGAACTTACACCCCAGGATTGCCCAGTGTTTAACTCCATCCATCTTTCCATCAACTCTAACCAGCTTCGCTGTCTCTGCTGAGTAAAATCATCCTCAGAGCATGATGCTGCCACCACCATGTTTGACGGTGGGGATGTTTTTTTTCAGGGGGGTGTGCAGTCTTAGTTTTCCACCATACATAGCATTTTGGATTCAGCACAAAAAGTTCTACTTTGTCTTATCTGACCAGAGAACTTTCTTCCACATGCTTGCAGTGTTCCCTACATGGCTGTTTACTAACTGCAAACAGGACTTTTATCTCTTGCTTTCAAATATGTCTTTCATCTTGTCACACTTCTATGAAGACCATATTTGTGAAATATCTTGGCTGCTTTCCTTATTAGTGCTCTCCTTGTTGGGATCTCAGTTTAGATGGATAGTCATGTCTTTGTAAGTTTGCAGTTGTGCTATACTCCTTCCATTTTTGGATGATAGATTGAACAATTGGATTAATAATGGATAGGTGTCAGAATTGACGCCTCTCCATTATTAATCTGGCTTAATGTCACCTTACAATAGCAAGGTGGCATTAACCCTTCATTACCCCATATCCCACCGCTACACGGGAGTGGGAATAGAGTGGCCAAGTGCCAGAATAGGCGCATCTTCCAGATGTGCCTTTTCTGGGGTGGCTGGGGGCAGATGTTTGTAGCCACGGGGGGGGGGCAATAACCATGGACCCTCTCCTGGCTATTAATATCTGCCCTCAGTCACTGGCTTTAAAACTCTGGCGGAGAAAATTGAGCGGGCGCCCACGCCAATTTTTTCCGCGATTTAACCCTTAAATTTAATAGCTACAGCGCCGAAATTTTGCACATACACACTACTAACATTAGTAGTGTGGAATATGCGAAAAAAAGGGGGATATGACATGGTTTACTGTATGTAAACCATGTCTCATATCATGTCGGGTTTAGGCAGGAGAAATGAAAAGCCGGCAATTGAATTACCGGCTTTTCAACATTATCGCGCTGAAGCAAATATTAAAAAAGTATGCTTCCCCATTGAATTGCATTGGGTTTCGTGTTTTGGCCGATCCCCGACCCCGACTTTTCAATAAGATCGGCCTATTTCACTCGACCCGTCTTTTGAGAAAGTCGGGTTTCGTGAAACCCGACTCGATCTCAAAAAATGAAAAGTCGCTCAACCCTACTGACAATAAATTACATGTATGGAGACTCAATTTACTAATTATGTGACTTCTGGAGGCAATTGGTCACTTGTTATTATAATTATGGGTATCAGACTGTAGGGGGCTGAATAAAAATGTATGTCACAATTTTCACATTTATATTTTTAAAATAATTAGAAACCTATGTATCATTTCCTGTAGACTTGGTATATGACCTAAAACTTAAGTTTGTGGGTGTAACATGAAAAAAAAGGTCGAAAAATTTAGGGGATATGAAAAATGTTTCAAACCACTGTATCAATGTGTCCTACTTCCCCATGCATCAATGTATTCTACTTCCTCACTGCTCAACTAATTGTTTAACAGTTATAGTAGTATGAGTAAGCATATACTAATTTACAGGAGAATGGATCTCACAACTGAACTCATTTTTTATACATCACAAGTGGTTATAAGTGGATACATAAGAGTGCTCACAGAAATATAATCTGAATAATCTGATCATGTATACATAAGCAAACAACAAAGGATTCAACATTTCAAGTAGTAGCTAAAAGAATGTATTTATGAGGCCATTTTTTTCTGTTTTGCTTACAGGTATTCCATTGACAGGAACAGTGATCCTGGAAGATATTTCTATGTTGATATTACCACTGGCGCATTAATGACAGCGAGGCCTCTAGATAGAGAAGATGTGTCTTGGCATAATATTACAATCTTAGCAATGGAGATGAGTAAGTAAAATTGATAAATATATATTTACAAGTTCAAATTATCTTTGCATGATTTTGGCTTTATTTTGATTGTATTAAACATCATCATGAAATTCATAGTTAAATTACAGATGCAGTGTATCAAGAATGCCTATTCTGTTTTTCTATTAGATAGACTGTACATTTAAAATTGAGCAACGCTTGGCGTGTAGACATTTCCATGCATATCATATATGTTACAAGTCACATACTGTGAATGCATCATTCATAGTCTGCATTGGGAACATATATGCTTTGTGAGGCAGTGACCGGTGTCATATGCGAGGGTCGCTATGTATCCCCAAGGATGTGCTTAGAAGCATATTAGATCCGGGAGTGCCCTGTGCTCACAGCAGGTTGCCTGTGAGACACAGGGAAGAATAAAAGTGAAGGTGAACTGGGTCAAGTTATTTGACCCTGAAATTATTCAGGAAAACCCGGTATGAGCTTTTATTTTTGAAACGGACTGCAGGAAGGTAGTGGGGCCGGTCCGTTTCCTCCAGCCCAGATCTTATAGTGGCCCATGGCCATAGAATCTGGAGGAAAGAAAAAAAAACCCTGCAAGAGAGTTTGGGTGTGTCAGTATTGGTCTGGGAATCAGACCTAGCAGGAGGCTTATGAGGAGCTCTTTCCGTGTGGAGCAACACGGGCCAGGCAGAGCCTAAAAAGCCGGACACCCCATCGTACACGGTGGTGTTTATGTTCACGACAACGGATTGTGGACTATGTTTATTTTTCCCGGCTGCATACCGAAGGACTTGTTTGCTTATTTTTTCGGTTTGTGAGTATGCTATAAAAATAAACAAGACTTTGTTTTTCTGAACTTTATATGGGTCATTGCCTTCTCACTGCACAGCAAGGACATCGCTGCATCACATATGGTGGAGAATGCGGGCAGTGTGAATTAAGGCATACCCCAACACCATTTGCATGTTTATTATTAAGCCTGCTACATTGCAACTCAGGCCTACAGACAAAATGGAGGAGATCCTGAGGCAGCTGGTTCTCACACAGCAACAACAGCAACAAACTAATAACCTGTTGCTGCAGCAAATTACAGCCCTGTGTGAGGCACCTCCAGCACCGGCCCCGGAACGTTGCGATGCCCGAGACAAGGTCCGCTCCGCTTTGAGGAAATTGAGTCCGGAAGATGACGTGGAAGCTTTCCTCACCGTCTATAAGCGCATGGCAGAGCGGGAGAATCTGCCAGCAGCACAGTGGGCTGAAGTTGTGGCTCCGTTCCTGAGGGGTGATGCGCTAAAGGCTTACTTTGACCTCAGTCAGGAGGATGCCCAGGACTATTCCAAGCTAAAAGGTGAGATCCTTGCCCAACTAGGGGTTAATACTTATGTGAGAGCCCAACGGGTGTTTTCTTGGACTTTTGTAGTAGCCCAGCCTGCCCGTTCTTAGGTTTTTGACTTACTGCAGCTTGTGAAATGGTTGTTCCAACCTGAGACTTTAACCACAAGTCAGATAGTGGAGAGGGTGGTGGTCGACCGACTGGTGAGGGCTCTGCCAGCAGCTATACAGTGTTGGGTGGGTCAAGGGGACCTGGGTACCCTAGACCAGGTTGTAGTTCTGATAGAGCGATATAAGACCACCCAGGACTTTATACGGGACACTGCTCTGCTTCGGCTGTCACGTAAGGCTCTGCCAGCTCAGGAGTCTGAGAAAAGTCCACGACCCTCCACTGGGACAAAACCGGACCGAGCCCTTGCTGAGGGGATGTCTCAGAAAGAGAGTGACCACAGACCTGTGTCCCCTAAACTGGCCCCAAGGTTACCTCATGCCACAGTCATTACGTGTTGGCGATGCCAAGAACCTGGACATGTGGTTGCTAATTGCCCCCTAACAACAGAACCCATGGACTGCGGGTATATCTGCCGGGTGTCTATGTATGCCCAGCCAGTCTGCATTGCCACTACAGACCCTGCCGGTACCGAACCTCAGCTGTGCAGAGTACTCATTAACGGGTACCAGATGGATGCTCTCTTGGACTCAGGGAGCTTGGTGACCCTGGTACACGGGTCCCTGGTTGCTGGGGACAGTCCTAATGGACCGAAGGTGGGGTTAGTGTGCATACATGGGGACCTCCAAGAGTACCCGACTGCAGAGGTCACGTTCTAAACCCCATGTGGAGAGATGAAACATGTGGTGGGAGTGGTAAAGACTCTTCCGTATGGGACTGTGATGGGTAGAGACTTTCCCTTGTTCTGGTCCCTCTGGGAGACCAGAGTTAACCCTCTCAGGGTAAAAAGCATTACGGTGGCAGAACCCGAAGATCTCGAGTCAGGGATACCTGCCGTAGGGGTCACCACCATAGGGACAGTGTTGTGTATCCGCTTTTTGGGCTCCCCTGGTGGTTGCTGGTGGTACTGGTGACTTGTTTGCACTTTGCTGCTTCTGTTCACCTGCTTCCATCAGTGTTTGGGAGTTTCCTATTTAGCCTTGCTCTCCAGTCATTTCCTTGCCGGTCATCATTGTAACCAGAGCCTTCGGTTGCATGTTCCTGCTACTAGTCTGCTGATCAGCTAAGTGGACTTTGTCCTTTTGTTTTGTACCTTTTGTCCAGTTTGCAGTTTTTGTAATTCTCTGTAGCTGGAAGCTCTTGCGGGCTGAAATTGCCACTCCTGTGTCATGAGTTGACACAGGAGTCTTAAAGTAATTTCAGGATGGTTTTTGAAAGGGTTTTCAGTTGACCGTGAAGTCCTCTTTTGTATCTTTCTGCTATCTAGTAAGTGGACCTCTCTTTGCTAAATCTACTTTCATACTGTGTATGTCTTTTCCTCTTAATTCACCGTTATTACATGTGGGGGGCTGCTATCATCTTTTGGGGGATTTCCCTAGAGGTAAGCCAGGTCTGTTTCTTCCTCTACCAGGCGTAGTTAGTCCTCCGGCTGGCGCGTGGCATATAGGAAGCCGTAGGTATGCTCCCTGGCTACTGTTAGTTGTGTGGTAGATTTAGCTCACGGTCAACTCGAGTTTCCATCACCCGAGAGCTCGTTCGTTACTTATATGTTTCTTACGTTCCCTTGCCATTGGGAACCATGACAGGACAGTGTGTAATCCCGATAGGTTTCCCCTAGAGGTATTGGCAGGAGAAGTGGAGGAGAATCCACCAATTCCTGAGCTGGAGGTGTCACCTGGTAAGTTCGGGACTGCCCAGCTCCAGGATCCCACTCTGAACCGGGCAAGGGAAAGAGTACTCGAGGTGAATGGGGTGGCACAGCAACCTGGTGCAGAAAAGGAGTTTCCCCGGATGATGATCAACCAGGAGTTACTGTACAGGGTTGATAAAATCCGGGATGAGGTGGTGGAACAACTGGTAGTGCCCCAACCCGATCGTCGGGCGGTGCTCAACATGGCTCACACTCACATGTTGGGGGGGCACTTGGGGGCCAAAAAGACATTAGAGCTCATATTACAGAGGTTTTTTTGGCCTGGTGTCTACGCTGAGGTTACAAAGTACTGTGACATATGTCCTGAGTGTCAACTAACCTCACCCACCATGAACTACCGGAGTGTTGTGAATTCTGCTCTTGGGCTCCCTCCGATGGTTGTAAGTGGTAGCACTGCTGTCTCTGAATCGCAGCATTTATCAGGTGTGTTCACTTTTTGCAATTTTGACTGGGCTATTTAGTCTTGCTTCACCCTTTAGTCAGTGCCAGTTGTCCATTGTTCCTGGAGGATTCACATCCCTGCCTGGTCTCTTCTGCTTTGCAGTTCATTTCAACAAAGATAAGTTCTGGCCTTGATTTTTGCTGTCCACATGCTGTGGCCTTATTGTTCAGTTCTTTTCCATGTTTTTGTTTTGTCCAGCTTGGTCTGTATAAGGATTTGTTTAGCCAAGCTGGTATCTCTGGAGATGCAGATATACCCTCCATATCTTTAGTTAGCTGTGGAGATTTTGTATTTTCTGTGGTGGATATTTTCTAGTGTTTTAATACTGACCGCATAGTACTCTGCCCTATCCTTTCTATTTAGCTAGAAGTTGCCTCCTTTGCTAAATTCTCATTTCAATCTGTGTATGTTTTTTCCCTCTCCTCTCACAGTCAATATTTGTGGGGGCTGTCTATCCTTTGGGGATTTTCTCTGAGGCAAGATAGTTTTCCCTTTTCTATCTCTAGGGGTAATTAGTCCTCCGGCTGTGTTGAGATGTCTAGGGAGTGATAGGTACATTCCACGGCTACTTCTAGTTGCGGTGTTAAGTTCAGGGTCTGCGGTCAGTACAGGTTCCACATTCTCCAGAGTACGTCTCATGCTTCTCTTAGGCCACCAGATCATAACAGTACAACTGGCCCGAAATGAGTTAACCGCATCTCAGAAGAAGGGAAGGAAAGTGCTGAGCCATTTTTTTTTCTGTAGTCTGTTGTGTTTTTTTTTTTCTTCCCTCAGGGGTTTGGCGCTGGTATGGATGTTCAGGGATTGGCTTCTCGTGTGGATCAACTTGCTGCTAGAGTACAGGGTATTTCCAATTATATCATTCAGACTACAGTTTTAGAGCCTAGAATTCCAACTCCTGATTTGTTTTTTGGGGATAGGTCCAAATTTCTGAGCTTTAAAAATAACTGTAAACTGTTTTTTGCTCTGAAACCCCATTCCTCTGGTGATCCCATCCAGCAGGTTAAAATTATTATATCTCTGATGCGTGGTGACACCCAGGATTGGGCATTTGCCCTGGAACCTGGGAATCCGGCGTTGCTTAATGTAGACACCTTTTTTCAGGCGCTTGGATTATTGTATAATGAACCTAATTCAGTGGATCATGCTGAGAAGACCTTGTTGGCCCTGTCTCAGGGTCAAGAAGCGGCAGAATCATATTGCCAGAAGTTTAGAAAATGGTCTGTGCTGACTAAATGGAATGAGGATGCCTTGGCGGCAATCTTCAGAAAGGGTCTTTCTGAATCCGTTAAAGATGTTATGGTGGGGTTCCCCACGCCTGCTGGTCTGAGTGATTCTATATCTCTGGCCATTCAGATTGATCGGCGCTTGCGCGAGCGCAGAGTTGTGCACACTATGGCATTGTCTTCCGAGCGGAGTCCTGAGCCTATGCAGTGTGATAGGATTGTGTCTAGAGCTGAACGACAAGGATTCAGACGTCAGAATAGGTTGTGTTTTTACTGCGGCGATTCTGCTCATGTTATTTCTGATTGCCCTAAGCGTACCAAGAGAATCGCTAGTTCTGTTACCATCAGTACTGTACAACCTAAATTTCTGTTATCTGTGACCCTGATCTGCTCATTGTCGTCATTTTCTGTCATGGCATTTGTGGATTCAGGCGCCGCTCTAAACTTAATGGACTTAGAATTTGCCAGAAGTTGTGGTTTCCCCTTACAGCCTTTGCAGAGTCCTATTCCTTTGAGGGGCATTGATGCTACACCATTGGCTAAAAATAAACCTCAGTTTTGGACACAGCTGACCATGTGCATGGCGCCAGCCCATCAGGAAGATTGTCGTTTTCTGGTGTTGCATAATTTGCATGATGCTATTGTGCTGGGTTTCCCATGGTTACAGGTGTATAATCCGGTATTAGATTGGAAATCTATGTCTGTGACTAGTTGGGGTTGTCAGGGGGTTCATGGTGACGTTCCTTTGATGTCAATTGCCTCCTCCCCCTCTTCTGAAATTCCTGAGTTTTTGTCAGATTTCCAGGATGTATTCAATGAGCCCAAGTCCAGTTCCCTTCCACCGCATAGGGACTGTGATTGTGCTATTGACTTGATTCCAGGCTGTAAGTTCCCTAAGGGCCGACTTTTCAACCTGTCTGTGCCAGAACATACCGCCATGCGGAGCTATGTTAAGGAGTCCTTGGAGAAGTGGCATATTCGGCCATCTTCTTCACCATTGGGAGCAGGGGTTTTTTTTGTTGCCAAAAAAGATGGCTCCTTGAGACCCTGTATTGATTATCGCCTCTTGAATAAGATCACAGTCAAATTCCAATACCCTTTGCCTTTGCTTTCTGATCTGTTTGCTAGGATTAAGGGGGCTAGTTGGTTTACTAAGATTGACCTTCGAGGGGCATATAATCTTGTTCGTATTAAGCAGGGTGACGAATGGAAAACTGCATTTAATACGCCCGAAGGCCATTTTGAATACCTTGTGATGCCATTCGGACTCTCTAATGCTCCATCTGTGTTTCAGTCCTTCGTGCATGATATATTTCGGAATTATCTTGATAAATTCATGATTGTATATTTGGATGATATTTTGATTTTTTCAGATGATTGGGAGTCTCATGTGAAACAAGTCAGGATGGTATTTCAGATCCTTCGTGATAATGCCTTGTTTGTGAAGGGGTCTAAGTGCCTCTTTGGAGTACAGAAGATTTCTTTTTTGGGCTTCATTTTTTCTCCCTCATCTATAGAAATGGATCCGGTTAAGGTTCAGGCCATTCATGATTGGATCCAGCCCACATCCGTGAAGAGCCTTCTGAAATTTTTGGGCTTTGCTAATTTTTATCGCCGTTTCATTGCCAACTTTTCCAGTGTGGTTAAACCCCTGACCGATTTGACGAAGAAAGGCGCTGATGTGACGAATTGGTCCTCTGCGGCTGTTTCTGCTTTTCAGGAGCTTAAGTGCCGATTTACTTCTGCCCCTGTGTTGTGTCAGCTGGATGTTTCTCTTCCTTTTCAGGTTGAGGTTGACGCTTCTGAGACTGGGGCAGGGGCCGTTTTGTCTCAGAGGAATTCTGATGGTTCCTTGATGAAACCATGTGCCTTCTTTTCTCGAAAGTTTTCGCCTGCGGAACGCAATTATGATGTCGGCAATCGTGAGTTGTTGGCTATGAAGTGGGCATTTGAGGAGTGGCTACATTGGCTTGAGGGGGCCAAGCACCGTATTGTGGTCTTGACCGATCATAAGAATCTGATTTATCTCGAGTCTGCCAAACTGCTGAATCCTAGACAGGCCCGATGGTCCCTGTTTTTCTCCCGTTTTGATTTTGTGGTCTCGTATCTTCCGGGTTCTAAGAATGTTAAGGCTGATGCCCTCTCTAGGAGCTTTTTGCCTGATTCTCCTGGGGTCCTTGAGCCGGTCGGTATTCTGAAGGAAGGGGTGATTCTTTCTGCCATCTCCCCTGATTTACGACGGGTTCTTCAGAAATTTCAGGCTGATAAACCTGACCGCTGTCCAGTGGGGAAATTGTTTGTTCCTGACAGATGGACTAGTAAAGTGATTTCGGAGGTTCATTGTTCTGTGTTAGCCGGTCATCCTGGGATTTTTGGTACCAGAGATTTGGTTGTAGGTCCTTTTGGTGGCCTAATTTGTCACGGGATGTGCGTTCTTTTGTGCAGTCCTGTGGGACTTGTGCACGGGCCAAGCCTTGCTGTTCCCGCGCTAGTGGGTTGCTTTTGCCTTTGCCGGTCCCTGAGAGGCCTTGGACGCATATTTCTATGGATTTTATTTCGGATCTTCCGGTTTCCCAGAGGATGTCAGTTATCTGGGTGGTTTGTGACCGGTTTTCTAAGATGGTTCATTTGGTACCTTTGCCTAAGTTACCTTCCTCTTCTGATTTGGTTCCGTTGTTTTTTCAGCATGTGGTTCGTTTGCATAGCATTCCGGAGAATATTGTGTCCGATAGAGGTTCCCAGTTTGTTTCTAGGTTTTGGCGGGCCTTTTGTGCTAGGCTGGGCATTGATTTGTCTTTTTCTTCCGCATTTCATCCTCAGACAAATGGCCAAACCGAGCGAACGAATCAGACTTTGGAAACTTATTTGAGATGCTTTGTGTCTGCTGATCAGGATGATTGGGTGGCTTTCTTGCCATTGGCCGAGTTTGCCCTTAATAATTGGGCTAGTTCTGCTACCTTGGTTTCACCCTTCTTTTGTAACTCTGGTTTTCATCCTCGTTTTTCTTCGGGGCAGGTTGAGCCTTCTGATTGTCCTGGGGTGGATTCTGTGGTTGACAGGTTGCAGCAAATTTGGGTTCATGTTGTTGACAATTTGGTGTTGTCTCAGGAGGGGGCTCAGCGTTTTGCTAACCGTCGTCGGTGTGTTGGTTCCCGGCTTCGGGTTGGGGATTTGGTCTGGTTGTCTTCCCGTCATGTTCCTATGAAGGTTTCTTCCCCTAAGTTTAAGCCTCGGTTTATTGGCCCTTATAGGATTTCTGAGATTATCAATCCAGTGTCTTTTCGTTTGGCCCTTCCAGCCTCTTTTTCCACCCATAATGTTTTTCATAGATCTTTGTTGCGGAAATACAGGTCCTTCTCAAAAAATTAGCATATAGTGTTAAATTTCATTATTTACCATAATGTAATGATTACAATTAAACTTTCATATATTATAGATTCATTATCCACCAACTGAAATTTGTCAGGTCTTTTATTGTTTTAATACTGATGATTTTGGCATACAACTCCTGAAAACCCAAAAAACCTGTCTCAATAAATTAGCATATCAAGAAAAGGTTCTCTAAACGACCTATTACCCTAATCTTGTGAATCAACTAATTAACTCTAAACACATGCAAAAGATACCTGAGGCTTTTAAAAACTCCCTGCCTGGTTCATTACTCAAAACCCCCATCATGGGTAAGACTAGCGACCTGACAGATGTCAAGAAGGCCATCATTGACACCCTCAAGCAAGAGGGTAAGACCCAGAAAGAAATTTCTCAACAAATAGGCTGTTCCCAGAGTGCTGTATCAAGGCACCTCAATGGTAAGTCTGTTGGAAGGAAACAATGTGGCAGAAAACGCTGTACAACGAGAAGAGGTGACCGGACCCTGAGGAAGATTGTGGAGAAGGACCGATTCCAGACCTTGGGGAACCTGAGGAAGCAGTGGACTGAGTCTGGTGTGGAAACATCCAGAGCCACCATGCACAGGCGTGTGCAGGAAATGTGCTACAGGTGCCGCATTCCCCAGGTAAAGCCACTTTTGAACCATAAACAGCGGCAGAAGCGCCTGACCTGGGCTACAGAGAAGCAGCACTGGACTGTTGCTAAGTGGTCCCAAGTACTTTTTTCTGATGAAAGCAAATTTTGCATGTCATTCGGAAATCAAGGTGCCAGAGTCTGGAGGAAGACTGGGGAGAAGGAAATGCCAAAATGCCTGAAGTCCAGTGTCAAGTACCCACAGTCAGTGATGGTGTGGGGTGCCATGTCAGCTGCTGGTGTTGGTCCACTGTGTTTCATCAAGGGCAGGGTCAATGCAGCTAGCTATCAGGAGATTTTGGAGCACTTCATGCTTCCATCGGCTGAAATGCTTTATGGAGATGAAGATTTCATTTTTCAGCACGACCTGGCACCTGCTCACAGTGCCAAAACCACTGGTAAATGGTTTACTGACCATGGTATTACTGTGCTCAATTGGCCTGCCAACTCTCCTGACCTGAACCCCATAGAGAATCTGTGGGATATTGTGAAGAGAAAGTTGAGAGACGCAAGACCCAACACTCTGGATGAGCTTAAGGCCGCTATTGAAGCATCCTGGGCCTCCATAACATCTCAGCAGTGTCACAGGCTGATTGCCTCCATGCCACGCCGCATTGAAGCAGTCATTTCTGCCAAAGGATTCCCGACCAAGTATTGAGTGCATAACTGAACATTATTATTTGATGTTTTTTTTGTTTGTTATTAAAAAACACTTTTATTTGATTGGACGGGTGAAATATGCTAATTTATTGAGACAGGTTTTTGGGGTTTTCAGGAGTTGTATGCCAAAATCATCAGTATTAAAACAATAAAAGACCTGACAAATTTCAGTTGGTGGATAATGAATCTATAATATATGAAAGTTTAATTGTAATCATTACATTATGGTAAATAATGAAATTTAACACTATATGCTAATTTTTTGAGAAGGACCTGTATGTGGTGCCCGTTGTTCCCTCTGTTGATCCTCCTGCCCCGGTGTTGATTGATGGGGAGTTGGAGTATGTAGTTGAGAAGATTTTGGATTCTCGTTTTTCGAGGCGGAAGCTTCAGTATCTTGTCAAATGGAAGGGTTATGGCCAGGAGGATAATTCTTGGGTTGTTGCCTCCGATGTTCATGCTGATGATTTGGTTCGTGCCTTTCATTTGGCTCGTCCGGATCGGCCTGGGGGCTCTGGTGAGGGTTCTGTGACCCCTCCTCAAGGGGGGGGTATTGTTGTGAATTCTGCTCTTGGGCTCCCTCCGGTGGTTGTAAGTGGTAGCGCTGCTGTCTCTGAATCGCAGCATTTATCAGGTGTGTTCACTTTGTGCAATTTTGACTGGGCTATTTAGTCTTGCTTCACCCTTTAGTCAGTGCCAGTTGTCAATTGTTCCTGGAGGATTCACATCCCTGCCTGGTCTCTTCTGCTTTGCAGTTCATTTCAACAAAGATAAGTTCTGGCCTTGATTTTTGCTGTCCACATGCTGTGGCCTTATTGTTCAGTTCTTTTCCATGTTTTTTCCCTCTCCTCTCACAGTCAATATTTGTGGGGGGCTGTCTATCCTTTGGGGATTTCCACTGAGGCAAGGTAGTTTTCCCTTTTCTATCTCTAGGGGTAATTAGTCCTCCCGCTGTGTCGAGATGTCTAGGGAGTGATAGGTACATTCCACGGCTACTTCTAGTTGCGGTGTTAAGTTCAGGGTCTGCGGTCAGTACAGGTTCCACCTTCTCCAGTGTACATCTCATGCTGCTCTTAGGCCACCAGATCATAACACCGGAGTCCATTAGTGCCTCTGCCCATCATAGATGTACCTTTTGAGCAGATAGCGATGGATCTGGTTGGACCAATAGTAAAATCCACCCGGGGCCACCAGCACATATTAGTAGTCGTAGACTACGCTACCCAGTATCCAGAGGCGATACCGATCCGGCACACTTCGGCTAAACTAATAGCCTGTGAACTGTTTGCCATGTTTTGTCGCCTTGGGCTACCCAAGGAGATTCTTACAGATCAGGGAACCCCTTTTATGTCTAAAGTGACTAGGGAGCTATGTAAATTGCTCCAAATTAAACAGTTACGTACGTCAGTGTACCATCCACAAACCGACGGGTTGGTCGAGAGGTTTAATAAGACCCTCAAGGCCATGCTCAAAAAGTTGGTCGCCAAGGATGGGAGGGATTGGGATATGTTATTGCCATATTTAATGTTCGCCATACGCGAGGTACCGCAGGCGTCCACTGGGTTCTCCCCATTTGAGCTATTGTATGGCAGGCACCCGAGGGGACTGCTGGATGTAGCCAAAGAGACATGGGAACAGGAGCCCACTCCACATAAGAGTGTTATTGAGTATGTGGCAAGTATGCAGGATCGGGTTGAGGTCGCGCAACCCATAGTAAAGGAGCATCTGTTGGATGCCCAGGCCTCTCAGAGCCGTACACATAATAAAAGGGCCACGGTCAGTACCTTTAAAGAAGGAGACTGGGTGTTGGTACTAGTACCCACCCCAGAGAGTAAACTCATGGCCAAGTGGCAAGGGCCTTATGAGATATGGGGGAAGGTGGGGGAAATTAATTACAAAGTGTACCAACCCGGGAAAAGAAAACTGGAGCAGCTGTACCATGTAAACCTGCTAAAGGCCTGGAAGGACTGAGAATGTTTGGTCACAGAAGCAACTGCGGTCATACAATCGGAGGTCCATCTGGCACTGGCCAAGGACACAGCCGAGTGTGAGGTAAAAGTCAATGATGCCCTCACAAAACAGCAGCGGCAGGAGGCTCGAGCTTTGGTACAGCAGAATATGGATGTATTCTCAGAGCTGCCGGGGCGAACCTCAGTGATTCAGCATGACATTGTCACTGAGCCCCGGGTAAAGGTGCGGATGAAACCGTAGCAAGTGCCAGAAGCCCGAAGGCAAGCCATCGCGGCCGAGGTAAAGCAAATGCTTCAGTTGGGAGTCATTGAGGAGTCCCGAAGTGAGTGGGCTAGCCCCATTGTTCTAATACCAAAACCAGATGGGTCATTATGCTTCTGTAATGACTTTAGGAAGTTAAATGAAGTGTCAAAATGTGACCTCTATCCCATGCCACGGGTAGACGAGCTAATTGAGAGACTGGGGGAGGCCCAGTACTTCACCACACTGGATCTCATGAAAGGTTACTGGCAGGTTCCCTTAACAGAGTCAGCGACCCCAGAGGGTCTCTATCAATATGTTGTCTTACCTTTTGGGTTACATGGGGCTCCGGCCACATTCCAGAGGCTGATGGACATTGTGTTAGCGCCACATAGAGATTACGCGTCGGCCTATTTTGATGACATAGTAATCTTTAGTACCAACTGGGATACCCATCTTTCCCAGGTACAAGCAGTGCTGGAGTCTCTTAAAGTCGCAGGGTTAACAGCAAACCCAAAGAAATGCGCGATAGGTCTCACAGAAGCCTGATACTTAGGATATGTGATCAGCTGGGGGGTTATCAAACCTCAAGTGAACAAAATTGAGGCCATTCAAAACTGGCCCAAGCCCTTAAGTACCAAACAAGTGATGGCATTCTTTGGCATCATCGGGTATTACCGTCGATTTATACCCAATTTTGCTGGTAAATCGGCTTCCCTAATGGACCTATTAAAAGGGAAGAAAACTGTGATGTCAAGTGGAATCCTCAAGCAGAGGAAGCATTCCAGTCTCTGAAGTCGGCGTTGTGTGGACAGCCGGTCCTCATTAGCCCCGACTTCAAGAAAACCTTTATTGTGCAAACCGATGCCTCAGAGGTAGGCTTAGGAGCGGTGCTGTCGCAAGAGGTGAACGGGGATGAGCATCCAGTCACCTATTTAAGCAGGAAACAGACCCCAGCAGAGAAAAATGATAGCGTAGTGGAGAAGGAGTGCTTGGCGATTAAATGGGCCTTGGAGTCCCTACACTACTATTTGCTCGGGCGTCAGTTTTGGTTCGTAACTAGTGTTGAGCGATACCGTCCGATACTTGAAAGTATCGGTATCGGAAAGTATCGGCCGATACCGGCAAAGTATCGGATCCAATCCGATACCGATACCCGATACCAATACAAGTCAATGGGACTCAAGTATCGGACGGTATCCCTGATGGTTCCCAGGGTCTGAAGGAGAGGAAACTCTCCTTCAGGCCCTGGGAACCATATTAATGTGTAAAAGAAAGAATTAAAATAAAAAATATTGCTATACTCACCTCTCCGAGGGAACCGGCAGCGTTGTTTGCTTAAAATTCGCGCTTTTCTTTCCTTACGTGAAGTCCCGGCTTTGTGATTGGTTGCGTCGCAGTCACATGGGCGACGCAACCAATCACAGCAAGCCGTGACATAATTTCAGGCCCTTAAGGATTTTAAAATTACGTCCCGGCTTTGTGATTGGTTGCGTCGCAGTCACATGGGCGACGCAACCAATCACAAGCCGTGACGTCACGGGAGGCTGGACACGCGCGCATTTTAAAATGCGCGCTTGTCCAGCCTCCCGTGACTGTTATGACCCCAATGGCGAGGGTCTCAGAGGAACGTGGAAGTCTGCAGAATACAAAAATCCAGCTCATAGGGCAGTGGTAACTGGGTTGACCATATATCTACTCCTAACGCCAACACTAGAAGTAGCCGGGGATCATTCCTACGTTGATTCTAGATGACACGCGCCAGCCGGAGAATCTAGCTACCCCTAGGAGAGGAAAACAAAGACCTTTCTTGCCTCCAGAGAAGGGGACCCCAAAGCTGGATAGAAGCCCCCCACAAATAATGACGGTGAGGTAAGAGGAAATGACAAACACAGAAATGAACCAGGTTTAGCACAGAGAGGCCCGCTTACTGATAGCAGAATAAAGAAAGGTAACTTATATGGTCAACAAAAACCCTATCAAAATCCACACTGGAAATTCAAGAACCCCCGAACCGTCTAACGGTCCGGGGGGAGAACACCAGCCCCCTAGAGCTTCCAGCAAAGGTCAGGATATAGATTAGGAACAAGCTGGACAAAAATACAAAACCAAAACAAATAGCAAAAAGCAAAAGGCAGACTTAGCTGAGATAACTGGAACCAGGATCAGTAGACAAGAGCACAGCAGACTAGCTCTGATAACTACGTTGCCAGGCATAGAACTGAAGGTCCAGGGAGCTTATATAGCAACACCCCTAACTAACGACCCAGGTGCGGATAAAAGGAATGACAGAAAAACCAGAGTCAAAAAACTAGTAACCACTAGAGGGAGCAAAAAGCAAATTCACAACAGTACCCCCCCCTTAGTGAGGGGTCACCGAACCCTCACCACGACCACCAGGGCGATCAGGATGAGCGGCATGAAAGGCACGAACTAAGTCGGCCGCATGAACATCAGAGGCGACCACCCAGGAATTATCCTCCTGACCATAGCCCTTCCACTTGACCAGGTACTGAAGCCTCCGCCTGGAGAGGCGAGAATCCAAGATCTTCTCCACCACGTACTCCAACTCGCCCTCAACCAACACCGGAGCAGGAGGCTCAGCAGAAGGAACTACAGGCACAATGTACCGCCGCAACAAGGACCTATGAAATACATTGTGAATAGCAAACGACACAGGAAGATCCAGACGAAAAGATACAGGATTAAGGATTTCCAATATCTTGTAAGGCCCAATAAAACGAGGTTTAAATTTGGGAGAGGAGACCTTCATAGGAACAAAGCGGGAAGAAAGCCACACCAAATCCCCAACGCGTAGTCGGGGACCCACACCGCGGCGGCGGTTGGCAAAGCGCTGAGCCTTCTCCTGTGACAACTTCAAGTTCTCCACCACATGATTCCAGATCTGCTGCAACCTATCCACCACAGAATCCACCCCAGGACAGTCAGAAGGCTCCACATGACCCGAAGAAAAGCGAGGATGGAAACCAGAGTTGCAGAAAAAAGGCGAAACCAAGGTGGCGGAACTAGCCCGATTATTAAGGGCAAACTCAGCCAACGGCAAGAATGTCACCCAATCGTCCTGATCAGCAGAGACAAAACACCTCAAATAAGCCTCCAAAGTCTGATTGGTTCGCTCCGTCTGTCCATTAGTCTGAGGATGGAAAGCAGACGAAAACGACAAATCAATGCCCATCCTACTACAAAAGGATCGCCAGAACCTGGAAACGAACTGGGATCCTCTGTCTGACACAATATTCTCAGGGATGCCGTGCAAACGAACCACGTTCTGGAAAAACACAGGAACCAGATCGGAAGAGGAAGGCAGCTTAGGCAAAGGAACCAAATGGACCATCTTGGAGAAGCGATCACATATCACCCAGATAACGGACATGCCCTGAGATAGCGGAAGATCAGAAATGAAATCCATGGAGATATGTGTCCAAGGTCTCTTCGGGACAGGCAAGGGCAAGAGCAAACCGCTGGCACGAGAACAGCAAGGCTTAGCTCGAGCACAAGTCCCACAGGACTGCACAAATGACCGCACATCCTTTGACAAGGAAGGCCACCAAAAGGACCTGGCCACCAGATCTCTGGTGCCAAAAATTCCCGGGTGACCTGCCAACACCGAGGAATGAACCTCGGAAATGACTCTGCTGGTCCACTTATCCGGGACAAACAGTCTGTCAGGTGGACAAGACTCAGGCCTATCAGCCTGAAATCTCTGCAACACACGTCGCAGATCCGGAGAAATAGCTGACAAGATAACTCCATCTTTAAGAATACCAACAGGATCAGCGACTCCAGGAGCATCAGGCACAAAGCTCCTAGAAAGAGCATCGGCCTTCACATTCTTTGAACCTGGTAAATACGAGACCACAAAATCAAAGCGGGAGAAAAACAATGACCAGCGGGCCTGTCTCGGATTAAGGCGTTTAGCAGACTCGAGATACATCAGATTTTTGTGATCAGTCAAGACCACCACACGATGCTTAGCACCCTCGAGCCAATGACGCCACTCCTCAAATGCCCACTTCATGGCCAACAACTCCCGATTGCCCACATCATAATTTCGCTCGGCAGGCGAAAACTTCCTAGAGAAAAAGGCACAAGGTTTCATAACAGAGCAACCAGGGCCTCTCTGCGACAAAACGGCCCCTGCCCCAATCTCCGAAGCATCCACCTCAACCTGAAAGGGAAGTGAGACGTCAGGCTGGCACAAAACAGGCGCCGAAGTAAACCGGCGTTTCAACTCCTGGAAAGCCTCCACGGCAGCAGGAGCCCAGTTAGCTACATCGGAGCCCTTCTTGGTCATATCCGTCAAAGGTTTCACAATGCTAGAAAAATTAGCGATAAAACGACGGTAGAAGTTAGCGAAGCCCAAGAACTTCTGAAGACTCTTAACTGACGAGGGCTGAGTCCAATCAAGAATAGCTCGGACCTTGACTGGGTCCATCTCCACAGCAGAAGGGGAAAAAATGAACCCCAAAAAGGGAACCTTCTGTACACCAAAGAGACACTTTGAGCCCTTGACAAACAAAGAATTTTCACGCAAAATTTTAAAGACCAACCTGACCTGCTCCACATGCGAATCCCAATTATCAGAAAAAACCAAAATATCATCCAGATAAACAATCAAAAATTTATCCAGATACTTCCGGAAAATGTCATGCATAAAGGACTGAAAAACTGAAGGCACATTGGAGAGCCCAAAAGGCATCACCAAGTACTCAAAATGACCTTCGGGCGTATTGAATGCGGTTTTCCATTCATCACCTTGCTTAATGCGCACAAGGTTGTACGCACCACGAAGGTCTATCTTGGTGAACCACTTGGCACCCTTAATCCGGGCAAACAAGTCAGACAACAGCGGTAAAGGATACTGAAATTTGACAGTGATCTTATTCAAAAGCCGATAATCAATACAAGGTCTCAAAGATCCGTCCTTTTTTGCCACAAAAAAGAATCCCGCACCAAGAGGGGAAGAAGACGGACGAATATGTCCTTTTTCCAGAGACTCCTTGATATATGAACGCATAGCGGTATGTTCAGGTACCGACAGATTAAACAGTCTTCCCTTAGGAAATTTACTGCCTGGGATCAAATCTATAGCACAGTCACAGTCCCTATGAGGAGGCAGTGCACTGGACTCAGACTCACTGAAGACATCCTGATAATCAGACAAATACTCCGGAACTTCCGAAGGCGTAGAAGAAGCAATAGACACAGGCAGGGAATCCTCATGAATACCACGACAGCCCCAACTTGAGACTGACATAGCCTTCCAGTCCAGGACTGGATTATGGGTCTGTAACCATGGCAGCCCTAAAACAACCAAATCATGCATTTTATGTAAAACCAGGAAACGTATCACCTCGCGGTGTTCAGGAGTCATGCACATGGTAACCTGAGTCCAATACTGCGGTTTATTTGCTGCCAATGGTGTAGCATCAATACCCCTAAGAGGAATAGGATTTTCTAATGGTTCAAGAGTAAATCCACAGCGCTTAGCAAATGAGAGATCCATGAGACTCAGGGCAGCACCTGAATCTACAAACGCCATGACAGGATAAGATGACAGTGAGCAAATCAAAGTTACAGACAGAATAAATTTAGGTTGCAAATTACCAACGGTGACAGGACTAACAACCTTAGCTATACGTTTAGAGCATGCTGAGATAACATGTGTAGAATCACCACAGTAGTAGCACAAGCCATTCCGGCGTCTATGAATTTTCCGCTCATTTCTAGTCAGGATTCTATCACATTGCATTAAATCAGGTGTCTGTTCAGACAACACCATGAGGGAATTTGCGGTTTTTCTATCACATTGCACCGAATTAGGTGTCTGTTCAGACAACACCATGAGGGAATTTGCGGTTTTGCGTTCCCGCAACCGCCGGTCAATTTGAATAGCCAGTGCCATAGTATCATTCAGACCTGTGGGAATGGGAAAACCCACCATAACATTCTTAATGGCTTCAGAAAGGCCATTTCTAAAATTAGCGGCCAGTGCACACTCGTTCCAATGTGTCAGCACGGACCATTTCCGAAATTTTTGGCAATACACTTCAGCCTCGTCCTGCCCCTGAGACATAGCCAGCAAGGCCTTTTCTGCCTGAATCTCAAGATTGGGTTCCTCATAAAGTAAACCGAGCGCCAGAAAAAACGCATTAAGATCAGCCAATGCCGGATCTCCTGGCGCCAGCGAAAAAGCCCAATCCTGAGGGTCGCCCCGTAAGAACGAAATCACAATTTTAACTTGCTGAGCAGAATCTCCAGATGAACAGGGTCTCAGGGACAAAAACAATTTACAATTATTCACGAAATTCCTAAACTTAAACCTGTCTCCGGAAAACAGTTCAGGAATCGGTATTTTAGGTTCTGACCTAGGATTTCTGATAACATAGTCTTGTATGCCCTGCACACGAGTAGCCAGCTGGTCCACACTTGTAATCAAGGTCTGGACATTCATGTCTGCAGCAAGCATAGCCACTCTGAGGTAAAGGGGAAGGAGAAAAAAAAAAAAACTCAGAATCTTCTTTCTTATAATCCCTCTTCTGCAATGCATTAAACATTTAATACTGGCCTGGCAAACTGTTATGACCCCAATGGCGAGGGTCTCAGAGGAACGTGGAAGTCTGCAGAATACAAAAATCCAGCTCATAGGGCAGTGGTAACTGGGTTGACCATATATCTACTCCTAACGCCAACACTAGAAGTAGCCGGGGATCATTCCTACGTTGATTCTAGATGACACGCGCCAGCCGGAGAATCTAGCTACCCCTAGGAGAGGAAAACAAAGACCTTTCTTGCCTCCAGAGAATGGGACCCCAAAGCTGGATAGAAGCCCCCCACAAATAATGACGGTGAGGTAAGAGGAAATGACAAACACAGAAATGAACCAGGTTTAGCACAGAGAGGCCCGCTTACTGATAGCAGAATAAAGAAAGGTAACTTATATGGTCAACAAAAACCCTATCAAAATCCACACTGGAAATTCAAGAACCCCCGAACCGTCTAACGGTCCGGGGGGAGAACACCAGCCCCCTAGAGCTTCCAGCAAAGGTCAGGATATAGATTAGGAACAAGCTGGACAAAAATACAAAACCAAAACAAATAGCAAAAAGCAAAAGGCAGACTTAGCTGAGATAACTGGAACCAGGATCAGTAGACAAGAGCACAGCAGACTAGCTCTGATAACTACGTTGCCAGGCATAGAACTGAAGGTCCAGGGAGCTTATATAGCAACACCCCTAACTAACGACCCAGGTGCGGATAAAAGGAATGACAGAAAAACCAGAGTCAAAAAACTAGTAACCACTAGAGGGAGCAAAAAGCAAATTCACAACACGTGACGTCCCGGCTTGTGATTGGTTGCGTCGCGGTCAACCAATCACAAGCCGGGAGGCTGGACACGCGCGCATTTTAAAATGCGCGCTTGTCCAGCCTCCCGTGACGTCCCGGCTTGTGATTGGTTGCGTCGCGGTCAACCAATCACAAGCCGGGAGGCTGGACACGCGCGCATTTTAAAATGCACGCTTGTCCAGCCTCCCGTGACGTCCCGGCTTGTGATTGGTTGCGTCGCGGTCAACCAATCACAAGCCGGGAGGCTGGACACGCGCGCATTTTAAAATGCGCGCGTGTCCAGCCTCCCGGCTTGTGATTGGTTGACCGCGACGCAACCAATCACAAGCCGGGACGTCACGGGAGGCTGGACAAGCGCGCATTTTAAAATGCGCGCGTGTCCAGCCTCCCGTGACGTCACGGCTTGTGATTGGTTGCGTCGCCCATGTGACTGCGACGCAACCAATCACAAAGCCGGGACGTAATTTTAAAATCCTTAAGGGCCTGAAATTACGTCACGGCTTGCTGTGATTGGTTGCGTCGCCCATGTGACTGCGACGCAACCAGTCACAAGCCGGGACTTCACGTAAAGGAAAGAAAAGCACGAATTTTAAACAAAGAACGCTGCCGCTTCCCTCGGTAAGGTGCAGGCTGCGTCGGAGAGGTGAGTATAGCAATATTTTTTATTTTAATTCTCTCTTTTACACATTTTTACATTAATGTTGTTTCGATACCGATACCCGATGCCACAAAAGTATCGGATCTCGGTATCGGAATTCCGATACCCGCAAGTATCGGCCGATACCCGATACTTGCGGTATCGGAATGCTCAACACTATTCGTAACGGACCATTCACCCCTCGTCTGGATGAGAAATGCAAAAGAAAGGAATGCCCGAGTCACCAGATGGTTCTTGTCCCTACAAAACTTCAGCTTTTCTGTGGAACATCGGGCTGGGAAATCACAGGGAAATGCGGATGCCCTGTCACGGGCACCATGTATGCTGACAAATGTTCAACCCCACAAGTCTGAACAGAGGGGGGGTATGTAAGGCAGTGACCGGTGTCATATGCGAGGGTCGCTATGTATCCCCCAGGATGTGCTTAGAAGCATATTAGATCCGCTGGAGTGCCTTGTGCTCACAGCAGGTTGCCTGTGAGACAAAGGGAAGAATAAAAGTGAGTGTGAACTGGGCCAAGTTATGTGACCCAAAAATTATTCACGAAAACCCGGTATGGGCTTTTATTTTTGAAACAGACTGCAGGAAGGTACTGGGGCCGGTCCGTTTCCTCCAGCCCAGATCTTATAGTGGCCCATGGCCATAGAATCTGGAGGAAAGAAAAAAAACCCTGCAAGAGAGTTTGGTTGTGTCAGTATTGGTCTGGGAATCAGACCTAGCAGGAGGCTTATGAGGAGCTCTTTCCGTGTGGAGCAACACGGGCCAGGCAGAGCCTAAAAAGCCGGACACCCCAGCGTACACGGTGGTATTTTCGTTCACGGCAACGGATTGTGGACTATGTTTATTTTTCCCAGCTGCATACCGAAGGACTTGTTTGCTTATTTTTCCAGTTTGTGAGTATGCTATAAAAATAAACAAGACTTTGTTTTTCTGAACTTTATATGGGTCATTGCCTTCTCACTGCACAGCAAGGACATCGCTGCATCACAGCTTTCAATACAACTTTAGCACATAGCAGATCACTGGAAACATAGTAAGGGTATGTTTCCACGTTCAGGATGGCCGGCGGTATCGCCGCAGTGGCGAAGCCGCTCGGTGCTAAGCCCCGCCCCCTTTCTGGGACGCGATCATGCCGGATGTGTTAACTCTTCACATCCGGGATGATCGCTCTCTCCCATAGCGCCCTGTGATATGCCTTGCGGGGACGCTGCGTCCCCGCAAGGTGAACGGACATGCTGCGATCTGAAAAGACGCGCAGCATGTCCGGAGTCGCAGGGCCGCCGCGTGCGGGTTTCCACGCATAGTGGAGACGGGATTTCATAAAATCCCCTCCACTATGCTGGAACATCTGGACGCTGCTTGTTTGACGCTGCAGCTCTGCGCAGCGTCAAACAAGCAGCGTTTCCTGACCGTGGAAACATACCCTAAGACAGTTTTGTCAAGACTGCTAATTTACATGCCTATCTAAAAAAAAGAAGCAGAAAATCATTGGAGTAAATTGCACCAAATACATGAACCGCTTACTGACATGTGACATAATGCTACGTCACATGTTGTGTTCTGGTGCACGGAGCGTACTCAGGAGAAGAGCCTGCAGCATATCCATGTAACAGCAGATATGGGAACGATCTCCAATTCCTGCTGTTTAGCTATTTAACTATCACTGCAGCAGCATTTAAACATTGTGATCACCAGGACGCATGTGCGAAGGGATCATTGAGGGACTATGGCTTTTCATGGTAGCCAATCATTGGACCATGAAAAATTATTTAAAATATACCCTTTAATTAATTGATTAAAAAACACAACTATACAAAGAAAAGACAAAATTAACACCAATATCTTAATTGGAATATATACAGCATAGGGGACACAATCTATCAGTTTTCGATTCCTCAGTCTTTTACCTACATTACAGCAGAGGTTGGCACCCTAGACCTGCGCTGAAGGTGTCCCCACTCGACAACGGTTGGCCCTTCGCTCCCTATTACCACCTGTTGATAGAAGGAAAGGAGTTATATAATAAATATTATATAGTATAAGCTTTTGTAGGTGTGTTAGTATCAAAAAAAGAGGGGGAGAGGTTAGTATCAAATGGTGTGATACAAAAAAAAGTGCTAGTGCAGTCATCAAATAACAAATAATGAAAAATCAACAATTACCACTCTCCCAATAATAAAAAAATATCAAAAATAAAAAAGCATATCTTCTATTGCCACATCTGTTAAAGTCTACAGTATCAAAATATAAAATGAATCAACCCAAATTGTAAGCACTGTAATGAGAAAAAGAATATAAATGACAAAATTGCGGTTATCTTATATGACCATCACACCTCCCTACAAAACTGCAGTAAAAAGTTATCAAAGTTATTTTGTATCTAATAAACGAGATACCAATTCACCGTGCTATGCTGAGATAATAGAGAGAGAGAGAGAAAAAAAATACTCTGTGATTGTGTTAATATGGAGCATATATCAGGAAACTCATAAGAATTAAATCCTTTTGGTGGTCAGTGTCACTGCCAATAAAAAATAGTATAGATCATATATGGAAATGGATAGAATTACCAGTAGTACTGCTGGCTAAAATATTTTCAGTACTTACTACTTGGTGCGAATGTTCATGAGAGACTTCTTGGACCGGGTACTGGGTTCTAGCGTGAAGGGGTTCTGCTAGTAGTATGCTTTAATTGTGCGCATTTAGTACTTCAGGGAATAACAATATGTTATATGATTAATGGATGTGTTCCCTATACCTAGAAACTAGCCTCTGAGTATTTGAGACTTACTGCGGTATAGGCAGAAGCAGCAATTGACAATTGAAGGTCGAGGCAGTCCAACCAGTGAGATACTGATGGAAAGCACTAGGTAAATGAGAGCAGTAATTAGAGGAAATCGCTCGTGCAGCTGAGTGCTTGAATAACCTGTGCTTATATGTGTAAGATTAGTTTGAGCCCCTAAGACCTTACTGCGATATAAGATACGGGCAGAGGCAGCGTATAATAATTGTAGGGGATGACAGCCCAACTAGTAGAAATGCTGATAGCAAGCACTAAATAAATGATATATGATAGGGGTGATTAGAGAAATACTCTCATACACTTAAATGCTAGAGATAGAATTGCAATTAGAGTGCGCTTACTTGAAGAGCCTATATCCTTGCGTGTGCTGGCTGGGTGCTGCTGCTAAGCGTGGTGGTGCTGGCTAGCAGTGACAGTGCGGTCTGAGGACGCGCCGACTCCTTGCGCGCTCTGGCCGGAAGCAGCACTAAGGGTTGCGGCTTGGAAAAAAGTTTCTGTGACATCACGTAGAAGCAGGACGGGTGCGCGATAGACTCAATCCTACGCATTTTAAGGGGTGTCGCCCCTCTTCATCAGGGATATGTTGTAAGCTATGCGCATTTGTCCATATATATACCGGCACCCTGAGCCCTACAGGTGTCTATCCTAATGGATGATTACCGTAATTAAACCTGGGCTGGTCTGTGTGTCCAATTAAGCCATCAGTTAGCCAGAATAGAGTTGATCAATGGATTTTGATGTATGGATGTAGTATTTTGATTCTGGGTAATGAGCTGCATTAGAGTAATGCATATGTATATAAAGCCGCACTCAGCTCAAATAGTGAAAGGCTTTCATGGGTTAAACTGAATAAAGTTAAATAAATATAGATAAATACATAAATATGTATGCCTATATGTAGAAATATAAAAATATAAAACATAACTTTTATTACTAGAATAGGATAAAAACTTCTGGTGTTATAAAATGAAATGAAAAAAAAAAGGTATTTTTAATACTAAGCCCAATCAGAGCTTATATAAAAGCTGATATAAAAGCTAAAAACACACACCATCATTCAGCTGCGGCATTGAAAACTAAATCTCCGAACACTAACAAATACTCGGAGACCACCCGAGCGTGCTCGGGAAAACCCGGGCAACGAGTACACTCGCTCATCACTAATCATGATTTTTACGTGTGAATGCAGTTTTATTCTTGAACATGTCAGACAGATAATGTTGATGTGATTTTTAAACATTCTTGTTACATACATATTGAGTAGAGATGAGCAGATTATTTTGTGCACCCCCTATCCACACTACAAGTTGGTGCTCTCTGGCTGTTGGCAGGAGATTCACAAATTTCCTTACTCTCCGGATCCCAGGCTCAGCTTATAATTAGCCGGGCTGCCGAGACTACACCTGTGTACGCCACATACCATACAAGTGTTGTCATGCCAGGCTCTAAAATTAAACATTGTGGTGGGTACCTGGTAGCTCAAGAAATTCACACAGTACTGACTTTGACCATGGACCGAAGTTAGGTAGAGTGCATTGATCTGTTCATCTCTAATATTAAGTATTGCTACAAAAATGAAGTTAAGTAAATGATTAGTATACACAGTAATAGAAAAATCACTAAGCATGTGCCACTTTGTTTCACCCATCAGATAATCCTGCACAGGTTGGAAGTGTTCCTGTTACAATAAAAATCTTAGATGTTAATGACAATGCTCCAGTCTTCACCAAATTTTTTGAGACATTCATGTGTGAAAATGCAAAAGCTGGGCAGGTAAGATAACTAAAAAAAAGTGTGTTAAACTATATTTCTATGAAAACGTTTTAGGACTACATGATAAATACAGTACCTAAAATATGCTAGAAAATAGCCCTGTCCCTTTTAAGGAGCTCTTTATGGAGTTGTGCCTTCTTATACTGATTCGCCAACAATCAACTAGTCACAGAAAGCTTCACATCTGGGGCCATCTACAATTAGTTTTTATTCCTGATTCCAAGTATTCAGCTTCACTACTGATCCATTTCCAATGAATGGATCATTACACAATGCCCTTTGAATACTGACTGGTTGATTAAGGCATGCATGTTCATTAAATTCACTTACTGCAAATGAATGAAGGATGTCAATTAAGATGAAGCATGTAGGAAGCCACAAACAGGCATAATGCAAGAAACCGCAGGCAGGTGGAGGACGTCAGGAAACTGCAGGCAGACAGAGTGCTGGTAACTGCAGGCAGGTGGAAGATGTTAGAAAATCCCAAGCAGGCAAGTGGAATGCATGAGAAGGTGTTTAGCAACCCAATGTTTAGCATCACAAAAGTCTTAATGCAATACCAAGACACAAGAGTGAGTCCCAGTAAGCGTTATGTAGACCAAGGTGGATGCTCACATGGGATCACGCCGGGCCATCTGCAAAGCCTGACGTGGAGTGCAGCAGAGTTTAGCAGAGCATGCAGAGGGAAGGAAAGTACATATCCGGGTAAGGTGCATAGCAGTACCCCTCTCTTAGGGTCCCTCCAAAATGAGTCCAAAACCGAAGAAGCAAGGACACACTCAGGATCGGTTACATCTTTCCTGTGATTCTCTTTGCCCGCAGAGAAGATATCTTTAGAGTCCTAATAGAAGGCAGGAGCATAAGGAGCTATGGATGCAGTAAGTGCTGAGCAGAGTTTCACAGGAGTAGGCTAAGGTAGAGTTTTGAGGCAATTGCAAAACCAAGATGGAGTACACTGGGCGATCTGGTTGTACGACCAGTCAATGACTGGAGCATGAAGCCATAGCCACGGAAGTCCCAATACCACTGTTGCATCAGAGAGAGGCAAAACTGAAAAAGAAATGTCCTCCATGTGTAGTGCACCAATCTGGAGAGTTACCTTCACTTTCCAGAATTGAATACAACCACCTGGAATTGTGGAGCCATTAACGGAGCTTACCTTTGGCAGTGACTGCAAAGAAACCAAAGGGATTTTCAACCTTTCAGCCAGAGAAAAGTCCATAAAATTTTTAGCTGCTCCAGAATCAATAAATGCTTAAAGAACTGTAAGAAACAGTCATAGGCAGAATTTTTTTTTTCGTGGATATACTGTAAGAGTAAATCGTAGAGGAATCCTTCCTCTTTGCCTAGGTTATAAGGTTCACCCTATTTGTATTTCAGTTGGAGTGATAATGATCCTGTTCACCACAATACAAACCAAGTCCCTGTGATAGTCGTTCAGATCTTTCATTCAGAGTTAGTCTGCTCCAACCAATCTCCAAAGGTTTAGGTGCAACTGGTTTGGAAGGGAATGTTAATTTCTCTTTTGGAGGAGAGATATGAGAATCCACAGTTTTCTCCCTAGACCTCTCTTTAAAATGTAAGTTAACACGAGTAGCGAGGGATATTGACTCATCACGTGAAGATTAGTGATGAGCGAATATACTCGTTACACGAGATTTCCCGAGCACGCTCGGGTGACCTCGGAGTATTTTTTAAGTGCTTGGAGATTTAGTTTTCATTGCTGCAGCTGAATGATTTATATCTGTTAGCCAGCATAAGTACATGTGGGGGTTGCCTGGTTGCTAGGGAATCCCCACATGTAATCAAGCTGGCTAAGAGATGTAAATCATTCAGCTGAGGTGAGGAAAACTAAATCTCCGACCACTAAAAAATACTCGGAGGTCACCCGAGCATGCTCGGGAAATCTCGAGTAGCGAGTATATTCGATCATCACTAGTGAAGATGGCTTGACATGACTTGACAGGCAGCTGTAAAAGACAGCCAGGAGAGCGTCATTGTTATATGTTAACTCAACAGAAAGAAGGCAGAACGGGATTGCACAGTGAGTCCCTTGTCTGAGCTACAGAATGGAATCGGCAATGCAGTGAACACAACCCAGTTCATCAAACGCTTTCTGAAAGGCAGACAAGAAAGATGGTATGGCATGTATGATGGAGTCATCTCATTACCACAATGGTACGGCCAATGCCAAAGCATCGCGAGATAAAGAAAAATGTAGGCCACATCTGAACAAAATTGCTGGAAACACAACTTAAAGTGTATGATGCTCTGATGCACAAAGCTCCAGCAGGCCTTTATGTTGCCATCAACACATGTAGGAATGGGAAAATGTGCAGATGTCTTCCAGACCAAGTGATGCATGGGGGAATTTAAGCTGCTGCAAGTGTTGAGGATCTGGTAGTGAGGTTGCAAGAATCTACGACAGACCATACACACGGGCTGTGAGATCCTGCACAGCCTTGACAAGCACCTGTTGACTTGAAAAAAAATATAAAAAGAGATATAACACAATAGTGATCACCTTACAATATTTTTTATTGGTTACAACAACAACAACAAAAACACAAAAGATTTTTCAAAAACATTTAAAAAGCAAAAAAATTTGCTGTAATATAACAAATACCAAAATATCATAAATAGTGATGAGCGAGTATACTCGTTGCTCAGGTTTTCCCGAGCACACTCGGGTGGTCTCCGAGTATTTGTTAGTGCTCGGAGATTTAGTTTTCGTTGCCTCAGCTGCATGATTTACAGCTGATAGACAGCTGGAATACATGTGGGGATTCCCTAGCAACCAGGCAACCCCCATATGTACTCAGGCTGGCTAGCAGCCGTAAATCATGCACCTGCGTCAACAAAAACTAAGTCTCCGAGCAGTTACAAATACTCGGAGACCCACCCTAGCATGCTCGGGAAAACCTGAGCAACGAGTACACTCGCTCATCACTAATCATATAGACAAGGTGTGTCTATCTTGTGGCTCACAACCAAAAGTTATTGATGTGTGTCCTTGATATAATATATACTAATTTGGTGCCATAACAAAATTGTAAAACACACTTGATTTTATGAAGGGTATATTTGGCACAATTGTGACTTTGCATGTGTCAATTTTATCAGGACATTCATTATTAGATATAACCTTCTCCAATAGTAAAGACTCCTATCCCTAATATATCACCAATTGGGCATCAGAGATTATAGATGGACCAGATTTTGTACAAAGTGCATTGTGCAAATATCCCCTTACATGTGTCAATCTCAGTACAGGGGCACACAGTAAATGTACCCTTCTCAGCTGGCAAATATACTATGAAAGTTCCCATGCACATAATATATGTGAGTTTGATCCATACACAGAGATCTCATTTTAAACAGATTACTATCAATTTATTTTAGAAATGTGTATTAATATCAATAATCCACAAGCATTCTAACAATTGTCCCACATAGAAAATATACGTGGAATGGATCTGTGTGCACTGCACTTATTAATATGGTGGATCGAATAGCTCCATATAAGTGTTTATCCGAATATCTATAGTGCTTACTGAATAGCTGCCTCGGTAACCTGGATACCGGGAATGCTCCCGATAATCAGCTGTTCGGTGCCGCATCCCTACTTATTACCTACTGTATATGTTATATCATCCAAAATACACATGTGCTCTGCTATTTTTAGAACTCCTATAGAAATAAATGAAGACTGCCATGCATGCACAGCCACCTGTCCATTTACATCAGCCATAAAAATAGTCAGGGAACCCCTGTTCTCGAGGTATAAGGCACAGAGTTGGAACTCACATCTATTAGGGTACGTTCCCACGAACCGGAACTAGCAGCGTTTTGGACTCAACGTATGTTCTTTGCGTCCAAAGCGCTTAGTTCTATTGAACGCAGGTAAATTCTCATGTGTTCATTGAACCATGCACCTTTACCGCATTCAATATACTCTATTGATTACATTTCTGTTGCGGAGGCTACTGACTCCGCAAAAGAAATTGACATGCTGCGGTCTTGATAGACACACCACATGTCAGTGTCATATTCTATGGTTCAAAGTTTGAACATTTGCCAATTAGCATGTGAAGCAGCCAATGTCTATAACCTGGATAGGTTTCAGATCTATTAGTTTGTGCTTATTGGGTGCACTGCAATTCATGCAGACTGGTAATGTAAAACGGATAAGATTATATACAGCTGTGTGAAAAAGTGTTTGCCCCCTTCCTGATTCCCTATTTTGCATGTTTGTCATACTTAAATGTTTCAGATCACCAAACAAATTTAAATATTAGACAAAGATAACACAAGTAAACACAAAATGCAGATTTTAAATGAAGGTCTTTGTTATTAAGGGAAAAAGAAATCAAAATCTACAGGGTCCTGTGTGAAAAAGTGATTGCCCCCTAAACCTAATAATTGGTTGGGCCACCCTTAGCAGCAACAACTGAAATCAAGCTTCTGCGATAACTGACAATGAGTCTTTTTCCACGCACTGGCACAATTTTGGCCCACTCATCCCTGCAGAATTGTTGTAATTCAGCCACATTGGACGGTTTCCAAGCATGAACCACTTTTTTAAGGTCATGCCACAGCATATCAATGATCGGATTAAGGTCAGGACTTTGACTAGACTACTCCAAATTGTTAATTTGGTTTTTCTTAAGCCATTCAGAGGTGGACTTGCAGGTGTGCCTTTATTTAAAAACTGGTTTTTGTGTTTACTTGTGTCATATTTGTCTAATATTTAAATATGTTTGGTGATCTGAAACATTTAAGTGTGACAAACATGCAAAAAAATAGGAAATCAGGAAGGGGCAAACATTTTTTCACACAGTTGTATATGGCAAATAGAAGTCAGGAAACAGGGCCAAACCTATATCATACCAAAGGAAAATAAAAACAGATTTGATCTGATTCCACTAAATTAAAAGCTAACTAATATTGCAAATAACTTCTTAAGAGAAGAACATTTAGGATATCAAACCAAAAATTCCAATTGCAGACACGTGTTTGGAGGTGTTTGCCTCTCTTCGGTGCAAAAGCAAAAGAACGGATTCGGCTGGGTGACAGACCTCTGACAGGATTTCTAAGGGATAAAGTTTCTACTTGTGGAGAGTGCCAAGTCAGCATCAGGAGACTTATAGGCCATTCAATGTTCATCTGGGAATGTAAATATGCAAATAGGCTCTTCAGAGAAAAAGAGTACAGGAACTTTAGTGCCTGTAGTGAAAAACAAGAACCGAGGGATATGGATATCCCTGTGCCATCACCAATCTGTGATGGAGCTTACACAGTCACAGCTCTCTGGCACCCCTTAACCTCAGGTCAGTCAGGGAACTGCACCTAGGATAAGTAGTAGCCAGAGAGACTGCGCTGTCACTTTATGGTTATCGGGGCACTCTGCAGTGAGGTCGGTATATATATCACCAGTCCCAGGCCGGGAATATATATATAAACCTCCAGTCCGTCACTGCCAGGATCCCCCATTAACACCAGAACTGGGTGCTGCCACCGGTTCCTCATTAGATATAAGCCCGGTCTGTTAGTAAGCTTATATCAGGTCAGGAACGTAGCGTATAAGTACTAGCCGGAATCACAGGTTTCGAGACAAAACAGCAGCCGAAAATGAATTGATATTTTAATTGCCGAAAGGTGCACTAGATAATACAAATATATACAGAGTAATATATAGATATTACAGCCAGAAGTACAGATAAAGGTAGGGTACGGGTATGGGATTGCAGTTAGCTATATGTGTCACGTTACCATTAATTATAACTTGTGAATGAATGGAAGCTCTAGTATCCACAGGCACCTTCTTAGTTTCTGGTCTGTCTCCAAGCCTGATGTGACATGGCTTCCATGGCAGAACAATGAGAAAGCCTAAAGGCGTGTAGCTAGCTTTTAATGCCTAGGTAGCTCCCTCCCATATTCACCACTGCCCCCCTCTTGTTGGATTGAAATCTCCTCCCTTGAACTCCTAGCTGAAATAATTCCCAATATCTAGGATGGGTCATAACTTCCTAGTGGGAGGTCCAAACGGGACAATTGACAACCCATTTGTTGGGGCTGGACCAATATGGAGAGTCCAAACTTGGGTCAGCTACGTGGTTCTGGAGAGCCAGCCTCGATAGCTTGGTATCCAGGACAGCTAGAGAAAAATTAGGCACAGGGGTGTGTGCGGAGGGCTCCCAGGGTTCTGGTAGTATATTGGACTTAACCCTGAGATGCACGGTACTCTCATAATTCACCTCTAGGTGTCGGTGCCCAAGCGTCTATGCTTTCCCTTGATAGCTGATTGACGTTGGCCTCCTTGCACAAAAGACAGCAGGGAGTCCCAGATCTGCTCCTCCTCACCTTCATTAACACGTGGCCTCTATTTCTGTGGCCATATGGTAAAATCATGTTCCTTTGGGAACTTGAACTTGTGTACTTATCCCAAGAGTGGGGGCCACAACTCTGCTGTGAAAGGAGATCTCTGGATAATCTATGGAGCCTGAATTAATGAATCCAAAATGGAGTCTCTCTCGTCCCTCACAGTGTCATGGGGTTAATGATTCTTATCCTAAGTCATGTGACAAGGCCCTTTAAAGGTTCAGTATTGACTTTCATTGCTACTTCCAGAAGGTGGCACTAGAGTTTGTTAATATTGGTGACTTAAGTGAAGACTCATGTCCATCTTGAGCTTGATTACATGAGCTCTGTCTTCACATTTCTATTTCCTCTTATTTGTTAAGGTAGGATTCACAGTGTTATGGTACACCATTTTACGGTGAAGTTTGGGGTTCCTTCATAAGTTTTATAATTACACAATGTATCTCTGATTACTAAAGAGAACCATTAGCTTCACCAAACGAATGCCATTGCTGAGTAGAGTACTAAAAGATGAGCCCTATGTGCTTGACAGCACCGCTATGTAAATGTAATCAGAAGTGCTGAACAGAGGTCAAACAACCAGATGAGGGCTGTTTTATGCATAAAATGGGTACACTATCCAGGATTAGGTCCACCCTCTGTGCACTTGAAGCCTCATTTACATAAAGATTGAAAATGGAATTTCTCAGTGATGGAACATCAATTTGTAACCAGGAAGGTGTTTGTACTTGCATTTTTTTCACCCTACTTATCAATGTCACTTGTTTTATGACCCTAAAGCTTTTGACAGGTTGGTTCCCTTTAATGTCATATTCAAAAATGCATCTGATAATTTTACCTGTTATGTGTATATTTGTGTTTCAGCTAATTCAGACTGTAAGCGCAATAGATCAAGATGATCCTCCAGAGGGTCAACATATATACTATAGCCTGGCTCCTGAAGCTGCTAATAATCCGAATTTTACATTGAGGGATAACCAAGGTAACCTATGGAACCTATATTTACTGTACACTTACATCAATCTATCTGTGGCTTTCTTTACATTTTTTTCTTGCATTTTTAGCCATGCCATGAATTTTATGCCTATTCAACAATTTGTTTGTTTTATTTTGTTCACAAATTCGGGTTGTTGTTGTTGTTTTTTCCTATAGAGGATTTTTTCTAAGGGGAAAACACATGAGTAAAACACCACAGCTAGAGCATTCAACATTTAAAAAAAACCACGCAACAGAAATGCTGTAGCAAAAACATCCAGTTGGAATAGAAAAAGCCCCCAAAAATGCAGTTTTTGTAGCCTGTTACATATTTCACTATTAACTAGTAGACTCAATCTGGCTGCAATGTTTCTTTTGCAACAAATAAAAATTAGAAAAACACAGCATTTTACCAAAAATCTGTGAAAAATCCCTTAATATAACAAATAATTTATACAAATGCAATGTTAAAATATGTGAGCTGCATTAGCTCAAATCTTTACTCGTGTGTAGAGTGGTATACCGCAGTGTAATAGCATTGGACTTTATTCATATAAGCATACTGTATAACATATTACTATTATTTATTGTTAGGTAATACTAATATTCATAGATTCATACATGTACGGCGCAAGTCGGGAGTGGGTGTATGGAACGGAATGTGATGGCTTTGTACTACAGCCAAGACCTTCCGCTAACAATTGCGGGTGCAGAAGTGTTAACCTGTTAAATGCCACTGCCAATCTCTGACAGTGGAATTTAACATGCACTGGCATGCGCTTCATTATCTCACCCATCGGCGCCCGTGACTTAATCGTGGGGCACCGATGAGTTGTCATGAAAACCGGGGGCAGCTGATGACCCTTGTGCTTGTCATTACAGAGCATTTCTGGCCAGGCTTTGAAGGAGACCGTGAATTTTGCTATATGTAGCAATGCTGTGGCATCGCTATATATAGCACAAGTGATCGGACTATCACATCTAAAAAGTCCCCTAAGGGGACAAACAATAACAGTGAAAAGTTAAAAAAAAAAACCTAAAATTTCAAATAATCATTCTTTTTCCCTATTGAAAAAAAAGATATTGAAAAAAAAATACACGTGTCATATCGCGGTGTTCAGAAGTGTGGGATCTATGAAAATCTAAAGACAATGAACCTGATCAGTAAACACGTAAACGAAAAAAATTCAAGCACACCAAGATTGCATTTCTGTAAGGGTATGTGTCCACGTTCAGGATTGCATCAGGATTTGGTCAGTATTTTACATCAGTATTTGTATGCCAAAACCAGGAGTGGAACAATTAGAGGAAAAGTATAACAGAAACATATGCACCACCTTTGCATTTATCACCCACTCCTGGTTTTGGCTTACAAATACTGATGAAAAATCCTGACCAAATCCTGATGCAATCCCGAACGTGGACACATACCCTAACAAGCGGTCAAAAAGTCACATCTATTTCAAAATGGTATTAATAAAAAAAAAAAGTCTCACCCCGCAAAAAAATAAGCCATCACACAGCTCCATTAGCTGAAAAATAAAAATGTTACGGGTCTCGGAAAATGGGTATATAATCTCCCCCCAAAAAATTTTGCACCCCTAAAATAATAAAAAGCTAGACATGTTGAGTATCACCGTAATCATAATGATGAGGAGAATTATATTGGAGGTCATAATTTCACTGGACTTGGATTTTTTTTCTCATTTTCCAGTACACCATGTGATAAAATGAAAGGTTTCATTCAAAAGTACAACTTGTCCTGCAAAAAAAAGCCCTCATATGTCAATGTGGACAGAAAAATAAAAATGTATGTCTCTGGGAAGAAAGGAGGAAAAAAGAAAACACAAAAGTGGAAATTGGCACTGTTGTGAAGGAGTTAATCAAAGTGCAGCCGGGAAACATGGATTTTCTGAATATCCCTCTAAATATGGATAAAAAAAAAATACTTTCAAAATGATTTCATTATGCTTGCATGAATAAGACCTAACAATAATTACCTTAAGGGTATGTGTCCACGTTCAGGAAACGCTGCGTTTTTGCCGCAGCGTCAAAAATGCAGCGTCCAGATGTTACAGCATAGTGGAGGGGATTTAATGAAATCCCGTCTCCACTGTGCATTAAAAAACACATGCGTTTTTCCCGCAAAAACGAACGCACATGCGTTGCGTTTTTTCAGAACGCAGCATGTTGCTACAATGAGCAAAACACGCAGGAACACCGCAGGTGACCTGCCAGTGACCTCAGGTGCATTTTTGGTCAGGATTTTACCTGCATAAAATCCTGACCAAAGCCTGAAGCAAGCCTGAACGTGGACACATACCCTAATACATAACCTGTTATACTGTGCAGACTGTGAGCCCTCGCGGGCAGGGTCCTCCCTCCTTATGTACATGTGTGCCTTGTTTTTTGCTCATGTTTATTGTACTTGTCTATATTTGCCCCCTTTTTCACATGTAAAGCGCCATTGAATAAATGGTGCTATAAAAATGTATAATAAGATAAATAATAATACTGTAATTTAACATTGATTGTGCTTGTCTTCATGTCTACTAGATAACACAGCCTGGATCCTGACTCGAAAATCTGGCTTCAAACAAAGTGAACAGAGCATCTTTTACATCCCAATCTTAATAGCAGACAATGGGCGCCCAATGTTGAGCAGTACTGGTACTCTGACCGTTCAAGTCTGCAGTTGTGATCAAGATGGTGATATAATGTCTTGCAGTGCGGAACCATACACTTTACCCATAAGCCTAAGCAGAGGAGCACTGATTGCTATCCTCGCCTGCATTTTTGTACTATTAGGTAAGCTATACTTATTTATAGAAGCCTTTTTAGTATGTTATTGTAATGATAAATGCCCCCAAAGCTTCTGCCTTTATTAAAGGTAATCTATCAGAAGGTTTTTGTTATATAATCTAAGAGCAGCATGATGTAGGGACTGAGACCGTGATTCCAGTAATGTGTCACTTGTTAGGCCAGTCTCACACGTCCAGATAATTCCGGAACCGGAGAAATCGGTACCGGAGTTATCCGTGTCCGTGTGCTCACGTGGCACATCAGTGTGGCACACGTGCGGCAGCCGTGTGCCGACTGAGGACCACACGGACCCTGCAGGAGATAGCGCTACAGTTAAGCGCTGTCCCCTGCTTTTGGTGCTGAAGCCAGCATTCATTCCTTCTCCCCAGCAGCGTACGCTGGAGAGAAGGAATGAAAAATCATGTTTTTTAAAAAAAAATTTTGCTTAAAATAAAGTTTTGGGTCACCTCCCGCCTCCCACCCCCGCACACCCGCCCGCTTGCAGAGAAATACTCACCCAGCTCCCGCGATGCGTCCTCTGAGTGCCGACTTCAGCACCAAAAGCAGGGGACAGCGCTTAACTGTAGCACTGTTTCTCCAGCGGCGGTACTTGCACACGGAGGAGAGTGCACACTGTTCTCCGTGTGCATGTGTGCGGAATGTTTTGCGGACTGTGCTGCCGGAGAAAAGCGGACATGTTTTGCACATGGACACACGGTCCGCGAAAAATCACTGACATGTGCAGAGACACATTGATTTTAATGTGTCTACGTGTGTCAGTGTCTCCGGTACGTGAGAAAACTGTCACTACACGTACCGGAGCCACTGACATGTGAAACCGGCCTTAGGCTATTTGTTGCTGTTTCAGTAAAATCACTGTTTCATCAGCAGGAGATTATCACTGCAGGACAACTAACCTCCAGCCTCAAAGTCACCTGCTCTGTGCAACCCCGCCCCCACCAGTGATTAGCAGCTTTCTATCAATGTGCAGTGTAGACAGCAAGCTGCCAATTAGTGTTGTGGGCGGGGTTATACAGAGCTCAACATTCAGAGAAAGAACTGCTAGATCTGCAGCAGAGAAAAACAGGTAATGTTTCAAAATGCAGACCAACAAGCGACACATAGCAGCGCGATGCAGGGGCTGGGACCTCGATTCCATCAGATTACATAGCAAAAACCTGGTAACAGATTCCTTTTAAAAGATTATTCCCAGCATTGAAAGAAATTCTTGAGATCTGTGTGGCTTTAGCTATGGGGACTCCTACCAATACCGAGTATGGGGCTATAAAATGTCCTGTCCATTCAAAACTGCAGACACTTTGGTGGAACTTGACAGACCTCATGATAAGTCATTAGTATCCATTAAGGGCCACCGCTATGTCTGCCTGATCTAGTACAGCCATGTGGCTTCCATTAAATACTGAAGCCACAGCACTGAAATAAACCTTACTTAAACTTCAGAAGGAAACAGTTTGCAAGTTTATTAAATGGATTTGGCTTAGTTTGTGTTGCCTTCTTCTTGCTTTCAGGAAACAAGGGCTGTAAATCTACTCATTTGATTGCATTAGGTTTGTAAGTTGCAATAAATAATACATTAAAATAGACAGAACTTCTGAGGTTCATGCAATAAGGGGGCACTTATATTACATAAAAGACCAGAAATGCACACACTTTATATGTCGCTGGACACTGAGCTGACAGATTGCTTTATTGTCCATATTAATTTCATGACATCCCTGGGTCTTATTAACACTCGGAGGCAGCTGCTGTATTATAATGTAGAATTTGTGATCTCTAATCTTGTGCTCCATGCATGTAAATGAGTTGTCAGCAGGTGATTGTACTGCATGATATTCTCTGCAGCTATCCATTGGATATACATAGAGAGGTTTTTTTAATTCAACATTTCAGGACTGTCTGTATGGTTTATAATGACCATGTACAACACAAATACTTCTGGCATTTGTGGTCCCTGCGGTCAGTACACTTCACATGCTCTGAAAGCGAATGCTGGTTTTCAAATGTGTGTCCAGAAGGCATTTTTCTAGTGAGCTGTCATTATCAGCAGACCAAAGATATATAATTTAGACAGTGCAAAGCATGATGAAGAATACCAACAAAGTGCATAATTTAATGACATACAATTATATACATAAGGAAATGGATAATAAAAACCTAAGACCACTGAAAGCTTGAAACTTCTGGTTTTAGGATGTGTGCACACGTTGCTGATTTTTTGCGTTTTTTTCCCATATTTTCGCTATAAAAACACTATAAAACCACAAAAAAACATACATTATGCATCCCATCATTTAGAATGAATTCCGCAATTTTTGTGCACATGATGCGTTTTTTTCCGTGAAAAAAACACATCGCGGTAAAAAACGCAGCATGTTCATTAATTTTGTGGATTTTTTGCAGATTTCCCACTATATTATGCATTGGGAAATGTCCCGAAAAATCCGCAAAAAAAACACACCAAAAACGCCCAAAAACGCGCAAAAAAATGCATGCAGATTTTTTGCAGATTTCTTGCAGAAAATTTCCAGTTTTTCTCAGGAAATTTCTGCAAGAAATCCTGAACGTGTGCACATAGCCTTACAGTCATTAAGGCCGGAGTCACACTAGCATAGAATACGGACGAGTGCTTTGTGAGAAAACATCGCATAGCACTCGGACCAATGTTAATCTATGGGGAAGCTCACATCAACGTTTTTTTTTCTCGGGCGTAATCTATGCGTGAGTGAAATTGCAGCATGCTGAGATTTTACATATATATCATCCGAGTCTCGCCAATGCAAGTCTATGGGTGCGAGAAAAAATCGGACACCACACGGACCATCAGTGTGACTTGTGAGAAATACACACACATTTTCCTCATTTCAACCCATTGAGTCATTAAATTAATTGGGGAAAAAGCAGTGAGAAATCTTAAGCCATACACCTGTCATACGGATTGCATACAGATGTCATACAGACACATAGATGCGAGGAAATCGCATCATCACATTGCAAACGCATTAGACACGGATGACCATACGGAGAATATCTGTGCGACTCTTGGCCGAGAGAATCGGACCTATTTTTCATGCGTTAAGTGTGACGCCGGCCTAACCCTCAGCATCACACACCCTCCTACTATGGGGCTGTTTAGTAGTATTTTTGTTTTTCTGAGTCAAAGGTAATTTATCAGTCATTCATTCAAAGGTTTCCAACAGACAAAAACAAATATGAAAAAAGGTGCACCAGGGGTGAGACAAGCTCGCCCGATGCCAATATAAGGGTTTTAGAATGTGTCCTTTACGTTGTGCAGCTAAGACACCCTGCATGCAAGTCTCTATCAAGTGCAGGCAAGCCTGTGTTCACATAGTGTTTATAGCGTATGTCATAAAGTACGCTCTGAGGGCAAACCAAAGAAAGTATTCGGTTAGTATTACTGACTCATCATCTGAAAAAAAGTATTGGACATATGTTCAGGAAGTATGCTATAGTATACTTCTTTTCTTCAGAACTAAAAAGCATCATGAAATGTTAACTAATATCTAATATATAATTGCCTAGAATACTACTTCCTGCAATTTGTGCCAACTTCCGTGGCTTTGTCCGGAGCTAATGTCCGGAGCTAATGTTCGGAGCTAATGTCCGGAGATAAGTGACGTCACCAGTGTCCTACACCCAGGCAGAGCACAGTGGCCCCAGGCAGAACATGGGGCCCCAGGCAGAGCACAGGGGCCGCAGGCAGAGCACAGGGGCCCCAGGCAGCATATGGGGCCCCAGGCAGAGCACAGGGGCCCCAGGCAGCATATGGGGCCCCAGGCAGAGCACAGTGGCCCCAGGCAGAGCACACACCAAATCGGAGGCCGAGGGGCCCCGCCAACCAAATCGGAGACCGAGGAGCCCCGCCCACCAAATCGAAGGCCGAGCGGCCCCGCCCACCAAATCGGAGGCCGAGGGGCCCCGCCCACCAAATCGGAGGCCGAGGGGCCCCGCCCACCAAATCGGAGGCCGAGGGGCCCCGCCCACCAAATCGGAGGCCGAGGGGCCCCGCCCACCAAATCGGAGGCCGAGGGGCCCCGCCCACCAAATCGGAGGCCGAGGGGCCCCGCCCACCAAATTGGAGGCCGAGGGGCCCCACCAACCAAATCGGAGGCCGAGGGTCCACACCAACCAAATCGGAGGCCGAGGGGCCCCGCCCACCAAATCGAAGGCCGAGGGGCCCCACCCACCAAAGCGGAGGCCGAGGGTCCCCGCACACCAAATCGGAGGCAGAGGGACCCCGCCCACCAAATCGGAGGCCGAGGGGCCCCGCCCACCAAAGCGGAGGCCGAGGGGCCCCGACCACCAAATCGGAGGCCGAGGGTCCCTGCCCACCAAATTGGAGGCCGAGGGTCCCTGCCCACCAAATCGGAGGCCGAGAGTCCCTGCCCACCAAATCGGAGGCCGAGGGTCCCTGCCCACCAAATCGGAGCCCGAGGGGCCCCGCCAACCAAATCGGAGGCCGAGGGGCCCCGCCAACCAAATCGGAGGCCGAGGAGCCCCGCCCACCAAATCGAAGGCCGAGCGGCCCCGCCCACCAAAGCGGAGGCCGAGGGGCCCGGCCCCACCCACCACATCGGAGGCCGAGGGGCCCGGCCCCACCCACCACATCGGAGGCTGAGGGGCCCCACCCACAACATCGGAGGCCGAGGGGCCCCGCCCACCAAATCGGAGGCCAAGGGGCCCCGCCCACCAAATAGGAGGCCGAGGGTCCCCGCCCACCAAATAGGAGGCCGAGGGTCCCCGCCCACCAAATCGGAGGCCGAGGGTCCCTGCCCACCAAATCGGAGGCCGAGGGGCCCCGCCAACCAAATCGGAGGCCGAGGGGCCCCGCCCACCAAATCGGAGGCCGAGGGTCCCCGCCCACCAAATCGGAGGCCGAGGGTCCCCACCCACCAAATCGGAGGATAAGGGGCCCCGCCCACCAAATCGGAGGCCGAGGGGCCCCACCAACCAAATCGGAGGCCGAGGAGCCCCGCCCACCAAATCGAAGGCCGAGCGGCCCCGCCCATCAAAGCAGAGGCAGAGGGACCCCGCCAACCATATCGGAGGCCGTGGGGCCCCGCCAACCAAAGCAGAGGCCGAGGGTCCCCGCCCACCAAATCGGAGGCAGAGGGACCCCGCCCACCAAATCGGAGGCCGAGGGGCCCCGCCCACCAAAGCGGAGGCCGAGGGTCCCCGCCCACCAAATCAGAGGTCGAGGGTCCCCGCCCACCAAATCGGAGGCCGAGGGTCCCCGCCCACCAAATCGGAGGCCGGTCCCCGCCCACCAAATCGGAGGCCGAGGGTCCCCACCCACCAAATCGGAGGACGAGGGGCCCCACCAACCAAATCGGAGGCCGAGGAGCCCCGCCCACCAAAAGTAAGTGCGGCCCCAAAAGTAAGTGCGCCCCCGGGTGCAAAAGTAAGTGCGCCCCCGGGTGCAAAAGTAAGTGCGCCCCCGGGTGCAAAAGTAAGTGCGCCCCCGGGTGCAAGAGTAAGTGCGCCCCCGGGAGCAAAAGTAAGTGCGCCCCCGGGAGCAAAAGTAAGTGCGCCCCCGGGTGCAAAAGTAAGTGCGCCCCCGGGTGCAAAAGTAAGTGCGCCTCCGGGTGCAAAAGTAAGTGCGCCCCCGGGTGCAAAAGTAAGCGCGCCCCCGGCCCCGGGTGCAAAAGTAAGCGCGCCCCCCAGTCCCGTGTGTGAAAAGTGCTGCTGTAAAGCTGGTAGCGCTGTTCAAGCACCATGTATTTCCTTCAGGAAATGCCCATCTAATATATAATTGCCTAGAATACTACTTCCTGCAATTTGTGCCAACTTCCGTGGCTTTGTCCGGAGATAATGTCCGGAGCTAATGTCCGGAGATAATGTCCGGAGCTAATGTCCGGAGCTAATGTCCGGAGATAAGTGACGTCACCAGTGTCCTACACCCAGGCAGAGCACAGTGGCCCCAGGCAGCATATGGGGCCCCAGGCAGAGAACAGTGGCCCCAGGCAGAGCACAGGGGCCCCAGGCAGCATATGGGGACCCAGGCAGAGCACAGTGGTCCCAGGCAGAGCACAGGGGCCCCAGGCAGAGCACAGTGGCCCCAGGAAGAACATGGGGCCCCAGGCAGAGCACAGTGGCCCCAGGCAGAGCACAGGGGCCCCAGGCAGAACATGGGGCCCCAGGCAGAGCACAGGGGCCCCAGGCAGAGCACAGGGGCCCCAGGCAGCATATGGGGCCCCAGGCAGAGCACAGGGGCCCCAGGCAGCATATGGGGCCCCAGGCAGAGCACAGTGGCCCCAGGCAGAGCACAGGGGCCCCAGGCAGCATATGGGGCCCCAGGCAGAGCACAGTGGTCCCAGGCAGAGCACAGGGGCCCCAGGCAGCCTATGGGGCCCCAGGCAGAGCACAGTGGCCCCACGCAGAACACAGGGGCCCCAGGCAGAGCACAGGGGCCCCAGGGGGCATATGGGGCCCCAGGCAGAGCACAGTGGTCCCAGGTAGAGCACAGGGGCCCCAGGCAGCCTATGGGGCCCCAGGCAGAGCACAGGGGCCCCAGGCAGCATATGGGGCCCCAGGCAGAGCACAGTGGCCCCAGGCAGAGCACAGGGGCCCCAGACAGAACATGGGGCCCCAGGCAGAGCACAGGGGCCCCAGGCAGAGCACAGGGGCCCCAGGCAGCATATGGGGCCCCAGGCAAAGCACAGGGGCCCCAGGCAGCATATGGGGCCCCAGGCAGAGCACAGCGATATTTTGGACCACTGTGCGGTGTTTCAGACCCCCTGTGTGATGTCTGGGGCCCTGTTCTTAAGTATATTAAAGATTAAAGTAACGTATATTAAAGTATATTATAGATCAAATTTGACACGTTTATGAGCACCATTGAGTGATATACTCAAGAATGACATAATTTTTCAACATTTTATGGTTTCAAACTGTAAACACTCAGAGTTTTTTTTACTTCAACCAGAAAACCTTAACGGTTCATAAAAAACTTGACTGTTCAGGATATGATAAAAGTCATAGTATTCTGAATCTTTAACTTATAAAGATACCTTTACATGGGATGATTATTGGTTCCAGAGAGGCTTTCGGCCGATAATCGTACACATGGCTGGTGACAGGACAATACAATATAAACGTTCAAAGGTAAACACTGATAACATTAAAATCTAATATATAATTGCCTAGAATACTACTTCCGGCAATTTGTGCCAACTTCCGTGGCTTTGTCCGGAGATAATGTCCGGAGATAAGTGACGTCACCAGTGTCCTACACCCGCTCAGGGTGGACAAAGATATATGCCTTCGTGGTGCGCGGCACTTTTCTGATTGGTTGCCGCCTGCCGCGAGCGACCAATCAGAAATGTGCCGTACTGTCAAGAATTGTCAAGAGCTGGTGAGTGCAGCCATTTTTTGTTCTTTCTTACTATTATTTATTAATTGTATTATTCTTACATTTGAATAAATAAAGTATATATGGATTCTAGACTCCCGATTCTTTAGAATCGGGCTGCCATCTAGTTGTGATGATAATTTTGTAATTTTTTTCACCATTCCTACATCACCCATCAAAATTGTCTAGCAAGCTCTGCACCTCTCTTATGAATGGTGTACTTTTATCCATGTAGTTTTGCCTACTGTTTTCTTCCCTTCTGTTTCAATATTGATTCCCAGATTTCACATTGCATTTTATTTCGCTATGCTCTCCTTTAAGTGTGTTGATGCATGATCATAGCATTACATGGGCAGTTAGAGTCCATACCATCTCTGCCTGCTTTGGTTCCACTGTGATTATCATTCTCACTATGTTTTCATAAACAAACTAATATATCATGAGTATACAGTGTGATAGAAGCTATCTAATCATCATCAGTAACTGTGATAGTAATTTCTGTTCCATCTGTGGAGAACCTCTGTGGTTCAGTTCATGCTGTTACATCATAAAACTGTTTTAGTGACTGGGATAATGACCCCTCTTCAGGGACATAAAGGCATGTAATTCCCAGTAGGTCACCATGAGGTTACATGACTTTAGGAGAAGAATACCATGATTTGTCAGATAGAAAGGAACAGCTAAATAATTTAATATTTGCTTATTACATATATAAAAAGACTAGCAATATTTTTTTAAAAAAAACATTGGAGCACTACTTTGATAAATTTAAATCCACTCAAGTCACTCATAACACTGTAAAACTAAAGAACCATTTATCTACAGACTGCCTGACAGACCAAACTGGTGGTATAAACTAAGCATGTAGAGTCTGGTTCATCATTTAAGACACTTTTCTTTTTTTATCTTGTGGTAATCACTAACGTATTTTGTGCCTTATTCATAAAAATGCGTTTCATGCATTTTACGCAAATATTTTAAAAAAAAATCTGTCTTTAATCATGATTGCAACTTTTTATGCTCCCTCCTGAGCCCTAAACAACTGGCACTTTTCACCAACTTCAGAGGAGGATATGGCCACTTAACTCCTAGAATAAACCACATCCATCAGGACATTTCGCATGTCACGCTATCTTGTCATCTTTGAGCCTGCTACAGAAGAGAAAGCTACCCAGCTTCTCGCTTCTTCTCTCCCTACAACCTGCACCAGTGACCCTATTCTCTCACATCTCCTGCAGTCTCTCTCACCGCTGGTCACCACTCACCTAACTAAACTATTTAACCTCTATCTTTCTTCAGGTATCTTTCCCTCCTGATTTAAACATGCCATCATAACCCCTTTATTTAAAAAACGTCCGTCAACAACAACTGCACTGCTAACTACAGATCTGTCTCTATTCTTCCCTTCATCTCTAAACCCCTGAAATGCTTTGTCCACTCCCATCTAATCCGCTATCTCTCAGATCACTCTCTTCCTGACCCTTTACAATCTGGTTTCTGCTCTTTACACTCTAATGAAACTGCTCACACTGAAGTCCCTAGCAATGTATTAACAGTTAAATCCAATGGACACTGCTCCCTGCTGATTCTCCTGGATCTCTCTGCTGCACTTGACACTGTGGATTACCAGCTCCTGCTCACTATGCTGCCCTCTATCGGGCTCAAGAACAATGTTCTCTCCTAGTTCTCCTCCTACCTCTCTAACCGCTCCTTCACTGTGTCTTTTGCTGGATCTTACTCTTCTCCTTGTCCCCTTACAATCAGGGTTCCTCAGGGCTCAGACTTAGGTCCCCTCCTCTTCTCTCTATATACCGCCCAAATTGGACAAACAATTAGTAGATTTGGGTTCCAGTACCATTTCTATGCTGATGGCACCCAATTATATACTTCTTTCCCTGACATCCCCCAACCCTAATACAAAATACCAAGGATTGTTTGTCCACAATCTCTGACATTATGTCCTCCCTCTATTTGAAAATTAATCTCTCAAAAACTGAACTCCTTGTGTTTCTCCCCTCTACTACCCTAACCTTACCTGATATTGAAATTACCTTGGGGGGTTCAACCATAACCCCCAAGCAGCGTGCTCGTTGTCTTGGGGTTGTATTTGACTCAGAAATTTATTCCCTATATCCAATTGCTCACTTACTTTTGTCACCTGCATCTTAAAAACAACTCAATAATCCAACCTTTTCTCACCATTGAAACTGCTAAAACTATTACTGTCACTCTTATTTATTCTTGTCTGGACTACTGTAACTCTCTATTTTATTGGTCTCCTTCTAACTAAATTTTCTTCTCACCAAACCATCTTGAGTTTGGTAGCCAGGGTCGTATTTCTGTCCATACGCTTCACGGATGCTTTCCACATCGTTCTGGTCATTACACTGGTTGCCCATTCGCTACAGAATACAATATAAACTCATCACTCTCACCCACAAAATCATCCATGGTTCTGCACCACCCTATAAATTCTTGCACATCTCTGTCTATCACCCTACATGTACCCTCAATTCTGAAACTGATCTAAGAATAACATCCTCCATAATCCAACCCTTGCACCTACTTCTCCAAGACTTCTCTCATGCTGCACCAATTCTCTGGAATGCACTACCCCAGTTGACCCAACTAATAACTAGCCCCCATGTTTTTAAGCGTGCTTTTAAAACACATCTCTTTAAACAAGCCCAACACCTCAACCCACTAACCTAACGCTGTACTCTTCCCTCCTTCTAAATATTATGCAGAAGCTGCTCCCTCCTATTCATCTGTCTCCACACCCTCCATGCACACCATAACTGCAGTTGATTATTACACTTAGTCATACTGGCTGATGACCGGATCATGCAGCTTCACATGAAAATCCCTATTTATTATAATTGTTGGACCTGAAGTAACAAGCACATTTCACCTATTGTGTCCCCCTATTTCCTTGTAGATTGCAAGCTTGCGAGCAGGGACCTCACCCCTAATGCCACTGTTTAAACTTTCTAACCTTGTATTGAATTTACTGTCTTTATATGTCACCGCTTAATTGTAAAGTGTTGCGGAATATCTTGGCGCTATATAAATAAAATTATTATTATAGATAGATATACAGATGAATAGATATAGACAAATAGATAACATATAGATAAATAGATATATAAGTAGATAATAGATTGCCAAATAGATAATAGATAATTTCTACTTCCTGCTCCTAACATGCACCATTACTGTTTCCTCCTTATACAGCAATGTTATGTTAGAATCTTAAAGGGAATCTGTCACCAGGTTCTTGCCACCTAATCTGAGAGCAGCATATAGGCACAGAGGCCCCAATTCCAGCGATGTGTCACTGGGTTGCTTGGTGTAGTTTTGATAAAGTCACTGCTTTATAAGCAAAAGATTATCACTAGAAAGTATATCTGCAGCCATGTACTCCTTCATATTTATGAGCTCTAGCTCTGTATAACCCAGACTCCACCACTGACTAGCAGCTTTCTGTCTTTGCACAGTTTACAAAGGGAACTGTCAATCAGTGGTGCGGGGGGGGTATACAAAGCTTAGCGTTCAGAAGACTGCAGCAGATAAACAGTTATTTTATCAAAACTGTAGCAAGCACCCTAGTAAGTGATACATCTCCGTAATCAGGATCTGTGCCCCTATATCATGCTGCTCTCAGATGGGATAAACAAGCAAAATGTGCGGCCTGAGACAATTCTGTCTCTACTGTACATTCCAACAACTCAATGTTTTGTCACCAGTTCATAAAGTAAATATGCAATTTATGAGTATGAGTTAAAACATAACTTTTAGTAAGCTATTAAAATTCCATAAATAATTACACAATACTAAATTACCAATGTACAACAGGCAAAAAAGCACACAAATGAACACTCCACTCCACAGTGATGGATATAAGCATGACAGATGCTGTCACTAATTGTGGTGAAAGGTTGTCTTGATAGGTGAATACTGACAGTGCGCAGCCAACCATAGATGGCTCCTAATCATGAAAGATCCACATGGTTGGTAAAGGTAACTGTCTAATAGATCATTAGTGGATTATAATAAAAGGCAGTTTAGTAGTGGAGCGCCAGGAGGTAGACCCAGAGAGGGGAGAGGGGAGAAAAGGTGCAGAGTCCCCCGCAGCTTCCAGCCAAACACCTCTAGTGGAGGACGCGATAGAAGGGAAAATGAAGATCGGTCTCAGGAGCGCAGAAAGAAGACTTGAACACCAGGTTGTATTTGAACCACAACGCGTTTCAACGGATAACACTGTCTTCATCAGGTGTTCAGTTTCCAAATGCCCACCTGATGAAGACAGTGTTAGCCATTGAAACGTGTTGTGGTTCAAATACAACATGGTGTTTGAGTCTTCTTTCTGCACTCCTGAAACCAATCTTCATTTTCCCTAATAGACCATTAGTGACTCACAGGGGAAAAAGTGGAAAAAAGGAAGAGAACCATTTCAGCCATCAGTCAAATTCAAAGGAGGTAGTCCTAGCACAGCATTTGGTCCTGCAAAGACTTGTCCGTCCTCCAGATCGGGGCTTGAAGATTGCCATATTCATCCCTATTTGGTCTATATAGATCTTGATTACCTCAAAACTTCCATCCTTAATAGGGCAGTTCACAACTGATTGCTAGGTCCAATACAGGGAAGCAGGTATCATAGCCCTTGTATACTTGGATATATGTATTGCCATCCTCTGATGACCTTGAAAGGAAGAAACGCATTGGTAGGAGCACCATACACGTGTAGGGTATTGTCTGCACAAGGATAGCTGTGATAGCTGTGGACTGTTTTTGTAAGGACGGGAGTTTTGGAGTAATCAGGGCCTATATCCCCTTCATGACCAATGATATATAGTTACTTTATTGGCCTTGTCCCTGCCTTTGATACAGGCTTACAAGCTGAGCCTGCATCTTTCCATGCACTTGATGGCAGACTTAATCAGCCATCAAGTGCCTCTAACAGCCACGTGTGGTTCTGAGATCCACCTCTGTCTGTTAACCAGCTAAATGCCGCTGTCAATTATTGACAGCGGCATTTAACACGCGCAGACAGAAAGCACGTCATTGATCCAGCCCAGCAGACAATCACAGCTTAAAATCTCCTAAAACAACTATTAAATACAGTATAATAAAAGGTAAAAAAAATTAAACAATATAAAAAAATTAAAATAACAAAATTTCATATCACCCCCCTTTTGCCCCATTAAAAATAAAACAATTAACAAAAAATAAAATATATATATATATATATTTTATATCGCCAAGTTCAGAAATGTCCAGTCTATCAAAATGTAAAATAAATTAATCTGATCGGTAAGTAAACGGTGTATTAAGAAAAAAAAATATGATGCTGGAAATACCAAGCAAAATTTCAATGAGAGCTGCTAGTAGGATTGCTAGAGAGGCAAATCAGAACCCCCACTTGACTGCAAAAGACCTTCAGAAAGATTTAGCGGACTCTGGAGCTGCGGTACATTGCTCTACTGCTCAGGGATACCTTCACATATATGGCCTTCGTGGAAGAGTTATCAAAAGAAAACCTTTCCAGTGTCCTCACAATAAAATTCAGCATCAGTAGAATGTAAAAGAACATCTAAACAATACATAAATAAAATAGACATAATGGGTGTACAGAAGAACAATAATCCCATGAGACCCTTTATGTGGCTGCAGGACTTTATATTTTGCTAAGGTTGCACTGGGTTTTATCACTTTTTTCATCTTTATTCTTATTTTTTTTGCTTTTCAGTGCTAGTCCTCCTTATTTTATCCATGAGAAGGCAGAGAAAGCAGCCATATACTATTGATGAAGAGGACAACGTTCATGAAAACATTGTAAGGTATGATGACGAAGGAGGGGGAGAAGAAGATACTGAAGCATTTGATATCGCAACGCTATGGAGTTCAAGGGAGACACATGTTGGAAAAAGCAGACAGGACATGCAGCCAGAGATTGAAAGCTTGTCTCGCTATGTGCCTCAGACGTGTGTCATGGACAATAATGTACACAGCTACATGTTGGCTAAACTCTTTGAAGCAGATACAGATGTTTGTGCACCTCCTTTTGACTCTCTTCAGACATATATGTTTGAGGGAGAAGGATCAGTGGCTCAGTCCTTAAGCTCATTACAGTCTTTCAGTACAGACTCTGAGCAGAGCTATGACTACCTTAATGACTGGGGTCCTCGGTTTAAAAAGCTTGCTGAGATGTACGGTGCCAAGGATAAAAAGGCATCATTGTGATAACAAGTGGAAAACAAATGGAGATTTTATGCAGGGCTCCAAGTCCCACCCTATGTGGATCCATTTTCTTTGAGGGCATCATTAATAGTTAAGCATTATAAGAAAGACAAGATGATGGATTTAATGTACAGATTGCGCTGAAATTGGATCAAATCTTTCCCTGGATCAGCTTTACCGGGTCAACAAAAGTAAAGAAAGTTCGACAGAAAACATTGATGGAGTGAGAAAGACAAAATATTTCTTGGATTCAAGACTTTTAAAGTCCAAGAATATATATTTTTATACCACACAACGTCTTTACACCTTGTTCAAATATATACTGTTGCAACTCATTTTGCAAAGAAAATATTGTTTCATAATTTATAAATTCTCACTTCAAAAACTTTAAAAGATATGTAAAAAGTAAAAAAAACATAACTGTGTTTAGTACATTTCTATTACCAATGTTTGGTCTTATATTTCTTTCTAGTGACCCACTGATACTTTTAATAGTCTGAGATCCAATATAATAATACTAATAATATCCTCCCTTTTATAGAAACTGTATGTGTTTTTACCTCTGTAATTTGGTGGCATGCCTGAAGAAGAAAATGGGATTAAATACATTCGATTTCACAGGGTGTGTCACTTCCATGTGCCAAATGCCAATATCAGATGCCATTAATGAGGGTTATTAGCTAATTTAAGAGGTTTATCTAGTATGAAAAGTTTTAAGGGATTCCCCTGTATATTTATGTCAATTTATACCCAGGACTGTTTACATTCATGCAATAGATGCTCAACTGAAATATCTCCCTAAGAAATGTAAGTTAAGTTTTGTACATTTGTCAATAATTTTGGTATATTAAATAAGATGTACTGAATGTCCAGTACTTTAGCACTTCTTTAATAAAAAGTTAAAGTTGAAGGACATGTCTTGACCTCTTGCTATAATATTTTCCAAATGTTATCAGGATGTGGCAAGTATTTTATTTTATAGCTTGACACATTTCCAAAACCAATGTTAAAACAGTTTTCACCCTTTAAATTTCTCATGGATGCAGCAGTGAAACCAAAAGTACATCAAGTAATGACTCAAACCAGTGATTGGCTGCAGGAATCATTGATGGAACTGCACACCAGTGATGCCCACTTTTGAACAAAGAATGACAAGGAAGAGCATAATTTGTGCTTTTTTGATAATCCCATTCATTTGGCTATAAAGGTTAGCATGGGTCAGATTCCACAGATCAAATCTCAAAAAGGAAACATGCAAACAAATCTAAATTAATGCAAGCATGATGCTTTTGTTTATGAATGAGAAACATGATTTAGAAAGGTTCAAGGAAACCGGATAATGTCTTTTAGACATTTTGTTCTCTCACAAACTTAAGTTACTAGTAATCTTGTTAGAAGAAATAAGTGCCAGACAGAGGATGCAGCTTTACTATCTCATTTATCTTTGAGTTTTTTATTCTGCAGGATCCAAGAGCTTAGAACAAGGCAGTAGCGTAGCTACCGGGGGGCAGAGGGGGCGGTGGCCCTGGGTCCCCTGGGTCCGGTGTTCAGAGGGGGCCCACCCGGAGCTACGCAACTGTAACTGTATCACACGCCGATACAGTTACATTCTGTGGCAAAGCAGGGAGAATCAATCTTCCTGCTCTGCCGCTATGGGGCCCCTGAGCAGGCGGGGGGGCCCGGATGCCAGCAGTTGGCCCTCCGCCCATCATCGCAAGGTCAGCTGTTTTGGCATTTAGCTGATACAACTGACCGCATTGATGATGGAAGGAGCTCTACGCTCCTTCTCCCATCATCCCCCTGTTAGCGTCTGATGTCACGGATGCCGACACTGACAGCGGCGTGATGACTTCACTACCCAGCGCCCGCTATTAGGAGAAGAGCGGGAGCTCAGAGCACCATGGGAACAAGTAGGGAGAAAGGTATTTTTTTATGAGGGCTGCCTTATACTACAGGGTCTGCCTATGGGAGTGCTGCCTTATACTGCAGGGTCTGCCTATAGGGGTGCTGCCTTATACTACAGAGTCTGCCTATGGGGGTGCTGCCTTATACTACAGGGTCTGCCTATGGGGGTACTGCCTTGTACTACAGAGTCTGCCTATGGGGGTGCTGCCTTATACTACAGAGTCTGCCTGTGGGGGTGCTGCCTTATACTACAGAGTCTGTCTATGGGGATGCTGCCTTATACTGCAGTGTCTGCCTATGGGGGTGCTGCCTTATACTACAGGGTCTGCCTATAGGTGTGCTGCCTTATACTACAGGGTCTGCCTATGGGGCTGACTTATACTGCAGTGTCTGCCTATGGAGGTGCGGCCTTATACTACAGAGTCTGCCTGTTGGGGTGCGGCCTTATACTACAGAGTCTGCCTGTGGGGGCGCTGCCTTATACTACAGAGTCTGTCTATGAGGATGCTGCCTTATACTGCAGGGTCTGCCTATGTTGGTGTTGCCTTATACTGCAGGGTCTGCCTATGGGGGTGCTGCCTTATACTACAGAGTCTGCCTGTTGGGGTGCTGCCTTATACTACAGGGTCTGCCTATGGGGGTGCTGCCTTATACTACAGAGTCTGCCTGTTGGGGTGCTGCCTTCTACTGCAGGGTCTGCCTATGGGGGTGCTGCCTTATACTACAGGGTCTGCCTATGGGGGTGCTGCCTTATACTACAGGGTCTGCCTATGGGGCTGCCTTATACTGAAGGGTCTGCCTATGGAGGTGCGGCCTTATAAAGCAGGGTCTGCCTATAGGGGTGCTGCCTTACACTACAAAGTCTGCCTATGGGGGTGCTGCCTTATACTACAGGCTCTGCCTATGGGGGTGCTGCCTTAGGCTGGTTTCACATTTGCATTTGTGGCTGCAGCGTTTGTACCGCATATAAACGCATGCGTCGTGTTTTCCTATATTTAACATTGAAAACGCATGCGGTTTTTTTTGTTCGCGTTTTGCCGCGTTTGACAATGCATGCGTCGTCTCGTCAATTGCGGCTTGGCACGGAAATGCAACATGTAGTAATTTCTAGAGGTGTCTATTTGCCACAAGGAAACGCATGCGTTCGATCGCGCAAGGATTGCGACAAAAAACCACATTGCTGTCAATGTAAACGCATGCGTTTTTAAGCACATGCGTTTTGTTGCTTTTTTGAACGCATGCGATGTACAGTAAAATCATAATAAAATATTACAACAACCTGTGTCTTTATTTCATTAAAGGACTTTGTAATAATGTGTGTGTGTTTTCTTAACCATTTTGTACTATTGGATTAATAATGGATAGGTGTGATAATTGACGCCTCTCCATTATTAACCTGGCTTAATGTCACCTTACAATAGCAAGGTGACATTAACCCTTCATTACCCCATATCCCACCGCTACACGGGAATGGGAAGAGAGAGGCCAAGTGCCAGAATAAGCGCATCTTCAAGATGTGCCTTTTCTGGGGTGGCTGGGGGCAGATGTTTGTAGCCAGGGGGGGCCAATAACCATGGACCCTCTCTAGGCTATTAATATCTGCCCCCAGTCACTGGCTTTACCACTCTGGCGGAGAAAATTGCGCGGGAGCCCACGCCAATTTTTTCCACCATTTAACCCTTTAATTTAATAGCTAGAGCCCCCAAATTTGACACACAGACACTTCTTACATTACTGAAGAGGAATATGTAATAACAGAAGGGATATGAGATGGTTTACTGTATGTAAACCATGTCTCATATCCTGTCGGGTTTGTGAAGGAGAGAGCAAAAGCCGGTATTTGAATTAGCGGCTTTTATGCTATCCAGCGCTGCATTAAATATAAATATACATATATAGGTGTCTCACTGACAGATATATATGTATATATACCTATTCTATGTGTATATATCTACTCTATTCTAACCTGTCAGTGTGATTTTACTGTACACCGCGCTGAATTTTACCGGCTTGATTTTTCTCTTGTGAAATTTCTCATCATGCGCACCATAAATGCAAACGAAATGCAGGAAAAAACGCATGTAAACGCGTACAAACGCGGCATTTTTTAACAGCATGCATCAACGCATGCGTAAAAAAAACGCCGCGTTTGTACGCGTTTATATGCATTTTTTTCACCACTTGTGGATGCGTTTTAAACGCTGCGGATTTAAATGCAAATGTGAAACTAGCCTTCTACTACAGGGTTTTCCTATGGGGTGCTGTCTTATACTACAGGGTCTGCCTATGGGGTGCTGCCTTATACTACAGGGTCTGCCTATGGGGTGCTGCCTTCTACTGCAGAGTCTGCCTATGGGGTGCTGTCTTATACTACAGGGTCTGCCTATGGGGTGCTGCCTTCTACTGCAGAGTCTGCCTATGGGGTGCTGTCTTATACTGCAGGGTCTGCCTATGGGGTGCCGCCTTATACTATAGGGTCTGCCTATGGGGTGCTGCATTATACTACAGAGTTTGCCTATGGGGGTGCTGTCTTATTCTACAGGGTCTGCCTATGGAGGTGCAGCCTTATACTACAGAGTCTGCCTATGGGATGCTGTCTTATACTACAGGGCCTGCCTATGGTGGTTCTGATTTATAGTACAGAGTCTGCTTATGGGGGTGTTGCCTTACACTACAGGGTCTGCCCATGGGGGTGCTGCCTTATACTACAGGGTCTGCCTATGGGGCTGCCTTATACTGCACAGTCTGCCTATAGGGGTGCAGCCTTATACAGCAGGGTCTGCCTATGGGGGTGCTGCCTTATACTACAGAGTCTGCCTATGGGGATGCTGCCTTATACTACAGGGTCTGCCTATGGGGGTGCTGCATTATACTACAGGGTTTGCCTATGGGGTGCTGCCTTGTGCTATATAGTTTGCCTATGGGTGCTGCCTTGTGCTATAGAGTCTGCCTATGGGGGTGCATTATACAATATAGAGTCTGTTGCCTGAAAAATATCATTGCTGAGTGCTCTGCTCCTGTGTTCTTTATGACAAAGTCACTGCCAGACATTTCTGATGGAGGTTTATCTCTTAGAGCACAAAAGGAAACCAATCATGCCAGATCCTTATCTTTTCCAATATAATCTGTCATGGAAGAGTCGAAGGCCATCATGCACAATAGATTGTCATCCGAATACATTGATGTTTGACTGACAAAGTCAAATTTATATGGGAGCATTAATACTGACTCTTATTTAGAGTAGTTTACAATATGAGATTATAAGGTTGAGGAAGAGGTCAGTGGTGAAGCAGCACTAATAAAATAATGGGATGCATTAAAAGAATAGATGACCATGATAAGCTCATAGTTCATAGTTTTGCCTCTAGTCAACTAATAAGTAGTGTTGAGCGATACCTTCCGATATCGGAAAGTATCGGTATCGGAAAGTATCGGCCGATACCGTCAAAGTATCGGATCTAATCCGATACCGATACCCGATCCCAATGCAAGTCAATGGGACGAAAATATCGGAATTAAAATAAACCCTTTATAAACTTGTAGGTTCATTCTACATGAAGGAAAACAACTAAGAATAATGTAGGATGTATTGGGGGAGGTGGCGGAGACATTAAAGGCACAGAGGTTTAGCCCAATCAAATAGAATAGCAGGATTTTTATTTTTTTTTATGACGTTCGGCGTTAGAAAGATTTTGACTGTTATTTTTTTTTATTTTATTTTGTCAGATATTGATGTTTCACTACTTCCACGCCCTTCACCTTCTTTTTTACTTCTCCCACACTTTCTTCTTCATTATCCTCATCATCAGCTTCTTTGACATCAACTTCTTCACCTTATTCATCTTCTTCTTCATCTTCTACCTATTATTTTTTTTGTTACATTGTTCATATTCTTTTTATTTTACTATTATCTTCTTCATATTCAACTTCTTCATCATATTCTTATTTGTGACAGGCATTCCCGTAGTTGTTATCTATAAAAGTTTGAAGATTACACCTTCCATTCTGCCTGTCACAAAACAGTTACATTTGTCTGCATTCAGTTTGGCCTGCAGCATCAGGCTTTATCCAGGGGCACCACGAGGAGGAACGGACTCACCCCCATACACTGCTTAGTCTTCTTCTGCTTATAATTTAGATAATATCTTTTGCTCTGATATTCAGTCTTATGCTTAATGTTCTTCTGCTCTTTGTTCTGCAGCCTCTTGTTCTTCTGCTTCTCGGTCTTCCAGGTCGTCGTCGTCTCCAGGGTCGTCGTCTCCGGGGTCGTCGTCATCGGGGTGGTCTTCAGGGTCATCATCTCCAGGGTCGTCGTCATCACGGTGGTTGTCGTCTCCGGGGTCGTCGTCATCGGGGTGGTCTTCAGGGTCATTGTCTCCAGGGTCGTCGTCATCACGGTGGTTGTCGTCTCTGGTGTCGTCGTCATCTTAGGGGTGGTCTTCCGGGTCATCGTGTTTAGTCTCTTGAACTTGGAAATGTAGCAGAAGGTACAAGAAGGCTGAGAAAATGCCGAGAAACAGCTGATGGAACTGGAACTCGGATGGCTACCCGAAGGTCCAAGAGCCAATGGAACTACCGAGGACCAGCTGACGTTACTGGAACCCGGTTACTAAGCAGGAGGTACCCGTGCCTGAAAGCACTACCAAGGACCACCTGACGTTGGTGGAACTCGGATACCCAGAGGGAGGCACCTAAGCCAAAGGCTCTGCCCGGAACCAGCTGACGGTACTGGAACCAGGATGGGGAGCAGAAGGTACAAGAGCAAAAGACACTGCCGAGAACCAGCTGACGGTGCTGGAACCCGGATGGGTAGCCGAAGGTCCAAGAGCCAATGGAACGACCGAGGACCAGCTGACGTTACTGGAACCCGGTTACTAAGCAGGAGGTACCCGTGCCTGAAAGCACTACCAAGGACCACCTGACGTTGGTGGAACTCGGATACCCAGAGGGAGGCACCTAAGCCAAAGGCTCTGCCCGGAACCAGCTGACGGTGCTGGAACCAGGATGGGGACCTATTCAAGCTTGTCTTCCTAGAGCCCCAACTGGCGGTGTTGGAGCCCAGGGTCAGCAGGAGGAGGAGAGGGAGCAGAGTGTAGGCCGAAGCCTGCACTGGCGGCAGCTTTGGGTCTGTTGTGCCTGCGTGGCTGTTGCAGGACACGTTGCCGGCTGCACAGCAGGGGAACAGCTGGTGGTGCTGAACCCCACTGACACATTGGCTGGTGTTTTTCTCTGTGCAGCTAGCAGTACCGGGCCCCAACTGGTGGTGTTGGAGCCCGGGCTCTGCAGGGGGAGTAGAGTGTAGGCCGAAGCCTAATTGAACCAATTTCAAAGGTAACCTTTAACCCCCCCTCAGGTGTTACAAAGTAGAAGAGCCACAGCTTATGCAGCAGTAGTGCTGCACAAGTCAAAGGTTGCTCTTTTAATTTTGCTCCTTGCACACGCTGAATGAAACACGTATAACATTTAGCCCTTTATACAGTCAAACTGTGTTGGAGGCGCGAGTTCCCTTCGTAATGAGACGCAGCACAGATGTCAAGAATCCCACCTTGGTGCTGGGTGCAGCCTCCTGAGCGTTGTTATTTGCTGTACAGGAGTCTGCGCTGTCGTGTTATCCCCTGGCCTAGCGCTGTTAGCGCTGCCCATCTTCTGACATCATTTAATGTCGGCCGGTGCGGTTCGCGATGACCATGAATCCCAGCCCCGCAGTGTCTTAACATTGTTAAAACACTGCGGGTCTGGGATTCATGGCCTGGCGCAGCACATATGTTCGCCTCTCACACTCGGGTCCTTACACCCGCTTCAGACTGTGCGGCGTCAGCTGATCCCTTATCGCATGCCACGGCCATGAAGCCGCACAGTCTGAAGAAGGCGGAAGGAGATGAGGGACAGGCGAACTGATGCACTGCTCATGCCCATCAATCACACCCTCGCAGTCCCAATAAATAAGACACCGAGGGGCGTTGTGTGGGTCAGGGCGGCCGCAGAGGCGCAGGCAGCCAAACAATGATGCCAGAAGACGGGCAGCGCTACCAAGGGGGTTGCAGCGTGTCATTACAAAGGAAAGTCACACCACCGGGACGGTTAAATGGTCACACAGAGGACACATTTTAGACGTGTTTTCAGTTCCACATGTGCGAGGAGAATACGTTTATGAGCCACCTTGCACACATGCAGCATTACCGCTGTACAAGGTGGCTGTAAAACGTACAAACGCCTGGGGGAGGGGGGACAGGTTCCCTTCAATTTCAGTTCTTGTGTCTGCGTGGCTTTTGCAGGACACGATGCCGGCTACACAGCAGGGGAACAGCTGGCGGTGCTGAACCCCACTGACACATTGGCTGGTGTTTTTCTCTGTGCAGCTAGCAGTACCGGGCCCCAACTGGCGGTTTTGGAGCCCGGGCTCTGCAGGGGGAGCAGAGTGTAGGCCGAAGCCTAATTGAACCAATTTCAAAGGTAACCTTTAACCCCCCCTCAGGGGTTACAAAGTAGAAGAGCCACAGCTTATGCAGCAGTAGTGCTGCACAAGTCAAAGGTTGCTCTTTTAATTTTTCTCCTTGCACACGCTGAATGAAACACGTATAACATTTAGCCCTTTATACAGTCAAACTGTGTTGGAGGCGCGAGTTCCCTTCGTAATGAGACGCAGCACAGATGTCAAGAATCCCACCTTGGTGCTGGGTGCAGCCTCCTGAGCGTTGTTATTTGCTGTACAGGGGTCTGCGCTGTCGTGTTATCCGCTGGCCTAGCGCTGTTAGCGCTGCCCATCTTCTGACATCATTTAATGTCGGCCGGTGCGGTTCGCGATGACCATGAATCCCAGCCCCGCAGTGTCTTAACATTGTTAAAACACTGCGGGTCTGGGATTCATGGCCTTGGCGCAGCACATATGTTCGCCTCTCACACTCGGGTCCTTACACCTGCTTCAGACTGTGCAGCGTCAGCTGATCCCTTATCGCATGCCACGGCCATGAAGCCGCACAGTCTGAAGAAGGCGGAAGGAGATGAGGGACAGGCGAACTGATGCACTGCTCATGCCCATCAATCACACCCTCGCAGTCCCAATAAATAAGACACCGAGGGGCGTTGTGTGGGTCAGGGCGGCCGCAGAGGCGCAGGCAGCCAAACAATGATGCCAGAAGACGGGCAGCGCTACCAAGGGGGTTGCAGCGTGTCATTACAAAGGAAAGTCACACCACCGGGACGGATAAATGGTCACACAGAGGACACATTTTAGACGTGTTTTCAGTTCCACATGTGCGAGGAGAATAAGTTTATGAGCCACCTTGCACACATGCCGCATTACCGCTGTACAAGGTGGCTGTAAAACGTACAAACGCCTGGGGGAGGGGGGACAGGTTCCCTTCAATTTCAGTTCTTGTGTCTGCATGGCTGTTGCAGGACACGTTGCCGGCTACACAGCAGGGGAACAGCTGGCGGTGCTGAACCCCACTGACACATTGGCTGGTGTTTGGCTCTGTGCAGCTAGCACATCTGGGCCCCAACTGGCGGTGTTAGAGCCCAGGGTCAGCAGGAGGAGGAGAGGGAGCAGAGTGTAGGCCGAAGCCTGCACTGGAGCAAGTTGAAAGGGAAACTTTAACCCCCCCCCCCAGGCGTTTGTAGCTGAAAGAGCCATCGTGTACAGCACTAATGCTGGAAAAGGTAAACTTAGCTCTTTTAATTATGGTCCTTGCACATGCTGAACCTAACACTTATGAAAAGTGTCCCCTCCTACCGTGATACCGTCCGGTAGGTGGAACTTTCCTTTGTGATGTGACGCAGCACAGCCGTCATTCTTACCCCCTTGGCGCCGTGCGCCGCCTCCTCAGCGTTGTTTGAATCAGTCCCGGAGCCTGCGCTGTTAGGTTAGCCCTTGGCCATGCACACATTTTGCGCTGCCTGTCTTCTGACATCATTTGGTGTCAGGCTGGCTGTGCCTGTGCGGCCGCGCTGGCCGAGATCCCGCCTCGTACTGTCTTCTGATTTAATCCCACTGGGGGCCTGAGATCCGTGGCCATGCGCAGTGCATATCCTCGCCTCTCACTCCCCTCCCTACGGCTTCTTCAGACTGTGCGGTGTCACGGCCGTGGCATGCTATTAGGGACCAGCTGACACCGTACAGTTTGAAGAAGCCGTAGGGAGATGAGTGAGAGGTGAAGGTTCAGATATGCACTGCGCATGTCCATGGATCTCAGGCCCCCAGTGGGATTAAATCAGAAGACAGTACGAGGCGGGATCTCGGCCAGCGCGGCCGCACAGGCGCAGCCAGCCTGACACCAAATGATGTCAGAAGACGGGCAGCGCAAAATGTGTGCATGGCCAAGGGCTAACCTAACAGCGCAGGCTCCGGGACTGATTCAAACAACGCTGAGGAGGCGGCGCACGGCGTCAAGGGGGTAAGAATGACGGCTGTGCTGCGTCACATCACAAAGGAAAGTTCCACCTACCGGACGGTATCACGGTAGGAGGGGACCCTTTTCATAAGTGTTAGGTTCAGCATGTGCAAGGAGCAACACGAAAAGAGGCACTTTTTCCCTTTGCATCATTACTGCTGCACAAGGTGGCTCCTTCAGTAACAAACGCCTGGGGGGGGGGACAGGTTCCCTTAAATTTAACTTGTTGTGCCTGCGTGGCGGTCGCAGTACACATTGCCGTATACACAGCAGGGGAACAGCTGGCGGTGCTGAACCCCACTAACACATTGGCGAGGTGTTTGGCTCTGTGCGGACAGCACTTCTGGACGGCAACTAGCGGTGTTGGAGCCCAGGGACAGGAGGGGGAGGTGGAGGTGGAGGTGATAGGAGGGATTGCCACACACACAGCAGGGGAACAGCTGACGTTACTGAACCCCAATAACAGAGGAGGGACTGTTGGGACTGTGCGGACAGCACTTCTGGACGGCAACTAGCGGTGTTGGAGCCCAGGGACAGGTAGAGGAGGAGGAGGTGGAGGAGGTAGGAGGAGGTAGGAGGGATTGCCACACACACAGCAGGGGAACAGCTGACGTTACTGAACCCCAATAACAGAGGAGGGACTGTTGGGACTGTGCGGACAGCACTTCTGGACGGCAACTAGCTGTGTTGGAGCCCAGGGACAGGTGGAGGAGGAGGAGGTGGAGGAGGTAGGAAGAGGTAGGAGGGATTGCCACACACACAGCAGGGGAACAGCTGACGTTACTGAACCCCAATAACGGAGGAGGGACTGTTGACTGTGCGGACAGCACTTCTGGACGGCAACTAGCGGTGTTGGAGCCCAGGGACAGGTGGAGGAGGAGGAGGTGGAGGAGGTAGGAGGAGGTAGGAGGGATTGCCACACACACAGCAGGGGAACAGCTGACGTTACTGAACCCCAATAACAGAGGAGGGACTGTTGACTGTGCGTACAGCACTACTGGACGGCAACTAGCGGTGTTGGAGCCCAGGGACAGGAGGGGGAGGTGGAGGTGGAGGAGATAGGAGGGATTGCCACACACACAGCAGGGGAACAGCTGACGTTACTGAACCCCAATAACAGAGGAGGGACTGTTGACTGTGCGTACAGCACTACTGGACGGCAACTAGCGGTGTTGGAGCCCAGGGACAGGTGGAGGAGGAGGAGGTGGAGGAGGTAGGAGGGATTGCCACACACACAGCAGGGGAACAGCTGATGTTACTGAACCCCAATAACAGAGGAGGGACTGTTGACTGTGCGTACAGCACTTCTGGACGGCAACTAGCGGTGTTGGAGCCCAGGGACAGGTGGAGGAGGAGGAGGTGGAGGAGGTAGGAGGAGGTAGGAGGGATTGCCACACACACAGCAGGGGAACAGCTGACGTTACTGAACCCCAATAACAGAGGAGGGACTGTTGACTGTGCGGACAGCACTTCTGGACAGCAACTAGCGGTGTTGGAGCCCAGGGACAGGTGGAGGAGGAGGAGGTGGAGGAGGTAGGAGGAGGTAGGAGGGATTGCCACACACACAGCAGGGGAACAGCTGACGTTACTGAACCCCAATAACAGAGGAGGGACTGTTGACTGTGCGTACAGCACTTCTGGACGGCAACTAGCGGTGTTGGAGCCCAGGGACAGGTGGAGGAGGAGGAGGTGGAGGAGGTAGGAGGAGGTAGGAGGGATTGCCACACACACAGCAGGGGAACAGCTGACGTTACTGAACCCCAATAACAGAGGAGGGACTGTTGACTGTGCGTACAGCACTTCTGGACGGCAACTAGCGGTGTTGGAGCCCAGGGACAGGTGGAGGAGGAGGAGGTGGAGGAGGTAGGAGGAGGTAGGAGGGATTGCCACACACACAGCAGGGGAACAGCTGATGTTACTGAACCCCAATAACAGAGGAGGGACTGTTGACTGTGCGTACAGCACTACTGGACGGCAACTAGCGGTGTTGGAGCCCAGGGACAGGAGGGGGAGGTGGAGGTGGAGGAGATAGGAGGGATTGCCACACACACAGCAGGGGAACAGCTGATGTTACAGAACCCCAATAACAGAGGAGGGACTGTTGACTGTGCGTACAGCACTTCTGGACGGCAACTAGCGGTGTTGGAGCCCAGGGACAGGTGGAGGAGGAGGAGGTGGAGGAGGTAGGAGGAGGTAGGAGGGATTGCCACACACACAGCAGGGGAACAGCTGACGTTACTGAACCCCAATAACAGAGGAGGGACTGTTGACTGTGCGTACAGCACTACTGGACGGCAAATAGCGGTGTTGGAGCCCAGGGACAGGAGGGGGAGGTGGAGGAGATAGGAGGGATTGCCACACACACAGCAGGGGAACAGCTGGCGTTACTGAACCCCAATAACAGAGGAGGGACTGTTGACTGTGCGTACAGCACTACTGGACGGCAACTAGCGGTGTTGGAGCCCAGGGACAGGAGGGGGAGGTGGAGGAGATAGGAGGGATTGCCACACACACAGCAGGGGAACAGCTGACGTTACTGAACCCCAATAACAGAGGAGGGACTGTTGACTGTGCGTACAGCACTACCAGGCAACAACTAGCAGTGTTGGAGCCCAGGGACAGGAGGAGAAGCAGAGGAACACAATGTAGGCCGAAGCCTGATTGGAGAAAGTCGAAAGGGAACCTTTAACCCCCCCCCCCCCCAAGGCGTTTGTAGCTGAAAGAGCCAGCTTGTGCAGCAAAAAAGATGCAAAAGGAAAAGGTGGCTCTTTTCATGATGCTCCTTGCAAACACAGAACTAAACACTTATAAAATGTGTCCCCTGATACCGTGTGACCGTCCCGGAGGTGGGACTTTCCTTCGTAATATGACGCAGCACAGCCATCATTCCTACCTCCTTGGCGCCATTCCCCGGCTCCTCAGCGTTGTTTGATTCCGTCCCGGAGCCTGCGCTGTTATGTTATCCCTTGGCCAGGCACACTTAGCGCTGCCCATCTTCTGACATCATTTGGTGTCAGGCTGGCTGCGCCTGTGCGGCCGCGCTGGCCGAGAGCCCGCCTCGCAGTGTTGTCTAATGTAATCCCACCGCGGGCCTGGGATCCGTGGCCATGCGCAGTGCATATCCTCGCCTCTCACTCCCCTCCCTACGGCTTCTTAAGACTGTGCGGTGTCACGGCCGTGGCATGCTATTAGGGACCAGCTGACACCGCACAGTCTGAAGAAGCCGTAGGGAGATGAGTGAGAGGTGGAGGTTCAGATATGCACTGCGCATGTCCATGGATCTCAGGCCCCCAGTGGGATTAAATCAGAAGACACTGCGAGGCGGGCTCTCGGCCAGCGCGGCCGCACAGGCGCAGCCATCCTGACACCAAATGATGTCAGAAGACCGGCAGCGCTAAGTGTGCCTGGCCAAGGGATAACATAACAGCGCAGGCTCCGGGACGGAATCAAACAACGCTGAGGAGCCGGGGCACGGCGACAAGGGGGTAGGAATGACGGCTGTGCTGCGTCATATTACGAAGGAAAGTCCCACCTCCGGGACGGTTTTACGGTATCAATGGACACATTTTATAAGTGTTAAGTTCTGCGTGTGCAAGGAGCTAAACAAAAATAGCTACCTTTTCCTTGTGCAGCATTACTGCTGTACAAGGTGGCTCTTTCAGTAACAAACGCCTTGGGGGGGGGGACAGGTTCCCTTACATTTCAGTTGTTGTGTCAGCGTGGCGGTCGCAGGACACATTGCCGGCTACACAGCTGGGGATCAGCTGACGTTACTGAAACCCAATAACACTGGGTCGTATGTTTTGACTGTGCAGACGGCACTTCTGAGCCTCAACTGGCGGTGTTGGAGCCCAGGAATTTAAGTTCAGGTGGTAGAAAGATGAACACAACAGGGGACCTGGATACTGTAGACAGTCACCTAATTATTTAATCAGGAAGAGGAGTGGCAAATTCCTGCGAGATCCAGGCCTTGTTCATTTTCAGGAAAGTAAGCCGGTCAACGTTATCGGAGGATAGTCGCATGCGACAGTCAGTTAGTACACCACCTGCAGCACTAAAGACACGTTCCGATAATACACTGGCCGCAGGGCAAGACAGCACCTCCAATGCATACTGGCTTAGCTCTGGCCATGTATCCAGCTTTGAGACCCAAAACTTGAAAGGGGAAGAGCCGTCTGGGAGTACAGCAAGAGGGCAAGACATGTAGTCTGTCACCATCTGACGGAACCGTTGCCTCCTGCTGACTGGAGCCGTCTGTGATGGTGTAGACTTTTGTGGCGGGCACAGAAAGCTGTGCCACAGTTGGGCCATACTGGTCTTGCCTTGGGCAGAGGCACTGCTTCTGCTCCCTCTTTGTGCAGAGCCTCCACCACTGCCTGGACACACTGAGCTGCTTTGGAATGCACTAGCAGCACTTCTCTCAGTTGGAATGGAGAAGATGATGGAATTGACCAGTGTGTCTTGGTACTCCCGCATTTTTCGCTCCCGGTTCAACGGTGTGATGAGGCTTTCTACGTTGTCCCGGTAGCGAGGATCGAGGAGGGTGAACACCCAATAATCAGACATGTTGAGAATGTGGGCGATGCGGCGGTCGTTTCTCAGGCACTGCAGCATGTAATCCACCATGTGCTGCAGACTGCCAACTGCCCAAGAAACGCTGTCCCCTGCTGGAGGCGTGATCTCTGCCTGCTCGTCATCACCCCACCCTCGCTGTACACACTGAGTACTGGACAATTGTGTAACTCCCTCCTCTGGACAGATGTCTTCCTCCTCCATTGACTCCTCCTCATCCTCCTCACAAACTGTCCCCTGCCTACGCGTTTGTGAGGAACCACGTGGCGCTGACTGTCCAGAAGATGATGGAAATGCTGAATCCTCATCCTCCACCTCTTCCACAACATCATCCCTTAGCGCTTGCAGTGATTTTTCAAGCAGGCAGATAAGGGGGACAGTCATGCTGACTAGTGCATCATCTGCACTCGCCATCCGCGTGGAATAATCAAAGGGACGCAAAACCTGGCAGACGTCATTCATAGTGGCCCACTCTGTGGTTGTGAAGTCTGTACGGCGCTGACTGCGACTTCTTTGCGCCTGAAGCAGCTGGTACTCCGTTACAGCTTGCTGCTGCTCACACAACCGCTCCAACATATGTAACGTGGAATTCCACCTGGTAGGTAGGTCACATATGATGCGATGTTCCGGCAGGCGGTGTCGGCGCTGCAGAGCCGCAATGCGCGCTTTTGCCGTGCTGGAACGCCGCAAGTGAGCACACTCTAGGCGGACCTTGTGCAGCAGTGCATCAAGATCCGGATAATCCCTCAGAAAACTCTGCACGACCAAATTGAGCACATGTGCCAGACATGGGATGTGAGTGAGGTTGCCGAGGCCCAGAGCTGCCACCAGATTTTGGCCATTATCACACACTACCATGCCTGGCTGGAGATTCGCTGGCACAAACCACACATCGCTCTCCTGCTTGATGGCATTCCAGAGCTCCTGCGCTGTGTGGCTTCGATTCCCCAAATTAATTAATTTCAAGACGGCCTGTTGACGTTTGGCCACGGCTGTGCTCATGTCGGTCGTAACAGGTACACGTTCATCACGGGTCCATGTGGAGGTGGACTGTGACGGCTCCTGCAGCGATGATTCTGAGGAACTGGTGTAGGAGGAGGAGTCAATGCGTACAGAATGGATTCCTGCAATCCTTGGAGTGGGCAGGACACGTCCTGCGCCACTCGCACGGTCTGTACCCGGCTCAACGACATTAACCCAATGGGCAGTGAGGGAAAGGTATCGCCCCTGTCCATGTTGACTGGTCCACACATCGGTGGTGAGGTGGACCTTGCTACTGACGGCGTTCAGTAGCGCGTGTTTTATGTGTCCCTCCACATGCTTGTGCAGGGCAGGGACGGCTTGCCTGCTGAAGTAAAAGCGGCTGGGCACATTGTACTGTGGGACTGCCAATGACATCAAGTCACGGAAGCTGTCAGTCTCCACCAGCCTGAATGACAGCATTTCCAGTGACAGAAGTTTGGCAATGCCTGCAGTCAGAGCCTGTGCTCGTGGGTGGTTTGACGAGAAAGGCCGCCTTTTCTCCCATGCCTGTACTACCGATGGCTGTAGACTGGGCTGGGAGTGTGTGGATGACTGGGAAAGTGGTGCTGCGGGTGGAATTACAGCGGGTCTCTGGACAACAGGGCCAGAGGTTCTTCCACGGCGATCCTGGGAGGAAGCCGAACCAGCTGCGTGTGAGCTGGAGGAAGAGGCAACACGAGCTGAAGAGGTGGTAGCTGCCGCTGTTGGTTGGCCTAGCTCTTCAGTGTGTTTTTCTAACTCCGCCGGGTGCCTGGTGCGCACATGTTTCCACATGTTGGAGGTATTGAGGTTGCTGACATTTCGACCTCTTTTGACTTTGTGATGACACACCTTGCATTTGACATAGCAAATGTCAGCTGCAACTGTGTCAAAAAAGGACCAGGCACTGCAAGTCTTGGGAGCGCCCTTTTTGGCTTTTGGAAGAGACATGCTCCTAACGGGTGCCAAAGCGGAGGCTGCAGGATCCGCAGTCTTCCCTGTTGTGAAATTGGATTCTGGGCTCCCCCGGTGGCCACTTGTGGAATTGTACTTGTGTGCATCATCCCCTCTGTTCACCTGCTCCTATCAGGATGTGGGAGTCGCTATATAACCTTGCTCCTCTGTCAGTTTCATGCCGGTCAACAATGTAATCAGAAGCCTTTCTGTGCATGTTCCTGCTACTAGACAACTCCCAGCTAAGTTGGACTCTTGTCCTTGTGTGTTTTTGCATTTTGTTCCTGTTCACAGCTGCTGTTTCGTTACTGTGTCTGGAAAGCTCTTGTGAGCGGAAATTGCCACTCTGGTGTTATGAGTTAGTGCTAGAGTCTTAAAGTAATTTCTGGATGGTGTTTTGATAGGGTTTTCTGCTGACCATGAAAGTGCCCTTTCTGTCTTCTTGCTATCTAGTAAGCGGACCTCGATTTTTGCTAAACCTATTTTCATACTACGTTTGTCATTTCATCTAAAATCACCGCCAATATATGTGGGGGCCTCTGTCTGCCTTTTGGGAAAATTTCTCTAGAGGTGAGCCAGGACTGTCTTTTCCTCTGCTAGGATTAGGTAGTTCTCCGGCTGGCGCTGGGCATCTAGGGATAAAAAAACGTAGGCATGCTACCCGGCCACTTCTAGTTGTGCGGCAGGTTTAGTTCATGGTCAGTATAGTTTCCATCTTCCAAGAGCTAGTTCTCATATATGCTGGGCTATGTTCTCTCGCCATTGAGAATCATGATAGTTTGACCGGCCTAAAAAAAGGGTTAAATTACTGGCTGAGAAAGGAGAGAAAAAAGAAGTCTGCTACAATTTTTTTTTTTTTTTTTCCCCTCTAGTTCTGAGTGTGCTCTTAATTGAATCACTTGCTAGTCTGCCTATACTGCAGCCTTCCTCTCTTTCTCTCCTTCTTATCCTTGAATGGCTCTGTGTTCACCTGTTTCAAATGGATCTTCAGAGTGTAGCTACAGGTTTGAATAATCTCGCCACAAAGGTACAAAATTTGCAAGATTTTGTTGTTCATGCACCTATGTCTGAGCCTAGAATTCCTTTGCCTGAATTCTTCTCGGGGAATAGATCTCACTTTCAAAATTTTAAAAATAATTGCAAATTGTTTTTGTCCCTGAAGTCTCGCTCTGCCGGAGACCCTGCACAGCAGGTCAGGATTGTAATTTCCTTGCTCCGGGGCGACCCTCAAGACTGGGCTTTTGCATTGGCACCAGGGGATCCTGCGTTGCTCAATGTGGATGCGTTTTTTCTGGCCTTGGGGTTGCTTTATGAGGAACCTCATTTAGAGCTTCAGGCGGAAAAGGCCGTGATGTCCTTGTCTCAGGGGCAAGATGAAGCTGAAATATACTGCCAAAAATTCCGCAAATGGTCTGTGCTTACTCAGTGGAATGAGTGCGCCCTGGCGGCGATTTTCAGAGAAGGTCTCTCTGATGCCATTAAGGATGTTATGGTGGGGTTCCCTGTGCCTGCGAGTCTGAATGAGTCCATGACGATGGCTATTCAGATCGATAGGCGTCTGCGGGAGCGCAAACCTGTGCACCATTTGGTGGTGTCTACTGAGAAAACGCCAGAAAATATGCAATGTGATAGAATTCTGTCCAGAAGCGAGCGGCAGAATTTTAGACGAAAAAATGGGTTGTGCTTCTATTGTGGTGATTCAACTCATGTTATATCAGCATGCTTTAAGCGTACTAAGAAGCCTGACAAGTCTGTTTCAATTAGCACTTTACAGTCTAAGTTTATTCTATCTGTGACCCTGATTTGTTCTTTGTCATCTATTACCGCGGACGCCTATGTCGACTCTGGCGCTGCTTTGAGTCTTATGGATTGGTCCTTTGCCAAACGCTGTGGGTATGATTTGGAGCCATTGGAGGCTCCGATACCTCTGAAAGGGATTGACTCCACCCCATTGGCTAGTAATAAACCACAATACTGGACACAAGTGACTATGCGTGTTAATCCGGATCACCAGGAGGTTATTCGCTTTCTGGTGCTGTATAATCTACATGATGTTTTGGTGCTGGGATTGCCATGGCTGCAATCTCATAACCCAGTCCTCGACTGGAGAGCTATGTCTGTGTTAAGCTGGGGATGTAAAGGAACTCATGGGGACGTACCTTTGGTTTCCATTTCATCATCTATTCCCTCTGAGATTCCTGAATTCTTGTCTGACTTTCGTGACGTTTTTGAAGAACCCAAGGTTGGTTCACTACCTCCGCACCGGGAGTGTGATTGTGCCATAGACTTGATCCCGGGTAGTAAATACCCTAAGGGTCGTTTATTTAATCTGTCTGTGCCTGAACACGCGGCTATGCGAGAATATATAAAGGAGTCCTTGGAAAAGGGACATATTCGTCCTTCGTCATCTCCCTTAGGAGCCGGTTTTTTCTTTGTGTCTAAGAAAGACGGCTCTTTGAGGCCGTGTATTGATTATCGACTTTTGAATAAAATCACGGTTAAATATCAATATCCGTTACCACTGCTTACTGATTTGTTTGCTCGTATAAAGGGGGCCAAGTGGTTCTCTAAGATTGATCTCCGTGGGGCGTATAATTTGGTGCGAATCAAGCAGGGGGATGAGTGGAAAACCGCATTTAATACGCCCGAGGGCCATTTTGAGTATTTGGTGATGCCTTTTGGTCTTTCAAATGCCCCTTCAGTCTTCCAGTCCTTTATGCATGACATTTTCCGCGATTATTTGGACAAATTTATGATTGTGTATCTGGATGATATTCTGATTTTTTCGGATGACTGGGACTCTCATGTCCAGCAGGTCAGGAGGGTTTTTCAGGTTTTGCGGTCTAATTCCTTGTGTGTGAAGGGTTCTAAGTGTGTTTTTGGGGTTCAAAAGATTTCCTTCTTGGGATACATTTTTTCCCCCTCTTCCATCGAGATGGATCCTGTCAAGGTTCAGGCTATTGGTGATTGGACGCAACCCTCTTCTCTTAAGAGTCTTCAGAAATTTTTGGGCTTTGCTAACTTTTATCGTCGATTTATTGCTGGTTTTTCTGATGTTGTAAAACCATTGACTGATTTGACTAAGAAGGGTGCTGATGTTGCTGATTGGTCCCCTGATGCTGTGGAGGCCTTTCGGGAGCTCAAGCGCCGCTTTTCTTCCGCCCCAGTGTTGCGTCAGCCTGATGTTGCTCTTCCTTTTCAGGTTGAGGTCGACGCTTCTGAAATCGGAGCTGGGGCGGTGTTGTCGCAGAGAAGTTCCGACTGCTCCGTGATGAGACCTTGTGCTTTTTTTTCCCGTAAATTTTCGCCCGCCGAGCGGAATTATGATATTGGGAATCGGGAGCTTTTGGCCATGAAGTGGGCTTTTGAGGAGTGGCGTCACTGGCTTGAGGGGGCCAGACATCAGGTGGTGGTATTGACTGACCACAAAAATTTAATTTACCTTGAGTCTGCCAGGCGCCTGAATCCTAGACAGGCGCGCTGGTCATTGTTTTTCTCTCGGTTTAATTTTGTGGTGTCTTACCTACCGGGTTCTAAGAATGTTAAGGCGGATGCCCTTTCTAGGAGTTTTGAGCCTGACTCCCCTGGTAATTCTGAGCCCACAGGTATCCTTAAAGATGGAGTGATATTGTCTGCCGTTTCTCCAGACCTGCGGCGGGCCTTGCAGGAGTTTCAGGCGGATAGACCTGATCGTTGCCCACCTGGTAGACTGTTTGTTCCTGATGATTGGACCAGTAGAGTCATCTCTGAGGTTCATTCTTCTGCGTTGGCAGGTCATCCTGGAATCTTTGGTACCAGGGATTTGGTGGCAAGGTCCTTCTGGTGGCCTTCCCTGTCACGAGATGTGCGAGGCTTTGTGCAGTCTTGTGACGTTTGTGCTCGGGCCAAGCCTTGTTGTTCTCGGGCTAGTGGATTGTTGTTACCCTTGCCTATCCCGAAGAGGCCTTGGACGCACATCTCGATGGATTTTATTTCGGATCTGCCTGTTTCTCATAAGATGTCTGTCATCTGGGTGGTGTGTGACCGTTTCTCTAAGATGGTCCATCTGGTTCCCTTGCCTAAGTTGCCTTCTTCTTCCGAGTTGGTTCCTCTGTTTTTTCAAAATGTTGTTCGTTTGCATGGTATTCTGGAGAATATCGTTTCTGACAGAGGGACCCAATTCGTGTCTAGATTTTGGCGGGCATTCTGTGCTAGGATGGGCATAGATTTGTCTTTTTCGTCTGCTTTCCATCCTCAGACTAATGGCCAGACCGAGCGGACTAATCAGACCTTGGAGACATATTTGAGGTGTTTTGTGTCTGCGGATCAGGATGATTGGGTTGCTTTTTTGCCTTTGGCGGAGTTCGCCCTCAATAATCGGGCCAGCTCTGCCACCTTGGTGTCCCCGTTTTTCTGTAATTTGGGGTTTCATCCTCGATTTTCCTCCGGTCAAGTGGAATCTTCGGATTGTCCTGGAGTGGATGCTGTGGTGGAGAGGTTGCATCAGATTTGGGGGCAGGTGGTGGACAATTTGAAGTTGTCCCAGGAGAAGACTCAGCTTTTTGCCAACCGCCGTCGTCGTGTTGGTCCTCGGCTTTGTGTTGGGGACTTGGTGTGGTTGTCTTCTCGTTTTGTCCCTATGAGGGTTTCTTCTCCTAAGTTTAAGCCTCGGTTCATCGGCCCGTACAAGATATTGGAGATTCTTAACCCTGTGTCCTTCCGTTTGGACCTCCCTGCATCCTTTTCGATTCATAATGTTTTTCATCGGTCATTGTTGCGCAGGTATGAGGTACCGGCTGTGCCTTCCGTTGAGCCTCCTGCTCCGGTGTTGGTTGAGGGTGAGTTGGAGTACGTTGTGGAAAAGATCTTGGACTCTCGTGTTTCCAGACGGAAACTCCAGTATCTGGTCAAATGGAAGGGATACGGTCAGGAGGATAATTCTTGGGTCACTGCCTCTGATGTTCATGCCTCCGATCTTGTCCGTGCCTTTCATAGGGCTCATCCTGATCGCCCTGGTGGTTCTGGTGAGGGTTCGGTGCCCCCTCCTTGAGGGGGGGGTACTGTTGTGAAATTGGATTCTGGGCTCCCCCGGTGGCCACTTGTGGAATTGTACTTGTGTGCATCATCCCCTCTGTTCACCTGCTCCTATCAGGATGTGGGAGTCGCTATATAACCTTGCTCCTCTGTCAGTTTCATGCCGGTCAACAATGTAATCAGAAGCCTTTCTGTGCATGTTCCTGCTACTAGACAACTCCCAGCTAAGTTGGACTCTTGTCCTTGTGTGTTTTTGCATTTTGTTCCTGTTCACAGCTGCTGTTTCGTTACTGTGTCTGGAAAGCTCTTGTGAGCGGAAATTGCCACTCTGGTGTTATGAGTTAATGCTAGAGTCTTAAAGTAATTTCTGGATGGTGTTTTGATAGGGTTTTCTGCTGACCATGAAAGTGCCCTTTCTGTCTTCTTGCTATCTAGTAAGCGGACCTCGATTTTTGCTAAACCTATTTTCATACTACGTTTGTCATTTCATCTAAAATCACCGCCAATATATGTGGGGGCCTCTGTCTGCCTTTTGGGAAAATTTCTCTAGAGGTGAGCCAGGACTGTCTTTTCCTCTGCTAGGATTAGGTAGTTCTCCGGCTGGCGCTGGGCATCTAGGGATAAAAAAACGTAGGCATGCTACCCGGCCACTTCTAGTTGTGCGGCAGGTTTAGTTCATGGTCAGTATAGTTTCCATCTTCCAAGAGCTAGTTCTAATATATGCTGGGCTATGTTCTCTCGCCATTGAGAATCATGACACTTCCCCCTCCCTCTTCCTCTTTGGGCCGTACGGGGAATCTCTTCCTCAGAGCTGCTCCCACCACCTTCCTGTCCCTCACGCCAAGATGGGTCAAGGACCTCATCATCTACACTACCCTCTGCCCCCAACTGCTCCTCCTGGGTAGTCTCAGCAGCAGAGCACGCACCAGTAAGTGGCACCTGAGTGTCATCATCAGCTGATGCGGCCTGCGATGTGGTGAACGGAGCCACTGGCCCACCCGCCTCTTCAGAGGAAGAGAGAAAAAGCTGTTGGGCATCACTGCACCCTGCCTCTTCTTCCATTTCTCCAATGCTGCTTGGCTGGCCCCCTGTTTCCAAGCCAAGAGATTCAGAGAACAGAAGTAGAGACGGCTCCTGTCCTGGGCTCTCTGTCTGCCTGGGCAATTTGGCAGGTGGTGAAGAGACAGATGGCTGCTCTCCAGTGCTCTGTGTCTGAGAGGATGTGGCACTAATTGAAGTTGATGCATTAGCTGCCATCCATCCGACAACGGCTTCAATTTGTTCTTCACGCAGCAGCGGTGTACGGCGCTCTGCGACAAAGCTGCGCATGAATGACTGTTCCCTGGTGAAAGTGGGTGCTGATGAGTCACCGGTGCCCGCAGCAGGCACAGAATCCCCACGTCCCCTCCCTGCTCCACGCCCACGCCCACGCCCACGCCCACGTGCCTTACTCACTGCCTTCTTCATCTTGGTTGACTGATAAAGATAACGGATTTGTGTGCTTATTCCTGAACAACTCCTCCTAACAGGTATAAGAAACACTAATTTTCTAAAGTGTGGACTAGACTTTAATATGAGCTAATGTGGCCTACACAAATGTAAAGTGGTGTCACTGGTGTGTTTGGTGAACGTTATTATTTATTTATTTTTTGGGGGCTGAACTGACAACAGATAGAGCTGCAGTCACACGGAGACCATGCAGACAGACGTAAACGGCGCTGCAAGGCCCAAAAACCCTCCTCTACGTTATCCTATGTAGTGTTTTTCCACAAGTTAGCTGGAGACGGGTGGAAAGACACTAATAGGAATTTTTTGAAAAAATGTGCAGCAGCCTGCACTACTTAAAACAAAATGAAAATTGATTTTGCGGTATGACGCAGTGAAGAACCCTGAGCTGGAGACAACCAGGCTATGGCTGCTCACAGACTACAGGGCGAGCTGCAGTCACACGGAGACCGTGCAGACAGCCGTAAACGGCGCTGCAAGGCCCAAAAACCCTCCTCTACGTTATCCTATGTAGTGTTTTTCCACAATTTAGCTGGTGACGGGTGGAAAGACACTAATAGAATTTTTTTGAAAAAATTAGCAGCAGACTACACTACTTGGAAAAAAAAAAAAAAAGAACAGTATGAGGCAATGAACCACCCTCCCTGAACTGAATACAACCAGCTATGGATGGCCTATGGCTGCACTCAGACTAGAGAGTGGGCTGCACTCACACACACACACACACACACAGACCTTGCAGATCGCTGTGAAAACAGCGCTACAAGGCAAAAGCAAGGTGAATAGTAGGTGAACACAGCAGTTGCTAAATTAGCCTTTGGAAAGCACAAAGAAGCAAATCGCTATCTCTAAACTGGCCCTCAGTCAGCAAACAGCGTCCTGTCACTAACTGAATTCACAGCAGAGTGATCGCAAAATGGCGCCAGCGACTTTTAAACTGCATCATGACATCATTTCAGCAGCCAATCACAGCCATGCCAGTAGTTTCATGCCCTCCATGCTGAACAGGATGTGCCCACACTTGGAATCATTCTCATTGGATGAATTTGTGCATTTTGAATCTGGGAACTTCCGATTCCGGTATCTGATACGCGGCAAGTATCGGAATACCGGTATCGGAATTCCGATACCGCAAGTATCGGCCGATACCCGATACTTGCGGTATCGGAATGCTCAACACTACTAATAAGGCCATATTTAAAACACTGTGGCCATTTTGCACTCCTGTGCATATGAAGGACATAGCGGCACTAGACTAGAGCAGTTTCAGAGAAGAGCAAGTAAGTTTAATAAGGGAATTGGTCAACTGCAATACCAAACAGAATACCAAACTTGGGGATAATCAGCTTTGAAAGAAAGAAGACTTAGAGGCGAACTTAATACAATATTCAAATATATGAAGGGATACTAGAGAAATATTTCTAATGATCTATGTTGTATTGGTTGATTCACTAAGAAAAAATTTAAGGAGGGCCTGGATGCCTATCTTGAAAGAAATATTATTACAGGTTATGGGTATTAGATTGTGGGATGGGACATTAATACTGGGATCTAGCCTGATTGCTAAACGTGGAGTCTGGAAATAATTTTCTCCTAACATGGGGAAATTAGCATCTGCCTCTTGATGTTTTTGCCTTAATCCTTAATGACCACCAATACGCCTTTTAACGGATGGAGTTAAGGGTACTTATTCCTCAGTGCCGCTTTTAACGACACTGAGAAATAAGTGTATAGCATACCCCAGCGTCGGAAAATCTCTGGGGTTTCAGCTAAATGGAGTAACTGAGACCCCGGAGAACACGATTCAGGTCGGTTTTTACCATCCCCAGTCTTGTGATCAACGTACACTGAATAATGGCGATTGCAAAAAAAGTCTGGTTTTCCATTCATTTCTCTCTCCTCTGATATGATCTAGTACATCAGAGGAGAGAGAAATGGGGTCCCCTGAGCCCCCCTGGTACCACTTCCATTTCCTGATCCTCTTGCTCCATCCCCAGGCCCTCCAAGTCATCTCCCTGGAAGAAAATGGTGGGCGCATGTGCAGTGCCCAGCAACAATAGGAGATTTTTCCTATTGGCTCATTTTGATCACGTGATAGACCCTATAACAGAGATCAAAATTTAAAAAAATATAGTAATTCAACCCCCCCTTTGTCACTCCCTTTGTTAGGTAAAAATAATAAAATTAAACATTTTTATTTTTTCCATTCTTTTCAGTTAGGGTTGGGGCTAGTTTCAAGGTTAGGGCCAGGATTAGGGTTAGGGCTAAGGTTGTGTTGGGGCTAGGGTTGTGTTGGGGTTAGGGTTGTGTTGGGGTTACGGTTGGGTTACGGTTGGGTTGGGGTTACATTTGTGGTATCGGGGTTGCGGTTGGGTTGGGGTTAGGGTGGTGTTGGTGTTAGGGTGGTGTTGAGATTATAGTTGTGATTAGGGTTAGGGATGGGATTAGGTTTAAGGGTGTATTGGGGTTAGGGCTGTGTTAGGTTTGGAGTTAGAATTAGGGGTTTGCACTGTGTATGCACAAAAGGGGGTCACCAAATACGACATGGTGCTCACCATCAATTCCAGCCAATTTTGAGTTCAAAAAGTCAAACTGTGCTCCCTCCCTTCTGAGCCCTGCCATGAGTCCAAACAGTGGCCTTGCCCACACACAGGGTATCGGGGTGCTCAGGAAAAATTGCACAACAAATTTTGTGGTGCATTTTTTCCTGACACCCTTGTGAAAATAAAAAAGTTTCGGTCTAAAGTAAATTTTTTGTGAAAAAAGTTAAATGTTCATTTTTTCCTTCCACATTGCTGTAGCTCTAGTAAGCACCTGAAGGGTTAATAAACTTTTTGAATGTGGTTTTGAGCACATTAAGGGGTGCAGTTTTTAGAATGGTGTCACTTTTGAGTATTTTCTATCATATTGACCCCCCAAAGTCACTTCAAATGTGAGGTGGTCCCTAAAGCACTGGTTTTGTCAATTTTGTTTGAAAAATTAGAATTCGCTGGTCAACTTTTAACCCTTATAATGTCCTAACAAAAGAAAAGTTTCCAAAATTGTGCTTATGTAAAGTTGACGTGTGGTAAATGTTATTTATTAACTATTTTAATTGACACGACTCGTTGATTTAAGGGCACATTCAAATTTAAAGTTTGAAAATTGTAAAATTTTCAACATTTTGGCCAAATTTCCATTTTTTTTCATATGTAAACGTAAGTCATATCGAAGAATGAAGTAAAATATGTCACAAAAAATCTCAGAATCTGTGAAATCCGTTGAAGCGTTCCAGAGCAATAACCTCATAAAGTGACAGTGGTTAGAATTGTAAAAATTGGCTTGGTCATTAAGGTCAAACTTGACTTGGTCACTAAGGGGTTCATTTACATCAACATATTTGGTTATGGCTTGAAATCAATAGACTTATGTCTACATTCAAACTTAAAAACTATAAGTATCTATTGGGCTTGCCAAGAAACCCTAATAAATAAGTCTAGTCAGCTACGTGTCTTAAAGAAAATCAGAGAATGATGGCAAGCTAATTTTTACACAAGTAATTTAATGTACATGTCAACCTGTTTAAAACTAATAAATGACTTCTTGTGAGTTTGAGCACTGGTAGAAAAAGCGTGATGTGACCCACTCGTAGTGTGTAATTGAAAAGACAAGGGGTTGTAATTAGTGTTGAGCATTCCGATACCGCAAGTATCGGGTATCGGCCGATACTTGCGGTATCGGAATTCCGATACCGGTATTCCGATACTTGCCGCGTATCGGATACCGGAATCGGAAGTTCCCAGATTCAAAATGCACAAATTCATCCAATGAGAATGATTCCAAGTGTGGGCACATCCTGTTCAGCATGGAGGGCATGAAACTACTGGCAAGGCTGTGATTGGCTGCTGAAATGATGTCATGATGCAGTTTAAAAGTCGCTGGCGCCATTTTGCGATCACTCTGCTGTGAATTCAGTTAGTGACAGGACACTGTTTGCTGACTGAGGGCCAGTTTAGAGATAGCGATTTGCTTCTTTGTGCTTTCCAAAGGCTAATTTAGCAACCGCTGTGTTCACCTACTATTCACTTTGCTTTTGCCTTGTAGCGCTGTTTTCACAGCGATCTGCAAGGTCTGTGTGTGTGTGTGTGTGAGTGCAGCCCACTCTCTAGTCTGAGTGCAGCCACATAGGCCATCCATAGCTGGTTGTATTCAGTTCAGGGAGGGTGGTTCATTGCCTCATACTGTTCTTTTTTTTTTTTTTTTCCAAGTAGTGTAGTCTGCTGCTAATTTTTAACAAAAAATCCTATTAGTGTCTTTACACCCGTCTCCAGCTAATTTGTGGAAAAACACTACATAGGATAACGTAGAGGAGGGTTTTTGGGCCTTGCAGCGCCGTTTACGGCTGTCTGCACGGTCTCCGTGTGACTGCAGCTCGCCCTGTAGTCTGTGAGCAGCCATAGCCTGGTTGTCTCCAGCTCAGGGTTGTTCACTGCGTCATACCGCCAAATCAATTTTCATTTTATTTTAAGTAGTGCAGGCTGCTGCACATTTTTTCAAAAAATTCCTATTAGTGTCTTTCCACCCGTCTCCTGCTAATTTGTGGAAAAACACTACATAGGATAACGTAGAGGAGGGTTTTTGGGCCTTGCAGCGCCGTTTACGGCTGTCTGCACGGTCTCTGTGTGACTGCAGCTCGCCCTGTAGTCTGTGAGCAGCCATAGCCTGGTTGTCTCCAGCTCAGGGTTGTTCACTGCGTCATACCGCCAAATCAATTTTCATTTTGTTTTAAGTAGTGCAGGCTGCTGCACATTTTTTCAAAAAATTCCTATTAGTGTCTTTCCACCCGTCTCCAGCTAATTTGTGGAAAAACGCTACATAGGATAACGTAGAGGAGGGTTTTTGGGCCTTGCAGCGCCGTTTACGGCTGTCTGCACGGTCTCCGTGTGACTGCAGCTCGCCCTGTAGTCTGTGAGCAGCCATAGCCTGGTTGTCTCCAGCTCAGGGTTGTTCACTGCGTCATACCGCCAAATCAATTTTCATTTTGTTTTAAGTAGTGCAGGCTGCTGCACATTTTTTCAAAAAATTCCTATTAGTGTCTTTCCACCCGTCTCCAGCTAATTTGTGGAAAAACACTACATAGGATAACGTAGAGGAGGGTTTTTGGGCCTTGCAGCGCCGTTTACGGCTGTCTGCACGGTCTCCGTGTGACTGCAGCTCGCCCTGTAGTCTGTGAGCAGCCATAGCCTGGTTGTCTCCAGCTCAGGGTTCTTCACTGCGTCATACCGCAAAATCAATTTTCATTTTGTTTTAAGTAGTGCAGGCTGCTGCACATTTTTTCAAAAAATTCCTATTAGTGTCTTTCCACCCGTCTCCAGCTAACTTGTGGAAAAACACTACATAGGATAACGTAGAGGAGGATTTTTGGGCCTTGCAGCGCCGTTTACGTCTGTCTGCACGGTCTCCGTGTGACTGCAGCTCTATCTGTTGTCAGTTCAGCCCCCAAAAAATAAATAAATAATAAAGTTCACCAAACACACCAGTGACACCACTTTACATTTGTGTAGGCCACATTAGCTCATATTAAAGTCTAGTCCACACTTTAGAAAATTAGTGTTTCTTATACCTGTTAGGAGGAGTTGTTCAGGAATAAGCACACAAATCCGTTAGTACTTTTCTGCTTATCTTTATCAGTCAACCAAGATGAAGAAGGCAGTGAGTAAGGCACGTGGGCGTGGGCGTGGGCGCGGAGCAGGGAGGGGACGTGGGGATTCTGTGCCTGCTGCGGGCACCGGTGACTCATCAGCACCCACTTTCACAAGGGAACAGTCATTCATGCGCAGCTTTGTCGCAGAGCGCCGTACACCGCTGCTGCGTGAAGAACAAATTGAAGCCGTTGTCGGATGGATGGCAGCTAATGCATCAACTTCAATTAGTGCCACATCCTCTCAGACACAGAGCACTGGAGAGCAGCCATCTGTCTCTTCACCACCTGCCAAATTGCCCAGGCAGACAGAGAGCCCAGGACAGGAGCCGTCTCTACTTCTGTTCTCTGAATCTCTTGGCTTGGAAACAGGGGGCCAGCCAAGCAGCATTGGAGAAATGGAAGAAGAGGCAGGGTGCAGTGATGCCCAACAGCTTTTTCTCTCTTCCTCTGAAGAGGCGGGTGGGCCAGTGGCTCCGTTCACCACATCGCAGGCCGCATCAGCTGATGATGACACTCAGGTGCCACTTACTGGTGCGTGCTCTGCTGCGGAGACTACCCAGGAGGAGCAGTTGGGGGCAGAGGGTAGTGTAGATGATGAGGTCCTTGACCCATCTTGGCGTGAGGGACAGGAAGGTGGTGGGAGCAGCTCTGAGGAAGAGATTCCCCGTATGGCCCAAAGAGGGAGAGGGAGGGGGAAGACTGCGGATCCTGCAGCCTCCGCTTTGGCACCCGTTAGGAGCATGTCTCTTCCAAAAGCCAAAAAGGGCGCTCCCAAGACTTGCAGTGCCTGGTCCTTTTTTGACACAGTTGCAGCTGACATTTGCTATGTCAAATGCAAGGTGTGTCATCACAAAGTCAAAAGAGGTCGAAATGTCAGCAACCTCAATACCTCCAACATGTGGAAACATGTGCGCACCAGGCACCCGGCGGAGTTAGAAAAACACACTGAAGAGCTAGGCCAACCAACAGCGGCAGCTACCACCTCTTCAGCTCGTGTTGCCTCTTCCTCCAGCTCACACGCAGCTGGTTCGGCTTCCTCCCAGGATCGCCGTGGAAGAACCTCTGGCCCTGTTGTCCAGAGACCCGCTGTAATTCCACCCGCAGCACCACTTTCCCAGTCATCCACACACTCCCAGCCCAGTCTACAGCCATCGGTAGTACAGGCATGGGAGAAAAGGCGGCCTTTCTCGTCAAACCACCCACGAGCACAGGCTCTGACTGCAGGCATTGCCAAACTTCTGTCACTGGAAATGCTGTCATTCAGGCTGGTGGAGACTGACAGCTTCCGTGACTTGATGTCATTGGCAGTCCCACAGTACAATGTGCCCAGCCGCTTTTACTTCAGCAGGCAAGCCATCCCTGCCCTGCACAAGCATGTGGAGGGACACATAAAACACGCGCTACTGAACGCCGTCAGTAGCAAGGTCCACCTCACCACCGATGCGTGGACCAGTCAACATGGACAGGGGTGATACCTTTCCCTCACTGCCCATTGGGTTAATGTCGTTGAGCTGGGTACAGACCGTGCGAGTGGCGCAGGACGTGTCCTGCCCACTCCAAGGATTGCAGGAATCCATTCTGTACGCATTGACTCCTCCTCCTACACCAGTTCCTCAGAATCATCGCTGCAGGAGCCGTCACAGTCCACCTCCACATGGACCCGTGATGAACGTGTACCTGTTACGACCGACATGAGCACAGCCGTGGCCAAACGTCAACAGGCCGTCTTGAAATTAATTTATTTGGAGAATCGAAGCCACACAGCGCAGGAGCTCTGGAATGCCATCAAGCAGGAGAGCGATGTGTGGTTTGTGCCAGCGAATCTCCAGCCAGGCATGGTAGTGTGTGATAATGGCCGAAATCTGGTGGCAGCTCTGGGCCTCGGCAACCTCACTCACATCCCATGTCTGGCACATGTGCTCAATTTGGTCGTGCAGAGTTTTCTGAGGGACTATCCGGATCTTGATGCACTGCTGCACAAGGTCCGCCTAGAGTGTGCTCACTTGCGGCGTTCCAGCACAGCAAAAGCGCGCATTGCAGCTCTGCAGCGCCGACACCGCCTGCCGGAACATCGCATCATATGTGGCCTACCTACCAGGTGGAATTCCACGTTACATATGTTGGAGCGGTTGTGTGAGCAGCAGCAAGCTGTAATGGAGTACCAGCTGCTTCAGGCGCAAAGAAGTCGCAGTCAGCGCCGTACAGACTTCACAACCACAGAGTGGGCCACTATGAATGACGTCTGCCAGGTTTTGCGTCCCTTTGATTATTCCACGCGGATGGCGAGTGCAGATGATGCACTAGTCAGCATGACTGTCCCCCTTATCTGCCTGCTTGAAAAATCACTGCAAGCGCTAAGGGATGATGTTGTGGAAGAGGTGGAGGATGAGGATTCAGCATTTCCATCATCTTCTGGACAGTCAGCGCCACGTGATTCCTCACAAACGCGTAGGCAGGGGACAGTTTGTGAGGAGGATGAGGAGGAGTCAATGGAGGAGGAAGACATCCGTCCAGAGGAGGGAGTTACACAATTGTCCAGTACTCAGTGTGTACAGCGAGGGTGGGGTGATGACGAGCGGGCAGAGATCACGCCTCCAGCAGGGGACAGCGTTTCTTGGGCAGTTGGCAGTCTGCAGCACATGGTGGATTACATGCTGCAGTGCCTGAGAAACGACCGCCGCATCGCCCACATTCTCAACATGTCTGATTATTGGGTGTTCACCCTCCTCGATCCTCGCTACCGGGACAACGTAGAAAGCCTCATCACACCGTTGAACCGGGAGCGAAAAATGCGGGAGTACCAAGACACACTGGTCAATTCCATCATCTTCTCCATTCCAACTGAGAGAAGTGCTGCTAGTGCATTCCAAAGCAGCTCAGTGCGTCCAGGCAGAAGTGGAGGCTCTGCACAAAGAGGGAGCAGAAGCAGTGCCTCTGCCCAAGGCAAGACCAGTATGGCCCAACTGTGGCACAGTTTTCTGTGCCCGCCACAAAAGTCTACACCATCACAGACGGCTCCAGTCAGCAGGAGGCAACGGTTCCGTCAGATGGTGACAGACTACATGTCTTGCCCTCTTGCTGTACTCCCAGACGGCTCTTCCTCTTTCAAGTTTTGGGTCTCAAAGCTGGATACATGGCCAGAGCTAAGCCAGTATGCATTGGAGGTGCTGTCTTGCCCTGCGGCCAGTATATTATCGGAACGTGTCTTTAGTGCTGCAGGTGGTGTACTAACTGACCGTCGCATGCGACTATCCTCCGATAACGTTGACCGGCTTACTTTCCTGAAAATGAACAAGGCCTGGATCTCGCAGGAATTTGCCACTCCTCTTCCTGATTAAATAATTAGGTGACTGTCTACAGTATCCAGGTCTCCTGTTGTGTTCATCTTTCTACCACCTGAACTTAAATTCTTGGGCTCCAACACCGCCAGTTGAGGCTCAGAAGTGCCGTCTGCACAGTCAAAACATATGACCCAGTGTTATTGGGTTTCAGTAACGTCAGCTGATCCCCAGCTGTGTAGCCGGCAATGTGTCCTGCGACCGCCACGCTGACACAACAACTGAAATGTAAGGGAACCTGTCCCCCCCCCAAGGCGTTTGTTACTGAAAGAGCCACCTTGTACAGCAGTAATGCTGCACAAGGAAAAGGTAGCTATTTTTGTTTAGCTATTTGCACACGTAGAACTTAACACTTATAAAATGTGTCCACTGATACCGTAAAACCGTCCCGGAGGTGGGACTTTCTTTCGTAATATGACGCAGCACAGCCGTCATTCCTACCCCCTTGGCGCCGTGCCCCGGCTCCTCAGCGTTGTTTGATTCCGTCCTGGAGCCTGCGCTGTTATGTTATCCCTTGGCCAGGCACACTTAGCGCTGCCCGTCTTCTGACATCATTTGGTGTCAGGATGGCTGCGCCTGTGCGGCCGCGCTGGCCGAGAGCCCGCCTCGCAGTGTCTTCTGATTTAATCCCACTGGGGGCCTGAGATCCATGGACATGCGCAGTGCATATCTGAACCTGCTCCTCTCACTCATCTCCCTACGGCTTCTTCAGACTGTGCGGTGTCAGATGGTCCCTAATAGCATGCCACGGCCGTGACACCGCACAGTCTTAAGAAGCCGTAGGGAGGGGAGTGAGAGGCGAGGATATGCACTGCGCATGGCCACGGATCCCAGGCCCGCGGTGGGATTACATTAGATGACACTGCGAGGCGGGCTCTCGGCCAGCGCGGCCGCACAGGCGCAGCCAGCCTGACACCAAATGATGTCAGAAGATGGGCAGCGCTAAGTGTGCCTGGCCAAGGGATAACATAACAGCGCAGGCTCCGGGACGGAATCAAACAACGCTGAGGAGCCGGGGCACGGCGCCAAGGGGGTAGGAATGATGGCTGTGCTGCGTCATATTACGAAGGAAAGTCCCACCTCCGGGACGGTCTCACGGTATCAGGGGACACATTTTATAAGTGTTTAGTTCTGTGTTTGCAAGGAGCATCATGAAAATAACCACCTTTTCCTTTTGCATCTTTTTTGCTGCACAAGCTGGCTCTTTCAGCTACAAACGCCTTGGGGGGGGGGGTTAAAGGTTCCCTTTCGACTTTCTCCAATCAGGCTTCGGCCTACATTGTGTTCCTCTGCTTCTCCTCCTGTCCCTGGGCTCCAACACCGCTAGTTGCCGTCCAGTAGTGCTGTACGCACAGTCAACAGTCCCTCCTCTGTTATTGGGGTTCAGTAACGTCAGCTGTTCCCCTGCTGTGTGTGTGGCAATCCCTCCTACCTCCTCCACCTCCCCCTCCTGTCCCTGGGCTCCAACACCGCTAGTTGCCGTCCAGTAGTGCTGTACGCACAGTCAACAGTCCCTCCTCTGTTATTGGGGTTCAGTAACGTCAGCTGTTCCCCTGCTGTGTGTGTGGCAATCCCTCCTACCTCCTCCACCTTCTCCTCCTCCACCTGTCCCTGGGCTCCAACACCGCTAGTTGCCGTCCAGTAGTGCTGTACGCACAGTCAACAGTCCCTCCTCTGTTATTGGGGTTCAGTAACGTCAGCTGTTCCCCTGCTGTGTGTGTGGCAATCCCTCCTACCTCCTCCACCTCCCCCTCCTGTCCCTGGGCTCCAACACCGCTAGTTGCCGTCCAGTAGTGCTGTACGCACAGTCAACAGTCCCTCCTCTGTTATTGGGGTTCAGTAACGTCAGCTGTTCCCCTGCTGTGTGTGTGGCAATCCCTCCTACCTCCTCCACCTCCCCCTCCTGTCCCTGGGCTCAAACACCGCTAGTTGCCGTCCAGTAGTGCTGTACGCACAGTCAACAGTCCCTCCTCTGTTATTGGGGTTCAGTAACGTCAGCTGTTCCCCAGCTGTGTGTGTGGCAATCCCTCCTACCTCCTCCACCTCCCCCTCCTGTCCCTGGGCTCCAACACCGCTAGTTGCCGTCCAGTAGTGCTGTACGCACAGTCAACAGTCCCTCCTCTGTTATTGGGGTTCAGTAACGTCAGCTGTTCCCCTGCTGTGTGTGTGGCAATCCATCCTACCTCCTCCACCTCCCCCTCCTGTCCCTGGGCTCCAACACCGCTAGTTGCCGTCCAGTAGTGCTGTACGCACAGTCAACAGTCCCTCCTCTGTTATTGGGGTTCAGTAACGTCAGCTGTTCCCCTGCTGTGTGTGTGGCAATCCCTCCTACCTCCTCCTACCTCCTCCACCTCCTCCTCCTCCACCTGTCCCTGGGCTCCAACACCGCTAGTTGCCATCCAGTAGTGCTGTACGCACAGTCAACAGTCCCTCCTCTGTTATTGGGGTTCAGTAACGTCAGCTGTTCCCCTGCTGTGTGTGTGGCAATCCCTCCTACCTCCTCCTACCTCCTCCACCTCCTCCTCCTCCACCTGTCCCTGGGCTCCAACACCGCTAGTTGCCGTCCAGTAGTGCTGTACGCAGAGTCAACAGTCCCTCCTCTGTTATTGGGGTTCAGTAACGTCAGCTGTTCCCCAGATGTGTGTGTGGCAATCCCTCCTACCTCCTCCTACCTCCTCCACCTCCTCCTCCTCCACCTGTCCCTGGGCTCCAACACCGCTAGTTGCCGTCCAGTAGTGCTGTACGCACAGTCAACAGTCCCTCCTCTGTTATTGGGGTTCAGTAACGTCAGCTGTTCCCCTGCTGTGTGAGTGGCAATCCCTCCTACCTCCTCCACCTCCCCCTCCTGTCCCTGGGCTCCAACACCGCTAGTTGCCGTCCAGTAGTGCTGTACGCACAGTCAACAGTCCCTCCTCTGTTATTGGGGTTCAGTAACGTCAGCTGTTCCCCTGCTGTGTGTGTGGCAATCCCTCCTACCTCCTCCACCTCCCCCTCCTGTCCCTGGGCTCCAACACCGCTAGTTGCCGTCCAGTAGTGCTGTACGCACAGTCAACAGTCCCTCCTCTGTTATTGGGGTTCAGTAACGTCAGCTGTTCCCCAGCTGTGTGTGTGGCAATCCCTCCTACCTCCTCCTACCTCCTCCACCTCCTCCTCCTCCACCTGTCCCTGGGCTCCAACACCGCTAGTTGCCGTCCAGTAGTGCTGTACGCACAGTCAACAGTCCCTCCTCTGTTATTGGGGTTCAGTAACGTCAGCTGTTCCCCTGCTGTGTGTGTGGCAATCCCTCCTACCTCCTCCACCTCCCCCTCCTGTCCCTGGGCTCCAACACCGCTAGTTGCCATCCAGTAGTGCTGTACGCACAGTCAACAGTCCCTCCTCTGTTATTGGGGTTCAGTAACGTCAGCTGTTCCCCAGCTGTGTGTGTGGCAATCCCTCCTACCTCCTCCACCTCCCCCTCCTGTCCCTGGGCTCCAACACCGCTAGTTGCCATCCAGTAGTGCTGTACGCACAGTCAACAGTCCCTCCTCTGTTATTGGGGTTCAGTAACGTCAGCTGTTCCCCTGCTGTGTGTGTGGCAATCCCTCCTATCTCCTCCTCCACCACCTCCTCCTCCTCCTGTCCCTGGGCTCCAACACCGCTAGTTGCTGTCCAGAAGTGCTGTCTGCACAGAGCCAAACACCTCGCCAATGTGTTAGTGGGGTTCAGCACCGCCAGCTGTTCCCCTGCTGTGTATACGGCAACGTGTACTGCGACCGCCACGCAGGCACAACAAGTTAAATTTAAGGGAACCTGTCCCCCCCCCCCAGGCGTTTGTTACTGAAGGAGCCACCTTGTGCAGCAGTAATGATGCAAAGGGAAAAAGTGCCTCTTTTCGTGGTGGTCCTTGCACATGCTGAACCTAACACTTATGAAATGTGTCCCCTCCTACCGTGATACCGTCCGGTAGGTGGAACTTTCCTTTGTGATGTGACGCAGCACAGCCGTCATTCTTACCCCCTTGGCGCCGCGTGCCCCGGCTCCTCAGCGTTGTTTGATTCCGTCCCGGAGCCTGCGCTGTTATGTTATCCCTTGGCCAGGCACACTTAGCGCTGCTCGTCTTCTGACATCATTTGGTGTCAGGTTGGCTGCGCCTGTGCGGCCGCGCTGGCCGAGAGCCCGCCTCGCAGTGTCTTCTGATTTAATCCCACTGGGGGCCTGAGATCCATGGACATACGCAGTGCATATCTGAACCTCCACCTCTCACTCATCTCCCTACGGCTTCTTCAAACTGTGTGGTGTCAGCTGGTCCCTAATAGCATGCCACGGCCGTGACACCGCACAGTCTGAAGAAGCCGTAGGGAGATGAGTGAGAGGTGGAGGTTCAGATATGCACTGCGCATGTCCATGGATCTCAGGCCCCCAGTGGGATTAAATCAGAAGACACTACGAGGCGGGCTCTCGCCCAGCGCGGCCGCACAGGCGCAGCCAGCCTGACACCAAATGATGTCAGAAGACGGGCAGCGCAAAATGTGTGCATGGCCAAGGGCTAACCTAACAGCGCAGGCTCCGGGACTGATTCAAACAACGCTGAGGAGGCGGCGCACGGCGCCAAGGGGGTAAGAATGACGGCTGTGCTGCATCACATCACAAAGGAAAGTTCCACCTACCGGACGGTATCACGGTAGGAGGGGACACTTTTTATAAGTGTTAGGTTCAGCATGTGCAAGGACCATAATTAAAAGAGCTAAGTTTACCTTTTCCAGCATTAGTGCTGTACACGATGGCTCTTTCAGCTACAAACGCCTGGGGGGGGGGTTAAAGTTTCCCTTTCAACTTGCTCCAGTGCAGGCTTCGGCCTACACTCTGCTCCCTCTCCTCCTCCTGCTGACCCTGGGCTCTAACACCGCCAGTTGGGGCCCAGATGTGCTAGCTGCACAGAGCCAAACACCAGCCAATGTGTCAGTGGGGTTCAGCACCGCCAGCTGTTCCCCTGCTGTGTAGCCGGCAATGTGTCCTGCAACAGCCACGCAGACACAAGAACTGAAATTTAAGGAAACCTGTCCCCCCTCCCCCAGGCGTTTTTACGTTTTACAGCCACCTTGTACGACAGTAATGCTGCATGTGTGCAAGGTGGCTCAGAAACTTATTCTCCTTGCCCATGTTGAAGTGAACACGTCTAAAAATGAGTCCTCTGCGACCATTAAAACGTCCCTCAGGTGTGATTTTCCTTTGTATTGACACGCAACAAGCTCCTTGGTAGCGCTGCCCATCTTCTGGCATCATTGCTTGGCTGCCTGCGCCTCTGCGGCCGCCTTGCCCCACACAACACCCCTCGGTGTCTTATTTATTTGGACTACGAGGGTGTGATTGATGGGCATGAACGGTGCATTTCTTCGCCTGTCCCTCATCTCCTTCCGCATTCTTCGGACTGTGCGTCTTCATGGCCGTGGCATGTGATAAGGGATCAGCTGACGCCGCATAGTCTGAAGCGGGTGTAAGAACCCAAGCGAGAGGCGAACATATGTACTGCGCCAGGCTATGAATCCCAGCCCCGCAGTGTTTTAACAATGTTAAGACACTGGGGGGCTGGGATTCATGGTCATCGCAAACTGCAACAGCCGACATAACATGATGTCAGAGGATGGTCAGCGCTAACAGCGCAAGGCCAAGGGATAACACAAAAGCGCAGACTCCTGTGCAACAAATAACGATGCTCAGGAGGCCGCGCAAAGCACCAAGGTGGCATTTTTGCCAGCTGTACTGCGTCTCTTTACGAAGGGAACTCGCGCCTCCAACACAGTTTGACTGTATAAAGGGCTAAATGTTATACGTGTTTCATTCAGCGTGTGCAAGGAGCAAAATTAAAAGAGCAACCTTTGACTTGTGCAGCACTACTGCTGCATAAGCTGTGGCTCTTCTACTTTGTAACCCCTGAGGGGGGGTTAAAGGTTACCTTTGAAATTGGTTCAATTAGGCTTCGGCCTACACTCTGCTCCCCCTGCAGAGCCCGGGCTCCAACACCGCCAGTTGGGGCCCGGTACTGCTAGCTGCACAGAGAAAAACACCAGCCAATGTGTCAGTGGGGTTCAGCACCGCCAGCTGTTCCCCTGCTGTGCAGCCGGCAACGTGTCCTGCAACTGCCACGCAGGCACAACAGACCCAAAGCTGCCGCCAGTGCAGGCTTCGGCCTACACTCTGCTCCATCTCCTCCTCCTGCTGACCCCGGGCTCTAACACTGCCAGTTGGGGCCCGGTACTGCTAGCTGCACAGAGAAAAACACCAGCCAATGTGTCAGTGGGGTTCAGCACCGCCAGCTGTTCCCCTGCTGTGTAGCCGGCATCGTGTCCTGCAAAAGCCACGCAGACACAAGAACTGAAATTGAAGGGAACCTGTCCCCCCTCCCCCAGGCGTTTGTACGTTTTACAGCCACCTTGTACAGCGGTAATGCTGCATGTGTGCAAGGTGGCTCATAAACGTATTCTCCTCGCACATGTGGAACTGAAAACACGTCTGAAATGTGTCCTCTGTGTGACCATTTAACCATCCCGGAGGTGTGACTTTCCTTTGTAATGACACGCTGCAACCCCCTTGGTAGCGCTGCCCGTCTTCTGGCATCATTGTTTGGCTGCCTGCGCCTCTGCGGCCGCCCTGATTCACACAACGCCCCTCGGTGTCTTATTTATTGGGACTGCGAGGGTGTGATTGATGGGCATGAGCAGTGCATCAGTTCGCCTGTCCCGCATCTCCTTCCGCCTTCTTCAGACTGTGCGGCTTCATGGCCGTGGCATGCAATAAGGGATCAGCTGACGCCGCACAGTCTGAAGCGGGTGTAAGGACCCGAGTGTGAGAGGCGAACATATGTGCTGCGCCAGGCCATGAATCCCAGCCCCGCAGTGTTTTAACAATGTTAAGACACTGCGGGGCTGGGATTCATGGTCATCGCGAACCGCACCGGCCGACATTAAATGATGTCAGAAGATGGGCAGCGCTAACAGCGCTAGGCCAGGGGATAACACGACAGCACAGACTCCTGTACAGCAAATAACAACGCTCAGGAGGCTGCACCCAGCACCAAGGTGGGATTCTTGACATCTGTGCTGCGTCTCATTACAAAGGGAACTCGCGCCTCCAACACAGTTTGACTGTATAAAGGGCTAAATGTTATACGTGTTTCATTCAGCGTGTGCAAGGAGCAAAATTAAAAGAGCAACCTTTGACTTGTGCAGCACTACTGCTGCATAAGCTGTGGCTCTTCTACTTTGTAACCCCTGAGGGGGGGGTTAAAGGTTACCTTTGAAATTGGTTCAATTAGGCTTCGGCCTACACTCTGCTCCCCCTGCAGAGCCCGGGCTCCAACACCGCCAGTTGGGGCCCGGTACTGCTAGCTGCACAGAGAAAAACACCAGCCAATGTGTCAGTGGGGTTCAGCACCGCCAGCTGTTCCCCTGCTGTGCAGCCGGCAACGTGTCCTGCAACTGCCACGCAGGCACAACAGACCCAAAGCTGCCACCAGTGCAGGCTTCGGCCTACACTCTGCTCCATCTCCTCCTCCTGCTGACCCCGGGCTCTAACACCGCCAGTTGGGGCCCGGTACTGCTAGCTGCACAGAGAAAAACACCAGCCAATGTGTCAGTGGGGTTCAGCACCGCCAGCTGTTCCCCTTGTTGTGAATTAGCTTTTTGGCTCCCTCTAGTGGTTACTTGTGATTTGACTCTGGGTATGTCAGTCATTCCTTGTATGCTCACCTGGGCCGTTAGTTCAGGGGTGTTGCTATATAAGCTCCCTGGACCTTCAGTTCAATGCCTGGCAACGTTGTAATCAGAGCTAATCTGTTGTGCTCTTGTCTACTGATCCTGGTTCCTGCTAGATTAAGCTAAGTCTGCTTTCTTGCTTTTTGCTATTTGTTTTTGTTTGCATTTTTGTCCAGCTTGTACTTAATCTGTATCCTGTCCTTGCTGGAAGCTCTAGGGAGCTGGTGTTCTCCCCCCGGGCCGTTAGACGGTTCGGGGGTTCTTGAATTTCCAGCGTGGATGTTTGATAGGGTTTTTGTTGACCATATAAGTTATCTTACTACATTCTGCTATTAGTAAGCGGGCCTCTCTTTGCTAAACCTAGTTCATTTCTGTGTTTGTCATTTCCTCTTGCCTCACCGTTATTATTTGTGGGGGGCTTGTATCCTACTTTTGGGGTCCTTTCTCTGGAGGCAAGAGAGGTCTTTGTTTTCCTCTTCTAGGGGTAGTTGGTTCTCCGGCTGGCGCGAGACATCTAGCGACCAACGTAGGCATGTTCCCCGGCTACTTCTAGTGTTGGCGTTAGGAGTAGATATATGGTCAACCCAGTTACCACTGCCCTATGTGCTGGATTTTTGTACTTCACAGACTTACCTATTTCTCTGAGACCCTCGCCATTGGGGTCATAACAGTTTGCCAGGCCAGTATTAAATGTTATATGCATTGCAGAAGCGGGATTATAGGAAAGAAAATTCTGAGTTTTTTTTTTTCTCTCTCTCATTTTTTTTTTTCTTTTCCCCTTTACCTCTGAGTGGCTCAAGCTTGCTGCAGACATGAATGTCCAGACCTTGATTACAAGTGTGGACCAGCTTGCTGCTCGTGTGCAGGGCATACAAGATTATGTTACCAGAAATCCTATGTCAGAACCTAAGATACCGATTCCTGAATTGTTTTTCGGAGACCGATTTAAGTTTAGAAATTTCAGGAATAATTGTAAATTATTTTTGTCCCTGAGACCCTGTTCATCTGGAGACTCCGCTCAGCAAGTGAAAATTGTTATTTCTTTTTTACGGGGCGACCCTCAGGATTGGGCCTTCTCGCTGGCGCCAGGAGATCCGGCATTGGCAGATATTGATGCGTTTTTTCTGGCGCTCGGTTTACTTTATGAGGAACCCAATCTTGAGATTCAGGCAGAAAAAGCCTTGCTGGCTATGTCTCAGGGCCAGGACGAGGCTGAAGTGTATTGCCAAAAATTTCGGAAATGGTCCGTGCTGACTCAGTGGAACGAGTGTGCACTGGCCGCAAATTTTAGAAATGGCCTTTCTGAAGCCATTAAGAATGTGATGGTGGGTTTCCCTATTCCCACAGGTCTAAATGATTCCATGGCCCTGGCTATTCAAATTGACCGGCGGTTGCGGGAGCGCAAAACCGCAAATTCCCTTATGGTGTTGTCTGAACAGGCACCTGATTTAAGGCAATGTGATAGAAAAACCGCAAATTCACCTATGGTGCTGTCTGAACAAACACCTGATTTAATGCAATGTGATAGAATCCTGACTAGAAATGAGCGGAAAATTCATAGACGCCAGAATGGCTTGTGTTACTACTGTGGTGATTCTACACATGTTATCTCAGCATGCTCTAAACGTCTAACTAAGGTTGTTAGTCCTGTCACCGTTGGTAATTTGCAACCTAAATTTATTCTATCTGTAACTTTGATTTGTTCACTGTCATCTTATCCTGCCATGGCGTTTGTAGATTCAGGTGCTGCCCTGAGTCTTATGGATCTGTCATTTGCCAAGCGCTGTGGTTTTGTTCTTGAGCCATTAGAAAATCCTATCCCTCTTAGGGGTATTGATGCTACGCCGTTGGCAGAAAATAAACCGCAGTTTTGGACACAGGTTACCATGTGTATGACTCCTGAACATCGGGAGGTTATACGTTTTCTTGTTTTGCATAAAATGCATGATTTGGTTGTTTTGGGGTTGCCATGGTTGCAGACCCATAATCCAGTCTTGGATTGGAAGGCCATGTCAGTGTCAAGTTGGGGATGCCGTGGAAATCATGGGGATTCCCTGCCCGTGTCTATTGCTTCTTCTACGCCTTCGGAAGTTCCGGAGTATTTGTCTGATTATCAGGATGTTTTCAGCGAGTCCAGGTCCAGTGCACTGCCTCCTCATAGGGAGTGTGACTGCGCAATAGAGTTGATTCCAGGCAGTAAGTTTCCTAAGGGAAGATTATTTAACCTGTCGGTACCTGAACATACCGCTATGCGTTCATATATTAGAGAGTCTCTGGAGAAGGGGCATATCCGTCCTTCTTCTTCCCCTCTTGGTGCGGGATTCTTTTTTGTGGCCAAAAAGGACGGATCTTTGAGGCCTTGTATTGACTATCGGCTCTTAAATAAGATCACTGTCAAATTTCAGTATCCTTTGCCGCTGTTGTCAGACTTGTTTGCCCGGATTAAAGGTGCCAAGTGGTTCACCAAGATAGATCTTCGTGGTGCGTACAACCTTGTGCGCATTAAGCAGGGAGATGAATGGAAAACCGCATTCAATACGCCCGAAGGTCATTTTGAGTACTTGGTGATGCCTTTTGGGCTCTCTAATGCGCCTTCAGTTTTTCAGTCCTTTATGCATGACATTTTCCGGAAGTATCTGGATAAATTTTTGATCGTTTATCTGGATGATATTCTGTTTTTTTCTGATGATTGGGACTCGCATGTAGAACAGGTCAGGATGGTTTTCAAGATTTTGCGTGAAAATTCTTTGTTTGTTAAAGGCTCAAAGTGTCTCTTTGGTGTACAGAAGGTTCCCTTTTTAGGGTTCATTTTTTCCCCTTCTGCTGTGGAGATGGACCCAGTCAAGGTCCGAGCTATTCATGATTGGACTCAGCCCTCGTCAGTTAAGAGTCTTCAGAAGTTCTTGGGTTTTGCTAACTTTTACCGTCGTTTTATCGCTAATTTTTCTAGCGTTGTTAAACCTTTGACGGATATGACCAAGAAAGGCTCTGATGTAGCTAACTGGGCTCCTGCTGCCGTGGAGGCTTTCCAGGAGTTGAAACGCCGGTTTACTTCGGCGCCTGTTTTGTGCCAGCCTGATGTCTCACTGCCCTTTCAGGTTGAGGTGGATGCTTCGGAGATTGGGGCAGGGGCCGTTTTGTCTCAGAGAGGTCCTGGTTGCTCTACTATGAGACCTTGTGCCTTTTTCTCTAGGAAGTTTTCGCCTGCAGAGCGAAATTATGATGTGGGCAATCGGGAGTTGTTGGCCATGAAGTGGGCATTTGAGGAGTGGCGTCATTGGCTTGAGGGTGCTAAGCATCGTGTGGTGGTTTTGACTGATCACAAAAATCTGATGTATCTCGAGTCTGCTAAACGCCTGAATCCTAGACAGGCCCGCTGGTCATTGTTTTTCTCCCGTTTTGACTTTGTGGTCTCGTATTTACCAGGTTCGAAGAATGTGAAGGCCGATGCTCTGTCTAGGAGCTTTGTGCCTGATGCTCCTGGAGTCGCTGAACCTGTGGGTATTCTTAAGGAAGGAGTTATCTTGTCAGCTATTTCTCCGGATCTGCGACGTGTGTTGCAGAGATTTCAGGCTGGTAGGCCTGACTCTTGTCCACCTGACAGATTGTTTGTACCTGCTAGGTGGACCAGTAGAGTCATTTCCGAGGTTCATTCCTCGGTGTTGGCAGGGCACCCGGGAATTTTTGGCACCAGGGATCTGGTGGCCAGGTCCTTTTGGTGGCCGTCCTTGTCAAGGGATGTGCGGTCTTTTGTGCAGTCCTGTGGGACTTGTGCTCGAGCTAAGCCTTGCTGTTCTCGTGCCAGCGGGTTGCTCTTGCCCTTGCCTGTCCCGAAGAGACCTTGGACACACATCTCTATGGATTTCATTTCTGATCTTCCGGTGTCTCGGGGCATGTCTGTCATCTGGGTGATATGTGATCGTTTCTCCAAGATGGTCCATTTGGTTCCTTTGCCTAAGCTGCCTTCCTCTTCCGATCTGGTTCCTGTGTTCTTCCAGAACGTGGTTCGTTTACATGGCATTCCTGAGAATATTGTGTCGGACAGAGGATCCCAGTTTGTTTCCAGGTTCTGGCGATCCTTTTGTGGTAGGATGGGCATTGATTTGTCGTTTTCGTCCGCTTTTCATCCACAGACTAATGGACAAACGGAGCGAACTAATCAGACTCTGGAGGCTTATTTGAGGTGTTTTGTCTCTTCTGATCAGGATGATTGGGTGACCTTCTTGCCGTTGGCTGAATTTGCCCTTAATAATCGGGCTAGTTCCGCCACCTTGGTTTCGCCATTTTTCTGCAACTCTGGTTTCCATCCTCGTTTTTCCTCGGGACATGTGGAGCCTTCTGACTGTCCTGGGGTGGATTCTGTGGTAGATAGGTTGCAGCAGATCTGGAATCATGTGGTGGACAACTTGAAGTTGTCACAGGAGAAGGCTCAGCGTTTTGCCAACCGCCGCCGCGGTGTGGGTCCCCGACTTCGTGTTGGGGATTTGGTATGGCTGTCTTCTCGATTTGTTCCTATGAAGGTCTCCTCTCCCAAATTTAAGCCTCGCTTCATTGGTCCGTACAAGATATTGGAAATCCTTAATCCTGTGTCCTTTCGCCTGGATCTTCCGGTGTCGTTTGCCATTCACAACGTATTTCATAGGTCCTTGTTGCGGCGGTACGTTGTGCCTGTGGTTCCTTCTGCTGAGCCTCCTGCTCCGGTGTTGGTTGAGGGCGAGTTGGAGTACGTGGTGGAGAAGATCTTAGATTCTCGTCTCTCCAGGCGGAGGCTTCAGTACCTGGTCAAGTGGAAGGGCTATGGTCAGGAGGATAATTCCTGGGTGGTCGCCTCTGATGTGCATGCGGCCGATTCAGTTCGGGCCTTTCACGCCGCTCATCCTGATCGCCCTGGTGGTCTTGGTGAGGGTTCGGTGACCCCTCACTAAGGGGGGGGGTACTGTTGTGAATTTGCTTTTTGGCTCCCTCTAGTGGTTACTTGTGATTTGACTCTGGGTATGTCAGTCATTCCTTGTATGCTCACCTGGGCCGTTAGTTCAGGGGTGTTGCTATATAAGCTCCCTGGACCTTCAGTTCAATGCCTGGCAACGTTGTAATCAGAGCTAATCTGTTGTGCTCTTGTCTACTGATCCTGGTTCCTGCTAGATTAAGCTAAGTCTGCTTTCTTGCTTTTTGCTATTTGTTTTTGTTTGCATTTTTGTCCAGCTTGTACTTAATCTGTATCCTGTCCTTGCTGGAAGCTCTAGGGAGCTGGTGTTCTCCCCCCGGGCCGTTAGACGGTTCGGGGGTTCTTGAATTTCCAGCGTGGATGTTTGATAGGGTTTTTGTTGACCATATAAGTTATCTTACTACATTCTGCTATTAGTAAGCGGGCCTCTCTTTGCTAAACCTAGTTCATTTCTGTGTTTGTCATTTCCTCTTGCCTCACCGTTATTATTTGTGGGGGGCTTGTATCCTACTTTTGGGGTCCTTTCTCTGGAGGCAAGAGAGGTCTTTGTTTTCCTCTTCTAGGGGTAGTTGGTTCTCCGGCTGGCGCGAGACATCTAGCGACCAACGTAGGCATGTTCCCCGGCTACTTCTAGTGTTGGCGTTAGGAGTAGATATATGGTCAACCCAGTTACCACTGCCCTATGTGCTGGATTTTTGTACTTCACAGACTTACCTATTTCTCTGAGACCCTCGCCATTGGGGTCATAACATCCCCTGCTGTGTAGCCGGCATCGTGTCCTGCAAAAGCCACGCAGACACAAGAACTGAAATTGAAGGGAACCTGTCCCCCCTCCCCCAGGCGTTTGTACGTTTTACAGCCACCTTGTACAGCGGTAATGCTGCATGTGTGCAAGGTGGCTCATAAACGTATTCTCCTCGCACATGTGGAACTGAAAACACGTCTGAAATGTGTCCTCTGTGTGACCATTTAACCGTCCCGGAGGTGTGACTTTCCTTTGTAATGACACGCTGCAACCCCCTTGGTAGCGCTGCCCGTCTTCTGGCATCATTGTTTGGCTGCCTGCGCCTCTGCGGCCGCCCTGACCCACACAACGCCCCTCGGTGTCTTATTTATTGGGACTGCGAGGGTGTGATTGATGGGCATGAGCAGTGCATCAGTTCGCCTGTCCCGCATCTCCTTCCACCTTCTTCAGACTGTGCGGCTTCATGGCCGTGGCATGCGATAAGGGATCAGCTGATGCCGCACAGTCTGAAGCGGGTGTAAGGACCCGAGTGTGAGAGGCGAACATATGTGCTGCGCCAGGCCATGAATCCCAGCCCCGCAGTGTATTAACAATGTTAAGACACTGCGGGGCTGGGATTCATGGTCATCGCGAACCGCATCAGCCGACATTAAATGATGTCAGAAGATGGGCAGCGCTAACAGCGCTAGGCCAGGGGATAACACGACAGTGCAGACTCCTGTACAGCAAATAACAACGCTCAGGAGGCTGCACCCAGCACCAAGGTGGGATTCTTGACATCTGTGCTGCGTCTCATTACGAAGGGAACTCGCGCCTCCAACACAGTTTGACTGTATAAAGGGCTAAATGTTATACGTGTTTCATTCAGCGTGTGCAAGGAGCAAAATTAAAAGAGCAGCCTTTGACTTGTGCAGCACTACTGCTGCATAAGCCGTGGCTCTTCTACTTTGTAACCCCTGAGGGGGGGTTAAAGGTTACCTTTGAAATTGGTTCAATTAGGCTTCGGCCTACACTCTGCTCCCCCTGCAGAGCCCGGGCTCCAACACCGCCAGTTGGGGCCCGGTACTGCTAGCTGCACAGAGAAAAACACCAGCCAATGTGTCAGTGGGGTTCAGCACCGCCAGCTGTTCCCCTGCTGTGCAGCCGGCAACGTGTCCTGCAACTGCCACGCAGGCACAACAGACCCAAAGCTGCCGCCAGTGCAGGCTTCGGCCTACACTCTGCTCCATCTCCTCCTCCTGCTGACCCCGGGCTCTAACACCGCCAGTTGGGGCCCGGTACTGCTAGCTGCACAGAGAAAAACACCAGCCAATGTGTCAGTGGGGTTCAGCACCGCCAGCTGTTCCCCTGCTGTGTAGCCGGCATCGTGTCCTGCAAAAGCCATGCAGACACAAGAACTGAAATTGAAGGGAACCTGTCCCCCCTCCCCCAGGCGTTTGTACGTTTTACAGCCACCTTGTACAGCGGTAATGCTGCATGTGTGCAAGGTGGCTCATAAACGTATTCTCCTCGCACATGTGGAACTGAAAACACGTCTGAAATGTGTCCTCTGTGTGACCATTTAACCGTCCCGGAGGTGTGACTTTCCTTTGTAATGACACGCTGCAACCCCCTTGGTAGCGCTGCCCGTCTTCTGGCATCATTGTTTGGCTGCCTGCGCCTCTGCGGCCGCCCTGACCCACACAACGCCCCTCGGTGTCTTATTTATTGGGACTGCGAGGGTGTGATTGATGGGCATGAGCAGTGCATCAGTTCGCCTGTCCCGCATCTCCTTCCGCCTTCTTCAGACTGTGCGGCTTCATGGCCGTGGCATGCGATAAGGGATCAGCTGACGCCGCACAGTCTGAAGCGGGTGTAAGGACCCGAGTGTGAGAGGCGAACATATGTGCTGCGCCAGGCCATGAATCCCAGCCCCGCAGTGTTTTAACAATGTTAAGACACTGCGGGGCTGGGATTCATGGTCATCGCGAACCGCACCGGCCGACATTAAATGATGTCAGAAGATGGGCAGCGCTAACAGCGCTAGGCCAGGGGATAACACGACAGCGCAGACTCCTGTACAGCAAATAACAACGCTCAGGAGGCTGCACCCAGCACCAAGGTGGGATTCTTGACATCTGTGCTGCGTCTCATTACAAAGGGAACTCGCGCCTCCAACACAGTTTGACTGTATAAAGGGCTAAATGTTATACGTGTTTCATTCAGCGTGTGCAAGGAGCAAAATTAAAAGAGCAACCTTTGACTTGTGCAGCACTACTGCTGCATAAGCTGTGGCTCTTCTACTTTGTAACCCCTGAGGGGGGGTTAAAGGTTACCTTTGAAATTGGTTCAATTAGGCTTCGGCCTACACTCTGCTCCCCCTGCAGAGCCCGGGCTCCAACACCGCCAGTTGGGGCCCGGTACTACTAGCTGCACAGAGAAAAACACCAGCCAATGTGTCAGTGGGGTTCAGCACCGCCAGCTGTTCCCCTGCTGTGCAGCCGGCAACGTGTCCTGCAACTGCCACGCAGGCACAACAGACCCAAAGCTGCCGCCAGTGCAGGCTTCGGCCTACACTCTGCTCCATCTCCTCCTCCTGCTGACCCCGGGCTCCAACACCGCCAGTTGGGGCACTAGGAAGACAAGCTTGAATAGGTCCCCATCCTGGTTCCAGCACCGTCAGCTGGTTCCGGGCAGAGCCTTTGGCTTAGGTGCCTCCCTCTGGGTATCCGAGTTCCACCAACGTCAGGTGGTCCTTGGTAGTGCTTTCAGGCACGGGTACCTCCTGCTTAGTAACCGGGTTCCAGTAACGTCAGCTGGTCCTCGGTAGTTCCATTGGCTCTTGGACCTTCGGCTACCCATCCGGGTTCCAGCACCGTCAGCTGGTTCTCGGCAGTGTCTTTTGCTCTTATACCTTCTGCTCCCCATCCTGGTTCCAGTACCGTCAGCTGGTTCCGGGCAGAGCCTTTGGCTTAGGTGCCTCCCTCTGGGTATCCGAGTTCCGCCAACGTCAGGTGGTCCTTGGTAGTGCTTTCAGGCACGGGTACCTCCTGCTTAGTAACCGGGTTCCAGCAACGTCAGCTGGTCCTCGGTAGTTCCATTGGCTCTTGGACCTTCGGCTACCCATCCGGGTTCCAGCACCGTCAGCTGGTTCTCGGCAGTGTCTTTTGCTCTTGTACCTTCTGCTCCCCATCCTGGTTCCAGTACCGTCAGCTGGTTCCGGGCAGAGCCTTTGGCTTAGGTGCCTCCCTCTGGGTATCCGAGTTCCACCAACGTCAGGTGGTCCTTGGTAGTGCTTTCAGGCACGGGTACCTCCTGCTTAGTAACCGGGTTCCAGTAACGTCAGCTGGTCCTCGGTAGTTCCATTGGCTCTCGGACCTTCGGGTAGCCATCCGAGTTCCAGTTCCATCAGCTGTTTCTCGGCATTTTCTCAGCCTTCTTGTACCTTCTGCTACATTTCCAAGTTCAAGACCCTAAAGACGACGACCCGGAAGACCACCCCTAAGATGACGACGACACCAGAGACGACGACCACTGAGATGACGACGACCCTGGAGACGATGACCCTGAAGACCACCCCGATGACGACGACCCCGGAGACGACAACCACCGTGATGACGACGACCCTGGAGACGATGACCCTGAAGACCACCCCGATGACGACGACCCCGGAGACGACGACCCTGGAGACGACGACGACCTGGAAGACCGAGAAGCAGAAGAACAAGAGGCTGCAGAACAAAGAGCAGAAGAACATTAAGCATAAGACTGAATATCAGAGCAAAAGATATTATCTAAATTATAAGCAGAAGAAGGTTAAGCAGTGTATGGGGGTGAGTCCGTTCCTCCTCGTGGTGCCCCTGGATAAAGCCTGATGCTGCAGGCCAAACTGAATGCGGACAAATGTAACTGTTTTGTGACAGGCAGAATGGAAGGTGTAATCTTCAAACTTTTATAGATAACAACTACGGGAATGCCTGTCACAAATAAGAATATGATGAAGAAGTTGAATATGAAGAAGATAATAGTAAAATAAAAAGAATATGAACAATGTAACAAAAAAAATAATAGGTAGAAGATGAAGAAGAAGATGAATAAGGTGAAGAAGTTGATGTCAAAGAAGCTGATGATGAGGATAATGAAGAAGAAAGTGTGGGAGAAGTAAAAAAGAAGGTGAAGGGCGTGGAAGTAGTGAAACATCAATATCTGACAAAATAAAATAAAAAAAAATAACAGTCAAAATCTTTCTAACGCCGAACGTCATAAAAAAAAATAAAAATCCTGCTATTCTATTTGATTGGGCTAAACCTCTGTGCCTTTAATGTCTCCGCCACCTCCCACAAAACATCCTACATTATTCTTAGTTGTTTTCCTTCATGTAGAATGAACCTACAAGTTTATAAAGGGTTTATTTTAATTCCGATATTTTCGTCCCATTGACTTGCATTGGGATCGGGTATCGGTATCGGATTAGATCCGATACTTTGACGGTATCGGCCGATACTTTCCGATGCCGATACTTTCCGATATCGGAAGGTATCGCTCAACACTAGTTGTAATTTGTCTTTGTGCAGAAACTACTTTGCCTAAAGCCAACAGTTCCTGATCTTCAAAATTCTTTTCTGCTCCATCCTCACTCCCCATATCCCTTGTAAAATTGATAATATTCTCTGAATTCACTACTGTTGTACATGCAGGTGGTGCACATGGTTGATTAACCCACTGTACCACAGGGCTGGGCTTACCTAGGAGGGTCATAGCTAAGTGGCTACTAGGTGTTCACTAATATTGGACTCAGGCTTGGCCAGGTAGCCACCAGGTACAACTTCTTGGCAGTCCCCAGGACTACAGTTGCTGACCCCAAGTGTAAGGTACGCAGACATGGATAGGACTAGGCATCCGTTCAGACTATTAAATTCTGGATGCTCTGTAGAACAGTTACTGCCTCGGACACGGACTCGGGCTCCATTCAGACTACTATGTTCAGGATCCTCTGCAGAACGGTTACTGACATGGAGTCTCAGACAGGGCTGATTTGGAGACAGGTTGTAGCAGTCCGAATATACGGGACACTTGGATAGGCACACGTTCAGACACATAGGTCTCGGATACTGATTCAGGGACTCGACGCACATGAACCGGGGAATAAGGTTCAGGCACTCACCGCATAAGGACAAAGGACTTCAGGTTCAGAACTGGCAGCACAAGGACCAGGGAGTACGGGTTCAGGACACGTGCCATCCCAGAACCATGGGACTTCAGAACTCTCAAGACCACCTCACTGTCTAATGATTCGCTGTGTTGCTTAGACACAACTTGGACACAGGATGGGGATTTATCAGGGAACAAGTAAGACACAGGGAACTATTTGTCAACCGCAGAGAGGTGGAATCACACCTCTTAAGGGGACACCCTGACCGCGACTTATTCCCTGGAGACAAAGTGACTTATACACGGCACCATTGAGAAACAGGATACAATGGTCTTCATGTTAAAAGGTGCCTAGGAGAACATGCCTATAACCATGTAGCCACTGCGAGTGGACAGCAAACCCGAGCTACACAGACCACTTGTGAACATTTTTCTAAGGAGTCACCTGCTGACCCCCGTGTTAAAGAACTTCCCCAGTCAGGAAGCTGTACATGCCAGGACCTGCCCTGGAAAAGGGACAAGTAAAAAGACATTCACCTGCATGAAAGAAAAAATTGTGAATATGTTAAATTGATGTTTTTCTTTACAGTTTAAATGGACAGTGATACCTGAGAACTGTTTTATAAATAGTTTGGCACCTGTTACGGTGCCCCTTTTTGATATTTCCACACGCTGGTAGCGTGAAAAGAACTGTATGTATACCTATTTTGCTTTACAGATTTGGAGTAGAACTACCTGGCGCACCAGAGACCAGGACTGGTCAATGCGCCTTAATGTTTAAAAAGTTGGCACTTAACCTGTGTACATTTGTATAATGTTATTTTTGCAATGTTTAAGAAACCGTACCTCCCATAAAGGGATATTCAAGCTTAACATGTTGACATGCATGTCTAAAAAATTGTCTTTAACCTGTAATGTCTGTTTTTCTTTATCCAGTCCAGGAGTACTGGAGTTAACGGGAGGGGGAGTGTAACACCCCAGGAAACTGGTTGTTACAGTGATGTTGCCTTCCTTTCGAGGAGGGCGATATCATGCGTGGAGGCAAGGAGGATTCTCTTAACCAGGTAAGCATGCACATGTAACACATTCTGAATCCAGGCTAGGAGGGGGAGCTCATGACCCTGATTCAGGGGAGCTTCCCTCAGCTTTAAGTATCCTGGTCTGGAGGAGGAGTTAGCCAGTCTGGGAGAGACAATGGACAGAGACAGTTAGTCTCCAGGAGGGAGAGATAGAGGAAGGACGTCTGGAACAGACAGAAAGGCCTAGCAGCCACGTGGGAGCTGCAGCCTCTGGGAAGAGAGATAACTTGAAAGGTTGTTGCATGAAGTGGAGCATTGAGGAAAGGAGCACAGGAGTGGAACAGTGCTCAGAGAGGAACTGTGACTGGGCACCCTCTGAGCCAGAGTGCAGAAACCGGGTACCGGGAGCCTGAGGCTTTTGTGGGACTCTATGACACAGAGCAGAACCGGAGGGCACTAGACTACACGTTAACTGCTTGCACCAAGCCTGAGATACAGCAATATTCTAAGAGCCCGGGTCATGGTAGAGACCCTATAAAAAGGCTCAAACTGCCTACCATGCAGGCAACTGTCCCACCAGGATAGGAGAGAGAGGATTCCTGGCCAGCAAGCTACAAGCAGCTGGGACCTCGACATCTTAGTACAAGTAGGAAAGGCTTACGGATCTTACCTGGGAGAGGGATCACCTTTGCCTCCAAGCTGGCCAGACCACATCATCATCCGTGCCTGGTACCCTGGACTGTGGACTACTACCACCAGTAAACCAGGTAAAGACTTTACAACTTGTGTCCTCTACTTATTCATCGGCATACAACATCCTTGCCACACACCTTGGGAGCCTTGGGGACCCCGCTTCACCTGTGGGAAGAGTCACCACCTATCCGCCATACCATCACTCCAGAGGACCCCTTTAAGCGGCGTCGGTCCTCACTGACCGAATACTACAGGTGGCGTCACGTCAAACTTTATTCAAAAACCCCTTTAACCCCTTAAGCCCCGAGGGTGGTTTGCACGTTAATGACTGGGCCAATTTTTACAATTCTGACCACTGTCCCTTTATGAGGTTATAACTCTGGAACTCTTCAACGGATCCTGATGATTCTGACACTGTTTTCTCGAGACATATTGTACTTCATGATAGTAGTAAAATTTATTTGATAAGACTTGCGTTTATTTGTGAAAAAAACTGAAATTTTGTGAAAATTTAGAAAATTTTGCAATTTTCCAACTTTGAATTTTTATGCCCTTAAATCTCAGAGATATGTCACACAAAATACTTAATAAGTAACATTTCCCACATGTCTACTTTAGATAAGCACAATTTTGGAACCAAAATGTTTTTTGTTTGGGAGTTATAAGAGTTAAAAGTTGACCAGCAATTTCTCATTTTTACAACACCATTTTTTTTTACGGACCACATCTCATTTGAAGTCATTTTGAGGGGTCTATATGATAGAAAATAACCAAGTGTGACACCATTCTAAAAACTGCACCCCTCAAGGTGCTCAAAACCACATTCAAGAAGTTTATTAACCCTTCAGGTGTTTCACAGGAATTTTTGGAATGTTTAAATAAAAATGAACATTTAACTTTTTTTCACACAAAATTTACTTCAGCCAAGGTTAACAGGAGAAAATGGACCCCAAAAGTTGTTGGACAATTTGTCCTGAGTACATAGATACCCCATATGTGGGGGTAAACCACTGTTTAGGTGCATGGCTGAGCTCGGAAGGGAAGGAGCGCTATTTGACTTTTCAATGCAAATTTGACAGGAATTGAGATGGGACGCCATGTTGCGTTTGGAGAGCCCCTGATGTGCCTAAACATTGAAACCCCCCACAAGTGACACCATTTTGGAAAGTAGACCCCCTAAGGAACTTATCTAGATGTGTGGTGGGCACTTTGACCAACCAAGTGCTTCACAGAAGTTTATAATGCAGAGCCATAAAAATATAAAATCATATTTTTTCACAAAAATGATCTTTTCGCCCACAAATTTTCTATTTTCCCAAGGGTAATAGAAAAAATTGGACCCCAAAAGTTGTTGTGCAATTTGTCCTGAGTACGCTGATACCCAATATGTGGGGGGTAACCACCGTTTGGGCGCATGGAAGAGCTCGGAAGGGAAGGAGCGCCATTTGGAATGTAGACTTAGATGGATTGGTCTTCAGGCGTCACATTGCATTTGCAGAGCCCCTAATGTACCTAAACAGTAGAAACCCCCAACAAGTGACCCCATATTGGAAACTAGACCCCCCAAGGAACTTATCTAGAGTTTATAACGCAGAGCCGTGAAAATAAAAAATCATTTTTTTCCCACAAAAATGGTTTTTTAGCCCCCCAAATTTTTATTTTCCCAAGCGTAACAAAAGAAATTGGACCACAACAGTTGTTTTACAATTTGTCCTGAGTACGCTGATACCCCATATGTTGGAGTAAACCGCTGTTTGGGCGCACGGGAGAGCTCAGAAGGGAAGGAGCACTGTTTTACTTTTTCAAGTGTGTTCAATTGGATTCAGGTCTGAAGAACGGGCGGGCCAGTCCATAGCTTCAATGCCTTCATCTTGCAGGAACTGCTGACACACTCCAGCCACATGAGGTCTGGCATTGTCCTGCATTAGGAGGAACCCAGGGCCAACCGCACCAGCATATGCTCTCACAAGGGGTCTGAGGATCTCATCTCGGTACCTAATGGCAGTCAGACTACCTCTGGCGAGCACATGGAGTGCTGTGCGGCCCTCCAAAGAAATGCCACCTCACACCATTACTGACCCACTGCCAAACCGGTCATGCAGAAGGATGCTGCAGGCAGAAGATAGCTCTCCACGGCGTCTCCAGACTCTGTCACGTCTGTCACATGTGCTCAGTGTGAACCTGCTTTCATCTGTGAAGAGCACAGGGCGCCAGTGGCGTATTTGCCAATCCTGGTGTTCTGTGGCAAATGCCAAGCATCCTGCATGGGGTTGGGCTGTGAGCACAACCCCCATTTGTGGACGTCGGGCACTCAGACCATCCTCATGGATTCGGTTTCTAACCGTTTGTGCAGACACACGCACATTTGTGGCCTGCTGGAGGTCATTTTGCAGGGCTCTGGCAGTGCTCCTCCTGTTTCTCCTTGTACAAAGGCTGAGGTAGAGGTCCTGCTCCTGAGTTGTTGCCCTCCTACGGCCCTCTCCATGTCCTTGGTGTACTGGCCTGTCTCCTGGTAGCACCTCCAGCCTCTGGACACTACACTGAAAGACACAGCAAACCTTCTTGCCACAGCTTGCATTGATGTGCCATCCTGAATGAGCTGCACTACCTGAGCCACTTGTGTGGGTTGTAGAGTCTGTCTGAAGCTACCACGACTGTGAAAGCACAACCAACATTCAAAAGTGACCAAAACATCAGCCAGAAAGCATTGGTACTGAGATGTGTTCTATGGTCCCCACCTGCAGAACCACTCCTTTATTGAGTGTGTCTTGATAATTGCCAATAATTTCCATCTGTTGTCTATTCCATTTGCACAACAGCATATGAAATTGATTGTCAAACAGTGTTGCTTCCTAGGTGGACAGTTTGATTTCACAGAAGTTGGATTGACTTGGAGTTATATTCTGTTGTTTAAGTGTTCCCTTTATTTTTTTGAGCAGGGTACATTATGCAAACTAGGGGGCAGGTTCACTGAGGGATCAGTGACCTTTCAGCAGTCTGCATTATGAATACGTAAGCTGAGCATCATATGAAGCCCCCGCACACACACAGGCCACCCTGGGGCACGAGCAAGTCTTAACTCAAAACTGAAAATAAAGATTAAACAACAACCACAAGACAGATTTCACCAACCAAGGTATCATTTTAATCCCTTTCTGACCTTGGACAGGATAGTACGTCTGAGGTCAGAACCCCCGCTTTGATGCGGGCTTCAGCGGTGAGCCCGCATCAAAGCCGGGACATGTCAGCTGTTTTGAACAGTTGACATGTGCCCGCAATAGCGACGGGTGGAATCACGATCCACCCGCCGTTATTAACTAGTTAAATGCCACTGTCATACACTGACAGCAGCATTTAACCGGCGCTTCCGGCCATCGGGCGAGAAATGAGCATTGCCGACCCACCCTGTGGTCAGCGCTCATAGCAAGCCTGCAATTCACCTACATAGCAGCGATCTGATGATCGCTGATATGTAGCTGAAACAATCCAGTTGTGCCAGCTTCTAGCCTCCCATAGAGGCTATTGAAGCATGGCAACAGTAAAAAAAAAAAAAAAATACAAAAGTTTAAATCATCCCACTTCCGCCCCATTCAAAGTAAAACAATAAAAAAAGAATTAAACCTACACATATTTGGTATCGACGCGTTCAGAATCGCCCAATCTAATATATAAAGCTGAATGTGTGTGTGTATGTATGTGTGTGTGTATGTCCAGGATTGGCATCTGCACCGTCGCAGCTACAGCCACAAAATTTTGCACAGTCAGTTTTGCAGCGTCATAGGCTATGTTGTGAGGCGAAATTTTAACCCTGCGCGTTCCAATTCACCAAACAATTTTGCCCCTATCTACATAATGGGGAAAAAGTGAAAGGAAAAGTGTTGGAGGCGAATTGACAGCTGCCAGATGTGAACAAGGGGGACTTAAAAGAGTGAGAGCGATGGCACCAAAGAGTATATACCGTACAGTTGCTAAGGTAGGGCCCCGACATGGGATACTCACCACACATGGGGATATGAACACACACACAAAATGTGCCACACACTACCACGTGCTTGAACACAAATACCACCCTCAGCACACATTTCACCACACATACACCAACCTCGCCACATAAAAGTCGAAACACAAAAGTCGCCGCTCAAAACTCGCCACGTGCAAAACTCGCCACATGCAAAACTAGGCACACGCAAAACTCGCCACACGTGCAAAACTCACCTCATGGAAAACTCGCCACACGCAAAACTTGCACATGCAGAAAAATTGCCACATGCACAAAAGTTGCAACACATGCAAAAGTTGCCTCACACAAAACTTGCACATCACTCAAAAAGCACCACACATAAAACTCGCCACACGCAAAACTCACCATGCGCAAAACTTGCTGCACACAATTTGCTACACTAACCTGTCACATGCAACTCAACACACAAAAAGTTGCTACACGCATGTCACCACACAAAACTCATCTCACAAAAGTCGCTACATGCATGTCGCCACACGCAACTCAACACACACAACTTGACACATGAAACTCGCCCTAAAACACACACAAGTCTGGTATTATCCTTCAAAAATAAAAATCTGATTAATAAGCAGAAAAACTACAAGAGCAACAACTGTACCATATAGGAAATACGGCAGCTGTCAGTCACATGACCTGTCTATTATGTGTATGTGTGAGCTAATATATACTGCCAGGGGGGAGGGCTTCCTGTTGGCTGGGGATTTATCAGGCTGCCAATTTAACTTACAAATACTGAAGTAAAAATACTAAGCAAATAACGTGTGAACGCGGTCTAATACAAGAGGAGATGACATACAGATATATACTATATACAGGAGGAGATGACACGCAGGTATATACTATATATAGGGGAGATGACACACAGGTATATACTATATACAGGAGATGACATACAGGTATATACTATATACAGGAGGAGATGACACACACATATATACTATATACAGGGGAGATGACACACAGGTATATACTATATACAGGAGGAGATGACATACAGGTATATACTATATACAGGAGGAGATGACACACAGGTATATACTATATACAGGGGAGATGACATACACAAATATACTATATACAGGGGAGATGACACACAGGTATATCCTATATACAGGGGAGATGACACACAGGTATATACTATATACAGGGGAGATGACACACAGGTATATACTATATACAGAGGAGATGACACACAGGTATATATTATATACAGGAGGAGATGACATACAGGTATATAGTATATACAGAAGAGATGACATACAGGTATATACTATATACAGGAGGAGATGACATATAGGTATATACAATATACAGGAGGAGATGACATACAGCAGGTATATACTATTTACAGGGGAGATGACATACAGGTATATACTATATACAGGATATGACATACAGGTGTATACTATATATAAGGGAGATGACAAATATGTATATACTGAGGGGAAAATGAGAGGTGTGAGGTGAAAATGAGGGGTGTGAGGTGAAAATGAAAAGGTGTGAGTGCAAATTGAGAGGAGTGAGGGAAAATAGTGGAGTGATCGGAAAATGACAGATGTGAGGTCAAAATGACAAGAGTTAGGGGGGAATGAGAGGAGTGAAGGGGAAAATAAGAGGAGTGAGGGGGAAAATAAGAGGTGTAAGGGAGAAAATGAGAGATGTGAGGGGGAAAATGAGAGTCGTGATGGGAAAATAAGAGAAGTGAGGTGCTATAACTAACCACAGATATTTACTATGCCCAGGCAACGCCGGGCTCTTCAGCTAGTCTATCGATAAAAAAAAAGGATTAACCTGATCGCTAAATGGCATAGCGAGAAAAGAAGAATTGAAATGCCAGAATTACTTTTTTTGGTCGCCATGACATTGCATTAAAATGCAATAATGGGCGATCAAAAGAACGTATCTGCACAAATGTGGTATCAATAAAAACATCAGCTTAGAACGCAAAAAATAAGCCCTCAACCGACCCCAGATCACAAAAAATGGGTATCGGAAAATGGTGCAATTGTTTTTTTTTTTTTAAGCAAAGTTTGGAATTTTTTTTCACCACTTAGATAAAAGAGAACCTAGACATGTTTGGTGTCTATGAACTCCTAATGACCTGGAGAATCATAATGGCAGGTTAGTTTTAGCATTTAGTGAACCTAGCAAAAAAGCCAAACAAAAAACAAGTGATGGGATTGCACTTTTTTTGCAATTTCACCGCACTTGGAATTTTTTCCCTGTTTTCTAGTACACAACATGGTAAAACCAATGATGTCGTTCAAAAGTACAACTCGTTTCGCAAAAAATAAGCCCTCACATGGCCATATTGACGGAAAAATAAAAAAGTTATGGCTCTGGGAAGGAGGGGAGCGAAAAACGAACATGGAAAAACGGAAAATCCCAAGGTCATGAAGGGGTTAATAAGTATAATGGCGCCGACCTGATAGTGTCTGTAGGTTACAGTGCACAATCCTGCTGGCAGGCTGCCTTTAATATTAATTACATTAGTCCATTATTGATCTATAGCAATGCTAAAAAAAAATATTTCTTGACAGTTTTGACATGTGGAAGATGAAAGGATAAACTGGTGTTTCAGATATTTAATAATTTTCAATGAAGTCCAAAATCCACAAAAGGTTATTTAATTCAAAGGCACTATTACATGTTCACTGTGTAAGTATAAACCACTTTCCCTGTTTGGTTTGGGTTCCGGCACTGAGCCCGCACCTTTCCGGGCACATGTCAGCTGATATATACAGCTGATAAGTGTCCGCAACAGGTGGAATTGTGATCCACCTGCCGTTGTTAACTAGTTAAATGCCGCCATCAATCTCTGACAGCGTTATTTAACTAGCGCTTATCGGAAGCGCGTCAGAAATCCCGCCCATCGATGACCCCGTCACATGATCGTGGGTCACTGATGGGTTGGCATGACAACCAGAGGTCTCCAGCAGACTTCTATGGTTGTCACTGCCGGATTGCTATGAGCGCCGTCCGGTGGTCGGCGCTTATAGCAAGTGAGCATTTCTGCTACACACAAGCCTGTGTGGGATCATTGCCTGTGTGTAGCAGAGCAGCTCATAGTATTGCAGCTTCTAATCTCCCATGGAAACTATTGAAGCATGCAAAAAGTTTAAAAAAAAGTTTTTAAAAAATAAAAAGTCTAAAAGTTCAAATCACCCCCCTTTCACCTCACTCAAAATAAAACAATTAAAAAAAATCAAATATACACATATTTGGTATCGCCACATTCAGAATTGCCTGATTTATCAATCTAAAAAAAAATAACCTGATCGCTAAACGATGCAACAAGAAAAAAGACAAAAATGCCAGAATTACGTTTTTTTAATGTATCTGCACCAAAATGGTATCATTACATCAGCTTGGCACGCAAAAAAAGCCATCACGCAACCTCAGAACATGAAAAATGGAGACACTACGGTTATCGAAAAATGGCGCAATTTTTCTTTTTAACAAAATTTGGAATTTATTTTCACCACTTAAATAAAAAAGAACCTAGACATGTTTCGTGTCTTTGAACTCGCAATGAGATGTAGAATCATAATGGCTGGCCAGTTTTGGCATTTAGAGAACATGGTAAAAAAAAAAACAACCACTATTTAATTGCACTTTTTTTTTAATTTCACCGCATTTGGAATTTTTTTCTAGTTTTCCAGTACACAATATGATAAAACCAATGGTGTCGTTCAAATGTACAACTCATCCAGCAAAAAGCAAGCCCTCACATGGCCATTTTGACCCAAAAATTTAAAAGAGAAGGGGAGCAAGAAACGAAAACGTAAAAGCAAAAATACCTCTGGTCGTGAAGGGGTTAAATACTTGGTGAGGATCCAAATACAGGACCCCCATTGATCAGATGATTGCACAATCCACCCTAGAAGGTTTGAACTGAGGGCAGAACATACCCCAAGATGACACTTGAATACATACAGTATATCAATGAGAAAAAGCTGTCATTTGAGTTCATTGAATCTGATTCATAATTCAAAGAGTTTAAATATGTACAGTATGTCGTGAGAAAAAAGGCTAGCAGAAGAGATGGGACATTTTCTGCACATAGGTAGTACTACAGAAGTCGAACTGTAAGGCTATGCGAGAAAACATCGCATAGAACTCAGCCCAGTGTTAATCTATGGGGCAGCTCGTATCACTGTATATGTTCTCGGGTGTATTTAGTAGAGTGGAGAGACTTTTACTTTTTTCGGACCGAGTCGGGTTTCGCGAAACCCGACTTTGTCAAAAGTCGGGTCTGGTGAAATCAGCCGATTATTGCGAAAAGTCGGGGGCCGACTGAAACACGAAACCCAATGCAAGTCAATGGGGAATCAAAGTCGGCAGTGAGTGGAGGACAGGAAAACACATACAGTGCCCATTTTAATGCCAAAAACATCAACTCTTATTACTGAAGCTTGTCACTCTTAATTTACTTTATAATAATAGTTAGGCATTGAAAACTGGGGGGTCATTTGGCTAAAGTTGTGGGGGGGTAGGGCCGGCTCAAGATTTTCGTGGGCCTAGGAAACGCGGAATACGTCACGGCGGTGGAGCAGGGAGAGGTAAGTATTTCAACTTTGCAAGTGCTGTGATCCTGAGCAAGCAGGGGGGGCCCACTCATTGGCATTGGCACTGGCACAGGGCCCCTCATAGCACGGCGGTGTGTTTGATGGCGGGTGGAACCTCCCACCGGCAGAGACACTTTTGCACACTATGAGAGGCCCTGTGCCAGTGACATCGCCAATGAGTATGCCCCCCCACACCTGATGAAGGAACCTGCACTTTCATCTGCACCTTCCTCTTTGTCCCCGTGTAAGGTGGTATAGTATGCGGGAAGGGGAACCTGACTTTCAGCAGGGTCAGATTCTGGCTGTGTAGAGTGCAAGGGGAATGTAGTAGTCTGGGTCAATGTACCAGCAGACTCATCTAGCAGTGGCTGGGCAATCGGCAGGATGAGGAAGAAACACAGATATAGGCCCAAATAATAAAGTAGGCTAAATGCAGTTCAAAATTGGTACCAGGACTAAACATGCGGCATTGCTTTGTTCAGTGGAGGAAAACTGTAATGAGTGGCAGACACAGTTAGTAGGCCCAAATAATAAAGTAGGCTAAATGCAGTTCAAATGTGGTAACAGGACTAAACAGGCGGCATTGCTTTGATCAGTGGAGGAAAACTGTAATGAGTGGCAGACACAGTTAGTAGGCCCAAATAATAAAGTGGGCTAAATGTCTGCCAAAAAATTGTTCATAAATAAACAGGTGGCATATCTAGGTACAGGGGTGGGCTCCTCTGCTGAGTAGCAGACAGTGGTAGTAGGTGCAAAGTATTAACTGGTCTAAATGGAGGCCAGGGCCCTTGTATATTTTAACTATCATCTATCATTTCAACAAATTTGTATTGGCAGTGCCATTGAAGGATTTAACAGCACAGACTACACAGTGGTGGAGCAGGGAGAGGTAAGTATTGCAAGTGGTAGAGCACTGTTCGAGCTGGGGTGGAACACTCTCTCGTGGGCGGCGGTACTGGCACAGGGCCCCTCATATTACGATGGTGTGTCTGACGTTGGTTGGGCACCACCACCATCAGAGACACTTCATTGTACTATGAGGGACCCTGTGCCAGTGCCATCGCCCAAGAGTGGGCCCACCCACCTGTCCAGGCAAACGGCACTCGCACGGGTGCTTGCGCCAGGTGGTGACCACGGCCCTGTCGGGGGAGTCAGCCCATTTAGGGAGGTATAAAAATGGCCTATGGTGGACATTCAGCAGCTGCAAATGGAGGAATTGGAGAAGTCAGTAAGAGGAGGCCAAAAGCAAGACATTTTTCAGGCAAGCTACGTGTCAGCAGGGGAAGGTGGGGCAAAATAATTTGAAATCCATGATTGGTTCATTTTAATGAAGGTTAGATCATCAACATTTTGGGTAGCCAGACGTGTCCTTTTTTTGGTCAGTATTGAACCAGCAGCACTGAAGACTCTTTCTGATAGCACACTAGCAGCAGGGCAAGCGAGCTCCTGTAATGCATATTCTGCCAATTCAGGCCAGGTGTCTATTTTAGATGCCCAGTAATCAAAGGGGAATGACCTGTGAGGGAGAACATCGATAAGGGAGGAAAAGTA